>NC_037652.1:8825000-9530000 GCF_003254395.2 Apis mellifera
AATATTTTCTAAAGAATCTTTTTTGAATTCAGTAAATAAAACAATTTAATGTTAGAGATTCGGATAAACGAGTTTTTACTGTAATTCATTCTTGGAAATACTCATTAAATGATTTAAAAGTTTACTTTATTACATTTAATAAATTGAAAGCTTACAAATTTGTAAATTTATCAATATAAGCAAAAAATAATGATCAAAACATATACAAAGAGAATAATTTTTTCTTCATGTATTAATTTATTCATGATTTTTATTATTATTAACGTTAAAATAATTCATTTATTCAAATCAGATTTGATCTTAATATCTTTTTATAGTCGTTAATGCCTTTCATTGTTTAATTATATAGATTTGAAACTATACTTGTTATAAAACCGTTTCAGCTATTTAGTTTTTCATCGTACATCGTTATTCGTAATTCATTGTTTTTGTCATAATTACTTTATACTTTCTCAATTAATATCTATAGATATATTCACAATTCGCATTTGTAAACATGTCATCACATAGAACATGGAATTATAATAGAAAATAACTGCAACCATATGCATTTGCATGTATGTGTTTAATGGAAATGCATGTAGTAGCTAAGTAACTCACGGTGTGTGATTTATTTGATTTATTGGTTATTGAGAAATAAATAAAGTACATAATATTGTTTTGTGTGCGAATTGTCTAATCACGTATTATATATCTTAAGAGTAACTACTTTTTATGGATTAACAAATATGCCGCGTCAAATTTATGACATGTACGTATATAACGACTTTTGAATCTTTCATTTAGTTAAATAATACATTGAATGTAATTAACTTTAATTGCTTTTTAAACGTTAACAAAATTGAATGTTGTCTTAACTATATAGGTTGTTTGCAAGTTGATAAATAAGAAATTAAGAAGCAATTATGTTATTATTTTTATTAAAAATGTACTTATATACGTTTTGTAATAAAATTTACCTTGTAAAATACTCCACGTGAATCTGATTTTTAACTTATAAAATATTAGGTAGTAACAATCACAAGTATTTTACAAATGTTCTTAATTACATTAATGTAATTCAATAAACCTATATTCTGTGATTTAATACTACATTAATATATTAGTTTTCATTTAAATTTGTATAAATTTATGGAAATATAAATATTAACGGTAGAAGAAGAAATTAAAAAATTAGTGAGCTTGATTCCAAAGATGCCTCTTCACTCCCAATTAATACCCTTACTTATTATAATGGAAAACATCATTGATAATGTGTTAAATGCTACATTGATCATCATCGACTACAAGTAAGGATACTAATCTTTCATCATTTCATTTGTTTTACAAAATCATTAAAATGTTTGTGTTCATCGTGTTACATTCAAATTTTAACTTGTTTTTTTGTTATAAATCTGATTTAATTTACAGGATTACGCCGAGACACCTTAGATGGTAGTGAAGATCGAGTAAGGGATCTACCGCCAAGAGGTGGCCATCAAGGAGGTGCAGGCAATTCAGGGTATATGGGTGGTAGACAAGGTCGTCCTCCAACTCAACGTAGAGATCGTAGAGATGAACGTCGTCGAACAACCGATGATGAAGATACTGTTCTCGATAGTCAAGATGTTTCAAGTATTGATAGAGGTAACAATATTTTTCTAATAATATTTTACAGTAGAACAGCCGTTTCGTCCTAAAGATTAGTAAAATCCTTTGAGAGAATAGCATGGATTGTGAAACAAACACTTGTGACCATCTAACACTAACAATATCAATGATGATTACTAATGCACGCTACTAACGTATGTGAAATGTAGCTTTTTATATAATCAGTCACAAAAATATTTAATTTTCAGTAGTACTTTTATATTATTTTATAAAAAGATGGTCACAATAGTTTGCATATGCATAGAATCTGTATCAAGTGTGGAGGGAGGACCTAAAGGCATAAGGCGAAGACGACTTCGACGTTCTCGACAACGTAGTTCTACACCAACAAATAATCAAAAAGGTAATTACGTGAAATTTAAAAAGGATTTATGATATTTCTTTAGGACGATCGGTATTAATATAACATAAGAGTAAGTGCAGTATTATGTTTCAGAATGCGTATTGATGTTAATATACAGTAACACTCAGAGTTAATCTATATATTTGTTTAGGCAGCAATGCCGGTCCAGGAGACCAATCAACTGTAACTAGTAAAGAAGGAACACCAGCCAATGACGTTTCTACTACTAACAACAGTTCCCAAGGGCCTAAAGGCCAAAGAGAATTACGGTCTCGTCGTATGCAACAGAGCAATAAGCCTAAGGAAGCTCTGGTTAACGGTACCAGTGGCTAAACAATCATTATGGTCGACAACTGCTACTTACATATAACATTACACCTGATGAGAGCTATTAACACCCAGCACATAACATGACGCATACCTACGCAAAGACTACACGATTATGGATCGCGACATGATTAGTCTACGCTCGTTGTTAAGACTGTTTGCTACCGATAAGAATACGACTGTTGTTTAAGAAATCGTCATTCTCCTTAAACACATTTAAGGACACATATTAATATCCATGCATGGTTTAGTTTAATGATAGTGATTATGCTATCATGTTTGATATATGGATACATTCATTGGGAGATAGTAGAAGCATCTAAAAAAGAATCCCCTGATTGTGAAACTGTGCCTCATTTTTATACCAAGCTCCCAACTTGTGTGACAGTAATTTGGATGTACTGTAAAGTACTTCTTAATCACTTGAAAAAAAGATCTAATAATAGGCTGGATATTTGTGGCTCGTATGTCAATTATCAATTTGAATAATTTTCGCCTAGATGTGTCGCTATTATTATGAAAAAATAACACAATACGTACAAAAACGCAGGATTTAATCAATTTTATTCTCTTTCTTTTTGTTTTTTATCTTTTACATCATTGCAATAATTGTAATAAAGACTTTTGACATATGAACAAAAGTACGTGTTTTGTGTTATTTTATATTCATATATAAAAACAAAAAAACAATAATTGAACATACTGGGTATAAAGCATTTTGCGACAAAACTAGGACGAAACATGATATGATGAAAGAAAAAATGGATTCCCATTGTTAATTATAACAATGGTAGGTGGCAGCTGCATGAAATCTTGGTTAAAAGGTGTTCCCAATGATGTTCCTTCTATTTACTTCACAAGATTGAATTTTTTTTTTTTTTTTTTTTTTTTTTTTTTTTTTTTTTTTTTTTTTTTTGTTACGATTATTACTAGAGTTATTTAACAACACTAGATTTTCAATTTTATGTTTCAATACTGAGTGTTGATTAATAATACCATGATGCTAAAATGACTTATTTGATTGTAAAAAAAAACAAATGGGTGTACAAGAAGTCGGTTTTTATTTCCGGGTTCACTTTTCATGTAATTTAGTTTTTTTTATTACAGTCTAAGCATACTATATCAAATATTAGGATTTGATATGACGTTCGTTTCTGCATTGTTTCGCATGATTTAAAAAGAAAGTAAACGTATACTTAGTAATACCAATGTATGATGTGCCAGAGAAGGAATGATACATGTTTTATGATATCTAGCTGAAGTGCAGACTTAGCGCATACCTTTATTACTATAATACTACTTAGTCGAAATGTGAATGTCTGAAAAAATAAACTAGCTTTACTATACTAAGCTATAAAATAGATATGGCTAACTGTTTTAAATTGATTATCAGTGAATATGAAACATTATCTGTCAATTTAAAACAGCTGCCTTTTCTTCCGGATATGACAACAATTAATCGGACATGTCTTAAGGATTTTGCAAAAACGCATGGCGGTTAATGCAACATATTGACATCTAACAAAACAGCTGCCATTTTATCTGAATATTCTCATGGCAGCAAAAAAAACTGAGACATCCCCCAACTTGCTTGTTTCAGATACATTTGTATTGATTGCAATTTGTGCATAATTTAAGAATAAAACATTTCTGTACATAGAGCGGTCATTAGTATGATGAACCACAATTTTTTCGAAACATTGATAATCGTTTTTTAATCTTAACAGTCGTTTTAAACTACAATCTTTATCCCTATCCTTAATTTCCGTAACACATTTTCTATTAAAAATAATTACTATTACGCTTAATTTTCTCATGAAACTTATAGTCTGAAAATATTAATAATATTTAATTATTATAATTTAATTTATAATTATAGAAAAAATTATAGAAATGCAAGCATGAACAAAATAATTTTTTCATTTTAATTTAAAATAATAAACAAAAATCATTTAATTTATAAAATTAAAATTTTTTAAATTTATTTAATTAAAAGAAAGTTCTGAATAAGAGAAAATAAAATTATTTTACGATTCACTTAATAAATATTGATTTGGAATTTTCATGTGTCTATTATTAAATAAATCATTAAAATCGCTAATATATTTACTATAAGCGTATTTGCTTGTGTGGAAAAAATAAAAATATTTTTATTAATTATAAAATCATTATATTTAATTTTTTATTTAAAATTTAATTTCTGAAATAAAATAGTTAAAAATTCTTTTTTAATCATAATATATATTTCAATTTTTAAAAACTAACATAAATTATAAATAAGTAAAGCAATATTTACAAATACAAATTTTTAAATTCAAAAATATAATAAAGTTTAAAAAAATAAAAATATAAAATATTTAAAATTATTATAAATTATATCATTTTTTTCATAAAGCATAATTTTTAATTTAAAATATATCTACAATAATAGACAAAAATAATAGAAATATAAAAATAAAAATTCAAATAAAATTAATGCAAATGAATGTGAACTATCCCATATAAATCTGATATAAATATTGGATTATTGATTTAAAAAATCAAATTACATAATAATATTTTGTTTCATTTTTTATTTTTAAATGAAATTTAATTATTATATATTATATAATAGTTAAAATTTATAAAATTAACATTTATTTATAAAATAATATAAATTATTATTTCGTTAATATAATTATATACATTTAAGTATTAAATATTAAATTAAAAGTTAAATCATTGTAAAAATTGTTTTTTTACAAATATTTTTATTTGAAATAAAATCATTATTAATAATATAGAAATTATATATTATTTTAAATTAGGGAATTTATAATTTGAATAATATAACAAATATTTTCATATAGAGGCGCTGTATATATATTTCATTTTGTTCACTATGTTTCTCATCTAAATTATGTACATGATACGTTTAGTCGGAAGCCGTCAGCTGTTGTGTCAAGTGAACATTCTTAACCAACAAAATAAGTGAAACTTATCAATAGTGTGTGATTATAATAATAGTGAATCTATTATTAGTTGCTAAAGATTTTATAGACTTGAAAATATCAGTTAACAGAAATCAGGTACGTTATAGTATGTTTTGGTTAGCTTAACTTCAGTTGGTATTTGCTCGTGGACTTTCCACACCTGTATTAATGCTAGTCATCTATGTGTAAGGTTTCTCAGTACTCAACTCAAACGTGTTTTTGTACTCTTTTTTCAGTTGGCTTAATGTTCATTAATTAATTAAAATTTAATAATATTTTCAAATGAGAAGAAACAACTTTAATAAAACGTATATATGTATATATACGTATGTAGTATGTACATATATACGTATAATATATAATATACATATTTATATAATGTACATGTAAATTTAAGCTATTGCAAATGGCGATTATTTTGCATCCCTTACAAAATTGACATTTGCATTAATTATAATTATATTTATATTTATAAAAAGATTATTATTTTATCAACTTACAAGTACATCGGGTGAAGTGAGGTAAAATATAATATTATAAAAACTTGCATTAAATGTTTTTCATACCTCGTAATAGTTTCATAAATACAATTTTGGAATTAATCGATTTGCTAATTTAGATTTTCAATATATTATTTTCTTCAGTGCTATGTGAATTAGAAATAATTTGGATATTTGGATTCATACAATTCGCTAAAAGAAATAACTGGATATAATCATGTAATATCATAATATTTGACTTATATTTTATAAAAGATGAGTAGAATAACCTTTTATATTGCAATATTTCATGTTACATATTAAAAATTTCAAAATATTGAATATTTATATCCTTCATAAATGTAAAAAAAATCGCAATTGATAATAACCGTTGTGAAACTGTAATTTCTTTTTTAATATAAGTAGGAAAAAAAAAATATATATATATATATAAAATTGAATATAATTTATGAAAAAATAATAAATTTATATGAATTATAAATTATTAAGTCAAATAATAATATATAAAAATTTTATATATTTTGTAATGAATTTCATATAACGAACATATACGCACACATATTCGTTATATTTATTATTACTAATAAATAATTTATAATTTTATAAAAGATTTATTTTGAAATTAATTTTGCGATATTATTGGAAAAGATTAATCATAAGAATTTGTTTTTTTGTTTAAATGCGATCTACATAATTATATATAATATAATGTTTATAAAAAAAATAATAATCGCTTGTAATCGATAATTTATAAATTATATTTTTTATATTTTTTAATTATATTTTTAAGTTTATTTACATTATAATTATTATATTATATTTATGTTTACATTATAATTTAAATTAGATAATAATATATAAGTAACTTAAATATCATATCTTATCATTTATTACTTATTTATTATCAATATATTACTTTTAGATTCTGTATAATATATAATAGTAGATTATACAGAATTTATATGTATGTTAAATTAGTTTGAAAATTCTAATTCTAATTTTTTTTTTTTATATGATTTAATATAGATTGAATTGACTTATCCTTGTGAAACAGAGAATGAGACATTAACCTGTAATATTACTCAGGATGTTTAAAGAAAATGATAGCAGTTCTGGAGGCTGTAGCAGCACAGCTCCTCGACCACGAAGAATGTTAGCACGATTTTCTTTACGCCGATTATTATATTCGAGTCCACTTATTGGTCGTCGAATTGTAAGGACACCTAGTTCAAACAACAGGAATGTAAAAAGTAATAAATAATACTTAATTTGATGATATAAAATAATTTTTTTTTTTGAATCTCAATTATTTTTTAGCAAAAGATCCAACCGGTGGCAAGATTACTGATGTTGAAAAAGGAGAAGCCAGAGTAAGTAATGGTTCAAGCCATTTTCAATTTCAGAACATAGATCTACAATGTGCTTCCAGCAAAGGCTCTGTACTTTCTTCTGCCGGAAAGGTATTTATAGAATATATAGCTGTGATGAAATTTTAGAAAAATACAAATTATATTAAATAATTAATAATAAAGTGATATTTAGATTGTAAAATAAGTTTTATTTTAGAGCAATGAAAATGGTTTAATGGAATGTCCTTTATGTTTGGCTGAATTACCAATGGAATTTTTTCCTGTTGTTCAGTCTTGTCACCATCGCAGTTGTTATGACTGTTATCAACAATATCTTAAAGTAGAAATTTCTGAATCTAGAGTTAATATAGCATGTCCTGAATGTTCAGAGCCACTTCATCCAAATGGTAAATATACTTTTTTAATAAAGAAAATTTAATTTTTATTATTATCATTATTTTTATTGAATTTATTGTTTTATAGACATTCGAATGATTTTAAATGACCAAACGCAATTGGAGAAATATGAAGATTTTATGGTACGACGAGTTCTTGCTGTAGAACCTGATGCAAGATGGTGTCCTGCACCAGATTGTAGCTTTGCCGTTATTGCTAGTGGTTGTGCTTCATGTCCGAAATTACGTTGTGAGCGGCCAGGATGTGATTCTTATTTTTGTTATCATTGTAAAGCACGTTGGCATCCTAATCAGACATGTGATGCTGCTAGAGCTCAACGTACTCAATATTATGAACGCAGTTCATCTCTCAGTTTTAGTCAAAGTGATTCACAGCATAGTATGTATTATTTATAAAAATTATTAAATTAATATAATATATGGAAGATAGAAATATTTTTAAAAAAATTATATTTACAGAAGATGATGTCAAACCATGTCCAAGATGTCAAGTGCTTATTGTTAAAATGGATGATGGAAGTTGCAATCATATGGTTTGTGCTGTTTGTGGTGCAGAATTCTGTTGGTTATGTATGAAAGAAATTAGTGATCTTCATTATCTAAGGTATAATATATTTATTACTATATGAATTATTTCAATAATTTTTTATTTTATGTATTTTATATTACAGTCCATCTGGTTGTACTTTTTGGGGTAAAAAGCCATGGTCTAGAAAAAAGAAAATACTTTGGCAACTTGGAACTTTAGTAGGAGCTCCAGTTGGAATTGGTCTTGCTGCTGGTATAGCTGTACCTGCTATGATTATAGGTTTGTAAGCTAAATCATTTTCATATATTAATGCTAACCTAAATATTATTTATTTGTAAATAATATTTAAAAATTTGTTTGTATATCTTTGAGAAAAAAATTTATTTAAACTATTTTCTTTTTGAAAAAAATTATGCGCGTACGTATATATATACATATATATATATATTTAATTAATTACAGGTATTCCAGTATGGGTAGGAAAAGAACTATATACAAGATACGAGAAAGATAACAAACATAAGAGGAATGCTTTTATTGTTGGAGGAGTAACTGCATCTGTAAGTTAAAATTTTTTTTTATTCATATCTATATAAAATTGAATTGATTTTTTAGTGAATATTTTTTTATAAATTATATATTTATATATGTTAGATGAATATCTTAAAGTAGTATTAATATGATTTTAAAGATATTAATAATGGAGTCATTTAGGAATCATGAAAATCATTCATTCAATCATTCAAATTCATGACAACATCAAAGTATTATTTATTTATATAGTTTGTACAAAGAAATGGAATAATATAATTATTGCGTATATGAATTACAAGTAACAAAAATCGGTTGTATAGCCGTTTCAGTTTAGTTTGCGGGAAGAAATTTCGTTAAAAAACTTCAAATTTAAATTAAATAAGTATTATATTTAACTAATTTAAGGAGAGAGAATATTATTCTCGACTTAAATTATTTTTATGGCACGTATTGTTAGCAATTCTTTTACATTTTGAGTCGTTTGTATTTTTAAAATTTCATATAATATTTATTATATGTATGTGGTATTTTGTTTATTTAATTTTCTTACTAAATTGTAGGTATATATCGCAAGAACAATCCAATATTGAAATGTTTTCAAACATAAGAATCTAACATCAATTCTATTTTCATCACGTCAATGAATTTTAACGTGACCGATTCCACAATTACATAATTATCAACACACAAGCTTTTTTTCGCTTGAAATGAATCACGTTATTCTTAATTATAACGTTAATGACAGACGGATCGAGTTCTTGAACGATCAGTTCCATAACTTTTTCCTTTCCGATTTACATTTCGCATAGAAATATTAATTTGCTGCAGCACTATCATGGGCGGTAATAACGCTGACTAAGGATCATTTTCGCTATTGGCAATTATAGTCTCGTCTGTAAGTACACCTTCGTTATGAAGGTCTTTTAAAACATCGATCAAGCGCTGTTCGGTATCCGCATCTCCTAGAGCAACATCTACGGATCCAATACATAGTAGGAGAGCGAGAAGTTGCGATCTTCTATAATCCTTATTTAAATCTTCTCTTGTATAGCCTAAATCTTTGGGAATGTCGACACCAAGACGGGAACACGTGCCAGTTAGCGCATCCCAATAAATATCGAGGAAAGTTTCCGTATGCTTTCGGCGTAGTTCGGTTGGCAATGAGCTTACTAATAACAGAGCAATGTCGTTAGTCGGTCTACTGTAAGTAACCATTTGCCAATCTAGGATACAACATTCGAAACCAGAGGGTCCTTCCTTGAAAAGTAAATTATTACACCAAAAGTCTGTATGCGTGATCAACGCTAGCGGGCCTTCTGGTGCAAGAAGTGCAGATATTATATGTTTAGTCCTAGGTCTTAGGATAACTAAGGCCTCGAGTATCGCTTCCAATCCTGGTGTACTTTTCAAAAATTTGGCAAGTTGCGGTAAACCACGTTCAACCAATTGTTGATACGAATTTGTTGCTTTTGCTGTTTGGAAGAGAAACGGATAACGTTCGGACAGAGGCTCTCCTTCTACAACTTTCATTGCCAAAGAGTGTGCATGTATACGTGCTATAGCTTCTAATGCAATTTTAGTTTGATCGTATGTCATTCCTTCACGAAATTTAATATTTCGAAAATCAGAATCACGAAGGTCTTGTAACACCAAAATTGATTCTGGTTTTGTGGGCTTATCGCCTGATTCATCAGCTGGTGTATAATCTGCAAAGTAGCATACTGGAACTGACAGAAGAATTTCGATGTCCGATTTATTTCCTTGAGATGTTAGTTGTTTCTTTTGAAATTCCTTTAAGTCGGGCATAACCTAATATAAACAAAGTACAAATTATTATTTATTAGATAGAAGAATTAAATATTGATATAACAATAATACAATAACATATAATGCATCTTTTAGCATCCGTCTCTACTATTCTTGAAAATGAGATTTCCAAGCTTCAAATATCTCAAATGACTGTTGAACGAAATTTGACACCGATTCGCACCCATCTTCTTTTTCACTTAAGTCGAATTCGCAAATCACTTATTTAGACGAACATCTGAATTCGATACTGTCTTGTCGGATACTAAAATGAGCACTGCTTATGTTAATTGATCGCTTACCTGTGTATAAAATTTAATTTCCCGAAGATCAAATTGGCCTTCGATAACAAAAAAACGATTTATCGGATCTCTTGGAAGCTCTTTCACGATTACGGACAAGTCTTGCGTAGTATTCGTGTCGTTCAACATATATTTGATTTTAAGACGCATAATATCACTGAGCGCGCTTTCATTACTCGTACAGCCGGGACTTACGTTACATTCGCTTATCGTGACCTGTATATATGATGGATTAATTCGCAAAAAGCAATTCAAGAATACGCCACATCTTTTAAATAGATTGCACTTTCATTGCTGATAAAGCATTTATAGACTGTTTAAATTGACGTCTTACAAAAATCCTTACAGACAACTGTTAACTGTAAATCATAGTTTATATACCGAAAAACTAACCGGTTCTTTGTGAAATTCCTTTAGAACACCACCGAGCCACTCCTTGTTAAATTCTATCTGATTCTGTTCCTCTCCGCAGGAAGATTCTTCTGTATCTTCCCAATCCCAATCGGTGTCTTCCCAATCCCAATTCGCCATGGTTTCGTTTCTTCTGTCTGTTTGGTCTCTCTCTCTCTCTCTCTCTCTCTCTCTCTCTCTCTCTCTCTGCCTGTCTCTCTGTCTGTCTCTCTGTCTGTCTGTCCGTCTCTGTCCCTTTTCCTCTCTTTTCCCCCCTTTGTTTATTCTATTAGTTTAATGACGGTTCAACATTATGACATCAATGATGGCCGTGTTGAAAGGAAACGGGGGGGAAAAAAACAGATGAGAGAGAAAAAGAGAAAGAGAGAGAGAGAGAGAAAGTGTATGTGTATCGTGCTTGTGACGTTTTGCGTGTCTATTGTCCCCAATCAATGCCAATAAACGACATATAACACTCCCTATGAACGATACACATGCAAAACGTCCGTCTGTTCGACTGTTCACATCTGAACGTGTCCGTGTGTGAGTGTGCGAAGACTTGGCGAAATCACTAATAAACGGAATGGATTCGTCGTGTGTCCCTTCTACTCTGCCGTTACGCCGACCGGTCCTTGAACGTTCGGGCCGGCGTAGTTCGACGTTTTCTCATCGGGGCTCACAGTGTCCACAGCACGACACACCCTTGGCGCAGAGCACCAACCAACCGACTTCGACCAACTATTCTATTCGTCGGACCGTTTACGATCGTAGCGTAGTGTGGATCTTAAAGTACCGACTGACACGATGCACGTTCCATCGTCAGCCACCTAGGTGGATGCAGGCCGCAGGGTGGGACAGAGAGAGGATTTCCCATGCGCGCACTCCTACCGTCGATCAATATCCTTCCTTCCTTCCGCGCCTCCCGCGCCTTCTGCTCACCATGCACTTTCTCTGTCTACTGTTTCGCCGTCTCGCGTCTCCTTTCCACGCTCGATGAGAAAATCTAGAAAACGGATCGCAGCGCGCCAGTAATCTTTCAGCTCATCATGACAAGTTACACGGCTGGCCGAGATATATTTATTTCTATCGCCAGCCTCTCCCTTCGATTTTGCTCGATATTTTTGTTTTGCTGCTTTCTTCGTTTCTTTTTTTGGACACGTTCAACACCGTTCCAGAAATTGTATGCATTTTCAAATTGATGATACGCGTGCAATTATTTAAACAAAAAAAAAAAATGCTAAGTCGAAGTAATTAAGATATTAATTATATTAATTTTGAATAATTTAGAATTGTATATATTAAGTACTATTAAAAAATTTTCTTAATTACTACGTTTTTTCCTTTCGAAAAGAATTCATTTTAAAGGAAAAATATAGTTTTTAATTTCACTATGCATTCCTTAACATGAAAGTACGAATTTATAATCGAAAATTTGCAATATTTTTATTATTAATTGTTTCAATATATATATATATTAATTTTTACTTTCTTTGTCATTATTTTTGAATCGATGAATGATTGAATAATTACAAATTTCTTTAAAAATTTGAATTTTTGTAAGATTAATAAAAATATTGTTCCTAATTTAGGATCATCATTACAGGTTTTAGTTTCGCCCATATTAGCTGGATTGGCCGTAGGTATTGGCGTACCAATTTTATTATTTTACGTTTACGGTGTAGTCCCCGTTTCGCTTTGTCGAAGTGGAGGTTGTGGTGTTTCGACGAATGGTACAGGTGTAAGATTTGATTTCGATGACGAAAATGAGCTTATGGGTTCTCTGAGTGTTCGCAATGGTGGTGGTAAATATACGATTCAAATTGATTTTAAATGAAAGATTAAATGAAGAGAGAGAGAGAGAAAAAAAAACAATAATTCTTATTATCGTAGATGCAGCATCGATTGATGTTGCGAGTCATCGTGGCGGTAATCCTTCGATAGGAGAAGCTTCACTTTCATTAGGCAGTGGTAGTCATTTGGAAAAATTGGGTCGTGAAAACGATCGTGAAAGTGCCAGTAATGTAGCCGTTGCTGGTACTAGCCTTGCAGGAAGTATAGCTTCTAGTGTTCTTCCAGGAGGTCAAAGGTAAAAAAATATTTTTTTTCTCTCATTTACATAATTTGCAATATTATTAAAAAGAATTATTAAATTATATATTTATATTTAAAATTAGATTGGAAGTTCAAGCAGATGTGACATCTACTCAACGCTTCAGTTTGTGTAGTGAAACAGCGTCTGCCGCAACCAGTTTATCAGAGAAATCTGTAAACGCATCTATTGCATTGGATGATGGCGCGGCTTCCACGAGAGCTCTAGCAGGCTCTGTTCTAAATTTTAAAGTATTTTAAAGAATTTTTTGTTCGCGACATATAACGATTAATCCTTTTATCAACGTGAAAATTTAAATTTACTTCACTCGCCTAGATGGATGGGAGTTCGATTAGCGGTGGCAGAAGTACCGAAGGGGAACAAGGAACAAGCTCTATCGCGGGAGGTCACATGGACTCGGCAGGTCAAGCTACGTCTTTGAGTTCTCTCGAAGAAGTGGCACCTGGTTTAGCGAAACGTGCTCGACGCAAGCCAACTTTGGATCGTCAATGCAGCGATTCCAGTAATTGGACTGTTTGTGGAGAAGACGAAGGTTCCGAGCGTGTCCGATTTGACGATCATGTCAGTTTCATCGAGGCGGATCAAGAGGGAATTGTCAGCACGTGTGGAATGAATAATCGAACTTCTGCAAGACGTAAACGTAACAAAGAGATAGAGCAAGACACAAATGCTCAAAAGAGTACAAAGTACGAAAGAATTTAATTCGATCGAAATTGGAAAATTTTACGATTATTATTAATTGTAATATTTATCTACTTTTAGCAGAAGTTCTAATGGCGAATCGAAGGCTGACTCGTTGACGGAAGATAACGTGTCGTGGGAACGGGTCAACGTCGCCGCTTTGAGAAACGTTTTCTTTTATAATTCTACAGCTTCTACGGATCGGGAAAAGCGATTGTCGGTGATAGAAGAGCCTTTTCCCGTAATGGTACAGAACAACGGTGCACGTTTCTTGACATCTTCCGACAAAGGATGTAGTATAAATAATGCAGAAGAAGATTTACGCTCTTAAAAGAAAAAAAGACTGAGCATTTATGTAATATGTGCGTCCTTTAAATACGAAATACGTAGATAGAAATGCGTATTCTCATATGTGTGTATATATGTATTTAAATGTACACTGCGTGCGTGGAATAATGTCGAATTTACTATATTTATGCACACCATGTATACATGTTATGAATGCAATAGAGGGAACAAATGAAGTCTATATCTTTGCATGGCAAAGTACATCGAAGTAAGTAATATGTGCGTTCATATTTTAGAAATGCGTGCGTATAAATATATGTTGTGTACGTATGTGTGTATAGCTATATATATACTCACAGGCCTCAAATTTGTTACGAAAAAGTTGCAAATTAATTTAATACAGACTTTTCTTCTATGTCAACTGTTTGCCTTTTGGGCATAGGCGAATATCATTATACGCGAAAAATTTTCTTCTCGTACTCGAAACACACTCAATAATCATAAATAGAAATATCGAATCTTAAAATTTTTCTACGATAAAAACGCTGCAACAGAATTAAAATTTTCATGCGATTGACATATACGTATAGAATAACTGTATGTAACATGAAAAAGTTATAAAGCTTTATGGTTGCATTTTATGTCAGACAACAATTATTATTTTCTTTGTATGATACATTTGCCCATTTCGATCATATTTCCAGCTGTACAAGTATCGTAAAAAACCTTTGTACATGAACATTTTTTAAATGTTATCCCTTGATAAATGAAAATATAAAATAATTTATGTATCTGAAGACAATGAATATGTCTTGACAGAGAATGTTACAATGTTTTTAGGAGAAGAAATTAACAATATTATAAAAAAGGTATAGTAGTTTACTATCTTAAGTTTATATTTATTTATTATTATTAACACCAGTGATTTATATATACTAATTTCAGGTGCTTTGTTAGGCAAATCAAAAATTGATTTGATTTGATTTTCTTGCCGATATATTCATACGTTGTAATGCTAATGAAAAATGACTAACAATCATAGTAATCAAGGAACATTGTAATCATGTTTTAATAATTTTACGTTTTATTTCACTTTTAATTTCAAGTTCTTAAGAACTTAAATACATGTACATAACTATGTAAAATTATTATCTCAATATATATACATATTTCTTGTTCGTAAATAATAACTTTGCTAATGTTTATAATAAGCTAATGTCATATCTACGAACGAGAGTTATACGAAAAAAAAGGAGATAGAAATATTGATTCAAAAATTGTGAAATATGACATTAAGCTGCCATATGATCTTTATATATAAATAATAATAAATATGTGTTTTAATTAAATAAACTATATAATGAACCATATATGCTCTAGATTTACTAGTGCATGGTACGAAATATGTTTCAGTTTATATTTCGGTTATATATAAATAGCATATAAATCAACAAATTTAACATAGAAACATTTTTAAAACGTTTGCATTTTTACTAATATTTTTACGTATATTTCAAATAATGATTTAAATACATATTTATAAAATATATTTAGCTCTCTTTCTCCTTGAACAGTGCAATTTTAACGTATTAATAGAAATATCTTAGAAAAATTATAAATATTAATTTTTTTTCAAATTTTTTTTAATCATTGTACATTTTATATAAAAATCACAGTAGTATATATTATAAAAATGTATTGTAAACAATTGTTTGTTTTATGATAAATGTAAATTTTTAAATACGACGAAGAAGAAATATTGTAAGTTAATATTTACTAAAATTATAAAAATATTTTTATTATACGTTTTTGTTTTAGTTTTTCATATTTTTAATATTCAATATTTAATAACGAATTGATTGTATTATGAAATTAAATTTGAATAAATAAATAATCAACCATTTTTATATTGAAATGTTATATTTATATATGTAATAAATTCTAATAAATAGATCTCTATATCGATCTACTTAAAAACAAGGGAGATTTTTTAAATAGTTCATCAACTTTTAATTTAAACAATTCGCTTTGAATAGGTTCATTTAATTGACATAAAGGATTTTTTACAACATATTCTAAATAAACCTGTAAAAAAATTAACTTTGTTTTTTCTATGTATTTCTGAATAAACTACATAATAATATAGTAATAAAATTATTGTACTCACCTCCCTATATAATTGCTGTAATAATTCCCTAGCATTTTGTGTAACATTATCAGTATTTAATACAAATTTTAATCCAGATGGAGTTTCAAAATAATGTAACGTATATTTACTAGTTTTATAATATAAAAATCCTTCTTTCGGATCTAATGGCGAAATTTTACTTACAAACGACTTTATGGAGAATAACATTCCATACATTAATTTTGCTTCCTAAATTTGTACAAAAAAATGTATTACATTAATATTGTTAATGATATAATAATATACTAATAATAAATTTCTTTTTTAATAAATTTAATTTAAAGAATAATGAAACAAATGACTTTTATAATATTTTTACATAAGATACTGTAGTTTGGAAAGGTTAGAAGTTATTATATAGTATATATTTAATAATTTTTAAAATCATAATTTTGATATATCCATCCATACATACCTCTGCTTTTGTAATTCCAGATTTATTCAATCTGTTCCATTCTGCATAATATAGCAATATTCCATTTTTGGAAAATATGTATAAATTGTGAATTGTCATAATCTTAATGTATCGTTTTTGGTTTCTTTATTGTTGTCAAAATATTCAATCAATTGTTTATCGATAATTGCATAGCGATATAAGTTTTTTACGAAAGATGGCTCATCAAAATGTATATATGTACATTGTTATCAATGCATCAATACGTTCACTTCGAGCGACACTTGATCACAGACGAAGATACAACGAAACCAAGCAAATATAGATAAGGAAAAGAAATACTGAGAGAAAGATAGACATAAGGTAAAAATATTGAAATCAGCGTCATCTATAGAATGCCACAAACGAGACTGAAATCAAGAATAAGAATTAACTAATAATGCCATCTCTCGAATACTGATGATATCTTTTTAAACGTAGGATAAGATAGAGTAAGAATTTAAAGCTAGCGCTATCTCTTGAGAATTTTTAGAATGATAATTCTTTGAAGAGATATCTCCATTCAAAAGATGGCGCTATTGGTTAATTCTTATTCTATTTCTATCCTTGTGTATTGAGTTTCATTTGCGGCACTCTAGAGATGGCGCTAATTTCAACATTTTTATCCTATTTCTGTCCTTCTCCCACATTTCCTTTCCTTCTTCTACATTCGATCTCTAAAACTCTCGCGCTCATCAAAGTGGCTTTTGATTAGTTTTCTTTTTAGTTTTCTAATTCATAGATTAGAAATCTTAATAGACTCTATTCGATTCAACTTTTTTTAAATTTTATACACGCAATATATATTATATATTTACATCAGACATATTTTTAATAGAAATATGAATTTTTTATTCACTCATTGATCGCTAGTTTATTACTCTTCGTAATAATTTTCTAAGTAATAAAACCAATAATAATAACAGCAATAATAACCGAAATAACAATGTTTGAATTATTTCAATTGTTGACCGATTAAACGAGATAATTATTTTCGGAAAATTTAAGATATTCGAATTACCGTGCTAAACCTGCTTATTACCAGACGTAAAATTTGGCCTCGATTATCTTTTCGAACACTTTTATTAATATTTTACGATACCGCTATAAATGAGCATCGAGCTCGCTGCATTGTTTTCCGCTCGAAGCTCTCCAATATCAAGCGCGTCATTTGATTTTCCAAACGTTGAAATAGAGAAAGCTAAAGTCAACCAATCATCCGAAGGAAAACTTTATCTCGTAATCATGCGATATCTATGCGAACGACGCTATACAAATAAATACAGTGTAAACGGGATCGTAGAATAATAGAGGATAACAAATTATAGATGATATACGTATGTACATAGCCCCATTGCTAGAAGAGACCGGAAGCCATAAGTGAAGGTTAGAAATAACTATCTGGTTAATACTCGGTGAAATTGAAACGAAACGAATTTCGTCGAACGATAACGAGATAAATAAGTAATTAACAACGTAATATCGGTTATCCGATAATTCCTACGATGCATAATAAATCATTATTCGGATAAACGTATCGCCAATTATTTTATAGATTATTTTCTCTTTTCGTCCCGTTATTCTCTCTCGCTCTTTGGTTAGGAAAATTCTCGGTACACGTGTAATCACGCTGGTTTACGCGGTCGCGCATCTTTGACAAGGGAAAAATGATGCACGATAAAAATATCGCCGCGTGAAACGAGCGATCGCGCGCGGAATGGAATGATTCGATAACAATGACCCCAAATGGTTGTAAATCAAACGAAACGCAGGGCAGCGCGCGTTCAACTGGCTGTTTCGAGTGTATCATACGGTTTCAGCTTCCTGCATAAAGGTTTACGTATTCGCGTAATACAATCGGCCATTGGCCAAGCGTTCGAAATAGTAAAATTTAAAACGGTACACGTACAGATATCCACACGCAGCAGACAAGAGACTAGTGCACTACTGACCCAGGTTTACAACAAGCTTATCAAGTTTGAGCAATAGCATTCCCATTTCTGGTTACATTTCTGTTAATTCCATATTCAATTCCGGATAATATGCATACCGTCACTTCGATTTATCGGCGCGTTCATTGATCATCGCGTGTCCTCGACGTTCATTATTGTTGGTTAGGTTTCGAACATAACCTGTAAACATAACGTTTCACCGCGCGCCATCACGCGAACATTTTTCGCGTTCGGTTTATTACCCACTCGTTCGAACGATGATATATTCGTCCCGCGAATATTTTTACGTCACGCAAAACACGTTTTCGTCGCGATCGTCACGTCGTCGCGAGCTTATCGCCTATTCGCTTTTTCGCGTTCGCAAGGTGGTGGTTGCGCGCGTCGCGAAATTCGCTCATCTCCTCTCGAGGTCTGAACCAGATGGCAGTCGAGCGCACAATCACGTCGCAATAAAGCAGCCTACGATAAACTAACGCCGCCGTATTGACAGAGAGTACTAGATATATCGCTTTTGTCGACGATATTACGTCGTTGTGAATCGCAATAACAACCACGAGCTTTTGGATTTTTATTCGTTTGCCCGTTTGTTTGCATTCTTGTTCGTTCATTTGTTTATTTGTTTGTTTGTTTGTTCGACTGTTCGCTCGCTCGCTCGCTTATTTGCTTATCGCGTGCCTCCTCTTTTTAACACGTCCTTTCGAAATTGATCGATCGGTAAAATCGAAACGCAAGCTCGTGATCATCGATGAAATTTTTCACTGTCGCTTATTATCAATAATTTTATCGAACCTGACGGTTATTATTTTATTCTTATTCGCGAGAACGAGATAGTTTCGTGTCACGTCGGGATTAAACAACGAACTTAACGTTGCTCCTTTCATTCGGTAGATCGTATTTTGGAATCGTGTTGCGTTTAAAGAAACCAGATTAAACTGGAACTGTAAGTCGAAGTCGGTCTTCTTTTATTTGTCGACCAACTTTCTGTTCTTGTTGATCGAGCTGTTCGAGCTTTATTAAACCCTTTCTCCTTAGACACACTACTCGAAAGTAATTGCAATTTATACAATTTTCGTGTTTTTACAAAGGTAAACTAAGAAATCAGAGGATTAGATTTTTCTTTTTATCGCGTCCTCTTATTTTTCTTCTTCTCCCTTCCTTTCCTTTCTCTCTTCCGATCCGAGAAATTAAGGAAGGAAATATGTAACGATGACAAATGAAGATCTCATTAACCGTCCAAAGAGGATTTTCCTGTTCAAATTAATACGATATAATATCTTTTTCCAACGCGTAACGTAATTAATATTTTTGCACGAAGATTAGATGTCGAATTTTTGCAATCGTTCAAACCTCTTATCGATTTCTACGAAAACTTTCAAAGGGAAGATAACTTGTACAACGATATTATTTTTAAAAAAAAGAACGATTCATCAGTAATCGTCGTTCACAAACTTTCGTAAACGATATTTTTACAGCAATTTATATTTATATATCGTTATTAAGATATGAAGCACGAAAATGTATAAAAATTTCTCCTCAAAAATTTCCCCTCTTCAAAAACTTTGAAACGTTATATCTCCCATTACCAGAAGGCTTGTACAGCTCTTTCGTCGATGAAACAGGTTTTTGCATAACAAATTTCAAATAACAAGTATCCCGAAGATTATAAATTGTATCATAAATAGCTTTACGTTATATAGATATCGTTTTGTAGAATATTCTTAGTGGCGGTGCATAACGAAAATATAAATTTATAGGCGGAATCGAGTCGAAAATAAACTCGTGCAAATAATTCAAAAATTATCACGCGCCATGACAGGCGATCTTGCCACGACGTGGAATTAAATAATAGTTTCTTTCAATCTCGCCATTTTCTAATTTTCTGCACAATCAATTCTTCCCACTTTTGTTTCATTCTTCGATATCGGCGGATGAACCTTTCATTTATGGATATCTCGTGGTTGCATAATTCGTGAAAAGTCAATTCTTTGGTAGAGCAGAATTTTTGTTTGTTTGGAGGAAATAGTGGTCTCGTATTTGCTGTCGGGTGAAACAAGTTTGCAACTCGATGGAACAGATTTGTTCAAAACCTTCTCTCGCGAGACGCTGTTGCGCGATCGAACAGATAGGGAGATGATCTTCTCCCGTTTCTCTCCGCCGGATATGGAATTCTTCTTCTTCTTCCCTTTTTTTTCTTTTTTTTCTCTCTCTCGCAGCCAAAGTTTCGCAGCCGCGATAAAATGCCACTTTTCCCATTCTACGGCATTCTTTCGTCTCGTGAATTCAACTTTTGGAACTTCAAGTGCGTGCCATTCATCCTTGTAAAACCGTAAATAGTTTGGAAAATTACGCATTCGCCACTGTTTCCTTTTTTTAAATTAGCGAGAAGCGGAGCGAGAAATTGAGCCGCGTAATTTTTCTCCCGTGGTTAATAAACGTGATATGGAGAGAGAAAAAAGAAAGAAAGAAAGAAAGAGAGAAAGAAAAAAATAGTTGACCGATGAAAAATATTCCCGTTCTAGTATCGATAACACCGTCGTTGATACCGTAAAAAAATGATTAAGATTATCATCGTATATCGTATATCGTTTAACCGGTTTAATCATAAAAATCTTGGAAAAGTATGATGCGTGTAAATATTAAAGTATCTTCGATGTATATTTTAAATTAAAAAAAAAAAAAAAAAAAGAGAAGGGATATCGCTCAAGATATCGATCAGAATAATCCTTCCATCCGAAATACGGGATATATAAACAAAGATCTCTCCAACGTTTTCCACTTTGCACTTCGAATAATGAAATTTCACAATTTCGAGCCAATTATATTCTTTCCCGATCGCGCACAATTGCGTGAAAATTACACGCGCACTCCTTCTCGAGCGAAAGATTTCCGCATCGATTTGTTAAACACCGGATACGCGCGAATTCGATTCGCGTATCGCGACACCGCGTCGCTTTATCACGTCGACTCGGTAGCTCGATCGTATCGCCGCGAACGGGAGCTGTCCAAACATTCCCGTCACGCTTTTATCGCGCGACGCTCGAACGTGAAACGCTGTGGCTCCGCCGATTCCTCGCGCGCGATCGGTTCAATAACTTGCGGATCGCGATATCGACGTTTCGATGTCGGGAATTCGAGAGGGAAAAAGAGAGGAAGGAGGAAAAAGAAGAGTAAGGAGAGAAAGGAGAAGGTGACGAGGCAAACTTCTTACCGCCGGACTTTAAACACCGCCTCTTACTCGTCGAGTGGAGGGGGGAAGGGTGGGGATGGCAGAAGCGAGATGGAGGCACGTGTCGCGAGCTCGACGCGGTTTTGCAACGCGATGCTACTACTACGAGATGCTATCCACTTGTTCGATAATGTTGTTTCGTCGATTATCTCGATATCTCGCGTTATATAGTCGTTTAATCGACGCGGAGGTAGGTCAGAACGCGACGAGGCACCTGTCGATCACACCTCGCCTCGCGATATTTTCGTTTTCGCGCCGGGTCCCGGATCGCCGCCATGACGGAGGCCAAGGAGAGAACGTGGAAGGTAAGGGCTGTCGTCTCGCTTTCGTCGAGCACGCGAACGCTCGAGTGAGAAAGAGAGAGAGGGAGGGAGAGAGAGAGAGAAACTCGTTCCTCGTTCGAGAATGGGCTGTCAGATGTCGTGGACGTAGATGGTCGTTCCCATTGGGACGTTCCCAATGCCCGCGTTACGGGATATATTCACTTGGAAATTCTGCTCACTAATACACCCGGATCAAGGGATCGGTGGCAAGAGACTTGGATCGCGAAACGAGATCGAGTAGTAAAAAATAGCGAGGCCCGTTGGTCGAAACAGTGTCAACTGACGAATGAAATCGCATACGTACGAAATAGCTTATCTTAGATGAGTAATAGAAAGAAATTCGCGTTTTAAGAAATTCTGCCAAAGTAATTCTACGGTACGTAGAAAGATGTATATCGTTTTTTTCTTTCTTTCTTTCTTATTTTCTTTCTTTCTCTCCATCGATGCATAGTTTCGCTCGATAGAAGATATCGCGGCGTAAAGGCTTCGTCCGAAGTGGGGTAATGTTCGCGTGCGTCTTGACGCGCCGACGAAACAACGGAATCGACCATGCGCGGCGGAAAAGAACAGCGTTTCGTCCGATCTTATCTGTTCCTAGTTTACCGCGCGAATAGATTAAACTGTAGCGATGCTCGTGCCGTTACGCGGCCGATGCTCCGCATCGAATAAATTATACTCGATTAAATTACCCGAATAACCCTTTATTTTTCTCCTTTCTCTTTTTCTCTCTCTCTCTCTCTCTCTCTCTCTTTTCCTCCCTCTGTTTCTTTCTCTCCCTCCAAACTCGTCGTCCGTCGCCGATGATTTATACGATGCAAATATAAGGTAACCCGTGTTATTGGCAGAGGAAGAGGGTTTCTCTCGGAGTCGGCGGTGCCTTGGTGGAGCTGGAGCAGGATCCCGAACGTGGTAGCTGGAGCAATCCCATCGAGTTTGTTCTATCCTGCATCGGGTATGCCGTTGGCATTGGCAATGTTTGGCGTTTCCCTTACCTTGTATATCGTAATGGCGGTGGTACGTATGTATATGTACATATATATACATATATATGTATATACGTATATACGTATGGTACGGATGGCGCGTACGGATGCCTAGCGCACAGCGGAGCTGTGCTTGCACGGAGCGATTTTTCCATGCGGGGGGGAAAAAAAGGTTTTCTGCTCGTGCTGCTCTCTCTAAACAGAGACGGTCACGGGCTGGCAAACGAACTACTGGATTACGCGGGATGATTTATCCTTGCGCCCGCTCGTTTTCGCGGAAAAAGAACAAATCTGGGAAGAGTGGGGAGGGGGAACGGAGCGGAGGTGGAGGGAAAAGAGGGAAGCGCAGAGAGTCGGTCGCGCGACACGCCGCCCGCGTACGTGCGTGGTGGTTGACGTGACGAAGCGGCTAATTCGAATAATTAAGCGTAGTTTGGCAGCTCGTGACCGAGCGTTCGGCAAATTTAATAAATCTTTCCCGACTGTGTGCGCGCGCGTTTGTGCCTGTTGATATAATCTCTTTCTCTTTCTCTCTATATCTTTCTCTCTCCCTCTTTCTTTCCCTCTCTTTCTCTCTCTTTCACTCTCCCTCCTCCCTGTTTCCTCTCGCTCGACTCTAGGCCGGGTTTATTTGCAAAATGCCGAGAGAGAGAAAGGTTGGCCCACCGTATTATATATATATATATATATCTCCCAAACACTTGGGTTTTAATTATTCTATTTTACCATCCACTCTCGTCGTTTTGTTCTTTTAGTTTCGTTTACGTGGCCCTCGGCTCTCTTCATTGTTCTTCGCCTGTGGTCTGAACGAAAGACGACCAAAGGGAGTATCGCCACCCGGCTGCCCGCTATTTTTAACCTTTCTCTCTTCCGTGAAATGTATTTTGTCGCGTTAATCAGAGCGCCGGGGAAACGATAACACTTTTAATTAGTATCCGTTCGAACCGCACGATAAATCCACTCCATTTTCTCGCGCGTATGTGTGTGTGTGTGTATATATATATATATATAAATATATATATGTATATACATTTATACGGTTTGTTTCGTCACTCGATAGCGAGCGTAAAGCGGGACATTGATCGAGGTCAAGAATACCCCGTTTTAATTGGGGGGAAGATAATTTCAATTGAACATCGTTTAACACCGTTTCTTTCGTTGGTTAGATTAGACAAGCGAGTTTACCAACGGTTGATAACAGGGACGCGCGTGAAAAATTAAAGCTGTTAAATTATTCCTCGATTATAAAACGAGATGGATGCACGGATGATTCGTTCCTCTCCCTGTTTTTTTTTTTTTTTTCTTTTTTTTTTTTACGCTCCTCTCGCAACGAACGATAAACAACAAAACGAAGCGCGAATTAAAAGTAAACGCGATGCAAAGGTAAAGATTATTATTATTTTCAAAATACGTTTATCGCGTAATGAAAAATTATACGATGCAATAAAATTCACTCTCATCTCCCCTCCCCATTTTATCGTTCTTTCGTAACTTTCTTTCGCTCTTTCTCGGATGGAAATAAACCACGCGTAATAATCCTTTCCTACACAGTTCCCCCCCTCCCCCCCTCCCCCATTGCAGTTTGAACCCGCTATAGAAGATTATCGAAGTCGTGTTGTTGTGGTCTGTGTTTCCAGGTGCTTTTATAATTCCGTTCGTTTTAATGCTGATAACCATGGGATTACCGATATTTTTTTTGGAACTGGCTGTTGGACAGTATTCCGGGCTCGGCCCTAACGAGGCGTTCAAACGTATGGCGCCGGCACTCGAGGGCCTCGGTTATTGCACCCTGATCGTCATTCTGCTCGTAATGGTCTACTACATGGTGATCGTTGCCTGGACACTCTTCTACACGTTCCTCTCGTTCCTGCCGAAGCTCAGTTGGGCCTACTGCGACAACGATTTCAACACGAACCGTGAGTACACCGATAAAACCGGCCATCACCTTCCGCCACGTGTTTAAATTTTAGAAAACGCTCCCCACTTCGCGGCTCCCGTTCAACTTGTTATTTAGCGTAACGTAGCGTAACCGCGCCATACGCGTATTTTATCGCCCCCCCCCATAAAGCCCCAAGTGGTCGTAGAACCGTTTTAAACGATCGAATGACGAACGGCTCGTTCCTTCGAAATTCAATTTCTCCACGCGCGGAGAAGATATTCCTCTCCCGTCCCGTCCCGTCCCGTGCCGGCCCATCCCCTCCCCATCGTTGGCGCCCCGCTTTACGCCTCTCGTCCCCTCTCGTCGCGCTCGTGGCGATTTATCGCGATACAAACCACTTTTTCTCCTTCTCCTCGCGTAAACGCTAATAACGATCCTTTGAATTTTATCCTGTTTCTTCTTCTTCCTTCTCGCGCCAATCGATCGAGGCTTTTTGACGACGATCTTTTCGGTTTCGATTCGAAGGATAAATAATAGAGGAAAGGAATTAAATTATTGGGCAGGAATTTCAGCAACGGGAATAATAATGTTTGCGCCGTTATCACTTCCTTCTTCCATTGATTTCCGAAATTATTTCGCGTATACCGTGATAATATAATCCATTACCAGGTATTAAATTCCAACGATACGAGAGAGGGAGGGGAGAGGGAGAAAATAAATAAACAGACGGGAGGGGAATTAACGATTATGAATTTCGGATTTTCGGATGTTGCGCGAACGTAACAACAACAACAACAAGCAGAACGATCAATTTTTACTCGATATTATCGGGGATAATATTCGATGAAAATCTAACGATTCGATTTTTTTCACTACACAATCAAATTGATCCTTTTATATCTGTTATTTAATTATCGAACTCGAAAATTTTGTATCCATTTTTTCCCTTTCTTTCTTTCCTTTCCCCCCCCCCCTTCCCGAACAATTTCCATTGCATTTAAAAAATTTCCATCCCCGAAAAATACGAAATTTCCGCCCGGTGACTACGATTCTAGAAATAACGATGGATCGGGTGGGAAACTAGGATTGACCGAAAAATTTCTCCGGCAAATTGTTTCGACAGTTTTAATTGTTCAACTTTGAATTAAAACTCTTCCCGTTATAACGTGAAAATTGGAGATGTATCGATATCAACGCTCATTTTCGTGTATACGCACAAATATATTCGTTCCACCATCGTTTGTGAAACCGAATATTTAACAAAGAAATTAATCCTCAAAGTTTCAAAGTATATATATATATATATATGAATTATCCTTTGTACGCGTGCGTGATTCGTTATTTAAGAGACGCGAAAAGAGGAAAAAGGAGAAAAAAAAATGTTCTTACGATACGAGTTTATTTTTTTAATTTATTACAACTTTCATCGGCAGACGCGACCATCGACGCGACCACTGACCGCCGACCACCGATCATCTACAATCAATACAGTCATATCGTTGTAAAGAATCCATTTTTATCACGAATCCACGATTCGACACTTTTCCGATCGCATCGAAATAATCGTTTCTTTGACGTGGATTTTCCAGAGTAGATTAGTATTCTTTACTATTTTTTTCTTTTTTCCACTTTGTCCAGCTTCCGTCTGTTCCTGATTTCGTAAATTATCGTGTTTTCTTTTTTTTCTCTCTCTCTCTATACATAGCGAAATTTCCACCAAATTGGACGTAATAAATCACTAATTGAAGAAATTGAGGGAGAGTAACAACAATATCATTGTTTCGAAATGGAAGCACCGCATTGCGGTCAACATTGTCGCGCTATAAATTTGAAATCATTTTATCGTTGTATAGGAAAATGTGAATTATTGTATAGTTTGCAAAATCACGGAATAATTTAAATTAACGAGTTCGAATGTAATCGTGTAGATATTTCTGATCGTATATTAGGCTGAATTTGAATTATTTTTCTCATTGACGAAAAACTTGAGAGTTTTTCCCGTCGATAAATTTCGCGGGTTGTACGTATTCGTATAACCGAAAATTCAACGCGTCCATCATATACCGTTAATCGTTCCGATAACCTCTTTCGAATTATTTTCGTAAATTGCAATGTAAATGGATGACGCCCGCTCAAACTTAGCCGTTAAGATCAATAAAGGTCAATTTATACGGGAATGGAGCTGGTTTGGTCACGATCCCAGCCGAATTACAGCTACTGTTTCACTATTACGTATAGAGCCGAAAAGCCTATATATCGACAAGCCTCTCTCGAGTATCGCGTTACGATGTATAATTCCATCCCAAGCTCGATATTGGTGAACCTCGTTGATAACTCGTCGAAACCTCGTCAAATCTTTGGTTCAAGTCGATTTTCGTCCCGTGTTTGTTTCCCCGATTCGTTTCGGTAATTACTCCGCATCAAAGTGCTGAAAAACTTACTTAGAATATTAATCCGGATCGTCGGTACATTAATTTTCCACATTCTCGTCGTCTCTACTTCACCGTAAGTCGGTAAGTCGTTCGCTCGCTTGTTTACTCTTTTAACGCGTAACGTGTAACGTCGAACGAACGGTCGCGGTATTCTCTCTCGGCCATCGAGGCTCGAAAACCGAAAATCCCTGCGGTAGAGATAAAATAAATAAACAAATAAATTGCTCTTTAATAATAAATACGGAGGAGAGGAACAAAGCGGTAGCGTAATTGTCTCTGGTCGATCGAGGTAACGAAGTAGCAGCGTGGGTATACTGCACGCGTGTATACATAGGTGTGCGCGTGTGATGTGCGCGCGTGTATATAACGCGCGTATACATCGAGGTCGCAATATCGAGCCATACACGTTGGGTCCCTACGACGCATCGTATTCTGTAAACGACAGCTATTTCGTTTCAATCAGCGATAGCCTTTGAAAGCCTTTGATGTTTCCTAATTATCGTGCAACGATATTGGATATATGGGGCATAAAGCCGTAATGCCGACTCGCGCAGATTGTTACAGCGGGCTTCAAGAGATTCAATGTCAAACGGACGATCCGGAAACGATATTTTACAACAAGAGTTGCATATCGGCCAGCCACGTATGCCGGAGCTTCGATTTCGACGATGGGAACATCACGCATTGTTTCAAAGCTGACAAAGTGGAACTCCTTCGAAACCTTTACACACGGATCCTTTCGTCGGAGGAATATTTCAAGTATGCCGTCGTCGAAACCCAATATTCTATCTATCGTATATAATCGTAATGAATTCTCAATAGTTCCAAACTATTCTTTCCTTCCTCGTTTCTTATACACGTTTACGTATTTCGCGTCTCGCGCGAACATAACCTCAAATTCGTTCGGTTTGAGAAACTAACTACTTAAGAGAAAGGTGAAACAAAATGTGTAATAGATATTATCGAATATAGCGACTATGTGCTTGGTATACGAGGAGCTACGTGGGAACACTTCGGAGGCGTGAGATGGGAATTGTTAGGATGTCTGACCCTCGCTTGGATAATCTGCTTCTTGTGTCTGATGCGCGGCGTTCAATCCATTGGAAAAATCGTCTACTTCACCGCCCTTTTCCCCTACGCCATGCTCATAGCGTTGCTGATACGAGGTAAGAACGAATACCGATAAAAATAATATTTCTCGTCGAATTCCGCCCGTTGTAAATTTTTTTCTTTTTTTTTTTTTTTATCCTCGACGAGTCAAAAAAAAAAAAGAGAGTCGTGAAAAAAATTATTCGACTTGTTCGAAATAACGAAGAAGAGGAATAAACGTGTGTATATACATATATAGTTGTAAAAATAATAACGGAACGGAAATGTAATCACAGTTTGGAATAATACAAACGATTATTTGGAAACGTGTTATTAATTTATAAATCGTTGGAAAACAGTTGTTCTTCAATTATCGGACGTATTCATTAAGCGCGTAATAAATAACTATTCGACGAATCGGAATATTACAGTCGATGAATTGTCATTGAATTAAAAATATATTAATTGTTAACGTACGGGGGAGGGGGGGAGAGGGAGAGAGCGATGCGACGAACGATATCACGTATTTCCCGTATTTCCACGGGAAAGATTTATAATTAAAATTCTTCGACATGATAATTGACAATTTATGAATATTAAAAAACGAGTTGATAACATTAAACGAGACGTGTTCTCGCACGGCATTAAACTTGCAACGCCGAATTAAAAATCGAGGTTAGAAACTTTTTTAACCGCTGGATTACATAGTGCCGTTGTATCGAAACGATAAATGAAACGATAGGTGGAATAGAAGCGGGATTCGAAGCGAATTAACGATCGATCAATAAATATTAATTAGCGGGGATCCCGCGAAAACTAATGTTAACGTTCGTCGAATCGAATTCGTCGCGAATTCGTTATCATTATTTGCGACGAATTTTAATTAATTTCGAAATCCCTCCTCCTGCCGAGTTCGCGAAACTCGCCCTACGAGCGGATAAAAACTGTGAAAAAACGTGAAAGATGCGCCGCGAGGAGAGAGAAAAAAGAAGGAAAGGGGCGTTGAAATTAATCGCATATTTACGTTTCTGTTATCTTGGTTATCGTAAGAGAAGAAGAAAAAAAAAAAAAAAAAGGAAAAGAACCGAGTAAATAAGTTAAACATCTATCTCGCCTATCTCTCTCGCGTCCTGTAATGTAAAATTCATTTACCCGCTTCTCTGGTATTTCTGGCGTGCACTCAATATTCAACTTCTAACTTTATAAAGCATTTACTCGTAAAAAACTTTGTATACATACGACATTTTTTCCCCCCCTCCCCTCTTATTTCAACTTTAAAATTATAACGCTTCGAAATATTAAAATACATATATATATATATATATGTATTTTGTGCATATCGTACATACAGATTATCGAGGTTAAATATTACAGAGGCAAAGATGGTCGTATTATATGCGACAAGTATCCTATTTCCCTTACGTTTCCCATTTTCACGTGTTTAACATTTATCTCGTGCCTCGAATTTATCGAATTTAAAGAATTGTTACCACGGATCGAGGTAACTTTTTAACGAACGAATAATAATAATAATAATAATAATTATAATAAATAATTGATAATAAAAAAAAACAGGTGTGACGTTGGAAGGTGCCCTGGACGGCTCTCTTTGGTTCATCATGCCAAAATGGTCCACCTTGCAATCCACCAATGTCTGGGCGGATGCTGCTTCTCAAGTTTTCTATTCCCTCGGTATCGGTTGCGGTTCCCTGATCACGCTCTCGAGCTACAGTAACTTCAACAATAATTGTCACAGGTAAAAAAAGAAAAAAAAATTGAAAAGAAAAGAAAACCCGTAAATATAACGAATCTTTAGAAAAAATTCGTGATGATCAGGGCGATCGTTAGATGGCATCGTTACGATCTATTCCGATAAGAAAAAAAAATTGCAAGGCCGTCCAATTAAAATCTTCCGCCCGATTAACATATCCCGTCCGGCTTAAATATAATAACCGGTAGCATAGTATTTTTCGTTCTCGAATGTCGGAGCATCGACGACCTCCCCGCCCCTCCCGAAAATTACGGTTAATAATCACGGGCTAATTTCACGGTGGAGAAAGAACGAAAACGAGACGAGGACGAAGGCGAGAATTTCGAGATATCCGCCAGACTGAGCTTCCCGGACGGGGAATATAGAATAATTGGTGGACGCGGTCTGGTCGGTGGGGGGAGGGAGTGGGATTCGTCTGTTTTTGCGCTGTTATTTCATAGCCGCGACGGACGGATGCCGATCGTGAAGGTGGATCGAGGCTCGCGTTACCTCCACGACTCCGCAGTTAGGTCGGTTCACGTGCTCGAAATATCGCGGAAAGTCGTAATTAGCATGATTATCCGGCGTTGAACTTGCCTGGCGAGAAGGCAAGGATACAATTCGTTGCACGTTGCATCGCGCGCGCGTATAAATTATATCAGCGCGACGCAAGTCGAATGAGCAAGCAGCGTTGGAATACATATATATATATATAACTTGCAACGCCAACTTTTACCCGCGCGATTATTAATTGCTCCTCCTTCCCTTCCTCCCTCTCTCCTTCCTTCCGTTCCTCCCATCTTCGTTTATACTCCCCTCTCGCGCGGAAAAGTGCGACGATCTTGGAAGTTCAGATACCGAGTCCACTCGTCTCGACTCGGCTCGACTCGGCTCGACTCGGCTCGACTCGGCTCGACTCGGCTCGACTCGGCTCGACTCGGCTCGACTCGGCTCGACTCGGCTCGACTCGGCTCGACTCGACTCGACTCGGCTCGGTGTGAAATCGTGGATCCCCTTCCCCCTCTACTCCCTCGGCATCGATCGCAGCGCGACAGAGCGTTCGACGCGGTCGATGCTTTTATCGTTTCGGTTCGAACGAAATACAGGGCCTCGTTCCGTTTCGCGAGCGGCTCCTGAACGGACGAATTCCTTTCTTTTCGTGAACGGACAAGCGAAAAACTTGGGGGGAGAAGGAACTGTCGAGGTTTTTCTTTTTTTTTTTTTTTTCCCTTTTTTTTTTTCTTTTCTTTTTTCCCCTCTCTTTCATTCATTTTTTTAGAGACGCGATATTCGTAACTTTCACGAACTTAGCCACGTCGATTTTCGCCGGTTTCGTCATCTTCTCGATCATGGGATTCCTCGCCCGTCAAATGGGGGTTTCGGTCGAGGAAGTGATACAGAGTGGAGCCGCGCTTGCATTCATCGCGTATCCGGAAGCGGTGGTGCGGATGCCGTTGCCCAACGTGTGGGCCGTCCTGTTCTTCGTCATGCTGTTCATCCTGGGTATCGGGAGCCAAGTAAGTGAAAACGATTGATAAACGACAATGGGACAATGAGAAAGAATATCGGATCAAAAGGATCGGGTTTGTAAGGGAAAGAGATTATTAATCGAAGCTCGAGTGCTCTTTTTACGTTTCTTTCTTTCTTTCTTTTTTTAGTTTTAAAGAATTTCTTTTAAAAGAATGGAGAAGAAGCGGTTTTTAAAGTTAAAGAGAGCGGTGAGAGAAAGAGAGAGAGAGAGAGAGAGAGAGGGAAAAGTATGAAAGAGACGAAAAGGAAAAGGGCACGGGAGGTAGAGAAGCGTGAAGACTTTTGAAAATGAAGAGCATCGTATTTCCATGTTGTTTAAAGTTTAAAGTATGGCCTTGTTCCTTGGCAAGCGCGCGAGAAGAGACGGCGGCGGCGGAGGGGGAGGGGAAAAAAAATTTTTCGTCTTACCGAGCCGGCTAAGAAGCCGCTATTCAAGTGGCTCGTAGAACCGGAACACCAGTCCCTGTATCCGTCAAAAGAGGAGCTGTGCGGCGAAAATGTGCTCCCAAGTAGCCCCGGACGATCGTGCCGTGTTACTTTTGCATCGCGTCTCTCCCTTTTTCTCTCTCCCTCTCTCTCTCTCTCTCCCCTTCGCCTCTGGGCTCGTATATCATGGAAAGAGTTATGGTTTGCCGTCCCACTGAAATCCACACCTTTCTACTTGTCCTCGCCTCTTTCCTCCCTTTTTCCTCCTTCGAACGAGAGAGCGTGGAAAGGTAAACGAGCGAGGGGAGATGAAAAAAAAAGAGAGGAAAAGGAAAAAAAGAAAGGCCCCTTTGTTTTCTACACACGCAACGTGTCCAACCCGTATGTCTTTCCTCCTCCTCCTCCTCGCTTTCTAGGGTTGAAGGGTAATTAAGACGGACGGCGTCAAAAAAAGGGAAAGAGAGAAAGAGAGTAGGAATATAAAGAGAGAAAGAGGGTAACGAGAGAATCCCCGGCGGGCGAGCATCGAATCTCGAGCAACGCGGAGAAGTAGGAGGAGGAGGAGGGGGCGAGGCGAGGAGGAGGGGGACACAGAGTCGAGTCGGTCGTTGGTTTTTACGATACGCGCACAGTTCGCAGGCGTGCAGGCGATAAACACCGCCATATTGGACCTGAGGCCGGATTTACGAAAGCGGGAGAGCCTGGTTGTGTTTGGTATATGCGTCACTTGCTGGTTCCTCGCCATACCGATGGTGTTCGACGGTGGTATTTACCTGTTCACGCTGATGGACTGGAACACAGCTTCTTGGGCGATACTATTGATCGGGATTGCCGAGGTCGGCGTGGTAGGCTGGTGTTACGGGTGCAACAAATTCCTGCGTAACATAGCCGAGATGCAAATGCGGTTCAACCTTTTGCTCCGCAGATATTGGTGGCTCAGCTGGGTCGTGCTCGCTCCTGTCACTTGTCTGGTAAGTGTAATAACAATCGCAACAATCTACCCGATTCCGCTTCTTCGCTCGGAAGCGAAACTATGCGAACAAGTTATTATTACTCGATATCGCAGGCTTATTAAATCGATATCAAACCTGTTCCTCCCGTAACGGAAGAAATAAACGAGATGTCGATATTTTATATGCCACACCGTGTAAATGAGACCCGATCCTGCAGCGTGCCGAGAATATTTCTTCCAAGATTCTCTCGCAGAATTCCCTTAGTACATATATATATATATGTACATGTATTTACACGCTCGTTTCTTCCGTAAAATATAATTTTATAAATTCCCATAATATATATATATATTTGTTTTAATATTTTCCAAATGTTTTAACATTATTGAAAGTTCAATAATGTTTCTCGACTTACCGATATCGATTCCTATCTTAGATTAAATTTCCCAATAGAACGTTACGAAATTTCGGCCAACTTTGAAGATAATAAGCTCGATAACTTTGGCATACGTATAGCACCGTGCTTATAAAGCCAATATATGTATCTAACGCGATGTCAACGGCCAATTACACATATATCCCTGTATCCTTTTCATTTTCTTTATCTCAAGGTAAACTTTCTCTTCTAATAAATTGTAACAAGATCCTCCTCTCTCTCTCTGTTTTCCAGAGATAGAGTCTAATTAAACGCGCGCGCATAATTATACGCAATTAAACTTAACCTCTATAAAAGTTGGCGGACAATCGCGAATCGTTCAGCTAGGAGAGCTAGTTCGCGTCCCGCCTAACCGAGCCAGTGCTCCTCTTTCGCAGCGCCTCGCACGGTTAAGACGTTAATCCTTTCCTCCTTCGGGCGTGTTTTCACTCACGGTATTATCGCGGTTTTGCCTCTCGGCGGCCCTCGGCCATTTAGCGCGACGCTTGTGCCCCATTATCGATTTCCCGTTTGTTTTACACTCTCGTATATTTTTTTCTCCCTCCTTCCTTTCTTTCTTCTATTCCTCGTTTGGCAAATGACGCGCTTCGAGCTATTGAAAAAAATCGCAGGCTAAATAATTATCGTTCCGTTCGTCGCGAATCCAAATATCCGGATTCACTAATTCGAAAGAGTGGATCATTCAGCAGAATTTTCATCATTATCGAGATGGAAGTCTCTCAAGATTTTTTTTCCCTCTCGCTTCGATATCGCATTCTCTCTCTTTCTCTGAGGTTCGGAACTTTCGAAGCTTGGTCACTTTGATCGATCGACTATTTTATTAAGCGCGACATTTTTGGCACCGGTTACCTACTCGTGTAACACTTTTCGATAAACCTTTGGTACTTTCCCTTTGAGAATGGCGCTCGATCAATCCTCTTTTCATTTTTCTTCACAATCGAAATGTTAAAATCTCTCGTTTCTTTTTCTTCTTTTTTATTCTCTTGAAATAAAAATAACAGAATAAAAGAAATTTTATTACATTTTCTTTTTTATCAACGCACGAAATTATCAAGGAATATCGTTACGCGTGCGGGGATACATTTCTCGCAATCGTCAAAATCTCGTTAAAATTTCGTTTGAAATAGCACAGGTTTAATTATCTTTGTAATAAATGTTCCATAATAACTTTTACCTTTTTTTTCCCTCCCCTCCCTCTCCAGCTTATTGCAAACATTTGCATTGCATTTTTCAGATTTCTGGAATAGAAACAAACGTGCAGCCCATATTTTAACGATATTTTAAAACGCGACTACGCGTTTAATTGACAAAATTCCGGCAAAATACGCTCTTACTTTATCTTCCTTCCACTTCCTCTCTCTCTCGTCCAGAATGTTCCAAAACGTCTCTCGAATAATCATAATGAGAATGAGAAAAGAATGCAATTATAGATTACTCGTAGCACGTAAATGTCTCGAGAGACGTGTATTCCTCTATTTTTACCTCCGCGATAGTAAACGCGCAATTATGCCGCATACTTTGCCCGCATACGACGTTGCATCACATTTACATGAAACGACACTGCTCGAAGGGAAAAACTGTTTTTAAGAGGGGTCCCCCTCTCTTTGTATTTTTCTATATATATTTATATTCCTTTATCGTTTCTCTCTCCTTTTCTTTTTTCTTTTTCCTCGACATTTATTTTTCTTTAGAATTTTTTTCAAACGATGTGATCGTAGATACGATGGTTTGCCATCGAGCGGTAAAAAGGTTTTTCATATTAAATAATAGGGGTGTCCAAGGATTTTTTGATTAGCGTGCAACAATGGCTTTTAAGAACGGTTCCACCTGCGTCTAGGATTTTTTTTCGAGGGAATATTTGAAACGAGGGTAGGGAGAAGAAACTTTTTTCCCTACTCCTTTCGTGCACGAACAATCGACGAGTTTAATGGACGAATGGAAACTCGGCTCAAAGGTGAGCCGAATGCGTATATTTTGTATACGCAGCAATCTAATATTCACCGATTTGGCCGGCGCACACGCGAGGATACGAGACTTTGGGCGGCTCCTCTCCCCCTTTCCGTCGAAACGAAAGCCCTATCGAAAGGCCTGGAAACTCCTGTCACGTCCCATTTTAGCGATCGTGAATCGTAACGAAATAAATGATCACGGCACACTCGGTTTTTCCTCCTCCTTTCCATCGATTACCCCTCGCGGGCCGATTCCGAGCCAGCCGATCAAATCGATAACTTAACTTTCTGTCTCGCGCACGGAATCGAATCGATCGTCGGGGAAGGAACGCCGAGCCTCCAACGCTCGAGATCCTTCTTCGCGTCGGGAAAAAACAAGGGAAACGGCCTTTGCGCTTTGCGCTTCCCTGCTCCGATCGGCTCCGAGTTATCCCAGAGATAAAATCGCCCGGCTTCCGTGTTCCCGGTCATCGATCGTTCGATTTTCATAAACAAGCGAGGATGCGATGGAATTAGAGATGCGGCTCGCTTTCAAACTTCCCAACCCCGGAAACGTTTTAATACCTGTCGGGAACTTTGGCCAATGTGTGCTCCTTTCGGTGTATCCTCGTATGCTTAATGTAAGTTACACGATAAACTCGAAGGTATCGATCCGGTTAGCATTTATGAAGTTGGGCCTCTCCACCAGCAAAATAGAAGAACGCTTATTGATTTTTCTTACAGATTAGATACGGTGGATACGTGGATACGTGTATACGGGCTACAAGTGTCCGAAAATTTAAGGATATATTAAGCACGTATTAAAATTAGCTGAAATTTAAACGCCTATAATCCCGAAGATAATTACTTTCGGTCGACGAACGAAGGATCGTTAGAAACGTGGAATCTTTCCCTTTAAAAGACTTCTTGATTTATCCCAATACGATTTCCGGTTCCCGAGATACGATCATTTAAAGAAAAGATAATTTTTAATTTAACTTCGTTCACGTTTCATCCGATCGAGTCCTATTAAAATTAGGAAAACTTTAAATCGCTATAACTCCGAAGATAATGATTTTAGATCAACGAACAAAGAATCATTAGAAAGAAGGAATCTTTTCCTTTAAAAGGCTTCTTGATTTATCCCAATACGACTTCCGGTTCCCGAGATATGATCATTTAAAGAAAAGATAATTTTTAATTTAATTTCGTTCGCGTTTCATCCGATCGAGTCCTATTAAAATTAGGAAAACTTTAAATCGCTATAACTCCGAAGATAATGATTCTAGATCAACGAACAAAGAATCGTTAGAAAGAAGGAATCTTTCTCTTTAAAAGGCTTCTTGATTTATCCTAATACGATTTCCGGTTCCCGAGATATCGTAATGTAAAGAAAAAAGTATTTTTTGATCGTTTATTACGTTGCCCGTCTCGACCGAGCTATTTCGAACTGCAGACAAGAAAAATATACGTGGATTTCTAATAGACGTACGAGCTTCGAGGAAAAAATTATAAATCGCGCAGCGTCTCGAGCGTTACGAGAATATTTCGAGTCCTCGTATCTCGGCAACCGAAGTCGAAGAATCGAAAAGCGACTTAAACGGCACGATTTTCTCTATCCTACGATTCTTAGACCCGTTCGAAAACTTTGCGAAATCTTTTTAAAACCACGACTCAGCCCATCGAATAAACGCATTTAAAGCGAAGCGAATATGATTTGCGAGCACGCTTCAGAGATACTTTACTCGGTTAACCTAATATCTATTTAATCAGATTTCAATACCGGTGTGGCGGGCGAGTTTTCATTTAATCCCAACGTCTATGCGGAGTCCCCCTCCTCCCTCCTCCCTCCGTAAAGACGCCCCGGGGACGGTGTGCCGAAGTCGGCCCCGATTAAAAATATCAAATTCTTAATTGGCCGTTGTACCATCGAGCTTACTGCTCCCCCGAGTAGTTTACACAAGAAATAACAGCTCTTTGTTATATCCACTCTCCCCTCCCGCCTCACTACTCCGTCTGATTTTCCGTTCGCAGGTGGTGTTCGTGTATCAAATATATACGTACGAGATGCCTCGTTACGGCAAGTACATATTCCCTAACTGGGCGAATGCGATCGGAATACTGATCGGCCTGTCGACCCTCGCCCCGATGCCGTTATTTTTCATCCGCCGGGTTTGGAAAGGGCCGGTAAGTTTCGTCACGTCGAGCAATAAACAGGGGACGATAATAAAATCCCGACGATCAAATAAGGATTAATTTTCGGCAAGCAACGATCGGCAAGCAATTTGCAAACTGGCAGGCGGCAGTTTGCGCCGAAAAGCGAGCTGCTGGCTTACCCCGAGCTAAGCCCGAGATATCAGTTGGCATAATGCTCGACAAACTATAGAGATTGTTATGCAAACTGCTCGTTGTTTTTACGACACGCTACCTCAACCATTCACGCCCCTCCCTTTAGAGTTAGTCACGCCGATTCCCGTACACTGTAACAACCTGTATCGAGCTTCTTGCTCGATCGAGAGAGAGAATCCAGAGAGATTTTGAGAATTCGAAAACTAATCGAGTTTCTATCGCTTCGTACATTTTATTATTAAAATACTACGATTTTTTAAATATTTTAAACGCGATTGCAATTTAATTTAGATGCGTTTATCTGTGTGAGAAAAGAAATTTTTCAAATAGAGGAAAGGAAAGGAAGGTTGGAGATAAATAATCTAGAATTCGATAATTGCAGAGTATAAAGGCGCATATAAGATAAGTTTGAAATCGGGTGAAATATTTAACCCTGTTATTAATTCTTCTATATCTCCTTTTACAAGTTTTTACGATGAAGAGCTTATGCGAGAACGATGGTGGTATAAAGTTGTATAACTTCCTACGTAAATTTGTCGGAGGCTTAAAGCAGTGCGGGGTTTATCGGTTTCTAGTATTTTTTTCCCCCCCGATTTATGTACACTTTGCTCAAGGATCAGTGTAACTACTTTGGAAAGGGAAGGGAAATCTTTCGATCGAGATGAATTATTTATTTTAAAAATAATTTTCCTAACCCTCTTCGATAATTTTGAGAAATTTGTAGAAAATGATAAAAAATTTATTACCCTCGAAAATTTCTTTCTTTCCTTTTTTGTCTCGTAATTGCAAGCATTCGTTCCGCGCGTGTTTACCAGCGACGAGACATTGTAAATTTCCACGATAAAATGTGCCCGCCACGATAATTATACAATGCGATATCGTTGCCACAAATTCTCTTTGTAAAACGAATTGTAAATCTTTTTTTTAAAAAAACAGTAAAACACCGTCACCCGATTTTTAAGCCTCGATCGGTGTACGCAACGGTGTATCTGAAAAGTTACCGTAAAAATCTTCGCCGTAACTCTTCGAAATGTCTTAATACAAGTTTTTCTACGGCAGCTAGGTAATCGCACTTTGAAACGAAAAGTTTCGTTCCGTGCTCCATCGTACGGATCGAACCTATTTCATCCGTTTCATTCTCTCTCTCTCTCCCCTTGACCGCTTCCGCTTTGTTTTACTCGATAAATTTACTATTACTCTTATCTCCTTTCCTCCTGTTTTCGATTCTCTCTACAGTACAGCTCGAAACTACTTGCGAGCCACGAAGAAGACGAACGAGGAAATCTTTCTTCTTTTCCAATGACCTCTGAAATATTATTGGGTTGGCAACTAAGTAATTGCGGATTTCACAACCTAATCAAAGCAATAATCGATTCGGATCGTCACAGTACAACTCGTGAGATTGCAGAGAAGCTTCGTGTATCCCATACATGCATCGAAAACCGCTTAAAACAACTTGGCTATGTTCGAAAACTCGATACATGGGTTCCTCGCGAACTGAAAGAAAAGCATTTAACGCGACGCGTTAACAGCTGCGATTTGCTAAAGAAACGTAATGAAAATGATCCGTTTTTAAAACGACCGATAACTGGCGATGAAAAATGGGTTGTTTACAACGATATCGAGCGGAAAAGATGGTGGAGCAGGCCACGTGAACCAGCTCGAACAACATCAAAAGCTGGTATTCGTCGAAAGAAGGTTTTGTTATCAGTTTGCTGGGATTACGAAGGAATTGTCTATTTTGAACTCTTACCACCCAACCGAACGATCAATTCTGTTGTCTACATCGAACAACAAACGAAATTAAACAATGCGGTTGAAGAAAAGCGGTCCGAATTGACAAATCGAAAAGGTGTTGTATTCCATCGTGACGATGCAAGGCCACGCGCATCTTTGGTCACTCGGCAAAAATTATTGGAGCTTGGTCGGGATGTTTTGCCACGTCCACCAATAGTCCTGACCTTGCACCATCCGATTACTTTTTGTTTCGATCTTTACAAAACTCCTCGAATGGTAAAAATTTCAATAACGATGATGATATCAAATCGTACCTGATTCACTTTTTTGCTAATAAAAACCACAAGTTTTATGAACGTGGGATTACGATGCTGCCTGGAAGATGGCAAAAGATCATTGATCAAAATGGGCAACACGTTACAGAATAAAGTTATTTAGTTCCATGAAAAAATTGTCTTTGATTTTCTAAAAAAAATCCGCAATTACTTAGTTGCCAATCCAATATTATTATTATTATTATTATTCTATAATCGTGTGTGGAAAAGAAAAAAAAAAAGATGGAGATCTCTCCATCAATTTCTTCCCCAAGTTTTTTTCAGCGAGCACGTATTTCAAAGAAATATTCGAATCGTTTCGCGGGGAATGTAATATGCATACACGTGTACAAAACTGTGGAAATCTTTCATTCCGACCATTACCACTACTGGTTTAGGAAGCGTGCGTGATTGAAACGGCGAGCCACTGCTGCTCGGGTTGACTCGGGATTGTTTGCACGAGCCGCGGCTGCAACCCGATTGTTCGCAAAGAATTTGACTTTCCCGTTTTTAATTGTCCGCAGAGGGACCGAAGCATGTTTCGGCCAAAGAAGACGTGGGGGCCCGCCGTGGAGAAAAGTAAGGACACCGTGTCCACGGTGTCCGTGAAGGTATCCGAGCCGCTTGGGAACCACGAGACGCAGGAGAATACCGCGGTTTAAATTCCGCGGGGACGGCGACAATTTTTCGATCGATCCGCCCTCCCCCCCTCCACGCCGATTCTAGTCATCGGGATCGGATGAACGCTCGAGAAAAAAGGAATACGCTCTCTTCTCTTCTCTCGTCCCTTCTCTTTTCAAATAATATCCTTTGTTATTATTCGTGACGAACAAATGACATTTCTTTCTTTCTTTTTTTTCGCATTTAAACGGAGGAGAGGATCGTGATGTAATTATATATAATCGTTGAATTAAAAAATAAATAAGCGGTATGTGAAAAATCGTATCGTGTCGTGTCGTGGATCCGAATGGCGAGCAGCGCGGTTGAGCGCCACTGCGCGTCCCCACCACCGATATCTCCCCACTTCGTTCCAACCAACGATCTCGCGCGTGTATTATTTCTCTACTTTGTTTCGCCTGCCTGTTTCTGTTTACCAACAATTATGAGAAGTTTTCAAGGAGAAAGAGGAGGACGAGGAAGGAGGGCTAGGCGCGAAACGACTCTCCCTTCTCTCCCTCCCCACCCGGCTTCGTGTTTTTTAGCACGTAAAAATATTTTCGTTCTTTTAAATCGATGCTCGCTCAAATGGTTAGCAACGGCTAATCCAAGTGCAACTACGATTTCGCCTCGAACTTTAACTTGGTGCTTGCCGATTAGTATCGCATCGACGAGTTTTTTTACGATTTTCAGCCCGAAAGGATTCGTTTGCGATGTTTCCTTCCTTTGCAATTTGGCGAACGCATCCCGGTAAACGGGAGAGCGAAATTTCGAAACTTCTCGATTAACCTTTCTCGAATCCATTTTCGTGGTAAAGAGATAAAGAGAGAGAAAGAGATTTCAGGGATATATATGGAATATCTTGAATATTTCAGACGGTTTGCGGGAAGGACGAATGAAAGAAATATTTTTTATACGCGTTGCGTGTTACAGTTTTTATAGTAGGACTGTGTAAATATGTTAAAAATAAAGAAGGAAGGAAGGAAGGAAGGAAGGAAGTAGCGAGGAAAATATATTTTTCGTGCCGGACCTGTGCTAATGGACTCATCGTTAACAAGCAAGGCCTAGGGATGTCTGGAACAGCGGAGGTTACATTAGAGAATATTGGGTGAGTTGTTTGGGCTTGCTGCGATGCTTAAAATTCAATTATTGTAAATAAAGTAAGACGATGTAATTTTAATAAAACGAAGTGAACGAAAGTGCGTTAGTTTTACTCATTTATTTCTTAGTAAACTTATTTTAAAAGTTATACCTCGGAAAACCTTATTGATAATTGTGTTAACGGAGTTCGATACAGATGGAGTAGTCGAAGCATGGAAAATTGGTTGGTCGCTGTACGCTTCACGAGCGAGGATAATTTCCAAAATAATATACAGAGACAGGTAGAGAGGATAAGAAAGAGTAAGAACGGATGTGGAAAGAAATATTTTCGATATTATTCGTAATTGGAATACATATTTACAAGTGCACTCAACCGATAACCGCGATCCCCCATTGTTTTATTAATGCGTGAACTCTATCAAGCGGCAAAATAAACCCACTAATACCAACGTTACCCCAGAAACGGGTGATATTACGTATACACCCGCGCGGATCCAATTCATACACGGAATCAATCGATCGAATATACCAAAAAAGCATTTTGCAATTTTAAATGAAACGAAGTACTGCTTCTATACCGATGAGACTCTTATCGATCCACGGTTTATGAAACCTCTGACAATATATTCAGTGGTGCGCAAAAGTTTCCGGTCAAATTGATTTCCCCCCCCCACTTTATATTCGAAAAGCAATATTTAAAAGATTCTTAACTAATATCGAATGAAATACTATAACGAGTGTTGAGACTATCGATTTCTGATTTATTATAACCGTCGTTAAAAGTTTCTCGAAATAAAGTCTGACGTTTTGAAAAAAAAAAAAGAAAAAAGAACGTGAGTCAGACTTCACGCTTCGAAGCCAGAAGAGGTTATCGACCGAATCTATTTTAGAGCTAACAATGTTTTTTAAATTTCTTGCAATTCCTCGATACAGAAATACACGTCGATCGAAAGTTTCTGAATAAAATCGCATCCTCGAGCGAGGAAAATAATCGAATCCGACGATTCATAATTGATTCTTCGACCAATTTATTACCGTCGATAAGTAACCACAAAAAATTATATCCACCGAACAAAAATATATTTCATACGAACATCACGAACACTATGAGTATAACGGGCAAATAATATAACACCGTTAATCTCGGCGATAGCGATGCGCGATTCAGCAAGTTTATATTGCTAATGATGCAATGCATACCAGAATCCCACTATTGAAAATTACCTCCAATGATGTATCGCTTATCTATATATCGAGCTCTAACCTAAACTTTAGAGAGAGTATTATCGGATGGGATGATTCGTCCTAGCCTGGAATTCACGATTTATCGATTCCACCTATATATCCGGAGCAAATCTCTGTCCACGGAATGGATTCGCCGAGAAACCTTTTCGCCCAAGGATTCGAATTTCCTCCGAATTAATCCACGTAACGAAACGACAACTCGTTAGCCGCGTTATGACGATGATCTGGTCGCGCGCAGCGCCGCGCCACGGCGGTGTAAAAGTGGCGACAGTGGCGCCCATTCGTCCCGTGTTTCCTCCTAATTAATGCGATGGAACATCTACGGTACAAGGAATTCCATGTTCCCCGCGGCGTGGCAATATCGTGCGGCCGTCTGGACCGCTTGTACTCCGTCTTAACGCGGAATGTTGGGGAGGGGGACGGGACGAGGAGTGGACGGATACGTATTGCGTACCGCGTTAATGAGAATTCGGTTCGATCGCTGGTCGATTCGCAACGGCGCCCGCCATCGCCCTTTTTTTCTCCCCCCTCCCTCACCGCGTCAAATTGCCTTTCGATCCCTTGAATTATCCGTCCCATGAATTTTTATAAGTTTCTGACGCGTTTCGCCGCCTCTCTACGGACGACTTCGTATATATGCACCGATATATATTTGGGGTAGAAATTCCGAAGGATTCGGCCGGCGTATAAGAAATGCGATAAGAAATTCTCGTTTCTCCTCTCCGAATAAGAAAAGATATGAAAGCCTAAGAATAGCCTTATTCGCCGGGATGAATGTCGTGAAAAATAATTCTATCTTATTGTCGAGGGGGGGGGGGGGAAGAAATGAAATTACGAACGATCGATCGATACGGGACGCTTTCAATCTTCCCGAATAAATTGCGAAAATAAGAAGAGAAATTTGCCCCGTTACGCGTAAAATATTTGTTGACGTTTCATTAAGAAGTCACGGGCGTACATCGAACGTTGTCGATTGAAATCATCCGACGTTGGCCGAGAGAATTGCTGCGTTAATAAATGCGAAACATCGATTGTATTTCCCACGTTCGTTCCTTGTTTTAAGACAATTTATCGTGACTGACAGCTCATAGAAATTGCCTCTTGATTATATATCGCGATATACATATATATACACGCCGAGAATATTTTTCAAATAAGGAGAATATATTTACTATATGACTTTTCACATTTTGTGTAATTGGGTGTAATGTAAAATCTTGTTGTTAGAGTCCGGTATTTCAGTCCACGATCAATATTTGCTTGTAACTTCGTAATAAAGCGTTTTAAAGCGAAATTTTATGTAACATCTTTTTTCTTCTTCTTCTTCTTTTTTTTTTTTTTTTGCCTCCTTTTGCATTACACTCGCGCAGCGTGCCTGGAAAAAAAAAAATTGAAAATACATACGTGCAACGTTATATTAATCACCTCGAATGGAAAAATGCGGAGGAGATATAAAATTGATGAATTCCATCGTTACGTTGTTCCTTTCTACGATAAAATTTCAATCGAACGCACGTTGTAATCATTAATTCGTATTTATCGAATTATAATTGCTCGCTTAATAACACGGATAGGAAAATTGTCGTTCAATATATTGTATATCACTTTTCTATCGATAAGTATCAATTTGAACGGTGACCGCGAATGAACAATCGGTAATTGGCATATTATTACTAATACGTTATATTAATGTCGAACAACATTTCGAAACCGTTTCCTATAATTTGACGTTCTAAAATTGATATTTTAATATCGTTAACACACGCAACGATATAAATATAAATATATTGGAAAATGATTAATAAACGTTGTACAAGGTAAATCATCCTTTCTTAAAAATTCGCATTAATCTGTTTGTAGTGAAGAGTTTACGCGTAGAGTTTCGTCTGAAGTTCGTACGGTGCGTTATCGATTGTTTTGTATGCTTTCCTCGCGCTCGTGCAACTAAACTGAACGGTTTAGTTATTTTGTACGTTACAAAAGCAACGGTCGCCCGCGATTGTTTAACCATTTGATTGCAACCCACATCCACTCCCTTCCTAAATTAGGTCAAAAATGCTAGAGGGAAAAGTAGATTGAAATACCGTAGTGGAGAAATTTTTTTTTCGACGAAAATTCGAAAAAGTAAAAATAAACGCGTGCGATTTGTATTGTTTTCGATGTATATGCACGATCGTGTTAATTTAAGTTCCGTTCGAGTTTTATTCGAGTGCGTATTTGAAACGAGATCGTATATCGTGGATTCGTTATCGCTATCTTCGAATCTTTTCGTTACGTTGAAAATACCTTCTTCATTATCCGAACATTGTTTGAGAAACCGAATACGTTTTCGCTTCAACAACAACAGTGTTAGTTAATGTTCCGCTCGCAATACGATAAATCTGTACTTGAGTTTCTACATTGTTAGTAGCATAATAAAGCTCGTAACTTTATTACGGCATTGTTCGGAGGAAAAAGATAAGTGAAATACGTTTAATAAGAATGTACAAAGAAAAGGAATAAAAAGCGATTAATCTCTCGAAATTTAATTGATTAATAAATAAGATAAGAGGTGGTGTGTAAACGATGTTTTGAGTTGAGCGTTTAATTCATCGAGAAAAAAAAGACAAGCTCGATCTTGTTTGGAGATCGTATCGATGAGAGGATTATAAAAATGTAAATTTTATCGCGTGAAAAACGCGCAATATCGAAGTATTGCGTCTGTTCCTAATTTCAAAAAAAATCACGATCCTGTGCCACTGCGTTTCGAATTAATCAATTCTAATTATAAAACAATCTTTCCGACGAAAGGAATATAAAAAAATGAAAAAATACACAATCTCGATCTCTGCTCTCGTCAAAATATAACGAACGCGGTAGAGAAAAGGATGATTCGATCAATTTCCCGTTCCAATCCCTCCGAACTTAATTCCATAAGATGTAAATAAGTTTACGAAGGATAGAGGGAAGAAGAAGGAGGAGGAAGAGAAAAGGACTGCGAAAAAAGAACTAGGAAGAAGGGTATTATAGGAGGATAAGGAGGACAATTGGTAAGAAAAGAAAGGCCGGAGGGTATAATCTCGTCGCGATAACGAAGGAATCGCGGTGTGGTTAGTTTATAACGATTTAGAGGAAAATTTATACATAGGCGGCCGGGCTAAAGTGGCCCGATGCAGCTGTAACGCGACATCGCACTACGAAATTAGGTAACAACTTCGATAACGCGGCCCTGGCTGTGTGTAGATGGTGCTGCCGCTACATGTATAACGGACAGACTAAGTCACCGCGTTGTATCGCGCTGTTCTACACGCGTCGTTAATTAATTTTGTTCCTTGCCTCCGTGTTATCTACCGGCTGCCAGCTCTTTTGCTCGATAATCACGATAGCGGATGTTTCTTTGTTGGGCCAAAGTCTTTCCCCCCCCCTCTCCTCCTCCTCCCTCCGTAAAACACGATTTAAGTAACTCTTCTCCCGTATTATCGTGCCACGGCGTCGAGAAATCGGGTCGAACTAGGTTGCCACGCTCGCACGGTGATGAAACGACTCGAGGATGGGTGGGGGAAGCCGGTGGAGGGGGAAAGAGAGAAGACACGAGGGAATCGACGTTAAAGGACGAGACGTTCGTGCACACGCAGCGCGCGAAAATAATTAGAGAACGATTCGTTTATTCGAGTTGGTGTTTCTAGTTGCTCGCGATTAATCTTTAATTCGTTAGGTTTTTCGTTACACAAACGTGTTCACACTTTTGCCCCCGGTTTCTGTTGCGCGAATGGTAGTCGCGGTTTCCCGTTAATCGAAGCTACTTGTGCCGGTGAACGAAAAGGAAATTTCCCCTGGTGGGCAAGGGAATTCACTCCTGGTGACAGAATTTCTCCCAGGAATCGGTTTCTTTCCACGTCGCGGAATATCGTGTTTGGCCATCGAACGCAACCGTTGGAAATTATTCACAATTGGAAGAAAAACGACTTTGAGACGCTTTTTCTTTTTTTTTTTTTCTGTGAATAGATACTCTGTAAATATCATTGTTCGTATCTTCAAAATCGACAAAGTTGCAACGCGTCTCGTGAGTTAACGTTGGGTAATAAATTATATTTCTAAAAATATATAGATCCTTTCTCGCGTGCTACGATACAATTCTACTTATTTCGTAAAATTGAAAGATAATTTCGCTCGAGTATTTAAAGATATTTTTTCCAGAAATAAAGTTACTTAAATGGTGACTTTATGCGAATTTTACTTGTAACGAATAGCATAGACTTTATTTTGGGCCGCATAGTCATACGGTCGAGGAAAACGTTTGTTCTTAAAACTCAAGTTATTTCGTCCCTGAATATACACCGCGTGTATACACATACACGTTATTTTCTCGGAGATTTTTCACGGAAGACTTGTTTGTTTGTCCGTAGCGCATTTACGGAGCTATGAGTTCTTTTCCTTTTTTTTTTCCCCTTTTTTTCTTTCTTTCTTTTTTTTTTTTCTCTCTTTTTAAGAAATAGACGATTTCAACGAAATCGCGGAATTCCTAAAATTCTAGCTAGGTATTACCGTGGCCGAAAGTTCTGCGAATTTCTACGGTTGCGGTTCGCGGAAGGTCGAAAACCTCGGCCTCGTTTTATATCGCAAACACGTTTCAAAAGCGAAAGAATAAAAATCACTGACTAGAAAAGCACTTGCTCCGCACGAGTAATATCGCGATTCGCGACGTAGACGCAAGTATATATATATATATATTTTTTCATAGCGACGGAAATGTAATGCAACCAGAAACAAAACTAAAAATAATCGTTCGCCATTAACCTTAAACTTTATCTTTATCACCTTATCGAATGACACACACACATTCTATTAATATCCAAAAAAAACTCGATCTTTTCGATTCGAAAAATGAAAGATTCGACGAAAGGGACGACTCTTTTTTTCTTTTTTCCTCGCAAACACGAGTTTCGATAATAGCTGTGACCTTTGATATTCGGATAGGCCGAGTCAAACGTTTCGCGCTCTTTAATTACATTTTCTCATCCCTTCTCCCTTTCTCTCTTGGCCCTCCTTGTTGTCGGCCGATGAAAATGCTTGCGTCGTCTGACATTAAGCGACTGCTTTGATCCGCGGAATACGGCATTTCAGTCCACAACGAAACCGCCCATTCCCGAATCTGGGGCTAATTGTAGCTCAGCCGACGTTGTTCCAAGCCACTCTTCCATTAACCGGCCGGTACAGCAATTAACCGGAATTTCTATGAGATTCCGCCTCAAAGGGGGACGACTAGAAATTTATTGTTTCGATTTATTATGCAGTCTGCACACTCGTTACCTTCTCGAGAGAGAGAGAGAGAGAGAAAGATCTCGCTACTCCTCTCTTTATCTCCCCCTTATCTTTTTTACGCGCTTTCCTCCTCCCATCGGACGTCGGTAACAAGCTTACCGTGCCTCTTTCGCCATAATGGAAGATTTAAATTTGCAACCGGGGTTACGCACGCGTGCGAATTTGAATTTGGATCTATTTTATAATCCGGGCTATTAAAGTTGCCGCTGAATTTGCATTCCTCCGCTCCCTCTCTCTCTCTCTCTCTCTCTCTCTGTCTTTCGCATCGTCTCTTCTCCGGAAAATTTTTTAACCGGAATGGGAGCCACCGGCGTGACGGAGAGCGGCGAATGAAATTCATGAAAGCGTTATATAACTCTATAACGTATATATATATATATATATATATATATATATATATATATATATATATATATATATACATACGCGTTTCCATCGATTATTGCGTAGGCATTACTTGGATATACACATCTGTATGTAACTTTTATTCATTCGCTCCTCGTCCTTTTATGAGATTTTTCGTCCATTATTTCCTCCTTCTTTGGACCAAAGAAAGAAGGGCAGCTCGTATCGCCGGTTTTAAGTATAATAATTAGTACGAGGAAAGTGGACGGTTGAAAAATGCAAAGAGGTGGGGAAGCAATTTTGAACCACGGCCCGGTGGTTGAGAATTGGATATCATCCTCTGGGCTATTTGTAGGAAATGTTTGAATAAGCCCTGATTACTTTTTCGGAGGGGGGGAAAAAAATTGGATCGAATGAATCGAAGATCGATCTTAATATCCCGCTTTCTTCGAGAAGAAAAGAAAGTGAATTGTCGAACCAAAATAGAATCGCTTTGATTAAAAAAAGATAGAAATCATTCGTATAGAGTGAATATAATACATTCACTTGTCTCGATTAATTTTGAAACGGTTCCTCTCTCTCTTTGGAGGAGGAGGAAAGGGAAAGGGTCTTGGATCCATCCATCTTTCATGCGTAATTCGCCCCACGTTTTGACATCCGGCACTAGTTTCCTCCCTTCGAAGGTAGGTTAGTTTTGAAGATGTTTCAATCAAGACCTCCGACAGCCAGTTTACCAGAGGCGGAGAGAAAGGGAGGGAGAGGATGTCGTCGTCCCGTGAACGAAGAAGTTTCCCTTACTCCTCTCAAGAAGATGATCCCTAATGCTCGTAAGTGTGCTCTAATAGCGGCATTAGTTCAAATGATTTATTGACGCGCGTAACAGAATTTGATGCGCGCATTAATTTAGACGAGGTTGCACGAGTTTCGAACATTGTGTCCCCCGGAACGTTCGCACCTAATTATCGACGTAATTAACTAGTTTGTACAATGCTCTCTCTCTCTCTCTCTTTTCGCGCGAAATTTAAATATTCCAATACCGTTTTTTCTTCGTTTATTTCGATCCGATTTTCCAAAATGCAGAGGTGATATTGGGTTGGCAACTAAGTAATTGCGGATTTCACTCATAGATGGCTTCAGCTGAATTTTTAGGTTTGCTGACGTAGTCCAAAACACATTTTGTTATTTGATAGTTGGCAATTCAGCTGTCGATCGGTAAAAAAAGTTTTTTGATCGGTTGCGTAGTTTTCGTTGAAAAATGGAAAATCAAAAGGAACATTATCGTCGTATTTTGCTTTTTTATTTTCGCAAAGGGAAAAACGCATCGCAAGCTCGCAAAAAGTTATGCGCTGTTTATGGCGACGAAGCCTTAAAAGAACGGCAGTGTCAAAATTGCTTTGACAAATTTCGTTCTGATGATTTTTCACTCGAAGACGAAAAACGCTCTGGTCGTCCAGTTGAAGTTGACGACGACTTAATCGAAGCAATAATCGATTCGGATCGTCATAGTACAACTCGTGAGATTGCGGAGAAGCTTCATGTATCGCATACATGCATCGAAAACCACTTAAAACAACTTGGCTATGTTCGAAAACTCGATACATGGGTTCTTCGCGAACTGAAAGAAAAGCATTTAACGCAACGCATTAACAGCTGCGATTTGCTAAAGAAACGTAATGAAAATGATCCATTTTTAAAACGACCGATAACTGGCGATGAAAAATGGGTTGTTTACAACGATATCGAGCGGAAAAGATGGTGGAGCAGACCACGTGAACCAGCTCGAACAACATCAAAAGCTGGTATTCGTCGAAAGAAGGTTTTGTTATCAGTTTGGTGGGATTACGAAGGACTTGTCTATCTTGAACTCTTACCACCCAACCGAACGATCAATTCTGTTGTCTACATCGAACATCAAACGAAATTAAACAATGCGGTTGAAGAAAAGCGGGCCGAATTGACAAATCGAAAAGGTGTTGTATTCCATCGTGACGATACAAGGCCACACGCATCTTTGGTCACTCGGCAAAAATTATTGGAGCTTGGTTGGGATGTTTTGCCACATCCACCATATAGTCCTGACCTTGCACCATCCGATTACTTTTTGTTTCGATCTTTACAAAACTCCTCGAATGGTAAAAATTTCAATAACGATGATATCAAATCGTACCTGATTCACTTTTTTGCTAATAAAAACGTGGGATTATGATGCTGCCTGAAAGATGGCAAAAGATCATTGATCAAAATGGGCAACACGTTACGGAATAAAGTTATTTAGTTCCATGAAAAAATTGTCTTTGATTTTCTAAAAAAAATCCGCAATTACTTAGTTGCCAACCCAATATAAAGGGTGTCCCAAAATTAACTTAATAAAAGATTCGAATTAAATATAAAAGAGAGTTTTTAAAGTATTATTTTTAAAATGGAAACGCGTTGTTGTATTATGTACAACGCTACGTTATTTTTTCAGGGTTGCCAACAACTCGATGCGAAAATGGCGGGAAATTCAAAATTCCTTTATCTCTTTTTTCGCGATTTAACGATACAAAGGAAGGGAAAAAAAATAAGAAAAGGAAATTTCTGTCATTGAGATTGACTTGGAATGACGCGAATGACCCCGAAACAAAAGAAGGAAGCTGCTGTTTTTTACCAAGGAAATCTTCTCCACGACGCGGATGCTTAATTTCCCTGCGGACAACGCGCTTTAATCACGTCAGACGTTGAGGCACAACTCTCTCTCTCTCTCTCTCTGTCTTCATGTTCTCTCATTAGAGAGCAGAAAATCAATAGTTGAAGAAAGAAAGAAAGGAAAGGAAAGGAAAAAGCAACGACTGAAAAATGAGAGCGCATAACGCAGAGCAATTTGTATCTATTTCCATTAACGTGATTTCGCGTTATATCTCAAAAAATATATATAGTTTTATTTATCTCGTATCGTATCTCGAACGTTTCGTTTAATGAATGGGATGAATTTTTCGAGGAGGGAAAAACAAAATAGAATGGAAAGGAGAAAACGTAAAAAAAAAAATCACGAATTTCGAAAAACGAATTTGCTTCGACTAATTTAAAACGGCGGTTCGATCGTGTAAATCTCGATCGACCGATTTTGAAACACGATTCCTTTCAAAGTGTCGGCAGCGAGTATTTGTTAATACAAACTTGACAATAATATTTCGCTCTCTCCTCGAATTTCCGAAACGATAAATTCCGCTCTCCCCAAACTCGCGCCCCGAATTCTCGTTGTATACGCTTTTTTTAATTTTATAGTCGTTTTTCGATCGAATTCGCTCCGTTTCGAGCGCACATTTTTTTCCAACGATTCGAGTATTGTTTATACCTCGAGAGTATCGTCACTATTATTATTATTATTCCGACGAAATGTGCACGAATTATCGATAATTATCGGCAATTGTAATTTTGGACGAGATCCGTTCTCGGCGAAATGTTCAAATTTTCGAAAAAGAATCGTTCATCGAGGCTTGAATCGCTCGATACGTGGCGAGATACTTGTAAGTTGGGTGAAGTCGAGTGAATGGGAGGCGAAGAATAAAGGGAGAGAAGAGCGATTGGGAGGAGGAGAGAAAGAAGGAGAGGAGATGGAAAATTGTGTTTCGTCCTGATTCCGTTGCCGGAGAGAGTTTTCATCGGTAAGACTGTCCTAACAGGGCTGCGCCGCTTTAAGCGGTGGAAAAGTAAGGAACACGAAGAGTTGGACGAAGTACTTGTACAAAAGAGATGGATAAGGATAAGGATTTTTCGAGGAATTACTTCTCCTGGCATTTTTTAAAATTTTAACGAAAAAAATCTTCAGAGACTCTCTGCTTTACTAATTTATATATATATACATATATACGCGAAGGCGTTTGAAAATTCATAATTCCCGGAATATGAAAATTTTTGAAATTCAAATCTGTTCAACAAATTTATTCGCGCAAACGCGAATACGCGGGGACCGGGGTTTGGGTTTTGGCCGAACGAAATATCTGGTGGTTATCGATTAATTGGCAAAGGAACAATGGGCCGTGACAATCCTATTTTCCGGTAGACTTGATTAAACCTTGGCTCCGGGTCAAAGAAGAGCTGTTTGGGCCGATAAGTCGGTTTCATTGTACGAATGTCACGCGTGTAATTTTAACTCTTCCGTCATCCGTAATACCGTTGGCCGGCGTGCGAATCAATAACCGACGATTGGCTGACGGCTACAATTCTGCGAGGGCACGGGCGACGACGAGCTTCGACCAAGCGTGGGGAAACGGGCGAGACCGGGGGGGAGGGAAGGGGACGCGAAACGAGGTAAATGCGGTTGCCACGACGCGAACGGCCAAGGGAATCATAATTCGGGATATCGCGTCGAGTTTGCTCGCAACTTGCGCTCCAACGTCGCACCGTCTCTAATGTAACGTGAAATTCTCGCCAATTCCCCGTGGTTTTTCGAAAGGCGAAAAAAAACACGACGGAAAAATAACAGGGTCCCGGTTTCCGCCCGGTTTTCAAAGCAACCAAAGCAAGAACAATATTTCGTGAAAAAATATCAATCCAGTATCCGTATTCCTTCAACTGGTTGGACTTTATTAAACGCTTAATTTAACTCGCGCGATACGAGAACGATATATTTTGCGGATAATGGATCTCTCTCTCTCTCTCTCTCTGCTCGTTCCACCGTTGAAATTCGCACAGTGACCGCGATTAAATGGGCCGACAGATGGCGGTGCCTTCGCGGTGTCCGAATTCCTTAAATACCAATCGGAAAATAACGTTCCATTCGGTTGTAAATGAAACTCTCTCTCTCTCTTTGCTTCGTTCTCTAGACGCGTGAAAATCGCGCAAATTCGTTTGCACGCGATCCGCGTTAATTCTGGTTAAGCTATACGCAGGCGGCAGTTGGTAGCAGGCGAAACTTGGTGTAGATAAATGTCGCGAAGGCTAGCGTTGTGGATCGGACTCGACCGCGTTGCGACTCTTGTATCAGAGATAATATCTCGCTCGATTCCGAGCGGCGGCCGCAGTCGCAGTCACGCGTTGCGCTGCGACCGACACGCGCTAATTATGCAAATGAGTTTAGGACTGGTGCGGGCCGCTGTTAACGAGCGATGCACGTGCATTCGCGTTCCATCGAGCGGAGAAACATCGGGTTTACGCGTAGGACTATGACATATGCGCGTATGTGTGTGTATGTGTGTGTGTGTGTGTGTAGGTGTGTAACCAACGCGTGTGCACGCGATACCCGATCAATTTTTCATTCGCCAGTCAATTTTCAAGTTGCTCTTGCTACGAAATGATGGAGAGATATCCTGTTTCTTCCCGAGTGAACTAAACTTTTTTTTCCACGGAAATTCGATATGTATACATACATATACGTTGGTGGAAAGAAGTCTCGCAGGACGACGCAAGGGCAAGAGAAGTTCCTCGCTATCTTTATATTTGTTTACATTTCTGACTTCACCACGCTACACGCTACACGGTAGGAGAAGAGCTATAATGTGAATATTCGAAATCGTAAAAATATTATTTTCATTTACGAACGTTACGTTAGGATAATCTTGAAATTTATCAATTAAATTATCGTTACAAATTATGATTACGAGAAATAAAAAAATTTCTAGAATTCTCTTGTATTCTATTAACTAATCCATCGAGGTTTAGATACAAATCGTCGTATTTCGGATTAGCGTACGCGACAAATATCAAACGGTAGAAAGAAATATCATATTCGACGAGTTTTAATTTCGAATATCGTTTCTTTTTCTTTCTCTGCTTACGAGTTCCGTTCGATTCAAAGTTTGATCGAACGTTGTATATATATATATGTATATTTCGCTTCGAGCATTATTTTCTCGCGCGTTGAAACGAGAGAAGAATGGAAAAAGAGGGGATCTTTTCCTTTCCCGCGACGAGCAATGTTGGCTATCCTTGACGAAAGGAAAAAGAAGTGACCGTTTCAACGGGACGCGCCATCAAAGTATTAACCAAGTAAAATTGTTTTTACCGGCAGCTCTTACGAAAAAGTTAAGAAGCTTTAATCCGACTTAAAATTAGACTACAGTTCAACTGTCGAGCTGCACTTGCCGGACGAGAACCTGGTGTCTTAAAAATAATTAAACACGTACAAAACACGGTATTACGAATTTCCAGCTGTACGCCTTGAATGTGGGAACAGGGAAGGTTAAATCAGAGGATATAATTGTACGGACGGGGCGGTTAGGCGAGGCCTTTTGAGAATACGGTATTGGTATAGTATCTCTTTGACGGTGGGTGTGCAAGACCCGGCCGCAAATTAATATTTAACGGTTACTCACTATGGTATTATATTTAATATATATCCAAATAATTTATAATTGTGCCTCGAGTAACCAGTTTGTACGGCTATTAAATACGATAATACGTGTTACGAGAAATGGGAAATAAATCTAATGTCTCTTACTTGTTTTATATATATACGAGGATCGAAATAATTCAATTCGAACGGATTAATTATTCGCGAAATAATAATAATAATAATCGGGGAGCGAGATAAATACGAAATTGCGACTTGTTTAAGCATCAATTTCACGAGTTCGCATAATTGAACTTTTTAATGCACTTTTAAAGTAATTCTTCTAGTTGAATCAACTTTGCGTTTGTATATAGTTTCAACATATTACCGGTGAAGGGGGGGATTAAAACAGAGAAAAATGAAAGAGAAACCGTACGTTGGACTCGTTCCCCGAAAGTTGGCGATCGTAGGTTTTAATCAGAAAGTTTTTTCCTGCCTGCGAGACTATAACAGCCCCTTCGTCGCTTCATAAATACTCGTACGTATCGACTCATACGCGTGCTAAACGGTTCGGCCAATTAATTATTTCCACTCCTTCTGTAATAATGACGCACGATTTTTCCTCCTCTTCCGGTTAAAATTTCTTTGTCCGTATCGAAATCCATAGCGTTGGCTGGACATACCCGTGGCGGCTTTCTACCCTTTCTATCCCCTTTTCAACCACCCGATTCGAAAGGAAACTGGATGGCGAGTATAATGCGGAATTGAACCGGACGCCGAACAATCGGAATTCAAGCTCGGGCAAAAAAAAGGAGGGACGGTATCAAAGGCCGTGACAAAACAGTTCTGTGAACGATGTTTGAATCATTTTTTACACCCCTCCTCCTCCCCCGTCCCGGTAAACCCATCACCGTATCAAGCTTCCATTAGCGGCCGGGTTTCCAATCCAATTCGAAAGGAATCCCGCGCGATTCGTAAAATGTGTTCATGCACAATTGGAACGGTGGCGTCTATGACGGGGAGGAAGGGAAGAAAAGGAGAGGGGAGTCGAGACGAGAAGGAAGGATCGCCGTACTTTTTCCTCTCCGATCTTGAAAGAGAGGGGACGGGCAGACGTTTACGTTTGCCGTCGTCGCGACCCGCCTAATTCCAGCTTTCGGATTCGAGATTTCTGTCTGGCCTCCCCCCTCTGACCAGTCCATCTTTCCTTCGTCTTTCGTCTCCTCGTTCCAGTGGATCGCCACTCCCCACTCCTTCCAAGGCGGTTGATTTCGCGCCACCTCGTGTTGACACAGGCGACTACAACGATCCCTATTCGAATTCCCGCAGCATGCAACTTCAGAAGCCGCGCAGTGGAGGGGGAAGAGAAGGATGGAGATTGATGGAGAAGTTCGCGTCTGTCTGCCTTTCGAACGCGCGAGAGAAAATTATGGATACGTCGTATCGGTCGGGGAGAGGGGAGCGAAGTAACCGGATATCGAAGTATTCACGCGTGCTATGTGACGCGGCAACAGTGGAGTGGGAGAAAGAGGAGGAAGAAGAAGACGGAGAAAACAAACGAGTGTGTGTAACGAATGTAACGTGCGCAAAGGAGAGGGGAGACGGAAGGAGGATAGAATATAAATGCCGTGCACGAGAGTCGCGCAAATCTATTCGCCGGATACGGCGTGCGGCATTGTCGGGATTCAACTCCTCACCGGTTATTTCGCGGTATGGGTTCCGGTTAAATGAGAAATCTTTTATACATTCCGTGTACCAGCATACCCTTTTTTTTCCCCCTTTTTTCTCTCTTCATATTTTAATTAATGGTAGGTGGGTTCCCGCGCGGATCCAACCTACGAGAAATGAAATCACTACGATCCTCGCTCGTTGTCGTTCCTCTCCTCCTCTTCCTCCTTCTTCTCCATCCCTTCAATCTCGCGCCTTTGAGCTCTTCGATGGCGCGCGTCACACACACACGAAGAAAGAAAAAAAATCGGACGAACGCAAACGGTTTTACCGCAGAGCCTCTCTCGTTTCCCCTCACGCACCCTTTCATCCCCGCTACTCCTCCTCCTCGTGTCTCCCTTTTTGTCTCCCGCATCCCTCCTTCTAAAAAATAACGCCACCTTTTCACCTCTCCCTCCCCTCGTCCTTTGCGGTTTCGTCGTTACCACACGCCTCTACACGCCGATACACTTTGCCCCTCAATTCCTCGCAACGAAATTTCCAACTCGAGACGACGCCCTCTTTTATTTCTCCTCTTCCTCTCCCCCTTTTCTTTTCCTTCCTCTCTTCCCTTCTCTTCATCCGAAACGTAGCCGCGTTACTCTCTCTCTCTCTCTTATTCCGGCTGCCGTTAAAACGTTTGCGATGTCCAATATTTCTGCGACGATAAATCATAAAACGCGAAACATTCCAGTGGAAGAAGGGTACGCGCGCGCGCGCGTCCTCTTTGACTCTCGACGCGACGAGACGCCGAACAACAGACGTCTCTCGCGTTTCTCGCTCCCCTCCTCCCCTCCCCTCCATCTTTCTATTCGATTCCCGGTTAACAAGTCTGTGTTATCAGACGCCGCTAAATCAAACCGGGCACGGTAGGATGAAAAGTAACGAGTTTCTAGATTAACTTTCCACTCTTTTCCATTCTCTCTATTGTTGCAGGGGAAATTAATTAATAAAATCGTGTACAAAAGATGCTTTCACGCGTTCGATTATTATTATTATTATTACTATTATTGCTATTATTATTATTATTATTGTTATTATTATTATTATTATAATACGCGGTGGAAATTGTCCATTGTTTCGAGTTTGGTTATTCAACCGGATCGATTATTCGAACACGCATGATGAATACACCGCGATTCTAACGCGGCTAAGCATTGTGTATCGTATTGCCCTTGTTTCTCGTATTTTTCTCTCTCTTTTTTTCTTTCTCTCCCCTCCTCCCCGATTTAATACCGTTTTAATTTTTTACCCGCGTACGACGAGGAACGACGACAGTTTCGCGGGTAAAGAAGAAGAGACAGAGAGAGAGAGAGAGAGAGAGAGAGAGAGAGAGAGAGAGTTATCCGAGCGGGAATTGAAATAGCCGTAGCAGTTATCGAGGCGGGACGAGATATATACACGTTAGCTTGCAAATCAAAATGCGAATACGGAACGCGATAGCCGATAGTCTTTAACGGGAAAGTGCTTTTTCGCTTCGACACAAGTTGTTTCGCGAAACTGAGGGAGAGATAAACGCCTGGCTTTTTTTTTATCCCGAGCTTTCCTTCATTTTCTAGCTTTATACCGTTTACGTTAAAAAAACGATACGTTAGACCAATTTTTGACGATTCGATTGAACGACGTAGGAATTCGAGACATTATACCTGAACCAGGTATAATACGAAACTCAATATTTGATATTTCGAACGAAAGAATAGTGAGTGAGTGAGTGAGTGAGAATGAGAGAGAGAGAGAGAGAGAGAGAGAGAAGCCAAAGTTACGTTGAATAAGACGCAAACGTTAAATAATTAGGGAGGAGGGAGGGAGGGGTATTTATCGACGGAGGCAAATTCGTGCAATTTCGGTTAATCCGATAATCAGCCACTTCGAATTCAGCCTCGTGACTCGTATTTTCGCGATAACGTGGTTCGTGGGTTGGGCAGGAACATTAAGTATCGCGGTTCGTGAACTTTCCTCGTGACGTTTCGAAAAGCCATCCTGGGATCGTTCGTGACGAGGATTTTCTATGGACGCGGATCGATCCCCTCCCTTGCCGAGGGACCGATCGTGTATACAATATCCCCACCCCTTCGATTCCGGGGATCCTTTGATTAATCGCGCCAAGGGATAACGATAAGTTATATACGCGACATATAATTGATAATTATATACGCGACGCGATTGGATTGGATTGGATCGGATCCGGTGATGAAACGAAATTCCACTTCTAAAGATCTATCTTCTTAAGAAGTCGAGAAATTTTCCGTTCCGTTATTGTTAATACGTTTGTTGACATGATCGAAAAGCCGCGAGAACTTGTTCGATTTCACTTTCGTACACCGCGACGCTGGGCGCAACAATCCCTCCGTTGAAGGGATTGGAAAAAACTTTGCCTTTCCGTAATTCAGCGGTTTCGCGATTAACCGCGGGGACGCGCACCGTTCCACGGTTTAAAAACTTTCGAAACGCCGGCAAACTAACACGGTGAATATACACACACATATGCACGCACGCACACAGTCAGAATCGATATTTCCCCCGCAGTTTTCACAAAGGCGGATGATACGTCGCGAAATGTGAATTTTAGATGGATTTTAAAATGTAACAGGCGTGAATCCGTTCGCGAAAAATATCGAAATTCTAATTCTATTATTATCCTTCGTTAGGCAGGCTCGATAGTTTATAAACCGCCGCTATCTGTCCTCTCGATTAAATTACGACTGATTTTGGTGGGCAGGAGGTGGAGGGGGGGAGAGGAAGTGCGGGCCCAATGCCTGGTGGATCCTCGTGGCCGAGCGAGGCGTTGGCCACGCCCCAACACCGAGGCCGTAATGCGTTTCCACGTGATTTCGTCCACGATGACGCGCCATTTTTTTAACTTGTCCCTCTGGCCCCGGCATAACGTTCGCGTACATATATCCTGGCTGGTTTAACCGTAAAACGTAAAACGAATACCGTGTCGCAGACGTGGTGATCGTCAACCGCTCTCTCTCCTCTCACTGTTTGTAAATAAATAACAAGGACGAGCCAGCCGCCGGCTGAACAGCGCGCGTCTTCTTTTCGAGGGAAGGGATGGGGGAAGGAGGGAAGGAGTGGGGAGGCGGGCGCATCATCGCGTTTTAAATCATGGAACGTTAGCGACGCTCGGTCGCCCGCCCGATCGAAATAACCGCGAAACTGGGTGGTGGAACAATCACGCATTAATCAGCCGGTTAATTACTCCGCGCCGCGGAAATATCGGCGTGGAATCGGTGGCGCGCGAGGTATCGATAGGTCGCGACACAATCCAGATAGATGAAGTGAAAATTCAAACTTCCCCTCTCTGAAATTTGTCCGTTGCGTTTGATCGACGTTCGACGGGAGGAGGGGGGGCTAAATCTAGTTACAATAGAACTAGATTCGAACGAATCGAAATATTGTCGAACCGATTTGTAACTTCTCTTTCCGCTTCCACGGCACGGAATTTTTAATCGATCGTTTCACTTCTCGCAACTAATCGGGGGAAAAATCATCCTTGCCGGATCCAATCTTTTTAACCTCCCCCTCTCCCGTGCAACCTCGTTCGATTCGCGTATGGAAAAGCATAATCGACGCGATAAACGTTGTATCATGGTTAAACGGTGTAACAAAGCTTTAATTTCCATTTAAACCCGAACACCCTTTGAATTGGTTAAAATACAGTTGGCCCAATAGTAATTTCTCCGCACTTCCGCCGTTGGATTGTAAAACAGGCCGAGCCTTCCTCTCTCTCTCCTCGCAAACGCAATTTCCATTACGCAACCGAGCGGGAGGGGGGGAGGCTGCGTTGAAAGTCGAGGACAGAGAGAGAGAGAGAGAAAGAGAGATAGGCGTGCGGTTTCTGGCGGAAGCCACCGCAGCCACGAGCGAACAACAGGCCCCGTTCCACGGAATCTGTAAATTCATAACCTCGGCCGAACACCTTCCGGCCGAGCGTCTTTCTCTTCTCGCTCGTGTGGAGGGGAGGAGAGGAGAGGGGAGTAGCCCGACCGAGCAACCTCTCCTGTTGATTTCCCTTTCGATCTCTTTGAGGACCACGGATACTCGCGCGGCGTGGAGAGGAAGGGTGGGGAGAAAAAAGCCATCGTTCACCATCGATTTCTCGAGGCAGGGCCGAGTGAGTGACGGGTACGGCGTGGAGTAAACTCCACGCGCTATAATCGAGTTCGACGTTGGTTGAAGAATGGCTCCGCGACGATGCACGCGCGCGCCCTCTCTCTCTCTCTCTCTCTCTTCCCTTCTCTATACGCGTCCATGTTGTTTCATTCGTTTGGCAAATCTACACCGCGAAAAGAGGAGGGAGGAAGGTTCTCTCGAGGAGAGATGACGAGTCTACGCGCTCTCTTTTTTTTTTATCCACGATTTCGCCACTCCCGCAGTTTAATTAATTACTTTTAATGAGCAGAGAGAGAGGGACGCGCTTGATCTCGCACGCGTGCTCCGTCCATACTATTCGTAATTCAACGGGAGAGACGCGACAACGTCTGATCTTTTCTCCAAAAGCTTCTCTCTCTCTCTCTTCGCTCCGCACGAATTTTATTCGTTACGACACGATCGTTTTTAGGCACGTTGGCGTTTCATCCATCCACTTCCTTTTTTAATTAACCACGACCGTCTTCTTTCCTTCCGGTTATTTTCTTTCCTCCTGTGTTTCTTCGTCACGATAATTGGATGCTTGGATTAAAAAGCATCGCATCGAGAATCGTAATGGCAAAATTTTCCAAGAAACCATTTTTTCTCTTCTTGCAGTCTCGAACGCGACTATTCCTATTAATCGCGAGAGCTGTGCTCTGGCATGATTCGCATGATAGCGAAGAGACTTTTTCGAAAAATGTTTCGTTAACACTCGCACCGTGTTAAAGGTAATCGCTCCGGGACAGAGAAGGCGGATGTAACAAATTGAAATTCTGTGTTTGAAGTTCGAAGCGATGAGCCGGGAAGTAATGTTGGAAGTTTAAAGCAACACGATCGAGTTTTATATATATATATATATATATATATATATATATATATATATTGATAAGATATTTTAAGTTGCGAAATTTATTGCGAGTTTAAAACTTGCGAGACGAAAAAAATAAATAGATAAATAAATAAATAAACAAAAAAAGTTATTTTAAAATAAAAAAAGGGGGAGGGGTAAAGAAGAAGCGTATTGGAGCAACGCTGTCTCCATTTATCACGAATAGATCTCCCCAGAGTAAACTCTAAAATATCGAGAGCGAAACACGGTACAACTAATATCTCGAATTCGAACAAGTTGCGTTACAATTTTTACAATTCTACCTGCGTGCGCGCAATTACTGTAGATGCATTAACAACTTTTCTTCTTTTTTTTCTTTCGTTACTTATTTTAACATCGTCGAATTTGCCAACGTATTATTTCGATTCGAAACGATGTTAATTCATCAACATCGCTTTTTATATATTTTTTTTCAAACGTATAAAATAACGAAGAAGGAGTAGGATGATAATAATTAAATCCATTTAGAAAGAAAAAAAACAAGCGTTTTTTATTTGAGAAATAAAATTATTTCTACTTATTCATCAAATATTGGATTCTCCTTTTTTTTTTCCCAAATAATAATACAAAGTTGGTGCAACAACAATTTTATTAAAAATAAATATTAATTTATATCCGTGTAAATTATATATATATATTCCCACGTGCGTGCATTTCAAAATGAACCAAAATTTAACATTACGAGAAAAAAGAAAAAAGGAAGACTAACTCTTTCAGAAAATCGTGTTATCCGATAAATTAATTCGAATAATTCTATCCTCTACGACTTATCGATTCATTAATTTACACAAAAATCGAAGCGTGACGAATAGATATTGCAAACGGACAAATACATTTTGCAGCCAAGAATCGTATCGCGATATCTCCGCCGTTTGTCTCCGCCTCGGAATGAATCATTCTTTTCCAAAGTTGTTTCGCATTCGCCACTTTCTCTCTCGGATTAAAAATGTAGAGAAATCAATTGATCGCCACGAAGGAGGAAAATATACGATTAATTTTTCTTTCCTCTCGGCGAAATTAACGTCACGAATAATCGATCGACGAGACGACGCGTTGACAAAATCCACCCGTTACTCGTTTAAGCCAACTGCTTAAGATTAATTTGGCCGACAACGTTCGCGATAGGATCGTAATCCCGCGAACGAAATAATCCTCGCGATTTGCAACGCGATCGGCGTTGCAACAACAATCCTCTTAATAACGTTTTCTAGATTTTATTTTTCCTTTCTCCTTCCTTTTCCATCCTCTCTCTTCTTTTATTCCATATTCTCGCCCACAACTTTTATTCCTCCGAATTAATTAACCGAGCGTCGTCGAAAGAGATCGAAAACTCGGTTCGTTCGAAATCGAAGGATTTCGAGCGGAGAAATGAAAAATGTCTCGTCGCGTCGTGGCATCGATACATCATCGATTCGTTCACGTTCCATCGAATTTTCCAGCTACACTTTTCCTCAACTCGGACCCCGTTAAACTTTTTTTTCACTCGATTATTTACCGCACGGTCAGCGTGTATTCACTTGACCGGTCAGCCATCGCAAACAGGGTTTCCTCCCGCTGTGAAAAAACCCTGCCCGCACTTTGTCCACCTTCTCCTCTTATTTCCTTTATCTTTCCTATTATTTCTTCGTGCAAATCTTCCTACGATCTTCTTACACGATCGAGTATTATTTTATATTTCGAGAAGTATCGAGGAGCTGATTAATCGAGAGAAATCGTTTGTTATTGTTGGTGAATGATCTATTTGAGAGGGTTAAAAACGATCTTTCCAATTTTGTAATCCTTTTTTTTTTTTTATTATCGGTAAATGATTAAGGATCAACAAGGATCGGGGTAAAAAAATTATCTTTCCAATTTTATTTCGTTTCCACGCGAGGCGCGCAAAATTATATGCGCTCAATTTGTTTGGCAATAAACGATTCCAAATATATATTTATTTCGTTCGTTTAAAGTTTCTATTCGTTTCTATTAATTATATTATATCGAGTTTGATTTCTGGGATATTAAATTTCAAATTTTCGTATCGAACAGGAAATTTGGGAAGAACGAAAGGAAAAAAAAAAGGGGGAAAACTCTACTCGCTGAACTATATACGTTAATTCGATCTGTACCCGTTTAAAAATGTATCAAATTTCGTGGCAATTATAATTGAATCGTATTACATTCGAAAGGTAGAAAACGAGGGAAACCGAGAGGTAAAATATCCTATATTTTCGTTTATGAAATTTTAATTAAATTTAGTGGACGTTGATAAAATTCAGTTTATAACTCTCCTCCTTTCTCTCTCTCTCTTTTTTTTTCCTCCCCTCCTTCTCCCATTTTTCTAACGTACTCAACGTTCTAATCTTCTTATGCAAATTTTTAATATAAAATATAAATCGAAAGGGTATATTTCGTTGCGGAAGAAGGAGGAGGAGAGGGAAAGAATCCAACCATCGATTTATCGCGGACAAAAGGTTACACGGTTCTTCGCTTTCCAATCGTTTCGATTTCAAATCGTTCTCTCTCTCTCTGTCTCGTTCGCTTCGACGAGACGAGAAGAGGATGGAGGATTAAGAAATATACAACAAAGGCGATTGACTTCGCGGGGTTGGCGTGATCGTTATAAGACGACAAGTTTATCTGCCCGTTGCCAATGATCCGCGCTCATTTCCATCTAAAGTAACCGCTAAAGCAAACACTTTTTTTCCCTCGCGTGATGGATCGCGTCGATCCTCCTCATAAATCGCGTATCCACCTCGTCTTCATTATTTCGTATGGGTAAACAGCAACTGTTACGGTGAATATTAATAATTGCATCTCCTATTTCGTATTATTTTTATCCTAGCAACTTGCTTGCTCTCGAGAATTAATAAAAAAAGAAAGAAAAAATACGCGAGCGAATTGGAAAGAGGAAAGGAATTATTCGGACGAAGCCTCTACTTTATCGACCAAAATTCGCGACAATTCAATCAAGAAATAATTGTAGCGGCAGACTGTATTGTAGATGTTATACGGGAAGCAAGATCATGATAAATATTAATCCTTACTTTTTTTCAACAGCTTAATACGAGCTCTCCTTCTAACTCTGTCGAACGAGATACGAATAACTCGCGTTATTCTCCGGCGTTAAGGTTAATTCGGCCAATCGATAAAGTTTCCGATGACCGGCGAACTGACGAATCTCGCTTGAAGAGGTTCCCCTTCTTTACCGGCGGAGCTCGAGATACTTGTACGGTCCGTTTGCCGTCACGTTTTCCTTTCCAACAAGGACAAGGAATCCAGATACTGTACGGGGAGAAGACTGCTCGCGGCCATCGAAGCGAATACACTCGAGGAGGGGGAAACGCACCATCCTGTTTAACGTAAATTTTAAGGAAAGGATCGGATCCACGTCGACCGATCCTTGTGTTTGCCCTGGCTTTCCCCCACTCCTTTCTCTCTCTCTCTCCACCGCTCGCGGCCGGAATCCTCGATGACAGAACGCTAAAGGACGACGCGATCTTTCGGATTAATACGCCGTAATGCACACGGCTCCTCCCCTCGCTCCGCCTCTCCTCTCCTCGCCTCCTCGCTTCCGTGATTCCTGTCAACTGCAGCACGACAGTGCACGCTTCGTTTCCCTTATATACATATATATATATATGTATTCCAGGCCATCGATGAAACTTATTGAAATTTCATGTATATATAAATATTCCATCGAATATATATATGCTTGTATTTACTTATTAAATTACTCGTAATACACTACGTGTTTCGATTCGTGAAAACGTGTAATTGTGATGTAGCTTGGGAAGTTTCACGATTGGGGATATCTATCGTCGGGTATGGGATAATGTATTCGAATAATAAGCGTCGTATAAGAGAGGACGGGGACATTTATCTGTTTTATAAGCAGCGATAAAGCTGCGAGGTTCACGGAGGTAAATTTCTGGCGGGCGAACGTGCGTATTAAATTTGTCGCGAGCAACAAGGGAGGAGGGGGCGGGAGGAGGAGGGGAGGGAGAAGGGAAGCCAAGTTTTTCATCCGGGAGAATTAGTTTTTGTTTCAAAACGGGGCGTAATACCGCAACTTACAACCGGGTCCATTTATTCCAGTCGTAGAATCAGGTTCGTACATAGGAAGTATTGCGCGCATAGGATGCATAAACCCCGGCGGGCTCGCCTTTTATTAGGTGCAAAATAACGCGTGCACAAAAGAATGGATGCAAATTTCTTGGCACAATGCGCGCCTCTCTCCCTCTCTCTCTCTCTCTCTCTCTTCGAGAGTTTCGTATCATCTATTGTTGATTATATTCGACGTGTGGAGAGAGACGGAAGAGGAGAAATTCTTTTCTCTCTTTTTTCCCTCCGGTGAACTCGATCGATAACGAAGGACGCGAGAAATTAAGAATCGTACGAGTTATTATTCAACGAGACGGGACGAAGCCTGGTCGCAAAGTTCGGTTTTGCGAATCAAAGACTCTTTTCCGAAGCTCGCCTCTTCGATCGATACTTTAATCCAAACATTCGATCTCTTTTACCACCAACGTCCAATTCCAGGAGATGAAAGGATGGGAACAAGATTTCGAGAATATAAAAATATCGGAAATTCGACGAGTATTTTTTTATTATACGATCAGTCATCGACTATGTGTAACGTATCGATACGTTGTTAAGATCAAGAGGATCGGAAAATTTCTTGAAATTCTAAAAATCTTATTTACCCGTGAATTTTATTTTTCGATCGAAATATTCTCTATGCTAGAGAGAGAGAGATAAATTCGAACGTGATCGATCAATCCATTTATACGTTTATACATTAAGATATACCGATCGAGTGACGTTCAATTTGCATAAATATCGGCGAGGGGAGGGGACATTTAACTTTTTCCTAACTTTTCTGCAAACAGTTAGCGCCAGTTTGAAATAAGTACAATTTCTGCAGCAAGTTAAGTCGACCCCGGTACAATTTCATAACAGGGAAATCCAACTTCGGAACAGAAGTACATCTTTGGTATAAGTTAAGTCGTCCCCGCCGCCGCCGCCGTCGTCGTCGTCGAGGTAACGAATTGTTGGAACGAGATTTCCTTAAATTTGAATTCTTTTACATTTTGTTGTAATTAAAGTGATTATTAATTAGAACGTGGAATTAAGGAACGGTAAAAAAAAGAGGAGAAATTTACGCAGTAAAATTAATCGTTCTCTCTTCGTCTCATGGCGAACGATTTTTGTTTAAAATCGCATTCTTTTCTTCTTCTTCTTCTTCTTATCCCTTTAACACATCCTTTTAAATGTAATTCAAACGAAACTTACGAAAACATATTTTCACTTTTCTTGCAGTTCAAATAAGAGATATATTAACGATAAATTAATCGACAACAATTATCATCGAATTCTTCCCCTCCGTTTCCTATTATCGTTATTATTATAATTTAAAGGGAAGAGCGAAACAGCTTAACCAGGTTCGATCGAATGGCATTATAGCAACGGCGCGCGCGCCTCTATAGCCTTAATAAATCGGATAATGAAGATGCGGGATAATAGAAAATCGGATAATCGGGAAACCATAAAATGAGATCCTTTCGCCCGCGTATATATATATATACATTGGGAACGAATCGAACTCTTAATTCTTGATATCGCCTCGGGGCGATGCATCAAAGTCGATTTCTCGATTCTTCTCGGGGAAGAAGAACGAGAGCGGCGTATATTTATACAATTCGTATCTTTTTTTTTGCCCTGCAAATATTTGCCGGGTGACATCGATCTAAAGAGAAACGGGAGAAGAAGGGATACGATAAAATTCGTACATCGAAATCGACGAAATCAATTTTCGGTTGATCGATAATTTTCCTATTAATTGCGTCCTTTTGAATTGTCTCTTGTTGTTATTATTATTATAATATTCGTGTTTAAAAAAATAAAGTGAAGTAAAAGAAAGGAAGAAATATTCGCATCTTTGAATATATACAGTGCCGTAAATATACGGGTTTAATCGGTTTACGAAAAATTTTTTTTCGAAAAATTCAAATCGTGTTAATAATCGATACAAATATTACGAAACTCTGAAATTGTTGATGTATTCTATGAACCTCGGTTAACGCATCTTCCTCCTCCCCTCTTTTTATTAACCTCACAATTTTTTTTTATCAACCATGAGAATTTCAGATATTATTAATTTTCGATATCGCGTACACACTCGTCGCGTTAAATTCGGAATATTATTATTTCCCTTTTAACGTGATTGTAACGTGTTTTTTGGGAGGGGAGGAGGGAGGGATATTATATCGGAAATCGATTATTAGGTAATGTAGAAATTGCTAAAAGGGGAGGGGAGACGGATTTTATGGAGAAAGTTAATCTGATACAAGTTTAGCAACAGGCGGGGCCAATAACAGTTGTAGGTGCGCGCGAGCGCGCATCCGTTGTTGCAATTATAATAACGGCGAAGAAACGGGACGACCGTCGCGCCGCGTCGATTATCGTTGCAAATTGGCGTGACCGAAACGCCTCCCCCCTTTTTATCGATCCACCGATTAGTAGACTGCTTTAATTGCGTGGACGCGAGCCGAGCCGGGGACGCAAGATATATCTCATTCGCGAGGAGAACACATTAGTGGTTGAAAGGGACAATACAATCGTTGATAAATATTAATCTGCTAGAGAAAAAGAAAATATAAGCAAAATATACGAACGAATACAAGTCGATCGAAACTGTTTCAAAGGACGAGCGAATGATTCATTCTATTTCCTTCTTCCGGGAACAATATTTTTCCGCGACGTATCGATCATACATATATCGTCCTTAGAGACGAGGAATTATTCGAACGAAACGAAAATGTTGTTGTTTCTTCTGGTAAATAAAAAAAGAGAGAGAGAGGGGAAACTGAACGGGGAGAATTGAACGTAAGAGGAGAATGCGAGAAAATCGTGAATCTTAGGGCGGAAAGGAATCTTAGGCCGCGCTTTAACAAACGAGCAAAGTGCGCTCAATTATACCGTTTCCGCGTTTCACTTCTCGCCCCAGCGGACGCCGTATCCGAGGCGGAGTCGTAAGACACCGACTTTACCGATCCGACCGCGAGCCAGACGGCAAACTCGAGTGCTTGCGGACCCCAGACCTTCTATATACAGTCCTCCGGAGAGCCTTTCGAACATCCTCCACCAACAGGAAATTAATTTCATGGGAACGACAATACTATATATATCGATGATACTATTCCTCCAACTTTCGCCATCTTATATATATATATATAAAGTAAAAAATATCGATCTGTGAACGATATATATAAATCCATTTATTTTAAATTATCTTTTAATTTCGTTATAACAGAATCCATATACGCGTATGAAACTACGATGCTGACAAAGTTCGATGCTAATAATTCGGACTGAGAAATCGTGATTCCGGCCGCCTCGTTGAAATTCGAATCGCGAGTTTCAGGTAGGCGAGGATTGAAAAGTTGGCGGATATAAAGGTATTAGGCGGAGGTGTATTTGTCAAATAGACGCGGGCACAATATATATCTATATATATATATCGCATGGTTAATTTACTCGAGCAATAATGGAGCAAGAGAGAGAAAGAGAGAGAGAGAATAAACCCCAGGTGTTACGTCGCGAATCTTCGGCCCTCGTAAACACCGTTGCACGAGAGCACAGGGAGACGCGTAGAGTATAGTGTGTGCGCGCCGCGTGGTGGGGGTAAAGAAAGGAGGCGTGGTGGGGATAAGGAAAGGAGAGGGGCGGGAAGGAGATACACAGAGTATAACGAACAGAAGCTCAAGGGTGTACCCTACTTTCCTCGTTGTTACGGTATCTGTGAGCAAAGTTGGCCGAGTAGTTCGGTTACGGCGGCACGCATCACTATTTCCATCTTATCCTTCCCCGACTTTCCCTCTCTCTCTCTCCTTCCCCCTCCAACTTTTTAACTATCCATCCATGCCCAAGGATTCCAGCGCTTGGCTTTTCACCGCCAACGTTCCATTCGAAAGTTTTCTCCTTGTTGGAGAAGAAGAAACGTGGGCAAGAATGGGGAACGGAGATAATCGCATCGAGTTTATCTTATCGTCGGATTTTTCCTTTCTCTCTTCCATCATACACGTTCATATCGGCCAAGCTGATCCGATCATTCGATTCGGTGAAGGAAATTGGCGTTTAACGACCATCATCGTTACACCACCAGTTCGTTTCGCGTTGGAGCAAGAGATATGAATGTTTTATTAAGAAGGAGAGAGAGAGAGAGAGTCCTTTCGGACGGAGATACAACGCGTATAGCGATCTCCCTGCGCGCCTCTCCTCAATTCCAAGCCTCGTGAAAATTTCGCGCCGATGATTCGTATCTCGCCTGACTTTCTTCCTTATCATTTTTTATGAACGATATGGATAGGTCAAGCGAGAGCGGAAAATTCGATGTGATGAACTTTCTCTCCTCCAATTTCAGAAAAGACTCGTTGATCCTCCTCCATTTTCGTCGATACGATAATTTTCATTAATATTTATAAATATTCGTTTGGAAGAAAATTTAATCGTTTTATTTTTCGTGATCCATCGATTTATAGGGATTAATCGTACCGTATATTGCGACTAGGAATAGGTGGCGGTGCAGGATCGATACGAAACGCGGTCTCTAGAACCAAGATATTTGGACAGGATTCTTCCCTTTAAGCAAATTAAACGGATATGATTTTAATTGAAAAATCAACGATATTATTCCTCCTGTAACGCGAGTTATACGTTCAAATAACAATTAAATCAAACCTTTTTTCCCCTCCCATTTGCATTTTACCCGCTATTGCGCGCCACGTATGTAACAATTTTTCCTTGCGCGCGGAGCGGGCAAGACAAACATGAAATAACATCGAGCGAAATTTTTCCCACTTTTTAAAACAATTTCGAAATCCCGTATAATTTATTATTATACCGCGTATTTGCCTGATTCGTTTGAATCAAATTTCGGGACTCTCGTATTTTCGTAAAAAGGAAAACGTGCAAATGCGTATATTTTTCCGCGTATTAATTAAAACGACGCGCAACAATGTTTCGAAACAAAACGTTTTCGAAACTAGAAATCAATCGAGCAAATATATATTCCTCTCCTATATGGATATAGATAGATTTTGTGAAATTAATTTCGTATTTACCCGCGCCCAACTTTCGAACGTACAGCTTTCGAAACATATTTAATGTTTGCCAGCAGATATATATGTGTATCGTTTATTTAAAAAGTGTTTAATTTTTCGCATACTTCGGTACCTCGATATTTCGTCTAAAAATGTGGATATTGTTTTACAAATGGCAATGATGAATATTATTTAATAAATAACAATTGTTACTTGATATAAATAACAATTTTTCGATGAAACGGCCATTACCCGTCCAATTATTTTATCGCCGTTAAATTTCAAAATTCTCTCTCTCTCTCTCTCTCGAGAAAGAAAGAAAAAAAAAACAATAATATAATATCGCTTAATTTGAAACGAAAATATTCCCATAAAAATGGGAACGAAATTTAAATGAAAAATTCTGTGATTAAAATTGCATGGTTTAAAAAAAAAAAAGGGGAAGGAAATATTTTTTTTTTTTCGAGAAATTGTCTCTTTTTACAAGATATATGTATAAACAATTTATGTATAAAATTGATTGGAGCTATGTAATCGTAAGAACAAGGTAAATAACCTTAACCTAGCTTCACGCAAGAAAAATAACCGCCCTCTTGTTGAAGAAAATACTCTTTGATCGAGGTAATGAACCAAGTTGTTGGAAAAATAACAAAAATCCGGGTCGATAACGGTGTATAACCTCGTACCTCGTTATTAATACACTCTCTCTTTTCCTCTCTCTCTCTCTCTGCGAGGTAAAAAAAAAAAACAAAAAAGAAAAAAAGGAGAGAAGAAACGAAAAAAAACAAAAACAAAAAAGAATTTGTTAGTATAATGAGTTCATAAAGCACGCGATACTTATATAATATGTTTGTGGCCGCACGCTGCCTTAAGTGTTGTTAAAACGCAAATATTCTGATCAATAAGTTTACGGCCGTGTTCACTTCGACACCTTTTTAACGCCGCCACCTTTGTTTATGCAACGCGCTCGAATCGCCATTGATGAAAACGTAAAATGTTTAAGGGGATCGTTGAGGAGGAATTGTTGAAAGTTTCGAGTAGAAAAATGATTTAAAGGGATCATTCTTCTTGATCCAATTCGAAAAAAATAAATTATAATATCGATCGCGAGAGAAGAGAATATTATGTTTAATATTATTATTTATAAGGGAATTATTAAACTTTTTTTGTTATCGAAAAGCATTTGATACTTTAATTAAGATACTTTGTTGTATCTCTCGTTTCGTTTCGCGAGATTTACTCGAGCGCGTAAAAAAAAGAAAAGAAGGAGAAGAAGAAAGATGTCTCTCGTCGAGAGACATCGTTTGTCCCGAATCGAAAATTACTTGGAGGAGTAAATTCGCGTAGAAAAAGAAAAAGTTTTACGAAAAATTAATTCTTCAGATGTTAAACAACTTCTTTTCTTCTTTTTTTTTTAACGAATCATTTCTTTCCTCCTCTTTTTCAATTTCAATAAAGTATTTCTATACTACATACTCGTCACCGATATTTCCAATTCGAACGATCATCGTCCACGCGCGCGCGTATAAAATAATCGTCGGCCGTCAATCGCGTGATTTTAAGCGAAATGGCCGATGAAACTCGTGTCAACGTTTTTCATTGATTACACCGATTCGCCGATGCAACGAAACGTTTCGAAAATCATCGAATCGGCCCGCTCGCCTTCTTTCGATACCGATCTTTAATTTACATTTGCACTAGGAACACTTTAAATTATCCTGATGTTTGAACGAACCCCCCTTCTGGAATAATTGCGTTTTCCAGGGGATTCACTGGTTTCGATAGAATTTTACAGTTTGCCCGTGTATATATATATATAAAGATACCTTTGATAGCCGCGCGCTCTGCAAATTTCGAAATTCTAATTTCAAATTAAGCGCTATCTCTAAAAGCGTAGTAATTTCCACGAATTTGTACCATCGATTGCACAGCGTAATCGTGTATAACGGTGTAAGCGCACTTACAGGGGACACGAAGCAAATTGCTCGTGTGTTTAATTAATATCATCGAAAGATTTTTCCTTTTTTTTTAAGAGAGAGAAAAAGAAAAAGATCGATCGATCCAAAATTTTTATTATCACGTTTTCTCGTCGAGTTGTAAAAATATAAAATATTCTCATCGAATCGTCGTATTTCACGGTGAGGGAGAGGAAAAAAATGGTCTACGGGAGATACGATGCGATTCGAGTAAATATAATACGCCGTCGGACAAGTTTGTCGCCTGCAACTGTACGTAAACACTATGCGTACGGGTTGAAATGACAAAGGAAAAAGGATAAAAATTGAACGAGTCGCGTACGGGTGACGGGTGGCTATAATTCTTCGCATCTTTTCCATCTATAAATTAATCGGGTCATTTTCGAAAAGTAGATCGATCGATCGAAAAAATCGAGGAAGAAAGAAAGGAAAAGTTTGGACAAGCTTCGTACGTTCAAACGAACGCGAGTGCAAAATTTCAAGTTTTATCGGAAATATTTATTTACGTTGTTTTTTTCCTTTCTTTCATAATGTTAAAAAACAAGGATATATTCTCCTGGTGGATGGGAGATCCAATTACTTTATTTACCTCGTAAATTTAGCAAATTTTTACACCGCGAAGAAAATGAAGCGAGCAACAAAGAAGATGCAAATATACAAAGGGATTGATTACAGAACAAACACTCGCGTTGTTCGCTTTTCTCGAGAGCGGTTCTCTCGCGTTTAAAATGCAATCAATGATGGAAACGTAACATTATACAGGCGAACGAGGGCGATGAAAAGAAGAACAAATACCGGGCTCACCGAACGGCGGCCGACGATTGACGCACGCCACGCACGCCACGCACGCACACGCGCATGCGCGCGCCCGATCCAACCGACGCGCTCGACTCGCGCCGACGATTGGCGGCCGCCGGTGTCCGCCGAGCGGCGCTCATCACTTTCAATTATCGGGAATCTAACGGGGTTTCGCGGCCTGCTACGATCCGGCCATATTTTAAATTCCATTGAGCCACGTGACGCTGCCAGTTCAATTTCGCCCCCCAAAGTTGGCCACGAAAACTAAGTAAACCGATCATTCGATCCACGCGCGGCCCTTTGGCTTGTTCATCCCGGTGCAACGGGGATGAAGCACGTGGAATTAAAAAGCAGCCCAATTCCGACGGAGGAAACTCAAACTCCGAGCTGCGCAATTCCGACGGCGAAACCGTTTAAAGTGCAGAATTTTTCTATCTTTGCTTTGACCGTCCATCCGGAATTGGATTACCGATTTACCTTCAATTTTCATCTGGTTTATCCGGCGCAACAACGCTACACACAGTTATTACTCGCAGAAAGGATAAAACGAGTTGATATCAAAAAGTGTTAAAAAAAAAAAAAAGAAAGAAACACGTAAAGAATATATGTACACGTTTCTCGTTATCTTGTTATGTGTACATTAAACATTCTCTCTCTCTCTTTCTCTCTCTTTTTTATCATCGAGTGTATATTTCATTTAATCAAGAGGACAAATATATATTCAGAAAATAATAGTTTTATATCAAACAAGTTTGTCCGTCCTCGAAAATGGCCGTCCCACATTCTTCGCGCACAATGTGTACAATCTCAAACACTCGGTCTAAAGTTTAGACTCTAAACACTCTTCCCTCGCGCCACCTTCTCGACTCTTCGAGCCGTGAAAAGTCTGGATCGAATCGGTGCGGTTAAAGCGAAACAAAGAGAGATATTCTTTTTCCTTTTTCTTTCTTACTCTTTCGTCTCGAAAGGAACGTCGAGAGGAAGAAGCGTAACGCAATTTCTTTACCGTTTCGTTCCTCTGTCCCCGCTCTCCTCTCCCCTCTCAAAAAAGAAAGACACGTCTGAAAAGAAAAAAGAAAAAAAAAGAAAAAAAGATCGAAGATAGAAAAATTGAAGCGAAAAAAGAGAAAGAAACGGCGTTTGTTCCGGAATATTCCGCTGCGCGTATTCCGCGATTACTCATTGGCCACTCTTATTGGGTAAACGTTCCATCTCAATATCGTTTGTAGACGAGGGCCGGTCGCCTATCCCTCTCCATTCCGCCAGGCGAACTTTTCTGTTTGAGTCCCGTCCGTCCGTGGAAGAGTGGCGCTGCGCATAGGAAACCGATAGTTGTGAAACCCGACACGCTGTCAGCCGCGCCAGATGTCTCAAGATAAATCGAACGGTTGCCGGGAGTTTCGTTCGTCTCGGAATAAACAAAAATTGCAACGCTAACGAGTCAATGGGCGAATAAAGTTTTCAAGGTAAATCGTGACCGTGGTTTTTTGAACTGGGAATGGGAGAAAGAGGTGGCAAGGAGATAAGAAGGAGTCGAGGCAAAGTGAAATGGAAGAAGACAGGAGGGCAAATAAGGATATCGAGCTTAAGACGTGGCGACGTAATCGCGCGTATTCTGCTCGACAAATATTTGACGTTCGAGGCTATTCACCATTTCGCGAACGAGCAAAGAAGCGTACTTTTATCTCACCCCTTTTTTTTTTTGGAACAACTTTTCGAACGATCATTCTTACTTAATATTAAACACGATTCAAAACGATTCTTCTCCTTTATCATCGCATTTCCGTTAACTGGAGAGGGAATTTTTATCAATCTCGTCGAATTCTACGTGGCGATTTATCTTAACGCGAGACGGATAATTGAAAAGAAGAACTAATCCAAGTAGTTTTAGAAGAAAAAAACGACGATCTTGCACGCACTTTTCCTGAAGAGTACGTCTAGACGAGATACCGTATGATTGGAAAAATTATCGCACTTGCGTTATCGTCCCTCTCTGTATTTCTCTAATCTATTTTTTTCTTTTTGTCGCATTATTAAAATATCTCGAGCGCGCGTAATCTTTCGCAACGTTAAAAATCCGTGGAAAGAAAACGAATCGTGATCATCATCCTCGAGAACATCCTTTCCTTTCCCTTTCCCCTCTAATTCTTCTCTCTGTTTTTATCCACTCGCTTCGAGCAGCGTTCCACGTTCTCTCTCTCTCTCTTTATCTCGCCCTCTTTCTCCGTCTCGCTCGCTCGGCGACGAGACCTCGAGCCCGCGATCGATTGCGAATCCCCCCTCCGCGCCACTCCATGTAGAGTCGTCGAATCGGATTTCAGAACGACTCACCTGAAATTCTAATTTAAGACACCGTGGGAGAGGGAAGGAGACGGTTGACGAGACATAGAGAGAGAGAGAGAATGCACAAGCCGGGGACAGAATCTGTGCATCAGAGCGGCTCCTTCCCGATCCTCACCAACATCGGGCCGTGTCCTCGTGCCCGACCAACCGTTTTGCTTAATTGAGGGCTCGCCCGGCTACGACGTACCTTTCATACCCGAAATTCATCGAATTACTGGAGTGAGACGGGGACGGTTCTATAACCGTGCCACTGACCGCGAAGAAAAACGTCGCCTGTCCGCTGTTGCGATTCCAACATTCTCCAACGTTTCACTCGACAGCCCCATCAAATTACCTTTCGTTTACTGGTAATATATATCGAACGTCTCGATCGTTTCTATATATTTATATATGAACTAAAAATTATATCGAAACGATCGAAGGAATATCGTCTATTATTCGAGTCGATAAGAAAATGCGGATTAATCTTGACTAAATAATTCCTATCTCGAGAGTATATTCGTAGATCGTTTTTTTTTTTTATTCATTATGAATATTTTTGGGATAAAATTTTCGATCGTTCACAGATGCTCTCTCTCTCTCTCTCTCTTTCTCTTTCTCTTATTCATAGAAATTGTTAAAAGTTGGATAAACGAAATTTTAGCTGAATTTATTTTATTGAAGCGAAGAATTTTAATTTATTAAATAACACTCTCATATATAAAATATCAAAAAGAGGCAGAATGAGAGATCGATATGTTCGGGATAAAAATTTCAATCACGGTAGATTTAACTGGAAAAATAAGGAAATAGGGCGTATGCGTTGAATTGTTTTTTTTTTAAGATAGTTTAGAAAAAAAAAAAAGAATTCGCAACGAAAAATATGAATTTTTGAATTTCGCACGAAAATCGCACAAAGATTCTAATTCCCTTTTATGAAACTATCTTAACGCCATTATTTGGAAAATAGAAAATTCTAAAAGATCGTAACGTCATAGAGAAAGTTGGAAAATTTTAATGGGGATCTCTTTCAATATTCGAGCAATATTTGAAAATAAAGACGTAAAAATAATTTGTATCTAGGTATTTTCAACGCGACGCGCGACCAATTTTGATAATCGAATAAAAAATATCTCCCGAAACACCGTAAATTAAATCATCCTTCCCCATCGCGATATTACTATATACGCGAACCGTCACTTCGCGTTCCTCCAATTCCATTCCAACTCGTAAAACTAATAACAAAACACACATAACGGTAATTAATTCGTTTCCAGATATGAAAACTAGTTTTCCCTCTTAATAACGCGCTCGCGACTCGCACACGGCAATCTCACGCAAGCGATACTGCTAATTCTGTCGACATAGCTCTCTCTTTCTCTCTCTCTCGCTCCCTTCCTCCCTCTCTTTCTCTCTCGGCCAACCGTCCTCGCTCGTAAATACGTTACGCGATATTTTCCACGATGAGCAGCGTAAACATTGCGATTCCTTCTTTTCCTGTGAAACGATATTCATAACTGCTCACGAGTAGAAAGAAGTCTCGCGGAAGGAATGCGGGTCTGATTGGTTAATTTGAAAACGCCTATTTTCACGCCCGTTTTTCTTTCTACCATCGCGTGTACCAATTCAAAACGACGATCCGTATCTAAACCTCGACGCATTAGAATACAAGAGAATTCTACCGTATCGATGCGATGTAAAAACTTTTTTATTTCTCGCAACAGATTAATTATGATTTATAAGATAATAATTGAATACGAATAAGATATATACTATAGATAGTTTCGAAAATATTTCAACCATCTTAACGAAATGAAAATAATATTTCGAATATTCGAATAATAGCTCTTCTATCTACCGTGCAGCGTTGTTAGTAAACAAAGCGTCTAGAGTGGGGATAAACTAGCGAAGGATCCCTGTGCCGTCCCGTCATGCCTTTCTTTCCAGCAGCGAACAGCAGCGCCGTTACGGCGAGACGACGCGTTGTTGGTCGACTCGCCCGACCGACCGCATGGAAAATTAAGTTTCCATATCTCTCGAGCGAAGCCAAGCTCGAGTTGGAAAGTTGGTCGTAATTAAGTACGGTGTACGAATAGATCCTGTTCGACAAAACCAGATCGTTTACTCGTTCGTCCATCCTCGAATCAAAACCGAAGCGGAGCGTGGCCGAGCGATGCTCGGCGCTCGTGGTGAATCGTTGGTGCGAGTTCCTTTATGGTTGGAAGTGTTCGTGCATGCAAGATTTCGGACCAGTATATATAGTCCGACAAAGTAGTTCCACGGCTTAATGCTCGCGCCGCTTGCACCAGCTGCTGCTCGTACATGCATCCCTATGCATATACGCCATGTATCTAATTGTAAGTAAACGCGTGTGCGTATATATGTGTATATACGTACGTATGTATGTACGTACGTGCGCGCAAAGGCACTGCGCGTGCGAACCAGTCTCGTTTTTTGAAACGAAGCCCGCGGCGTACTGGCATCGGCTCAATCGTCGAACGAGCCCGATTCCAAATGGCCCGCAGCTAGCCCTCTTGCCACGTGCTCTTTATCACTACGCCTCTTGCATTCGTTTCGTATTTCCACTACCTATATATATATATATATATATATATATATATACTCGTGCACTCTCAATTGTCCCCAACTGTCACTCCTCCACTCTCCACGTACAATGGTAATGTTACCCTCTGATTTTCTTTCTCCCCAAACTCTGCTCTCCATCTTCTCCTTAAGGCCTGCCTGCCTGCCTGCCTGCCTCTCCTTAATGGCCTCTCTCCGTCTCGCTTTAAGATTGGTCACCATTGTGCAATCGAATAATTCGTCACTCGAAACTACGAACAATTTCCCTACGTTGGAGAGTACGTCGTTAAGGAGTTTGCCTCTGTTCATACCTCTGTTATTCCTTTCCCCTATTCTCTTTCTCACCTTCTTGCTTCTTCTTCGCATCGCGTTTTCTTCTCTCCTTCTTCTCCTTCTTTTTTCTTCTTCCTTCCTTCTCCCTGTTCTTTTTCTAATTGCGCCGTGGCCAGCCGTTCGTAACGACGTGCTCGCGTCATTATGAAACGGGAATGTTGTTTATTTGATGCTTCGCTCTGTTAGGTTTCCCGAGAGAGGAGGGGTGGGGGAAGGTCACCTCGAGGAATTAAATTAGTTGGCCGGGGAAGATAAACGAGCATTTTTAGAAGATACACGCTATACTTTTTCCCCTCGTTTTTATCCCCGATCCGGTTAATTATTTTACCTACGTCCAATCCTCTTCCTCGTCTCTTAAAAAGAATTCGTTCGTATTATTTCAAACTATATATATATATATATATTTCCATAATTATTATATCTGACTATATCTAAACTTCTCCTCGCCGTCTGATTTTTGAACCTGTTCCATAACCGTAAAGATCTCTTTCAATTGTCAATACGACAATTCATTCTCCTAGTTCTCGAGTCGTTTATATCGCTCTCTTATTTTTCAATCTTTCTTCGTTACATTTTTTTTTCTCTTTCTCTCTCTCTTTCTCTCTCCTTTCTTTTTATCTTATTCTCACCGTCGTTGTCTCGTTAAATCACGTTCCCCGGCACGAGTAGGTCGCAATTATTCGCGCACTTATCGAATATTCCGAGCGCGATTTAATTATGACTGGGACGACGATATTATCACGATTGTTAAAAGAGGGGAGGGGAGGAGGAGAGGGAGAGGGGAGGGGGAGGGAGAGGGCACTTGTTATTTACGCGTAAATTTATACATAAATTTGCGCAAGGGAAGAAAATTCCTCGCGAGACGAGGAGCAAGCAACAATTGTTGCGACGCGGAATAAAATATCGCAGTTCCCGAGGCTTCCATCGACAAAGGGACAAAGGTGTTCTCTCTCTTTCTTTCTCTCTCTCTCTCCTCGGGTTGACATAAATTATTCACGCATGAATTTACGCGCGTTCCCGATAAACAGAATTTGCACAATCAACTGGCAACCTCGTGACCGAATAAAATACAATCGCCACGAAGAGCTGTTCCCCCTCCCCTCTCGACAAAGGAACAAAGGTGCTTCTCTCTCTCTTTCTCTCTCTCGCTCTCGCGCACGGCCCACGTAGATTATTTATGAAAAATATTTACGCGATCGAGCAGCAGTCACTCGTCCACGGAACGAGGTATTCTTCTATGTATTCTCTCACGTATGTATTAGTCGATGGGGAGAAAGGGCTCTTTTGTTTCGCGTATACAAAACAGACCTAAATTCTTGATTTTCTCTCTCTCTTTCTCTCCTTGTAGGTTTAGATTTTTTTTGAATTAAAATTGTAAAAAAATTTTATAGGGACGAAAGCTCGGTTTTCTATGGATTTTCTATGGGGACAAGATTCTGTTTCCAAGGAGAGGAGAGAAATTTAAATTAAAATTGTAAAAAATTTTTTCAGTGACGAGAGCTTGGTTTTCTATGGGGTAAGATTCTTTTTCGAAGGAGAGGGGAGAAATTTAAATTAAAATTGTAAAAAAATTTTTTCGGGGACGAAAGCTCGGTTTTCTATGGATTTTCTATGGATTTTCTATGGGGCAAGATTCTCTTTCGAAAAAGAAGGAAAATGTTACAGAAATTTAAATTAAAATTAAAATTGTAAAAAAATTTTACGGGGATGAGAGTACGATTTTCCATGGATTTTCTATAGAGCAAGATTCTCTCTCTAGAAGGAGAGGGGAGAAATTTAAATTAAAATTGTAAAAAAATTTAGAGAGCTAGATTTTCTATGGATTTTTTATGGGGCAAGATTTTTTTTCGAAGGAAAGGCAAGAAATTTAAATTAAAATGGTAAAAAAATTTTACGGGGACAAGAACTCGGTTTTCTATGGGGTAAGATTCTTTTTCGAAGGAGAGGGGAGAAATTTAAATTAAAATTGTAAAAAAATTTTTTCAAGGATGAGAGCTCGGTTTTCTATGGATTTTCTATGGGGCAAGATTCTCTTTCGAAAGAGAGGGAAGATATCGGAGAAATTTAAATTAAAATTGTAGAAAAATTTTTTCAGGGACGAAAGAGGTTTTCTATGGGACAAGATTCTGTTTCGAAGGAGAGAGGAGAAATTTAAATTAAAATTGTAAAAAAATTTTACGAGAGTTCGGTTTTCTATGGATTTTCTATGGAACAAAATTCTCTTTAGAAGGAGAGGGAAGAAATTTAAATTAAAATTGTAAAAAAATTTTTTCGGTGACGACTTGGTTTTCTATGGGGTAAGATTCTTTTTCGAAGGAGAGGGAAGAAATTTAAATTAAAATTGTAAAAAAATTTAGAGAACTCGGTTTTCTATGGATTTTCTATAGGGTAAGATTCTCTTTCGAAGGAGAGGGGAGAAATTTAAATTAAAATTGTAAAAAAATTTAGAGAACTCGGTTTTCTATGGATTTTTTATGGGGTAAGATTTCGAAGGAGAGATTTAAATTAAAATTGTAAAAAAATTTTCCATGGATTTTCTATGGGGGCAAGATTCTCTTTCGAAGGAGAGGGAAAAACGTTGGAAAGAAAAATTCCTCGTTCTACGCCGTTTCTTCCCTTTTTATCGCTTATTACATCCTTTAACTTAGATAACGACGAGAGGGATAAAGTTTATTTTTCATTTTTAACCCCCCGTCCAGGGAGGGAGGGGAGGGAGTTAAATTTAAGTAGAAGAATTTCCATGCCTTCCAAGCATTAAAGCACGCATTACTACGCGTACTACAACTTATAAAAGGGGTGAAAATAGTAGGAGCTCCCGTTATCCGAACGCCATTATCCGGCCGTTTTATTATTCAAACGATCTGCCTTCCCCGAACGAGGCGTGTTCACTTCTTTCCACAAACAGATGCCTCCCCTCTTTTGCGAATATGTAATTTTTCTATATAATGCATATTTCTACAGCTTTGGCTCGATCGAACCAACCTTGATCACGACAATTTAGCATGAAACTATAAAACGTGCCACGGTATGGTATTACGTTAACAAGTCGCCAAGCTGAACCGATTTTTCCTAGTATAAGAGTTAAATTTAATTTCGAGTGATGGATCGAAAATGAATATCGATAAATTGGTGAAATTTAATTTAAACCGAAGAGATCGGCAAATCTTTTTCTCTCAAATTCCTCGAGTCGATAATATCTCTTCTAATATTGCAACTTGGTTGTCCGCCTCATTCGTTAATTTACCCTCCATGCGTTTTCCATTCCTTGATTTTCGCACATTAATCACTCCATTCCATTCTTAATATAAGAAAAAAACAATAACAACTGTATTTAAACAGTGATCGCATGTCGCTCACTCCCTCGTCGCAACAATTATGACAATAATGGTGGACGATGATCGACGAAAGTTATTCTCACCAGTCACGCGACAAATTCTAGGGGAACGGACGAAATATCACCAGGCTTGCCGGGAAAAATATTCGAATTCGGCTCGAGATATCGATTCGAGCACATTCTTTCGCTCAAACACACGCGTATATATATATATATACGTATATATCGATTAATTCCACTCGGGGCTCGTGTAAATTACACGTGGCAACAATGTTGTCTGGCGACGTTGCTCGAAGAATGCGCCAGATAAGCCCCCCCGTTGTCCATCTTAACCGCGAAACGCGATAATAAATTCGACCAAACTCGTGCCTCGCAAGCTCCACGTTAGAAATACCTAGTAATAATAGCGGTAACAACTCGTCATTCTTATCTCTCAAAGATCCTCTATACTCTCGTCGAAAGCAAAATTCCTATTCTTTTTTATTTCTCCCCAAACGCCGTTAAACGAGTTATAACACGGTCAAGATTTAATTCGTCTCACGGCTTAGAATCGTCTGGATGGAAACGTTAAGAATTTCTTACGAGAGAGGGACGACGGATGGTCGAGCAATTAAAAAGAGGGAGAGAGAGAGAGAAAAGGAAGCACAACGCGAACAGAACAGGCGCAGAAGTAATACAAACGAGCGGTAATGGAGAAAACGAAACAAAGGAGGGATATATATATATACGTATGGAGGGGACAACGTTACCCCCACTCCTCCGCGCAAAGCAATTATTCCCGACGAATAGCGGTGGCTGAACGCGTCCGCGATTTGTGACTCGTATTTGCGGCGAAACGCTCGCATCTCCCTGTTCTTTCCAAGGAATACGATGCACACATCTTTCTCGATCGAACAACTTCCTTTCTTCCACTCCTCCGCATATTTCTTTCATCAATCTCGACTGTTGGGATCGCCACCTTTCCTCTCTTCCTTCCATGGAATGTATAAACGGCTTTACTTTGAGTAAATAAATTCCACCCCCTGCTCGTAATCTGGATAATGACTCGAAGCGTTATTATAGGAATGTAAGATTCATTTCTTCTTTTTTTTTTGTCCAGGTGACGAATATCGAGGAACGAAATGAAGTGAAATGTAAAGGTAAAGGTATTGGAGGTTTCCTTTTTAAAAGAAGGCCGTTCTTTCAAACGAGAAGGGAATAAGGTTAAATATTGTATCCTCCGAATCTTTTGTCTTTTTGCGAGCGATAAAGTATTTCGAAGATAAATTTATCCTCGCACACGTTTAGATAATAATCGCTACGTGAGCTCTTTTAAACTTCCGTTAATTGAAATATATATCATACTTTTTTTTTTTTTTTTTTACTCTTTCCCGAGGATTTCTCGCAACGCGCGCAAAACTTAATCTCAAATTGTCGAAAAGAACAGTCTTAAAAGCTAGGCAGAGAGGGATAAAGGATTTAAGAAAATTTTATTCCGGCGTCTAAAGCTTTGAGCTAGAATAACCTTACTCGTGTATCTATCCGGCGAACGGCCGGATCAAATGCTCTTCTTCTTTTTCTCTTTTCTTTTTTTTTTTTTTTTTTTTCCCCCCTCGTTTCTCCTCTTCTCCATTTTCAAACGTACACTTTACTGCAACTTGATCGCACGCGAAGCAACGATTCGAAATCTTCGTGCGAGAGATGAAAAATTTTGTCATCAAAATTTACTCGAAACCGAGAGGGAACCGTGCGATCCGAGTCAATTTTTGATTCGTGTCGATATCTCGATCGGTTGCCGAGATACGAGCAATCAAAGTTTTCGTGATATATATATATATGAAACACGAATCATGAATGGATCTGCGCTCGGTGAATTACTCGTTTATTCTTGGAAATGGCTTACTACGCCCTTCCAAGAATCGTATTACGTGCTATTATGTTTTTCCAGCAGTCGCGAGTGTCGCTCGTCCGGATAGGTCAATGTGACGAGGTGCGAGCGAGGGGTCGGAATATACGACAGCGACGAGTGGCGGTAAACGATGAAAAATTACCTTTCTCTTTGCGCGACGATATCTCGGCGACCGGAAGTCGTATCGGGAGGAACGAAAGAGGGTTTTAAAGGGGAAGGTTCCACGCTTCCAATCATCGTTCGCTCGTCGACTAGAAATCGTCGTGTTCCAAGTTACAGCGGTTCAAAGTTTTCGTAATTTTAATACGGTTTGATCAGAAGCAAATTGTCCAACGGTTACTGCCTTTTTAAGTCGGTCGATATATAATATATGTACAGGCTGCGCGAATATAGCAGGTGTAGAATTAAACGTTGAAAGAGATAGATTCTTGGTTGAACCACACACTTGGCTCGATTATTGTCGCAAAGTAAACAATTGAACGGAGAAAGTTTCATTATTTCTGACTTATATATTTTGAAGAGAGGCAGCCTGAACGGCGTTGAAAATACAATCACGTAGAAACTCGCAAAGGCGAAATTTTTAGTTTGCTCTCCGCTTTTACTGTAAATAGCGCGTCAACTAATTTCCTTAGCGGTATAGAGCGCCGCCTTACAGGCCCGAGTAACTTTTACTCCACGGTAAACACGAGCTTCATAACAAGCGGAGTCTCCTTGTGCGAAACTATGTCCATATTTAGCTCGGAAAAGAAAAGCGTCATTATCGAAGAATGAATTTTATGATAAAAAATACCTCCTACGTGAAACCTACGAATATATTTACTTATATTTTTTTTCTGGAATATATATACACACAAAAACTCGTAATAAATTGACACAATTGCATCGATCAAAATATTAATTTTCCTTATATTCCCGAAGAGAGAAGCGCAACTATATGGACGATTCTTCCATTGTTCCATCTTGTTTGCATCTGTTTAAGATCCTCCACTTTCTTTCCAACTTTAATTACTGTATGCATTTAAATTAGACGTCCATGTTTATTCAAATGAAACATAAATTGGCACGGAATATTCGTGACACGAAAGTCAAATGTTTCCTACCTCCCCTTTTTTAAAATTACAATTTTGGAAACGTCTCTATCTTTTTCCTACATCACATTTGCAAAGCTAAACAAAAAAGGATAAATAAAAAATCGGTAGTCGCCGATTATCGATTCCGAAACCGAGCAGAAATAAAGCGTATTCGTTTCAGTTATTTAACATTCGACAGAGATCTCGTCTTGATAAACTAATACCGAGCGGGATCCATCGACGGAAAGTTTAATTGCATTTGTAATGGACCCTCCCCTTCTTTCTCTCTCGCCAACTGGTGGCCACCGCCACGGGAATAAGTATTTTGCAGTGCAGTTCCGTGCATAAAGAACTACATTAAGAAAATGTATTTGTGTTTGTCCCGCTCCCTTGTCATTTCAACTCGAAATGAAAAGCGGGCAGAAATGAAAGTATGCTCCGTCCTTCCACGCCTTCTCCTTTCCAGCTTCGATGAATGCGATATTCCACTCTCTCTCTCTTTCTCTCTCTCGCTCTCGCTCTCGCCTTCCCCCTCCATTTCGATCTCTCGCACTCTCGATACGTTGAACGCTACGTTACACGTATCTAGGGGAAATTGAAAATGCGGGAATTTTCGCCGACTGTCGCGATACGTATTCCTCGAATAAAAACCGGCCGCGGTTGGAGGAAGAAATTCAATCAACTTAAACCGACCGAATATTCTTACGTTATTCTTATTTCGAAAAAATTATATATTTTCTTACGTTTCTTTTTTTTTCTCTCTCTCTTTTTCTTTCGATAATAACAATTCGAGATCGACAAGCTGGAGGAATTTATTTATTTTGAGATTCGTTCTTCTTAAAATTTACGTATTCTTTATTAATTGAAATAGTAAATAATAAATAAAAAATACACACCTTTGCTTAGGGCAAAAGTTGAAAATTTGGTGTTCTCTTTTGATGTATAAATAAAAATAAAAAGGGAGGAAGAAATTCAATCCATTTAAACCGAATATTTTTATCTTATTCTTATTTCAGAAAAATTATATCTTTTATACTTCTTTTTTTTTCCCCTCGATGATAACAATTCGAGTCGACAACCTTGAATTTACCTTGAGATTCTTCTTAAAATTTACGTATTTTTTATCGCAACTTTGCTTCCTTTTTCTTATTTGAAAACTTTTGAAAAGAGTGTCCCTCTTCCGATATATATAAATAAAAAAAAGGGAGGAAGAAATTCAATCAACTTAAACCGATCGAATATTTTTACATTATTCTTATTTCAGAAAAATTATATCTTTCATATGTTCTTTTTTTTTCTCTTTTCCTCTTAATAACAATTCGAAATCGACAACCTCGAATTTACCTCGAATTTTGATTCGCGAGTATTATTCTTCTTAAAATTTACGTATTTTTTATTTACGCACCTTTGCTTCCTTTTTCTTAAAACAAAAGTTGAAAATTTGATGTTGATATATAAAAAATATAATAATAATATAATAAATTTGGTCTTTTGATATATAAATAAAAAAAGAGGGAGGAAGAAATTCAATCAATTTAAACCGACCGAATATTCTTACCTTATTTCAAAAAAATTATATCTTTTATAGGTTTTTTTTTTCTTTCTTTTCCTGTTAATAACAATTCGAGATCGACAACCTCGAATTTACCTCCAATTTATTCGTACTTTGATTCATACTTTACTCGAGATTTGTTTTTCTTAAAATTTTTTATTTACGCACCTTTGCTTCCTTTTTCTTAGGGCAAAAATTGAAAACTTAGTGTTCCTCTTATATATAAATAAAAAAAAAAAGGAGGAAGAAATTCAATCAACTTAAAACGACCGAATATTCTTACCTTATTTCAAAAAAATTATATCTTTCATACGTTCTTTTTTTTTTCTTTCTTTTCCTCTTAATAACAATTTGAGATCGACAACTTTGATTCATACTTTCGCGCTCAAGATTCATTTTTTTTAAAATTTACATATTTTTTATTTATACGCCTTTGCTTTCTTTTTCTTATTTGAAAACTTTTGAGGTGTCCCTCTTCCGATATATATAAATAAAAAAAGGGAGGAAGAAATTCAATCAACTTAAAACGACCGAATATTCTTACCTTATTTCGAAAAAAATTATATCTTTCATACCTTCTTTTTTCTTTCTTTCTTTTCCCCTCGGTAATAATAATTCGAGATCCTCGAATTTATCTCGAACTTTGATTCGTACTTTACTCGAGATTTGTTCTTCTTAAAATTTACGTATTTTTTATCGCACCTTTGCTTCCTTTTTTTTAGGGCAAAAATTGAAAACTTGGTGTCCCTCTTCCGATATATAAATAAAAATAAAAGGGAGGAAGAAATTCAATCAATTTTAAACCGAATATTCTTACCTTATTCTTATTTCAAAAAAATTCTTTTTTTCTCTCTTTTCCCCTCGATAATAACAATTCGAAATCGACAACCTCGAATTTACCTTGAAATTCTTCTTAAAATTTACGTATTTTTTATCGCAACTTTGCTTCCTTTTTCTTGGTTGAAAATTTTTAAGGTGTCCTTCTTCTGATATATAAATAAAAATAAAAAGGGAGGAAGAAATTCAATCAACTTAAACCGACCGAATATTCTTATCTTATTCTTATTTCAAAAAAATTATATCTCTTATACGTTCTTTTTTTTTTCTTTCTTTTCCTCTTGATAATAACAATTCGAGATCGATAACCTCGAATTTACCTCGAATTTATTCGTACTTTGATTCGTACTTTACTCGACATTCATTCTTTTTAAAATTTACGTATTCTTTACATTCATTATGTACTCTTTTTTTTCTTTCACACCTTTGCTTCCTTTTTCTTAAAACAAAAGTTGAAAATTTGGTGTTCTTTTTTGATATATAAATAAAAATAAAAGAAATTCAATCAACTTAAACCAACCGAATATCTTTACGATATTCTTATTTCAAAAAAATTATATCTTTCATACATTTCTTTTTTTTTCTCTCTCTTTTTCTTTTGATAATAACAATTCGAGATCGACAATCTCGAATTTATTTCGAGATTCTTCTTAAAATTTACATATTCTTTATTTACGCGCCTTTGCTTCTTTTTTCTTAGGTCAAAAGTTGAAAACTTGGTGCTCTTATATGTAAATAAAAAAAAAAGGGAGGAAGAAATTCAATCAATTTAAACCGACCGAATATTCTTACCTTATTTCAAAAAAATTATATCTCTTATACCTTCTTTTTTTTTCTCTTTTCCTCTTAATAACAATTCGAGATCGAAAACCTCGAATTTACCTCGACATTCGTTCTTAAAATTTATGTATTTTTTATTTACGCACCTTTGCTTCCTTTTTCTCAGTTGAAAACTTTTTTTTTGTGTCCTTCTTCCGATATATAAATAAAAATAAAAAAGGGAGGAAGAAATTCAATCAACTTAAACCGAATATTCTTACTTTATTCTTATTTCAGAAAAATTATATCTCTCATACGTTCTTTTTTTTTCTCTCTTTTCCCCCTTAATAACAATTCGAGATTGACAACCTCGAATTTACTTCGAGATTCTTCTTAAAATTTACGTATTCTTTATTTACGCATCTTTGCTTCCTTTTTCTTGGTTGAAAACTTTTGAGGTGTCCTTCTTCCGATATATAAATAAAAATAAAAAAGGGGAAGAAGAAGTTCAATCAACTTAAACTGAATAATCTTGCTATTTTATTTAAAAAAAATTATATCTTTCATACGTTTCTTTTTTTTCTCTCTCTTTTCCCCTTAATAACAATTCGAGATTGACAACCTCGAATTTACTTCAAGATTCTTCTTAAAATTTCTTCTTAAAATTTACGTATTCTTTATTTACGCATCTTTGCTTCCTTTTTCTTGGTTGAAAACTTTTGAGGTGTCCTTCTTCCGATATATAAATAAAAATAAAAAAGGGGAAGAAGAAATTCAATCAACTTAAGCCGAATAATCTTGCTGTTTTATTTAAAAAAAATTATATCTTTCATACGTTTCTTTTTTTTCTCTCTCTTTTCCCCCTTAATAACAATTCGAGATTGACAACCTCGAATTTACTTCGAGATTCTTCTTAAAATTTCTTCTTAAAATTTACGTATTCTTTATTTACGCCCCTTTGCTTCCTTTTTCTTAGAGCAAAAATTGAAAACTTTCTAGGTATCCCTCTTCCGATATATAAATAAAAACTAAAAAAAGGAAAGAAAAAAAATCGTATCCCCATCGTAAATTCCTCCCAAAAGTGTTACCGTAACGCGTATGATTACACGAGTACACGGTTGCGACAACCGAGCTTAAAGTCTTTACAAAATTTAGTAGCAATTACGTAACGCGCGATTAAAGCGGCAATTTTCTGAGAAACGGACAAGTGTTTCCTCCTCCCCCTCCTCCTCCTCCTTCCCCCTCCCCTCTCTCCAATTGTGTCGACTTGCACGGCCCCAGACATTATGAGAATAAACTTCCGGTCGATATGCGTTTATTTCCATGTCTCTCCCCGTTGATCCCTGCGTTCGTTCTACCGTGAGACGAGCACGGAGGAAGCTGCAACACAGAGAGAGAGAGAGAGAGAGAGAGAGAGAGGAGGAACGCGCGAGAATATTTCCGCGGCAATTATGCATTCGTGCAGCATTCATAAAGAGAGGATTTTTTTCTTCCCCTTTCCCTTCCACCGCCGAAGAATAGTATCCGAGTGTACTTGGATAATTTGATTTCCTGCCTTCCATTGTTGTTGCTTAAATACGAATCGACTCGTGAAAGAGAGAGAAAAATCGGTGAGTGATTTTTAAAATTGGGGATCGCTTGCGATTCTCGATCTTCCTTCCTTCGATGAAATTTTCCTGCTCTTCGAAAATTGGAAAATTGGGCAGATTGAAAAGATGAGAAACATGATGAGAGCATTTGGCCACTCGCGGCTGTCACGGAATTTCGTTCGAAAATCGTACGGGTTAATCACAAATGAGCGTATTGTCGAAATGCAATACGTGTGTAAGATCATATAAAATCCTTGGTTCTTTTTTTCGTGAAATTTTCATTCGATCGAAAATTTGAGAAACGCTTTCTTTCGTTCTCCTTTTCGAAAGACGTTTAGATTCGACGAAGATCAAAATTCATTTACGATTTATGCATTTCTTTTCTTTATTTCTATATTTACAACGATTATTCGAAATCGTGATATCTTTTTTCAAATAAATAAATGCACAAGTTATTTCCCTCATTCGCTTCACTCGTCGCAATACGAACATTGCGAACGATCCGTGACAACGAGATCCGTGGCATTTCACGTTCAGTTCAACTTCCAATTATAATGATACAGACAAACGAAATGTAATAATTTAGAATTATTCGCAACGATTGGATTTAATCTTCGATTAAAATTTTCTTTTGGAGGAAAGAAGAAGAAGGAAAAGAAAGAATGGAAGGAAACACTGAATTTCCTTGCAATGTTCCTGGAACATATTGTTCAACCGGAAGAGTTGAAAAGGATACATTTAAGAAGATGTTTCTCCTGGCAATTTGCTTCGATACTCGATTAAACAGCCGATTGTCGCCGGATTCGTGTCGGATGAACTCCGCAGAGGGAGCTTCCGTATTCTTTATAGTAAATATTAAAGCGCGGCTGCAAATGGCGGCGACTCCATTATATTAAATTTCACGCATCAAAAGACGTGCCCTTTTTAGAGATTAAAAAAAAGGAGAATATTTCGTTTCGAACAACTAGGCTAGTTTTTTTTTAATAATTAAGAATAATATTCTCTCCTCTCTCTCGACGTGTATTAGTTTTCGATTCAAATAAAATAAAGGTAAGTTTTTATTCTAGGATTTAAACGATCGTCCGTTCGAATCTATACGTTTGTTAAAAATAGGATGCTCGAAGAGATTCGGCTAATAAAATCGTTCGTATTTATACGAACGTCGTTACGGTTACCACCGCGGACCCTAATCCACACCGATCGATAAACTGCGGATTTTTATGCAGTTGAAACTTAAGTTCGGTTTGAGTCTGAACTATCCAATACGTATATTATGGAAAACGTATATATTAGAAACGTTTTTCGAAGCTGTTCAATTTACTTCTCTCGGTAATAAAGTAATTCTAATTGCACGAATATCATCGAAACAGAACTTGTTCGATCATTTATAAACGATTTTGTATAAATTCGATCAAATTGTTGAATATTTTAATTACGGAATCGTGACGATATAATATAACACGTGTTATATTATCGACGATCGGTTAAAGTTTTTCGCCAAATTTAATTTATCAGCTAATTTATCCGATGCTTGGAATAATCGATAATTGTCCCTCGATATCGAGGATATCGATCTGCGAATTTACACACGGACGTTCTGTAACACGAATGATTATTCATAATAATTTCCTATATTATATATCAATCTTTCTCTCCAAAATCGAACATTCACTCAACGTTTCGATCCTCCTGTAATTGTCAACCGCGCTCGTCCGATAACAGATTCAACCGTCAGATGTTTTCATCGTCCAACTCTCCTCTCCGATAAGAAAATACGCGCGTAAGTTTAAATATACAACGAGGAGTCGTATCCCCCTGCCTCTCGACTGCCACGCGCAACTTTCGAAGGGAGGTCTCCCCGCCGAAAGCAACGAGCACCCCATAAAAGTTTCATCGAGCCGTAACGAAATCGTACCCTTTCCTTCCTCCACGCGAATCGATAGGGAATTTTATCGCTGGAATCCTCTCACGGTAATCGTAACGCCGTCGAAATAGATTTATCGAGTCCCGTTGTTTTACATTAAAATTCGCATTCCCTCTCTCTCTCTCTCTCTCTCTCTCTCTCTCTCTCTCTCTCTCTCTCTCTCTCTCTCTCTCTCTCTCTTTCCTTCGATAGTTTCCAATGTTTGATTTTACGGTTTCGCATCAGAAAAGTTGAGATCGTTAGTGTCTAGACAGGGAAGGAGAGGATAGTTATTAAAGCTAAATTAATCGATTACTTACATTTGTGACGATTTATTTTTTTCCTGTTCCCAGGAAGTGAATGGAAGTAACGAGTTCTATTTTTCGTTTTTTAACTAACTTTCGTTATCTCAAATGCTATAATATAAAAAAGTATATATATATATATATTCTAATTTTTTTAATATAAACAGTGAATCGAATTTAAATTCGCTCGAAATATTTTTTCCTCGCCTCGTTTCATCTTTTGACGTTCGAATTGTTATTTAAGGTCCGTGAGAAATCTTGGAAATTGAACGAGGATCGTTTCGAAAATTTATGAAAAGTTTTTTTAATCGATTACGAGCCTTGGAAGTGCATAAAAGAGAGACAGAGAGAGAGTTAAAAACAAGTTTAAAAATTCAAGGCGAGGCAGGGTTTATTCACGAGATAATCCAGGCTGGAAATCTTCAAAGATCGCGCAAATTATTATTTATGCGCAATATTATATGAGACGGTTGGGGGAGGAGGAGGAGCGCGATTATTCTCGCGAATAATTTACCCGTGACCTTTGCGTACACCCGCGTTACTCAATCCCTTTGATTCGAGGGGCATTGGGAAGCATTTCATTCACCGCACGGATATATCGTTTGCACAATTTGATCGTACGAAAGATCTCGGCGCAATAAAAAGTTCGAAGTTGGAAATTTTCCTTGCCAAAATTGTAGAGAAAATTTTCTCTCCAACGATACGCATTGGAATTATCGCTAAAGTTTCGTTAGACAAAAATTATGAGAAGAAAAGTAATGGTGGATAAAGATCTCTGATTGAACCGCGCGATTTTTGAACGAACGTCTCCAAGATTAGTTGGCTCGCCCCTTTGGGAAAAGGGACCCCTGTTTCTCATCCTCCCGCCAGACACGGTTGATTAATAATTTACTTTGCAACACGGTGTCACTGATAAATGAAAGCATATTGGACAGAGAACTAATTAAGCAGCGTAATAAACGTTTTGCGCGTTGCATTAATTACGTCACCGTGTTGACGCGCGATAACGCCGCGGCCCCCCTCCCCCATAATGAATGTAAAACTGCTCGTTAAATCGGGAATTTTAAATATGCGCGCCGATAGAGTCTGCGCATTGCTTCACGCACTTCCCTCTCCCCTCCCCTGCTTATTAAAAATTCGCAATCGCGCCAATCTCTATCGTTCGCATCTTTTGCGACTCTCGAAAGAATAATAATCCTTTCTTCCTTCTCCTGTTTTAAAAATAATCACGATATCTCTGTTATATTGGGTTGGCAACTAAGTAATTGCGGATTTTTTTTAGAAAATCAAAGACAATTTTGAATAAGATCGCGCCACGAATTAACCTCCCCAATAACTTTCCCCAACTCTCCACCACGCTTCATCCGCGCTTCTACTTGAGCTTTCCACTCCTCGTTTCCTCTCCAACCCTCCCATCTCCCACCTTCTCCCGCAACAAACGCGTTAAACAAACGAATCTCGTAAATTCCCCTTCTATTAATCTCTTCTTATTCTCGAAATCGAATCTCTTACGATTATATAATCTAAATATATAATTTCGAATATATTTATATATTTATATATTTTATAATTTCGAATATGTATATTTATATATCTTATTATTTCGAATATTTTATATTATATTTATTGGGTTGGCAACTAAGTAATTGCGGATTTTTTTTAGAAAATCAAAGACAATTTTTTCATGGAACTAAATAACTTTATTCTGTAACGTGTTGCCCATTTTGATCAATCACCTTTTGCCATCTTTCAGGCAGCATCGTAATCCCACGTTCATGAAACTTGTGGTTTTTATTAGCAAAAAACTGAATCAGATACGATTTGATATCATCATCGTTATTGAAATTTTTACCATTCGAGGAGTTTTGTAAAGATCGAAACAAAAAGTAATCGGATAGTGCAAGGTCAGGACTATATGGTGAATGTGGCAAAACGTCCCAACCAAGCTCCAATAATTTTTGCCGAGTGACCAAAGATGCGCGTGGCCTTGCATCGTCACGATGGAATACAACATCTTTTCGATTTGTCAATTCGGGCCGCTTTTCTTCAACCGCATCGTTTAATTTCGTTAGTTGTTCGATGTAGACAACAGAATTGATCGTTCGGTTGGGTGGTAAGAGTTCGAAATAGACAATTCCTTCGTAATCCCACCAAACTGATAACAAAACCTTGTTTCGACGAATACCAGCTTTTGATGTTGTTCGAGCTGGTTCACGTGGCCTGCTCCACCATCTTTTCCGCTTGATATTGTCGTAAACAACCCATTTTTCATCGCCAGTTATCGGTCGTTTTAAAAATGGATCATTTTCATTACGTTTCTTTAGCAAATCGCAGCTGTTAACGCGTCGCGTTAAATGCTTTTCTTTCAGTTCGCGAGGAATACATGTATCGAGTTTTCGAACATAGTCAAGTTGTTTTAAGTGATTTTCGATGCATGTATGCGATACACGAAGCTTCTCTGCAATCTCACGTGTTGTACTGTGACGATTCGAATCGATTATTGCTTTGATTAGGTCGTCATCAACTTCAACTAAAATCCGCAATTACTTAGTTGCCAACTCAATATCTCAACTTATCTATAAATCATCGTCATATTTCGTAAATATTTTATTTTAAATTTATTATATATTTATATAATTTATTATATTATAAATTATATATTATATATATTATTATAATATTTTAAATTATTGAATTAAGTCGATGGACAAATTCGCAAAAATTCACGCGGAAAAAAAAGAATCTCTACGAAAGGGAGGATAGTTGATAGATAGAGGGAGGGGGTTGCACCCTCGTTCCGACTTTTCAACCATCCCGCAACTTGTTAAGGAAGAAAAGATCGAGCATAGGGTGTGCTTCGTTACGATAATTCGCGGTGGTTGTTTGCGGTGCCGGCGCTCGAGTGCCTTTTCCTTCCCCCCACTCTCTTGCCGTTCCGCCAATGTAAACGACGCAGCGGCCTCGGCCCGTCATTGGCGCGCAAACCGGAAGGGTGCTCCTCGCCACGCGCGCGTTTTTCACCGCAAATATTTGTCATTCCGGGGGATGGTAAACGAACGCTCTCGCGACAAACGCTCGCTCCTCCCCTCCCTTGTCCCCTGCTAAGTGATATTCTTGAGCAAGCCGAGCCAACTTTTCACGCAACTTTTACCCCTTTCTTCGCGGTGAAAGAAACAGGCAGCAGGGATTCGAGCGTTGGTCGATTGACCAGGGTCACTGAAATCGAATGCAAGATTATATGTAAATATCGCCAAGTCGAAGTACGATGCGTATTGAAATCGATTATTTATGGATCTTGGTCATCAACAGTGAAGGGATCGAGGTTTTTATTAATATTTTTCTCCTTCGAAGTATTTATGATATTTTCGTGGATCTCTAAAATTCGATAATATCATCTCGTTTGACTCTGAGTTTTCGACAATTATTGTAATATTGCAATTTCGAGTATGAATTTTTGAATAATTTTAAAAGCGAATAAAAGTGCGTCGTTACTTCTTTTCTTTTATATATATATATATATATATATATATATATATATATATATATGTACTTGCTTATCCACCGATTACGTATATCGGGAGAAAGAACGGAGGGATATACGCTTACGTCATGTTTGAATACGCTGACTTCTCGAATATCTCTTCCATCGTGTATCGTAATAGATTTCTATAGAAAGAAAGAAAAAGAAAGGAAGCGGGACGAGCCGAATGGAAAAAGTTTAATATAGGAAGAAAGGAGGCAAGTTTCGTCTCCTCCTCTCATCGAGCTGCTTCCAATGTCTTAAATTCTCGCGATCGAATATCTCCGCGTGTTATTATCATCCTCCCGTGGATATAATTTTAATAAAACATAATCGGAAAAAACCTTTATTTATCTTTATCGACACGCGTTTCGATATATCTTGATCGAAATAATACGTACAAATAATTCGCGAATCGGAAATTCACGTATAATTGAAAATTCTCTACGATTGCGGTTGCGAATTTTATTCGCCGCTGCGCGAGGAACGCGACGTTTCGCGAGGCGATGTTTCGGTAATGTTGGACAAACGTTGCTGCGTCGTGACGCGAGAGAGGTACGGAGGAGGAGTGGGGAGAAAGGAAGGGTGGGGGAAAAAAGAGAAACCGCGAAGAGAAAACGACGAATAAGATAAACGTCGGCGGAGGCAAATAGAGGAATGAGAGCGGCGGTAAACAGAGAGCAGCGGAATAAAAATACCGGGAGAGAATAATAAAGGGTAAAAGAAGTGGTCACGGGGATAGGAGAAAATTGTCCGCGACTTATGACCCTTCCCGCCATAACTACCGACCGTAACTGTTGTACAACGTTACGTAAGAATAATATCCAGTAAAATGTCATACGCGAGTTATACAAGTAGTTTTACATTTCCTCGATTCCGATCCTCTTCCTTTTCTTTTTCGTCCCGTTCCGTCTAATCCAAATGAAATTAGATTAATTATCGGAATTAGAATATTTTTACGAATGCAAGAACGATTATATATATATATATATTTGAATATCGCCACGTTAATTGCCAAGTCAAAGAACGTATAATATTGTACATTAAAGTATATATATATATGCGTTGTAAATAAATCGTTTAAATCGATGGGATAAATATTAATTAAGAATTAAAACGAATAATAAACGATAAATAATGGCAAACAACGGTATTAAACGGTTAAAATAAATGTTGTAAGAATAAATAACGAAAATTATTCTACGCGTTATAATATTTCGATGCGTTCGTTTCGGAGGTTGGTTTGGAAATGAGCTCGCTCTCTCTCTCTGCGACCGCTCGTATTTACACGAGTCGTCCCGAAAGTGTACGTTGCCCGCCCGATCGAATCGAAACTATTATAATTTTTCGAAATTATATATCGATCGATTTTTATCATCGATACGTCCAATTTTACGAATTAAAATTAAATTTCAACCGTATTAAAATATCGTAAATATCGTTTTATGAGAATAATTATATATATATATATATCCCGGTGAAGCGTAATTGAAATTGACCGATTTACGGGACGATTATCGGGAATAATCGTAATAAAATTTTTATCTCAGCCGTTCCCGTAGTGCGTAATTATTCATAAACTCCTCCCATGGGTATTTTTAAATACACCGTTTTCTCTTTCTCCGTTACGCACGGAATTCTATATTTTTTTTTTACGATCTCGTCCTTCGCAACGCTGCGGCGTTGCCAACAATGGCGCGGTATCGGCAACTTTGCGTAAAAATATTAACGCGGCTGTATTCGACCCGATACCCGTGAATTCCTGTCGCCCGGAATTACGTCTCGGCCCATACGTTAACTGATGAAAAAGTTTTAATACCGTCGCCCGACTCCCGACGGCACACTATATATTTCCATGAAAACTTATTGTCGAGCCGCGAAACTCGGGCTTTTTGCGGGACACGTGTTGCCTGATGTATTCCACCGGCTCGAAAACTTATTTGCCCCGGAGACTACGCGCCATATTTCATAATGCGTCGGTATGTATATATATTCCCTCCGGGTCGTGAGCCGTCGCCCTGCTATCAAAATAAAGACGACCGAACAACCCCCCCCCCTCCTTCTCTCTTTTCCTTTCCTTTCTTTTCCCCCCTTTCTCATTCATGCGCCGTTTCCATCGCTTTGACTCCTCCATCGAATCATTACGCGTATGCAAATCCGCCCGCTCCTCGATCGTTACGAGTTTACCCTTTTTTTTTTATCCGAATTTATTTATCCTCGAGAAAGGATACGATTTTCTTTGAGAAAATTTTTAACCTTCTTTCGAATTGTAATATAAGATAGGTTTAAATTAAAATCCATAAATGTCAATGATAGAAAGAATACGCTCGAATTTGAAAAAACACGAAGGAATATAATTTTAGCACAGTTTTGCGAATCATTGACGAATAATCTAAAGTAATTACTCGACTTTTAACTTATCGATAATATTGAAATTGAAATATTTCTCAACTATTGAAACAAATTGATCACTTATTAATTATTTTCTACCATCCAGATTTCGTTATCTCCTCGAAATTAACGAGAACACGAATTTATCGATTTTTTCATTTGTCGAGAAACGAGTTATAAAATCATTCGGACACGGAATAAGGGAAGGAGGGATAAAATGTATTTCTAGAAAAATAAACGCGAGCTACGATTGAACGGTGGGGATGATCGGTTGCTTACATCTCGAAGGGAGGCGTCGATTAATCGCTTTTATTAATCACGCGCAGCCACCGATCGCGCGTTCCTCTGCATTAATGCGCGATTTAGTAGGCGTGTACATTTGCCACAATGTGTTACCGCATCGGTTCGCGGTCGCTCCGCATATTCGCGCAACCGAAATTTCAGTATCGCGTATCTCTCGTTTCGCAAAACCGGAAGTGGAGGGATAATTCCATAGCCATAAGCTATCTTTCCTTTTTTTTTTCCAGCGATATTACGATGGAGAAGCTCACTATTTTTTGCTATAATTAATGAAAACGTTGCTCAAAAGGGAGACAAAAGTGGATTTTGGGATTCACTTTCACTTTCAACTTTCTTTCTCTTCGATACGAGTCGAAAGTACGCGTTACGAGAGAATAAAGAAAAAAAAAATCGAAAAATATCAAATTAAATATCCATTGTTCCATAATTCGAGGATATACCGATTTGTCTTTCCATCCGTATCGCGACGTATACCTCGAATCAGAATTTGTCAACAAGACAGTTTACTTACCGACCGGGATGGGAAGAGTATGACGGAGTATATCCCGTTTCCAATACGTCTAATGGTTGGGGAAGGTTTAAGATACGCATTGGCGGATTGGTAATATCGAATTCATCGATAATGGAACGGATAGCACGAAATGTGTGTATCTCATCGCATCGTATCGATTATCCGTACAGCTAATGTAGCTCATCCTTGTCTCGTATATTTAATTCTTTCTTTAACGGTTCGCTCATTTCTCGATCGACGACAAAAATCTTCGACAAAGATCTTCGCTAATTTCAAAAAAAGTAAAGAAATAAAAAAATGAAAAATTTCATTCATTCGTCTCGAGATTTTATTTTTTTTTTTTTGTAACAGTAAACCCTGGCAGTTTTTCCGTTAAAGCATCATCCTGCAATATTTTTCATTCGGTTGTTGTCCATCGATCGATCGATCGATCGATCCTGATGCAAATTGGCCCGATATATAAACGGCGAGCGATACAGGGCACGAGATAAATCGATCGTTTTCAACGATAATGTTTTATTGATTCGCGTTATATTTTTAAGCGAACGCGAAACGACAGTTTAAATATAATTATCGGTGTAAACCGCATCGATCGTTATTAATCGCGTCGATAGATTCGACGATTCTTCCTTTTTTTTCCCTCCCTTTTTTCTCGGGCGTCGCTCGATTGCGCTCGATTCAATTTCGACAAAATGGTGTATATAATTTTTGACAATTGCATTTTAAATTTTGTTAATCGGCCGATCGATGGATGATTCGCTCGTTAATTATTTCTCTACATCCGGATGGATGTGCGTTACACGTGGATGCGTCGCGTCGCGTCGCGTCGAATCGAAGCGTTTCGTGATCGAAAAGCTCATATATAAATAATTTGAAATTCGTGGTTTGTTGATGAAATTCAATTCGCCGTAATATTTATTTATTTATTTATTTATTTATTTGTGAAAAGTGTAATTATTTTTTCCTTTCCACCGATTAAATTTTTTTTTATGTAAAAGACCAATTTCAATTTATATATTCATTTATAATGTATACGACAAAGTGGGGGACAATTGCATAGAACAATCGCATAATGTAACGTGGAAAGTTCCATTTTGTGTTATTTCCAAACTCCAATTCCTTACGTTGCATTATTTTTCATTCGTGCAATTTTAAAAGCCCCTATCGAGGAAATAAATATTCTCCATTCGATTTTCTTATAAGCAAATAAAACTTGTTAAAAAAAATAAATAATTAAATGCGTGTCACGCTTCGTTAAACGAAAAAACAGAGAGGGAGAAGAATCTTTGACCCTTTTCTCCACGCGAAGCGAATACAATTTTCAAAGAAGAAAACGCTTTTACGCCGTTCAACTAGAATTACGCGTGTATATATATATATACCACGTGATAGTTTGTCGCCACGTAACAATTTAAGCTTCCCTCGTCCGGCAATAGTTGTCGCGCGTGTCGCGTCGCACATTCTTTTAATTAGCGCAAAGGATACTCGTCTGCGACGAGAGAGGTTAGAACGTGGGTATGAAATTTCACCGAGATCGTCGAGGTAAGTGCGAACGAAACTCTTAAACATTTTCTTTAAACAGTTTCTTTCTCTTCTCCCTTAAAAAAGTGTTCGTCGATCGTGGCTACAGATCCGAGGAAATAACCGAAAATAATCCACGATTTACGATTATTTCGTTTGCTCGGTTAATTCGCATTATTCGTTCCCGTTCCACCTCTTTTTTAATCTTCCCTGCTCCTCCTCGTTCTTCTCGATCGATAGGCCCCGAACCAGTCGATCTGACAGAATTACACTGTAGGAGCGAGTGATTTGTCAGAGGATTATGTCCGAACACGGTCTATTAAACCCGATCCGTTCGATGCTTAAAACAGTTTGATTATACCCGGTTTGATATATCCAATCTTCTCGTAGATAAGATATTTTCGTATTTCTTCTAACGGGGAGAGAGGGAGAAGTGATCTGAAATCGTGTTATTCGAATGGCAAAAAAAGAAAAAAAAAAGAAAAATAATAATAATTGATTTTACACGTTTAAACAGTGAAAAAGTTTTGTTGCAGCCGTGATGGAAATTTATTATGAATCGCGCGTGTCCGAAAGAATTGCGACCGATGGTGGAAAAAGTGACGGTGCATGTTTGAACGTGGAATGTGTCGAACTTTCCGCGTGTATAACTGGATTCTATAATAGGAAAATCGATTTGCTTTATGAGTTTATCCATTTGTCAACCGTGTACGATCGGCGAACGATTCTCGGTTTAAAAGTTTAATCATCAACTTGAATGGATCGATCTGTTTTATCGGCGGAGGGGAAAAAAAAGCGACCAAATTTATCGAAAGCGATAATTCATTTGCATAGATTGCATTTTCGAACTATTGTTGCTCGCGAGTGAAACATCTTGATAAATTTAAAATACATCCACGTTCGTTGTTATTAACGGTATAATATAAAATCGTTATTGGAAAAAGTGTGCTATTAAAAAAAGAAAAAAATATCATTTCCATCCGCATCGACAATTTAAGAGAGGCTCTGCTCGCTTCAGAAAACTTTCAGATTCGGGTTGTTAGGACAGACTTTGCCGAGGGTCTGCTACGATTTCGCTTTTTCCTTACCACTTAACGTAATTACAACAACGGCACAAAAATGAATTAGAATTACGCCTTGTGCAAGCTGATCGTTATCCGTTCAATTCTCGGCCTCGTTAAAGAGATACACAATTTTTTTTGCAAACTTTGCAAGAAATTCACAGTTTGTTGGTTTATGTTATTATATAACCCGCACTTTTGAACCGTTTGAACGAAAAAATGCATTATGCGAATATTATACGCGCGAAAGCTGATTATTATTCTTCAAATAAAAAGACGCGACCCATTTCGTTCCAATTATCAATTTTATTCCGTTCATAAAAATAAACACCTTCGATATTTATCCTCCTCTTTTTCCTTGCATATTCGAAATACTTGAAAAACGATCGAGTTAATTTCTCTCACGCAACGAATCATCGTTTTTTAATTTATATATATATATATCGCTCGAGGAAAATTTGAAAAGGATCGGTTCCACGATGTGAAACGCTCGGTGTGAATTATAAACAGTGGCTTTTTGCGAACATGTTGCCAGTTCAGCACCCGGTTCTCAGATGCCGTTTGATATATGACGGGGCAAGTATCTCGCGCCGTTATCTGCCTGACTGGTGTTTATCAGCGCGGGAAAATCGGTTCGTTTGAAATTAAGATTTGAATCTCTACTCGTGGCTTAATCCAATATTTATGTAATATATTTATATCAATACGATTATTATATTTACATATTCGTTGTGCATATGTATATAAATATTCATATCCCTTTCTTTCCAATTATTGTATTTTTCTTTCTGTAATATTGCAAATATTCTCGTTATTATAATTACTTTGCAACGATTATATCGATTTTTCGGATTTTTGATCTTCGTCTCGATACGATTCATCCTCCTTTGTTTGCCAACTTATAAAAATACTGGAGCGCAATTTATTTTTGCAAAATAATAAACAAAGCGATTTGAATATTTCGGATCGTATATTTTATTCCGAGGGATTAATTGTAATTTTCTAAAACCAAAATTCGTCCGATTATGAATGAAATATCGAGCAAATAGCATACGGGATATTATCATCAATGAAATTGCGATATTTATTTGAATAGTCAAATGAGGATTATTGGGTCGTAAGAGTAAACGTTTGCTCTTTATGCGTATTGAATCAGTTTATTGGATTCGAATGATAATTCGAGATTATCCCAAAACCGTTAAAACCGGAATAATCGCAACGAGTCTATCGAACTTTCTTTCTTTTTCTCACACACAGATTCGTGCAAATAATTTATACATTTCCTCCTTTTCTCATCCACGTTTCTCGCTCAATTTTCCTGCATATTTCGTCCTTTTTCTCTTCTCCTTTCTTAATCTAAATATACACAAAAAGTTTAATTTCTAAACTCTCTAGAAAAATGAATCCTTCTCGATGTCGATTAACGAAAACGTTGATCAAGGAGGAGGATTATTTGGGGATGGAAGAAAGTTTCGAGGCTGCGACATATCGATGCACGATTGTAAAACTGGAGGAGGGGGTGGGAGGCGACGAATTTCGCCAGATTTCGCGCACTGACGTTTAATTTTCCTCGAACGGATGGTGGATGCGCGCCACCGCATGCGGATCCGGCAAACCGCAAGTGGCACGGAGTGGGGGAAATTTCTCTTACGTCTGATTTCGTTTGAGCCTCGCTCGACAATGGAACAATGCTCATTGTTCCATTCCCGTGCCCGCCACGTGATTAGAAATCGGAAACGAAGGATCCGGATCCCCCTCTGTATTTCGCGGGCGAAAAGTGCAAGCCGCGGGAAAACTTTTGAAAAATCGGCGGAATTCCGCCCGAGCGGGCGGAACGGGAACGGAATTTTGGAAAAAAGCTGCGCACGCTTTTTCCACCACCTCGAAGGTTCCACGTTTCCTGCGACTCGTTTCTAAAGTGTTTCGTATTTTTCTCTTCGTTATTCCCTCGAAATGATATATAAATACGGAAATAAATTTAATAATCGAAGTTAATGGAGAAATAATTTTTGGTTAATTGGGATTGTTGGAAAGATTCTTGGAATTTTGGAAAAAAGCTATGCAGCAACTCGTTTTTAAAGTGTTTCGTATTTTTCTTTTCATAATTCCCTCGAAATGATATATAAATGGAAATATGGAAATAAATTTAATCGAAAAAATCGAAGTTAATGGAGAAACGGTTAATTGGGATTGTTGGAAAGATTCTTGGAATTTTGGAAAAAAGCTTCGCAGCAACTCGTTTTTAAAGTGTTTCGTATTTTTCTTTTCATTATTCCTTCGAAATAATATATAAATGAAAATACAGAAATAAATTTAATCGAAAAAATCGAAGTTAATGGAGAAACGGTTAATTGGGATTGTTGGAAAGATTCTTGGAATTTTGGAAAAAAGCTACGCAGCAACTCGTTTCTAAAGTATTTTTCTCTTCATTATTCCCTCGAAATGATATATAAATGGAAATATGGAAATAAATTTAACAATCGAAGTTAATGGAGAAATAATTTTTGGTTAATTAGGATTGTTGGAAAGATTCTTGCAATTTTGGAAAAAAGCTACGCAGCAACTCGTTTTTAAAGTGTTTCGTATTTTTCTTTTCATTATTCCTTCGAAATGATATATAAATGGAAATATGGAAATAAATTTAATCGAAAAAATCGAAGTTAATGGAGAAACGGTTAATTGGGATTGTTGGAAAGATTCTTGGAATTTTGGAAAAAAGCTACGCACTTCGAAGTTTCCATGTTTCCTACAACTCGTTTCTAAAGTGTTTCGTATTTTTCTCTCCGTTATTCCCTCGAAATGATATGTAAATGGAAATATGGAAATAAATTTAACAATCGAAGTTAATAGAGAAACGAAGTTAATGGTTAATTGGGATTGTTGGAAAGATTCTTGGAATTTTGGAAAAAAGCTACGCAACTCGTTTTTAAAGTGTTTCGTATTTTTCTTTTCATTATTCCCTCGAAATGATATATAAATGGAAATATGGAAATAAATTTAACAATCGAAATTAATAGAGAAACGGTTAATTGGGATTGCTGGAAAAATTCTTAGAATTTTGAAAAAAAGGTACGCAATTCGTTTTTAAAGTGTTACGTATTTTTCTTTTCATTATTCCTTCGATTATGGAAATAATATAAATGGAAATACGTGTACGGAAATAAATTTAACAAAAGTTAATGGAAGTTAATGGAAGAATGGAGAAACGGTTAATTGGGATTGTTGGAAAGATTCTTGGAATTTTGGAAAAAAGCTACGCACCTCGAAGTTTCAAAGTTTCCAGCAACTCGTTTTTAAAGTGTTTCGTATTTTTCTTTTCATTATTCCCTCGAAATGATATATAAATACAGAAATAAATTTAACAATCGAAGTTGATGAAGAAACTGTTAATTGGGATTCTTGGAATTTTGGAAAAAAGCTACGCATGTTTTTCCATCTCGAAGTTTCAAAGTTTCCAGCAACTCGTTTCTAAGCTGTTTCATATTTTTCTTTTCATTATTCCTTCGAAATGATATATATATAAATACGGAAATAAATTTAACAATCGAAGTTAATGAAAAAATAATGAAGAAATAATTTTTGGTTAATTAGGATTGTTGGAAAGATTCTTGGAATTTTGGAAAAAAGCTACGCACCTCGAAGTTTCAAAGTTTCCAGCAACTCGTTTTTAAAGTGTTTCGTATTTTTCTCTTCATTATTCCCTCGAAATGATATATAAATGGAAATATGGAAATAAATTTAACAATCGAAGTTAATGAAGAAATAATTTTTGGTTAAAAAAACACGCTTTTCCATCTCGAAGTTTCCAGTAACTCGTTTCTAAGCTGTTTCGTATTTTTCTCTCCATTATTCCCTCGAAATAATATATAAATACGGAAATAAATTTAACAATCGAAGTTGATGAAGAAACGGTTAATTGGGATTTTTGGAATTTTAAAAAAAAGCTTTTCCACCTCGAAGTTTCAAAGTTTCCAGCAACTCGTTTCTAAGGTTATATTTCGTATTCTTCTCTCCATTATTCCCTCGATTATGGAAACAATATATATATATATATATATATATATATATATATATATATATATATATATAAATGGAAATACGTGTACAGAAATAAATTTGATCGAAACAATCGAAGTTAATGGAGAAACGGTTAATTGGGATTGTTGGAAAGAGATTCTTGGAAAAATTAAATATAAAGAAACGTAATATCCAGCGCGAATGTTGCGAAGCTATCTCGAAACGGTTATCTTCCGCACAATGCGGAATCCATTCAACGTACGAAGCGAATTACGCAACTAGGAAACGCGACCCTCGTGTTTTATTGAGAAAGTGGGAGAAAGGGTTTACATTCGTATCCATTTATTTTATTTTATACGAATGCAACGTTCTATTAGTAAAATTGTAAACTATTATTTTTTTTTCAATAATTCTATTCTTCGTTTGAGAAAAAACTCATTTATCATCGTGGAAAACGTGTAAAACGAACGAGATATTTTCGAGGTATTTTCTGGGGAAAGAGTTACATGGCACTGTATATATAATATATTTATATTAACAAAATTATAAACTATTATTTTTCAAATAATTCTATTTTTTAAAAACCAATTTAAAATTCTAATATAATTTTTCCTATCTTCGTACGTTTTCGTTATATTTTCTTATTACTCGTATCGTGGAAAATGAACGAGTCATACTTTGAGATATTTCGGCTTTTCTGAGGAAAGAATATTGTAACAACATATACTTGCATTAATAAAATTATAAACTATTGTTCTTTAAATAATTCTATTCCTCGTTTAAAAAAACCGACTCATTTATTACGATATCGTGGGAAACGTGTAAAACGAAGCGAAACGAACGAGATATTTCGAGAAATTTTCGCATATTTTCGCAATTTCCTGGGGAAAAATTTTACACGGCGCTGTATAATAATATATAATAATATATTAAATTATAAACCATTATTTTTCAAATAATTCTATTTTTTAAAAACCAATTTACAATCGAATTTAAAATTCTAATATAATTTCTCCTGTCTTCCTACGTTTTCGTTATATTTTCTTATTACTTGTATCGTGGAAAATGAACGAGTCATACTTTGAAATATTTTCCTGAGGAAAGAATACAATATTGTGACCAATATATACTTACATTAATAAAATTGTAAACAATTCTATTCGTTTAAAGAAACCTATATAAACAACTTCTCCTCTCTCTCTCATTTTATTACGCTCACTTATTATATCCTGGAGAGCGATATGCGCAGAACGAACGAGATAGTTTGAGATATTTGGGCGTATTTTTCGGAGCAGGTGTCTAGCCGGTCGCTAATAAATTCCTTCTAATCGAACGTCCCGCGGTTTAATTTACGAATCCGTTAGGATAGACTTATCGACGATTCCATTGTAAAGTTGCGAGAAGCGAATTTTTAATTTTCATCGAATCGCCGCAATTTTTTTTTAATTTTCGAGTAATAACTCGTGGAGAAAAGCTTATCTCTCTTATATAAGTCGCTAAGACGATTAAAAAATTGTTGTCCAACCAAGGGAATGTTGGACAAATTATAATTTCGTTCGGTACGTGTTTAATATAAATTAGACGACGTTAAAGCGCATGCCTCCCCCGTTTAATCGAAATAACTCGCCCTTTAAACTCTGCCATTCTCTCTCTCTCTCTCTCTCGTTATTAAGAAACACCGGAGGAAAATTTTCCACGCTCCACGCCTCTAAGAATAATCGCTTCCGCTAAAATTGGAAAATGATTCGTTCAGAAGAGAAAAGGAAACGAATCGACGTATCTCGTATCGAAAATACGAGTGAAGCGCGTGAAAAGAAAATCGGATCAATCGTTGACATCGCGTTACATCCTTCGTTTTAACGGATGGAGGAGGGAGGAAGAGGGGGTAGTAACAACGATCAACGACGGTTAATTACCACCCGTATTGCCGGTTATCGACTTGATAACAATCCCTGTTTAGCGTAATTTATCGTCGTCCAAAAATATAGCAGGGAAACTAAACTAAATTCTATTAAATTCGAAAACTCGATCGATACGATAATAAATTCACAGTCTTTACATACACACACGTACATGTCAATACGTGGAATTCTGCTCGTTTTGGGCCTGGACCACGTCTCGCCTTATTGACTTGGAAAGTTGCTTGGGTTCCAGAGGCCTCTGAAGGATAAAGAGAAGAAATCCTTCCACTGATTCGTCGCTTGGACGACGCCCACTTAATTCTTCTTATGAATATTATTAAAAAAAAAGAAAAAAAATATTTATACAAATCGAAATATATACAAATATATATACAAATTTTTCTTTGTAAAATTATGAAAAGGGAGAAAGAGGAAAGGAATGAAAGAAGAAGAAGAGTATATTAATTTTCGAGACGAAGAGATGGAATGGAAGGATAGATGCGCAGAGGGGAGGGGAGAACCACTCGAATCCGTTAACACGGTCGATTGGCGTATTGGATCGGTTGTAGGAGGAGAGCGTCGTAGGATGATCGGTGCGGGTCGTCATTGCCACGATTCGTCCCATAATCGTTTGAATATGCAAATGTACGAGTGCGCGCATCACACGCGTGCCTTCCTCCCAAAATTCAAACATTCACCTCGACACAGTCTCTGCCGACTAATAAATCGCGATCTAGAAATCGAGCGATTCAATCCTCCAGATAAATATTCAATAGTAGAGATTTTCGTCCCGTGGAAAGATGCGTTTGCAGTTCCGTTTCCACGAGAAGAAAACGTCAACTGGATCATCAACGTCTTTTGATTCTTGAAAAATAAATTTTCTATTGTATGAAGAAATGAAATTTTGAATCTCGTTGACGTGGCTTTAAATAAGTCGAGAAATTGTTAGTCGAGTGGCGATATAATTTGTAATATTTTTGAAAATATCTTTTTCAAATTCCAAAATATCCGAGCCGGGGAAAGGAAGAAAATTTAATTGTTCGATTAAATTTCGATCGTATTTGATTTAACCGTATGTCGTACGTTTTTACCACTGTTTACATATTATCTGCATCTGACAGCGCGCCTATAGTGTCTGCGGTAATACTGCGTTGTGAGTTTATCGACCTCCTATATATATATATATATGTATAGATTACATTTGTACCATACGCGATCATAATCCTCCATACATCGTGTCGTTTGAAAATATTGACCGTACATTTGACGTACAATGCTATCGTAATGCGAAGCTGATCGTCGTTTTAATCGCGATGTGAAAGGATTACGAGTTTTGTGGAACGAAGGTGAAGCCAGAGAAGTCGAGATATCCGTCCCTTTAACACGTTGGCTGACAGCATTTCTAACAAAGTCTCATTCAGGCGCCTCATTCAGCTGTGTCGAGTGTGTTCCAGTACTTGTGCCGATATTTCAGTGATGCGCTGATGAATGATGTCTGGCATCATTTATTTCCGTTATTATTGTATTATAATAGAAATATATAATAGTAATTGTGTTGGTGATAGTTTCTTATATTCGAAAACTTGGTATTCTTCTTCTAGGATTTCAATTGTAAATAATTTAATAATTTATAAGATGCAGTAAAAGAAATATAAAAATTAGAAAATTTTGGAGAATTATTAGGATTATTTAAAAATATAACAAAAATTCGAAACTTTCGAATTCGTAGAAAATAATTGTTTCGATATATTAAAATCTTAAACGTTTGCGGATTAAACAAAGTGTATAATAAATAACTAATCAATAACTGATCGGTCAATTTGTTTCAATAGAAATATTTAAATTTTAATTTTAATAACAGATATCTCTATTTTAATTCCGTTATAAATTATCGATAAGTTTATTCTCCGTAAATTAAATTAAAACTAATTACCTCGTGAAATTTAGAAATTCAATAATTTGTCTTATATCTTCCACGCAACAACAGTATAAATATATGAAAACTAGATACTTTCTACTTTCTTTTTTACCATATTTGATTTTCAAATACTTTTAACCTTTCACTTAAAAAGAATTATAAAAATCCTTTTACACTGCACAATGTAATCATTGCAACTGAAAAATCGATCGAGATGAAATACAAAATATATGAAAGGAAATACGAAGAAAATATTGCAAGGAAGGTCGATCGTTAGAGAATTCGCCTCTCTTCTTCGGATGATTCAGTTCCCCCTGTTTTGAATTCCTCGGTCGAGCAATCGAATTGCAGATTCGCCAAATTACTCGGAATGTCCCGTACCGTTGCCGAAACCGAGCGAGATCATACCGTGCCAGATTGCACGTGACTTATTCAAATTCCCCCACCCTCCTGTTTCTGGGAATTTTCGCTAGGGGGAGGACCACTCGTGGATCGTGGCGCATCGGTAGCGCCGACGTATCGAACCGTTAAGATAAATACCACGGCTCAAGAATGGCGACTCGGCCAGCCATATTACAAACCGCTCGTTCGTTCGTTCGTTATATTCCCGGAATTTGCATCACTCGTGGTATTGCTGGTTACGTCTGGCCAATGTCTGTCAATCTGATAGGAGCAAGTTAAAAGTATTCGTAATTCGTCGCTTTGATCCTCGTTCTTTAACCTACGATTTACGTTCGAGAATTTTGGACGAGAAACGTAAACAAGTTCGTAAACGTAACCTTCGAGCACGACTTGTGTATATAATACGCTGATCGAGCCAATTGTAAATATTACGGGCATCGCTCGAGATAGGACGTTAAATTGAATGTACAAATAGAAAATATCATTCAAGTTTAATGTGAGTTGGTGTATTTATTGGATTTGCAATTTTAAAATTATCTGGATCTTCAAGATGATAAGAAAATTAATAAGATAATATAAAATTCTAAAAGATCTTTAATTGAGAAATATGGATTAGATGAAATTTTACAGTTATTGAAATTTGATCCTGAAGGATTTGATGAAAGCAAATAATGAAGGATTACTATAAACAGAGAATTACTAATGGTAAAATGGAATGTAAGGAGAATTCTTACCTTCTTTAATTTCGATAATAATAAATAAGGATAGAATCGTTAATATAAATCGATCAATGTAAACTGGAAATAGAACTATTCCATATCAAATATTTATAATTTTAAGAGGGCGCCACCGATCATCGTACTACGGCTTATGCCCGTAATATTTACGTTTGGTCAGATCATCGTACACAGCCTATGCTCGTAATTGTAGGTTATATAATTGTCTTGGAATGAATTCGTCAAACACGAATGACAAGAAGATTTTTAGTTATTGTCGTTTCTTTATTTAATTTCGATAATAACGATAAATGACGATAGAATCGTTAATATAAATCGATTGATGTAAACTGGAAATAGAAATATTCCATATCAAATATTTATAATTTTAAGAGGGCGCCACCGATCATTGTACTACGGGCTATGTAATTGTAGGTTAAGGTGTTAATCTCGTCTTGGGACGAGAATTCGTTAAACGGGAAGGGGAAGAAGATTTTTAATTATTGTCTTCCCTTATTTAATTTTAATAAATGATGATAGAATCGTTAATATAAATCGAATGTAAACTGGAAATAGAAATATTCCATATCAAATATTTATAATTTTAAGAAGGTACCACCGATCATCGTACTACGGGCTATGTAATTGTAGGTTAATCTACAATTCTTCTTCTCGTCTTGGGACGAGAATTCATCAAATGGGAAGAAGATTTTTAATTATTGTCGTTCCCTTATTTAATTTCGACAATAACGATAATAAATGAGGATAGAATCGTTAATATAAATCGATTATCGTACTACCTGCTATGCACGTAATATATTTACGTTTGGTCAGATCATCGTATACGGCCTATGCCCGTAATTGTAGGTTAATCTTGTCTTGGGACGAGAATTCGTCAAACGGGAAGAAGATTTTTAGTTATTGTCATTCCCATCTTTAATTTCGATAATAACGATGATAAATGAGGAAGAGTCGTTAATATAAATCGATCATCATTCTACGGCCTATGCCCGTAATATTTGTTTGGTATCATTATGATTTTAAGAGAGCGCCACCGATCATCTACGGGTTATGTAATTATAGGTTAAGGTGTTAATCTCGTCTTGGGACGATTTTTAATTATTGTCGTTCCCTTATTTCGATAATAACAATAAATGAGAATAGAATCGTTAATATAAATCGATCTATAATGTAAACTGGAACACTTTTAAGACAACTAAGATACGGTCGAATTAGTCGGCTTCGAGGAAATGAATGAAAAAGATGTAGTAGAAAGAGGCTCCGTTTATCGCCACCGGAAGAGAAGATATTCGGACGATCGGAAAGAAAAAAAGAAGAAAAACGAATACTTCTTTCATTCGAAAAAACGAAGAACAAAAAAAAATAAAAAAAGAAGAAAGGAAGGGGAAGAGAATGGGCAGCCGGTATATTTATGCATTTATTTATTAAGCAAGTTTTATTGGCCCCAAGGGGGGGATAACGGGGCGGCGAAAACAAGTGGCGGCCCGCAGGGCGACAACTCACGGCCTGCCACCGCCAATTGCGACGATTCGTTTTATCCTGCGACATCCTCGATCCGTCTACGTCGTACGTCGAGGCATGATAAATCAGTGTCGCGTTGATGGCAAGCATCGCGCGCCTGATAGCTGCCGCCAATCCACCTCCCCCCTCCCCCTCCTCTGTCGATTCGATCGCCGTCCTTCTCGCGAGAAGACCCCCCCCTTCTCTATCTTTATTTATCTATCTATCTCTCTCGGAAAAAAAAATTGAAAACCCAGGCGAGGCGAGGGATTATTACAGCGGCGAAAGATTAGGGGAGGGGGAGGTATTAAAGCGGCGAGGGTAAATTGGCGGGATAGGGGAAAAAAAAATCGGGATAGGGAAAAGTGGGACGTGGCGAGATGAGAGACGAGCAAATACCGAGTGAAATTGTCCGCGTTGTTTGTTTCGAGCCGATGCGGCGGTTAATTATCGTATATATATACCTCGGCCGAATCTCGACCGTTTATGTTTGTTCCTCGTACGGATCTCTCTCTCTCTTGCTCTGAAATTAAATCGAACTGAGATTTCGATGTATTTTTATAATTCAATTTTTTTTTCCTTTTCTTTCGAGGTATCAGAAAATCCTTTTTTTGTCTAACTTTGTTTCGTTTGTATATCTTGAGTGGCGCGAAATTTGAACCGAAATTTGAAAGTGAAAATTATTTTCGTAGATTTTGATGATCTCTCCATACATCTCTCTCTCTCTCTCTCTCTCTCTCTCTCTCTCTCTCTCTCTCTCTTGCTCTGAAATTAAATCGAACCAAGATTTCGATGTATTTTTATAATTCAATTTTTTCTTTTCTTTTCTTTCGAGGTATCAGAAAATCCTTTCTTTGTCTAACTTTGTTTCGTTTCTGTATCTTGAGTGGCGCGAAATTTGAATCGTCAAAAGTGAAAATTATTTTCGTAGATTTTAATGATCTCTCCATACATCTTTCTCTCTCTCTCTCTCTCTCTTGCTCTGAAATTAAATCGAACCGAGATTTCGATGTATTTTTATAATTCAATTTTTTCTTTTCTTTTCTTTCGAGGTATCAGAAATCCTTCCTTTGTCTAACTTCGTTTCGTTTCTATATCTTGAGTGGCGCGAAATTTGAACCGAAATTTGAAAGTGAAAATTATTTTCGTAGATTTTGATGATCTCTTCATATATATATATATCTCTCTCTCTCTCTCTCCTCTGAAATTAAATCGAACCGAGATTTCGATGTATTTTTATAATTCAATTTTTTCTTTCCTTTTCTTTCGAAGTATCAGAAAATCCTTCCTTTGTCTAACTTTGTTTCGTCTCTATATCTTGAGTGGCGCGAAATTTGAACCGTCGAAAGTGAAAATTATATTCGTGGATTTTGATGATTCTTTTTTTTTTAGGAGAAGAGAAAATAAAGGAAGAAGAAGAACTTATATAGAACGAAACTTTGTTTCATTTCTATATCTCGAGTGGCGCGAAATTTGAACCGCCGAAAGTGAAAATTAATATTTCGTGGATTTTGATAATTCCTTTTTTTTAGGAGAAGAAAAAATAAAGGAAGGAGAAGAACTTATATAGAACGAAACTTTGTTTCATTTCTATATCTTGAGTAGCGCGAAATTTGAACCGTCGAAAGTGAAAATTATTTTTGTAGATTTTGATGATTTTTTTTTTTTAGAAGAAGAGAAAATAAAGGAAGAAGAAGAACTTATATAGAACGAAACTTTGTTTCGTTTCTACATCTTGAGTGGCGCGAAATTTGAACCGTCGAAAGTGAAAATTATTTTCGTAGATTTTGATGATTCTTTTTTTTTAGGAGAAGAGAAAATAAAGCAAGAAGAAGAACTTATATATATATAGATATAAAACGAAAATTGAAAATTATTTTCCTAGATTTTGATGATTCTTTTTTTAGAGAAAAATAAAGGAAGAAGAGAAGAAGATAGAGCATAATTTGACGATTTTGAAGCGAGAATGAGAAGATAGCGATGATCGTGGTTTCTTCGTCGCGGTTTTATGCCCTCCACTCCTAGTCGTTTCCTCGAAATCGATCGGGAGAAACATTGTTGGTTAAAATTGACTTTTACGCGCGATAAATATCGAGGCTGGGGAGGAGGGAGGGTGGCCATCGAGGACGGCATCCTCCTCCGCCGACATAAATCGAGGGAGTGGTGGGGGGCGGCGGTATACGAAACCAAAGTTCGATTTGTCGAAATCAAATCTTTATGGAATTTCTTCACCCGTTTCTTTACCCGTTCCCTTAGCGAGAAATTATTATCACGGAACACGGGATGAATGGGAAATCGATGGATGAATAAACTCTGGAGAAAAAATCCGAAGCGAGACGAAAATTAAAATATCCCTTTCCTTTTCTTTTTCTTCCGTTCCAGTTTTCAGACTGAGGCGAGTAATAATAATATCGGGGGGAGGAGACGGTTTTGACAAGCGATCTTCATAATTAACGAAATTTCCGCGGCGTTAAAGGCGTGGGTAAATTTAAACAAGTAGTAGTTGCTCGTAACAAAAAGCGCTAAGCCCTAGAATTAATGGTAAAGGGGAAGAGTTTTCGAAAGTTTTCCAACTTGAACGAGCCAAGGGATGAAATTCTTTTTTCCCCCCTTTTTTCTCCTCCTCCTTCCCTTTTTTCCTCCTCCCTCCTTTTCGCGCGATTCGCGTTTAGTTGTCTCGTTAGGGAATGCAGTATTAAAGGTTTCCTTTTCTCCCCTCCCTCCATGGTCGACGGCCCCCACTCTCCTGTTGCAAATTTTTGCTCCATACCGGATACTGAATTATTTGAAAAGGAAATGGCGAAAAGGAAAACTTTTGACCAAACGGAACATGTAAAAGAAAGAAAGAAAGGAAGAATGGAAGGAAGAAGGGAAGGAAGGAAGAAAGACGGGGCGCGAATCGGGGAGAAAAAAGGGGAGAAACGAGCGAAAAACTTTTCTCGCGTTTGAAAAATCCGTGGCCGGCCCGTAATTCCAACTCGACGCTACGAAAATCCTGGTTTTGAATTCAGAATTGGAGTACGTCATGTCACGATGCTGTAAGTTTTTCTCCTGTAACAATTTTGGTCGTTTTTAATTAATCTTCGCGCGCGAGATATTTTTCCTCGCGAGATAGATAAATATTTATATTTATTTTTACGGGGAGAGATATCAAGCCACGACGAAAGGAAAAGGAAATTATTAACGTTGTTCATCTCCAACAATTTTTCCTCGCTTCGTTCGAATTTTCGTTTTGAAAAAAAAAAAAAAATAGAGATATAAATAAATTACGTTTAAATCCTTTTGTTCGTTCGATGTTTTCGGATTAATCCCGTCAAAAGGGAGAAAATATTGTATTTTTAACCGGACCTACTACTATCCACGGGGTTTTAAAAGTTTCGGCCTTTTATCATCAAGAGATATCGCGTTTTTGCCAAACGATTCCTTTCCCGACAATTTATTCATCCAATCCGAGATTTCGAACGAATCGTTGCACTCGTTTAAAGGGGCCAGCCAAAGTTTCTTCTCGGATAAAACCGAAATTAATTTACCATATACCGTATTTTTGTCCACGCATAAAGCGGTTCCACGCGTTTTTCCACGCACCAGCTTCCCTCTCACTCCCCCCTTCTCCCGTGCCGCACCAAAGCTGATCGGCAAAAAAGAGTCCGAGTCCGGGCAAGCCAAGATTCTCAATTTTCCGCGCAATTTATTCCATATTTCGCGAAACCCGGTACACAGATACCGTAAAACATTCGCAACAAAAAACTTCCTCCTCCTTCTCCTCCTCCTCCTCCTCCTGTCTTTCCAGCAACGATAGCGGATCGGTGCATTTTCACTCCGTAACAATCCGACAACCGCAAGAAAGTCTCGAGATTTTTGTCCATTAGATCGGGGTCCCGATCTCTCTCGCCAACCGCAACACGTACACGTACACGGCTCGTATCGCTTTGTCCAGCTCGCCAACCTTTCCAGCTCTTCTGGCTCCTCGCTCGAAACTTGGGTTAAAGTACGCTCACCGAGGACGGAGAATGAATATTTCGAGATAATGCGAGCGTTAGTGACGAGCGTTTTGCCTCGTCGAACGGCAAAAAAACGCAAGAAGCATAGAGGAGGGGAGGGGAGTAATTGCATCAACGGTGGAGAGATGGCGATCGATGGTGGGGGAAGAGAGAGAGAGAGACAGAGACAGAGACAGATAGAGAGAGGGCGCTGGTAAAAATGATGGCGCGAGCGTCGCATAGGGATCCGGAAAGTAAGTGTACAGGCGTAGCGAGCGGCGTTAACGAGTAGCATCGCTCAGCCGGAGCTTAAACCCTCGTTAGGAGGCTAACAACCGGCCATACGTCTTGTAAATCGTAGCGAGCCGAACGTTGCACGCTGTACCGATCTGCCAATTTATGCGGTCGTCGAACGCGACGGCCGCCGATTCAAACGAAAACGATCCGACCGAAGTTTCTACAATATATAGAGTACACACGGTCGGCGGCGGTTCTGATCGCAATCCCTTCCACCGCGTTTCTTCCCGCGCCGCGATTGGTCGGTTTCGAGGTCGGTCCCGAATGGACGACCGCTTGGTCCCGTGGCTGTCGTATCGTGACCGAGTCGGTGGAAATTTTTGAGGAAGAAAGGAAGGGGAACGATCGGTCGTTGCTCGATTTTCAATTATCCGTTGGCTCCGTTTACGATTTAAACGATGTCCCCCCCCCCCCTCCTCTCCCTTTCCCAGACTGTTATGGGAGGTTGTTCTCTGGAGGATCGATCGTCCACCGATCCTCTCCGCTCGTTCGGGACGAATCGAGTTTGGATTACGGTTTCGACGACAATCCACGTCCTCCTCCATTCGTACTCGTACTTCGTGCGAAAGCATCGAGCGGCCGCGTTCCCGATAACGGCCGTGAGACGACGACAAGTCTCGTAATCTCATTTATCGTGGACACTTTTCGAAAGATGGAAGGATAGAGAGACGAGAAGAACGATGGAAGGAGTCAAGGATCGTCTCCCTTTTAGCTTGCATTTCCAATGTATATATATATATATATATATATATATATATATATATTTCACGGACGTCTTTATGCGTTCTGCGTAGCAGAATCGTATATACGCCAACTCGATCGTGATCAGATTCGCGAAGGAGACGTGTCTCGTTACCTTTCTTATCCTTTCATAGAATCTTGCCGATCTTTTTCAATCTTCTGTCCGCGATGCGTCGATACGAATCCCGATAAGTTCAGAGTTTTAACCTCTTAAGAAATAGACTTAGAAAGAGGGCGCGTCGCGTTTTCGCACGCTTCTCGATCCGTATTCGTAAAAGTTGAAACGTAAACGAGGCGTAATCGATCCGATTTGTTTTTTTCCAAGGGGAAGCGCAACGTTGTATTGTTTATTTGGATTACGTGGCTGGTCGGAAGGATCGAAGGTTCGCGTGACACGGAGTAACGGGTAATTAAAAAAATTTCGTTGGCCAGAGTTTAGATCGTGCTTACTTGGCACGCAATTTGCAAACGGCGTTGCGATTATCACGATTGCGATTTTTCACACGGCACAAAAATGCATTCGGTTCGTGCCAACGGGGCTTTGTTTTCGGAATCACGCTAACCTGAAATTTTTTAAACGGTTATATATTCGACGTTTGATCAAACTTTCTTTCGGATTAAAGTTAAAGGGGGGGAAAAACGCTTTTAACGTCTCTCTCTTAATCCATCCGTGAAATGCTCGCTTCGAGAAGGAACATCCTCCGTGGAAATATCGTTCGCTCGCGATGAAAATGCATTTATTGTTTTAATACATAAGAAAAGAGGGGCATGGAGAGGGGGAATTAGAACACGAGGACTGCTATATTTCTCGAAGGAACGGGTTCGGCTTGTTGGAACGTATCCCACGAAACCGTGCCATCGGAAATTACATTATCGGATTGTATGTGATCGTCGACCGAGATAACAGTAATTTCATCTTTAAATATTTTTTCAAGATTAATTCCTTTGTACTTTGAAATTTACATGGAATTCGTTTCACTATCTGTTCGTTTCATTTTCATAGATCGAAATATTAGAGAGTGAGAGAACGGTTTTTTTGGAAAACCAGTGGTTTTCATCGAATCCTTCGATTTTTTTTTTCTTCTCCTTTCTTTTCCCCAGCCACAGAGTGTTCGTTCGTTTTTCTCCCAGATACGTATCCGTCGGTAAGGACGCAGTTTAAGAGGGATATCGATCGAGTCGGAGTCAAAGTGCACAACAACCGGCCGTGTTAACCGATAGGTTCGGGGAGAGGCGAACAAAGCACCTCTCTCCGCGCAACTCGAACTCTGTTAATTAAATACATGCGGGCCAGGGTGGCCAGGCTGGCCGGCGTATACCAGGAGCCAACGTTCCCTAAGAATAAGAAGTGGCCGAGGGAGAGCGGCGCTCGTCGTTAATGACTCTCGTTATCGCATTTCCACCAGACTTTTTCATTATCACCGTTAAACCTTGTCGCGTAATATCGCCGTCTCGATTAACGGATCGAGTTTTTGCGTTTTCGCTTTTGCCGTTTTAAATTGGAAGAGGAGTTAACGAGGAAACGCGTGTTGTACCAGTGAAATTACACGCGTAAAAATATATTCCTCCCTTCGTCCGTTTCTTTCGAGGAAAAAATTTCTCTTTTTTCTTCTTCTTCTTCTTTCGAGATGCAAATACTTTTAATACACGAAATTTAATCGATCGAAAAAGATTTTAAAATGTATATAATAATGCAAGCTCGATTTAACGCTTTTATATAATTAGTATAAAAAATTAATTTAAATTTTGGGCGCTTTTTAATTTTTTAAAAATATTTTTAAATAATTATTAAATATATATTTATTTAAATATATATAAATATTTTATTCTAATAAAAATAAATATTGCAAAAAAAAACATAAATATATATTTATATTTTATAAAATAAATAATAAATAATAAATAATAATAAATTAAAAATAATAAAATAAAAATTAAAAAATAATTATAAATTAATTATAATTTAATTAAATTTACGTTAAAATTTTATACTAATATTTGACGCAAAATTACGTTAGAGATTAATTAAAGGATCGAAATATTCGATCCAGAATTTTCCATCCTTCGTAAAAAGTTACACAAAGATTCTTTGGAAATATCTATGTATACAAATACGCGTACATTTTCACGGATATTTTCACTTGTATTTTTTTTCCCCCTCCCCCCCTTCAGATATTCGCCGGACACGCATTCGCGGAAATCGTAAATTAAATAGAAACGCGATTATATCTATCCATCGTCCAATTTCCCATAGTGATCCCATAGATTTAGAAAAGAGCACGCGTGAGTTTAACGCGAGCGGAACACGAGCTCGAACGATATTTTTCACAAATTCGCAGTCCGGTTAATTCCGTAGTTTTTCAGCTAACCATCCCCCCTCCTCCTCCCCTCCCGCGTGAAACGTGGCGCGCGCTAGAATCCCGGATCAAACTGCCGGAGAACCTCGGCCTACCCCCTCCACTCCAATCTGTGTACATCGCGTTGTTTTCCACTCCTTTCCGTTTAAAGAACAGCAAGAACAGTGAAGGATATCTCGAAGGATATCCTTAATTACATATGAAATATATTCGCGACAATTTCTTTTTTTTTCTTCCCCTTTTTCAACAAGATTTTCAGAATCGATCGATGTGATATCGGTTCCCGGGTACGATCGAGATAAACACTCGAGAACGCAATTTTTAAACCGTACAAAAGGTCGATTGTCACCCGCACTCGTTGGCTCGAGACCCTTCTCTCTCGGCCAAGAGAGAACTCGATTACAGTTCCTACGCACGCGAACTATAGTTTACGTTCTTTTTTTTTTTTTTCAATTCCCCCGAAAATTCGCGAATCACTTCATTTCGACCGATGTAACGATAAATCCGGCGTAACCGCAATCGTGGAAAAATTTCGTCCAGCTTCGATCGCTTATCGTGACTGTATCGATATATATATATATATTCGTCAGCGAATATACCGAATTATCAGTTCTTTGGTAGACTATTTTTTTACCCTGTTTCTTTGTAATTAGCGTTCGATCGAAAAGGGTATTTCGATTGGAAGATCGATTCTTTCGATAGTTTTTTCTTTTCTACGAGGTTAAGCGAACGTTTCCTTCTCTCTAACGCTAATTAACAAGCAAGGTTGAACGAGGGAGTCGCGTGTTTGCGTCCTCGCATAATGCTCGAAGAGCTTCTCACCTCCTCCTCCTCGAATTAACCACCGACCAAGTTGTTAACGTCTGACCGTCTTCGAGTAAAAAAGAAAACGCCTCTTCTCTTTCTCCTAGCTTTCGAAAACAAAAGTCGTCGTCTTTTTGGTTTTTCACGCGCAGATATGGATAGTTGCGTCGAAAGTTTTTCGTTATCCGACCATCTCTGCGAAAATTTCCATTCCGGGGGCACTGTTTCCAAGGATGCGATTCCTACTCGTTCCGTCTGTGTCGTCCCCTTTCGCCACAACTGGCTCAATTCCCTGTGTGATTCTCCGTATATTCGAATCTTTCGGATAGCGTGGGTCATTCCTAATACGAGCCGATATTGGAAAAATGTGAAATTTTGCGGATAGACCGCACCGAATTTGTAAGATTTTTCGATATTTCCGTTAACGAAGGGGGGCTCGAGTTTTTCGTCGTTGAAAAAAAAAAAACGAGCTCGATTCGATATTCTTCCCGTACGAGATGGGCAAAGTAGAAAGAATCGAAGTTTGGCCACGAAAATTTGAAATTCACGCCCGGAAACAAGCGCTATATTCTTTCGAGGATCGTTGGAGAAAGGAAACGTGTATCGGGAGAAAAATTGGCAAGCTTCGACTTGGAAATTAAAGGGGAAGGAATCAAACGACGGGACGATTGGGAATCGCCGCGCGAAAGTATACATTTCACGCGCTGTGGGACGCGAAAGTGTGGAGGAGTGGGGGGCGTGCGTGAAACCGCGATATCGAAACATTGGTTAAAAAGAAATGTGCGCGCGCATCGACGGAACGAGTGGAGATTAGAGAGCGCGTTGTATACCATTTGTACAAGGACGAGCGAGAAACTACGACGCGACACACCGGTCACAGTACAGTATAGTCGGTGACGAAAAATTGGACGAGGCGGAACAATGCGCGTACGAATAAAAACTTGGTTCCCCGAATAATGGTGTGTATAGGTGCACTATGGAAGCGGCTGTACTCGACGAACGCGTGTTTAACGTGCTCGAACGAAAGAGGCGAAAGAGAAGGGAGAAGGAGAGAGAACGAAAGAGAGAGAGAGAGAGGAACGAAGGCATCGACGCTTGCTTCGTTCAAGTAGTGGCGTGGTACAAAAACATCCTCGATACCGTACTGACGACGCGTTCACCGACTCTTGACTCGTGAACGTTTATATCTCGGATTCTCAACGATTATACCCGCTCGCGAGAAATAAGAGTCGAGAATCGATCCCGAAAAGGGACGATTCTCCAAGAAATTTCTTCCCTCGCCGTAATACGTTATTATTATTTATCGCTCGAAAATAATTCACGAATATCTCGTATTCCATTCTGTGTGTAGAATCCGTCCACTTGCGTTCCAACGGTAATATCCCAGGATTACGAATAAAATAGTGTTGTTTGTACGTGCGTGAACAGACGAGGACCCTCTTCCTCTCCCTTTTCCCTGAAAAAACATTCTTGTAAAATAGGAATTACGAGTAAGATTTTTGGGATGAAGCGAGAAGATATACGGTCGAAAAAAATTTTACTCTTTAATAAATAATAAGATCGTAATTTTATAATTATTATCCGTATCCGCCGCGTCCGCGAACGAGTTTTGTCTCTCGCGCAAAATGAATTTTGTTTCTGTTTTTTGAATAAAAAAAGGGGGAGAGGGGAGGGGGGGGGGAGCACGCATTAAAAATATTTCGCGTACTTTCTGGGTGGAAAATTTATTTTCATTGCGCATTGCATTCGTAATATCGTAGATTTAATTATTTAAATACGGTTTACATATTTATATATGTATATATATATATATACACACGTATACGGACAAAATAGAGATGAAATTATTTTACTGTCATATTCGACATTTTGAAATATCTGAGATTCAACTCGAAATATTTGTATCCATTAGTCGATGGAAATTACCAAATTCCAATATTACTTAGGAATTTAATACAACATTTCTTTCGTTATAACGCTTTCGACAGCATCACCATCATTATTATTATTATTGTTGTTATTGTTATTATTATTATTATTATTCGATCTTTCGACAATAATGCAAAATATAATCCGCGATAAACGATTATTATTTATCGATCGAAAATATATAAATTGTCTTTCTTTTCCCAATTTTCTTTTAACCAACAATAATTAATTCGAACGATTAGAACGAAGAGATTGAATGAACGCGACAACAATAAGATTTTTCATCAACGTTCGTTCATTCGTTCTCCTTTTCAATCAGGATGTCGAACATCGAGGACCAATGCGAAACGTTCTCCCAAAAAAAGGAAGGGAGGATGTGCGCTCGACGTTTTTAAACAGTTTTGCTCGAAAGATTGAATCGCGCAAAGTGGATCGGAATTGTCCCTATGAATTTTCCTTTCCACGGATTCATTGTCTATTGAAATTCAACCTCTCCCTCCCCCCTCAAATATTCCCATTCGTTGAATCTTAAACCCCACGGGTTTAACGGGATACCTCCCTCTAACCCTTGTTTCGATCCTTTCCCCTCTTTCGTTGCGTGTAATCTCCGCGCTTACTTCTTACTTTATTTTATTATAAAAAAAGCGAAAAAAGAAAAGAAGAAAAAAGTAAAGCAAGAGTATCTTTTCTTCTCGTCCACCTGTTATTTAGACAGACTTCTTCTTGTTCAAGTTAAACGTGAAAAAACGTTGGAAGATCGATATCGATAAAATTTGCGGCAACGTCAAATTCCTGGGATTCCCTCGGCTTCGTTCAAAATTCGTTCAAAATCGAGAAAGAAAAAATGGTTTATTGGAAAAAAAAGAAGAAGGGAAGAAAGAAGTGTTTTTTTTTTCCTTCTATCGTTAATGTCGAAAATAATTGCAATTAGAAGCGATTTAATTAACGAACTCGTGTAACTCGGCATTTCTAATACGAAATGCTTCTCCGTCGATGTATTTTTCGATCGTATACTCGCACATATATTCGCACATAGCTTCGCATAGGATCGATATCGGGACATTTCCCGGCCAGGTATCGCCCACGCTCAACCACCGACGCATAATTGGCATATTCACTTCCGAATTCGGTTAGACACAGGTACGGGAGAAATGCAAAATGCTTCCTGCCTCGAGAAATTATCGCGTCCTACTTGGAAATTTATACGTCCACCGATAGGTGGCCGATCGTCGTCGATTTAATTTAACCCCGTTTAATAACGTTACGATTTTTCGTTCGTTTGTACTTTCTCTTTTTGTACGACGCGCAACACTTCGGATCAACGATCGATGGAACGAAGGCGGGATGGAAATTTTCGGGGGACAATGTCGAGTGGAGCGCCGCGTGGCGGCGGAACAATCGATAAGATCCGAGTCGGTAACAATTATCGAGCGAGCCAAGATCAGTTGATCAAAATACCCGAGCGATTTAGATCGGTCTCAATTAGGCAGACTCGGCGGGGACAATATATAACCCGGCACACAAGTCTCCTCGCCTCGTTCCTCTCCGATTCGATCAATCTGATTCTCGGAGATTTTAGTCCCGATCAATTAGAGACGAAGCTCGAGGCAAACAATTCGCCTCGCGATTTCCCAATACCGGCGACACAACTCTTACCAAACCAATCGTCTCGAGTTTCTTGCCTCTCCCCTCTCTTCCCCTTCTCCCCCGAAACTAGTAAATTAGAATTTTGCCCCGTTTCGCGCGACGAATTCGAATCTCCTCGAACGACGGCGACGGCGACGCGACAGTGTTGCCGAGTCGACGACTCGGTGCTCGCCCCGCGCCGCGTGCCATTGTCTCCACGATGCGTGCGGATGAATACGCTACGTTGCACCTGTGCGATGGAACGAGGGACGTAATAATATCCCCAGAGGCGGTCCCACGGCTTCTATTTATCTTTCGAGCTGGCTACGATAGGCGCGTCGCGTTGTCGGATTATGAGCCGCTCGTCGGTTATCTGAAAGTTTAAAGAGCGGACCGAATGAACGAGTTACGGCGTAATAATGTACGCCCTTTCTTTATACGCGGCTACCTCTGGTTGCTAGGGTGGGGGGAGCGGGAGGAAGAGCGGGAAAGGGAAAGAAAGAGGGGGTTATACGTAAATAGGGAGCGCCACTTTTGAAATCAAGTAAGAAAGAGAATAGAAACGGGAGAGTAAGAAAATTAGGAAATTATCGTTTTGAGAAAACTTTCGTATGTAAAGGAAGTAATAACGAATTGAAACGAAGTTTCGAAGAGGAAAAAATTGTTACGTTCGTGAGTGTTGTTAAAACGAGTCGTGTGGTTAATTCAATTATCCACTCTTTTCATTTTTTTATATACATGTATCGTTAAAACGTAGAATTTAATGGCATTGTGTATTTATTTCATATTTATTATTTTTAATTCGGCCAGTTAAAAGCAAGAATCGTGTACGTGGCCGAGAAACGAAAATTAAACAGCGCGCGAGTGAAACGCGACGAGGCCAATGATAAAAAATAACTGGGAATAATTATTCCGCGTGGATCTGGGCTTTTTCTTCGTCGAAACGATGAAACGAAACGTGCCGCGAGAACGAACCAAATTTCTCGTCTAAATACGACGTCCGGATAAATGCAAACGTCTCTCCCTCCCCCCCAATGCATGTGTCGCCCAATTTTTTCCAAAAATTCTTATTTGTTACGAAACAACGAAATGTCATGTGGGTGAAAGCGCGGACAAACGCGGAGAAAGGACAAAAACGAAACGTCTGAATTGTAAAAAAAAAAAAAAGGGGGAAAAAAATTGATAAATGAACGGAAAAAAAAGATAAAGCGTGGTAAAAAAAAAAAAAAAAAAAGTTCCGGTCAGCGAAATATTTCAGTGTTATCGTTGAATATTAGTATAACATTTTTCAAGTCTTTTAGAAAAATTTAAAAACGCGATATTTCTGTTAAAAATAATAATAATAAACGGGAGGCGTTTTCTGATAATTTTGATATTTTAAAAAAAAAAAAAAAAGGTAAAAATAAAATCTATCCCCGTTTATTTTCCAATTTTTTTCCTCGATTACAATTTTTAATCGTATTCGTTTCGGCGATTCTAAGGATTCTCCTGTCTCTCTCTCTCCGTTTTGTTTTCCATGTTCATTCCGATCGATCGATTTGTTCGTAATAGACTGGCACAATGGCAGCAGCCCAATCGGTGGATTTTCGAGGTTAGGAACCCCGGCGAAGATCAAATTCTATAACTCGTCGCCCGATCCAAATTTCATTTTCTCTTCGGTATGGAGAAAGCTGGATTTAGTTATCTTAGTCTTTCCTTACATCGTACAATCCGATGTATGGAAAAGGCGATACTCCTCCATCTTTTATTTCTCTCCAAAATTGCCTCGGCTTTTAAACAAAATTGAAAGAACGCGGTGCTTATGTATTTTTTTTTCGAAACATAAAGAGTTATATACTTCAACAAGTTTCCAACAAGTTTTCGAAAAAAATGCTGTGAAAATATGAGGGGGGGGGGGAATAGAAAAGAAAAAAACATCCAAAATTTCAAACACGATTATTCTTCCAAAAAATTGCCTCGTCTTTTAAACAAAAATGCTTACATATTTTTTCGAGCCAAAATTTCCAAATTTTAGAAAATTTCAAACACGATTATTCTTCCAAAAATTGCCTCGTCTTTTAAACAAAAATGCTTACATATTTTTTCGAGCCAAATTTTAGAAAATATAAGAGGGGAGAATAGAAAAGAAAAAAATATTAAAAATTTCAAACACGATTATTCTTTCAAAAATTGTCTCGTCTTTTAAACGAAAATGCTTACATATTTTTTCGAGTCAAAATTTCCAAATTTTAAAAAATATAGGGAGAGGAATAGAAAAGAAAAAAAACATCGAAAATTTCAAACACGATTATTCTTCCAAAAATTGCCTCTTTTAAACAAAAATGCTTATATATTTTTTCGAGCCAAAATTTCCAAATTTTCGAAAATATAGGGGAAGGAATAGAAAAGAAAAAACAATCGAAAATTTCAAACACCAAAATTTCCAAATTTTGGAAAACAATAAATACTAGAATTTTAATGGTATGGAAATATTAATATAGGGGGTAAAGAAATTCGAATAAAAAAAAAAAAGGAAATATCGAAACACGATTATTCTTCCAAAAATTGCCTCGTCTTTTAAACAAAAATGCTTACATATTTTTTCGAGCCAAAATTTCCAAATTTTAGAAAATATAGGGGGAGGAATAGAAAAGAAAAAAATATCGAAAATTTCAAACACGATTATTCTTCCAAAAATTGCCTCGTCTTTTAAACAAAAATGCTTATATATTTTTTCGAGCCAAAATTTCCAAATTTTCGAAAACATAAGAGGGGAAAATAGAAAAGAAAAAAATATCGAAAATTTCAAACACGATTATTCTTCCAAAAATTGCCTCGTCTTTTAAACGAGAATGCTTATATATTTTTTCGAGCCAAAATTTCCAAATTTTCGAAAACATAAGAGGGGAAAATAGAAAAGAAAAAAGTATTGAAAATTTCAAACACGATTATTCTTCCAAAAATTGCCTCGTCTTTTAAACGAGAATGCTTATATATTTTTTCGAGCCAAAATTTCCAAATTTTCGAAAACAATAAATACTAGAATTTTAATGGTATGGAAATATTAATATAGGGGTTAAAGAAATTCGAATAAAAAAAAAAAGGAAATATCGAAACACGATTATTCTTCCAAAATTGCCCGGCCTTTTAAACGAAATTGCAAAAACACGGTGCTCACATTTTTGTTTCGTGGAAAAATTTCCAATAAATTTTCGAAAAAACATAATAAACTAGAATCATTTAACCATGGAAATACCACGGGGGAAAGAGATTCGAATGAAAAAAAAAAAATTATAATAAGAAATTCGAGTATATCTTATTCTCGTTACAATTTCTTATCCTTGTTATACGAACAATTGGTATTACAACGCGGGATAACCTGATACAATCGATAGACTCCGTCCTCGATTCCATCCGAACGGAACGCACCTCGTCCGTCGCGTCGAATCAATTATTTTCGCGCCAGGGTCTCGGATATCCGAATGGGCGGATTCCTATAAGAAGCGAGACCGCTTTGTCGCGAATTATACGATAGAAAGAAACGCTGGAGAGAGAGAGGGGCGAAGGGATTGGGAGGTGAAGATAAAAGCGCATGAAAATAGAAGGCGTCCCAGAAGGTTCTCGAGAAAGTGAAAAAGTTCTCTCTCTCCCTCTCTCTCTCAAGGTAATAAACGGACGATAGCGAAAACTTTGATATTCGTTCACTCGTTACGCGAGCAACGTCTGGAATAAACGAGTAACGGCGCAATAGAATCAACATAATCCGATTATCCCCGCTCTCCCCGATCGTATCCCCAGATAACGCGATGATACGAGGTATCCGGAACGCTCGTACGTAATCCTGACAACATCTGCATCCGCCGCTTTCTTTCTTCTCGACGCGCGCATATATATATATATTTATATATATATATATATGTAAATCGAGTCGCACGGAAGCTTTCGACATCGCTTTGCTCTCCGACTATGTGATTGTTTTTGTTAGAAGACCGCCCCCTTACGGGAGGCGAATGGGTAAATCCGTAACGGTAAAGAAGATCTCGTCCCGTTTCCAGGACTGGCCTGGCTCGCGCCTCGAGAAACGAGGCGAAGCAAGGAGGGGAGAGACGAAAAAGAAAGATAAAAAAGAACGTTGTCCACAATCATCACGGCTATTGCTCGCAACGTATATTAGAAAACGGTTCGATACAAAAATTTATTTCAGATATTACTCGCAATATTATTTCCACGATAGATTTATTCTAAACGGAGAATCGCTAAAATTGAATCTTAGATCGAAGTAATCGAATTTTCCAAGCTTACCTACATTTTCCGCAATTTCCTTTCGTCCCAAATTTCTCTCGATACGAAGCGTTTAATGTTGATAATAATATTAATCTATAACTTTTATACTATAATATATTTCCGACTAGAATCGATTCGATCGAAAATCGCAGAAATGGTCGTCGAAGTTGCGAGGAACAACCATAACAGACGCGTGTCGTCGCGGCGAAGAAACAAGAGAGAGTGTTTGCGTGTCTCTCTACGTACGTGCCACGCGTCCGGATTCGCGAACAGTTGTCCCGTTTCCCACCTCTCGACTTCTGGGGGAAAGGGTGGGAGAAGATGGTACGTATACACACGTATATATATAGAGGAGAATAGGCGGTTGGAAGAAGGCAGTTTGTTTTTCTCGCGGCTCGTTCTGCCGGGCGTCGAGGTATTCCGCGAAACGTTTGTCACGGAAAACAGACGTAAAATGTACGCGAGTGTTGTTCTCGCCGCGACCTCCCGCCTCGCCTCCTCTCTCAGTCATTTCCCCCCCGAGGCTCGAGGAAGCGCCTCCCCGTGAACATTGCCTCCTCCTCCTCCTCCTCCTTCTCCTACCAGACTGTTTCACCGCTAAAATATTAACTCCATTACCAAATGACGCCGCGCCACACCTCGTTCCACCTCGAAATCGGTCGCCATTTCTCGCCGACCGAAGAAGAAAAAAAGAGAGAGAGAGAAAGAGAGAGAGAGATCCATCGAGCCTTCTCCTCTCTTCCCTCTTCCCTTCCCTTGTTTTTCTTTCTCTCCGCGTCGATACGTCGTTTGTCGACCGGAGAGATTCACGAGACCAACTTCCTCCTCCTCCTCCTCCTCCTCCTCCTCTCCTTCCTTCTCTTCTTTCCCCCTCCCTTTCCTTCTGGACTAGGCGACTTTTCGTTGTAAAAGCGAAATGGTGTCGCACCGGTCGGAGCTTTATCCTGGGAAGAAAGGACAGGTCGGATTGGAAGCGAAGCACTTTAGCGATTAGCGACACCCCCGCATTATACCGTTCACCGTCCCTCCTCCCTTCTGAGAAGAGAAGAGGGGAGAGAGAGAGAGAGAGAATCTCGAGAGGGAATTTTTCGAAATTGTTGGGCCGCGCCATTCGGGGAATGAACCCGACCGACTCGATCGGATTTAGGCGGGAGGGGGGAGGGGAGGGGGAGGAAAGCGCGTGGTTTCTGGGTTAACGGGCTACCTGTCGCGAGACCTAGCCCGAATCGGAGCCGAGCGGAACACGGTAACTTTGATAATCCGAACTAATTAAAGCGGGCAAACGTTTGAATAGGCGACACAAGGGTTTAGCGGCTAATTGAAATTGTCACGAATGTTTGTGGAAAAATTCTTCCACTCCTCGCGAGGATTCGAGGGGGGGGGGAGAGAAGATTCGAGTCGTTCGATATTTTTTCTCTTTCTCTCTGTCTCTTAACGTCGCCTCTTAACCGCATCCTACACTTTCCCTTAATTAAAACCTAATCCACGAAGCCTCGAATCTACTCGCGGGCTCGATGATCGTTTCGTTTCATGGATTTAAAACCGCGTGTGTTTAATTAAGAGATTGAATTATCGAAATCGAATCTTTCTTTCTTTTTTCTTTTTTTTCTTCTTTCTTCTTTAAACCGAACTTTTCCCCGATATCAAAAAGGCTTTCGAGGTTTATCGTTTTGTTGTTGTTGTTTGCCCAGTTTGCCCCCGATATTACGACGGCAAAATTAAAGGGGACGCGTTACGCGTTACGTTGTATAAGAAGAGCGATAAATTTTAATTATCCGATACTTTACCCGCTACATTGTCTTTCCCCTCCCCCCCTTGCCCTCCCTCCGCCTTGAATAACTGGAAAATAGAGTAGAGATGGAGCTTAGGTGTATACGAGAGAAATAATAGCAGGGGAGAGGGAGGAGGAGAAGGGATATCGGTTAATAATTGGCGCGACCGAATTAAAAAGAAGGTAAGCCGCGCTTAATAAAATCCGATCCCTTGACGTACGAGACGATACGGTTTTATACGCCGTTATTTGTCAATTTCGGCCATCGCCGCGAACGCCAATTATTCGATCCTCCATTTTCCCCCGACGCTTCGATCGATTTTTTCGCCGAACGAGAAACGGTCCTTCCACGTTCTTCGACGCAGTTCTAACACGTTTCGAGTCTCTCCAACTTTCTTTTTCTTTTTTCGCTTGGAAATTTTCTATGTAAAGGGTGTCCCAAAATTAACGCAAGATTTGAATTAAATGTAAAAGAGAGTTTTTAAAATATTGTTCGATAATGAAGTATATAAAGGATGTCCCAAAATTAACGCAAGATTTGAATTAAATGTAAAAGAGAGTTTTTGAAATATTATTTTTAAAATATTGTTGAAGTATATAAAGGGTGTCCCAAAATTAACGCAAGATTTGAATCAAATGTAAAAGAGAGTTTTTAAAATATTATTTTTAAAATATTGTTCGATAATGAAGTATATAAAGGGTGTCTCAAAATGTAAAAGAGAGTTTTTAAAATATTATTTTTAAAATATTGTTGAAGTATATAAAGGATGTCCCAAAATTAACGCAAGATTTGAATTAAATATAAAAGAGAGTTTTTAAAATATTATTTTTAAAATATCGTTCGATAATGAAGTATATAAAGGATGTCTCAAAATTAACGCAAGATTTGAATCAAATGTAAAAGAGAGTTTTTGAAATATTATTTTTAAAATATCGTTCGATAATGAAGTATATAAAGAGTGTCCCAAAATTAACGCAAGATTTGAATCAAATGTAAAAGAGAGTTTTTAAAATATTATTTTTAAAATATTGTTCGATAATGAAGTATATAAAGGGTGTCCCAAAATTAACGCAAGATTTGAACTAAATATAAAAGTAAATAAGAGTTTTTAAAATATTATTTTTAAAATATTGTTCGATAATGAAGTATATAAAGGGTGTCCCAAAATTAAAATTAAAAGAGAGTTTTTGAAATATTATTTTTAAAATATTGTTCGATAATGAAGACACGTTGTTGTCATCTTATAACGCTCAATTTTTACTAATTCTAAACTCTCTCAGCTATCAAACTGTTCTTTTTTCAGGCTTGCCAACAACTTGATGCAAAAATGGCGGCAAATTCAAACTCTTTATCTTCGGATAAGTGTCAAAATTTTTAATCGAAATCTTCCAGCGGAGAGAAGTCAGTTTCTTGGCAAGTAAGCAAGCTGTGCGCACTAAAAATTGTTTTTCGCGCCGGAATTTAGTTTGTCGAGGTGGTAGGGAGCGCGCGTTAAGAAAATATAGCGGCGCCTCGCTCTATAGAATTCGTTTCCCGCTTTAAAACGGGGGGATTTGAAAAGTTTCGAAATTGCTTCTTGTTAAAAGGACTTTCTCATTCTTGCGACGTTCGCCTCGCGAGATATTGCCTTTTACCCTCCCGCCCCCCGTGATCGAAGTATATATCATAAACTTCCCCCCCTAATAAGTATGCAATCCCCAAAATCCTGGCCAAGTTTCGTTTATCAAAGTTGCGGCTCGCGCTACGAGCGGCCGAAATCGAGGCATCCACCGAAAATCCGCTCGACTATGAATATGAATTTCACCCACATTTCTCCCACCCCTTTTCCCTTTCAAACAGAAATTTAATCGTTCTCAAGACGAGTCGACATTTAAAAAAAAAAAAAAATTGTAATTTTCTTCTTCTTCTAAAAGTTATACCTTTTATTTCTCCATCTATTTTGTGTATGATTTTTTACATATTTATCTGTATTCAATTCAATGTTAATTTTTCCTATATAACTTAATTATATCTTGTTGTAAATTGAAATAATATTTAAAGAAGAATTATATAATATGTTTTCTAAATCTGCGTATAATCTTAGATTCAAATTTAATCGTTCGCGCCCTCAAGACGAGTCATTTAAAAAAAAAAAAAATTGTAATTTTCTTCTTCTTCTCAAGTTATACCTTTTATTTCTCCATCTATTTTGTGTATGATTTTTTACATATTTATATTCTGTATTCAATTCAATGTTAATTTCTTTCTATATAACTTAATTATATCTTGTTGTAAATTGAAATAATATTTAAAGAAGAATTATATAATACGTTTTCTAAATCTGCGTATAATCTGAAAATCGGAGAAAAATTAAATTTCCAATTAGATTCAAATTTAATCGTTCGCGCCCTCAAGACGAGTCATTTAAAAAAAAAAAAAAATTGTAATTTTCTTCTTCTTCTCAAGTTATACCTTTTATTTCTTCATCTAATTTGTATATAATTTTTTACATATTTATATTCTGTATTCAATTCAATGTTAATTTTTCCTATATAACTTAATTATATTTTATTATAAATTGATATAATAACGAATTAAAGAGTAACAATAAAATCTTGTTTTCTAAATCTTCGTAATCTGAAAATCGGAGAAAAATTAAATTTCCAATTAGATTCCTTAAATAAAGATTCCTTCGTCATTCGATAAATTTTTTCGTTAAGGAAGCGTACAAAATCGCTTTAAAACGTTCGAAAAAATCGTCGAAACGACTCGACGAGCACGGTCGTCGAAAATATCGATCGATTTCTCTCGAAAAGAGATGGCGAGGAGATAGGAAAAGAAAAAGGGCGTCGATAATTCTTGGACAACAATTTGGCAAGGATAAGTCTGGAAAGTTAATATTTATCGTGGCCGGTAACGCGATTACGCCCCCGTCGCCCATTTAGAGCGCGGAGCCAATCTAATTTCCACTCGAAATAGTTCATTAGAGAGTGGCGCGTTGAGCGGTTTAAACCCTTGATCTGTCTCTCCGGGTGGATCGGCCGGCCAGGAATAAGGGAGCGGCTTTGTCAACGTAATAACTAATGTAACCAATTCGGTGGCGATTTCCAGCGAAGCGCAAAGATTATATCGGTAATCGCGGCTGGATCAAGCCAGATAACCGTTCGACCCGCGAAATTTTATCCCCCCTGTGAAACAATAAAATGATCCCTTTCTCTCTCTCTGTCTCTCTGTTTCTGTCTCTCTTTTCGATCGCATTTGTAGCAACGTGCTCGCGATTCAATGAATGGCGTCGCGTGTGAATAGGCAAATATGAAATATTTGCGAATCAACAAAGAGTAAAGAAGATCAAATGTGATTATGTAATAATGTGTATATGTATAGAGAGAGTTTTGTTTTGGGTGAGGAGAATAAGAAAATTGTTGTTACAACCGTTTTCATGGATGAGAATCGAACATATGAACGTTGGAAATAAGAAATTTTAATAATCGGACAGTGATCGGTTAAGAAATATTAAGATTGTAGTATTTTCTTTCAATATTTTCCTTCGAATCGGTCAAATTTTCAAAAAGTAATTATGTGATTATGTAATAATATGTATATATATATAAAGTTTCGTTTTGGATGAGGAGAGTAGAAAGAAAATTGTTATTATGTTGTAACAATCGTTTCCAAGGATGAGAATCGAACATATGAATGTTGCAAATAAGAAATTTTAATAATCGGACAGCGATCGGTTAAGAAATATCAGGATTGTATCATTTTCTCTCAATATTTTCGAAAAGCGACCGACTTTCGAATCCTTGCTTCGATTGGAATAAAATCGGAAACAGAGATTGAACGTCGAATCGGAACGCGGGAGGAGCTTTCGAAAATTCGCTCGTTACGGGTTGAACAAACTGGCGATAAAGTTTTCCAGCCACGGACGAACAGTCGCGCGTGATGAAACGCGATGGAGGGAAGGGATGGCACGACCCCACGAAAATTTGAATAAGATCGCGCCACGAATTAACCTCCCCAATAACTTTCCCCAACTCTCCACCACGCTTCATCCGCGCTTCTACTTGAGCTTTCCACTCCTCGTTTCCTCTCCAACCCTCCCATCTCCCACAACTTCTCCCGCAACAAATGCGTTAAACAAACGAATCTCGTAAATTCCCCTTCCATTAATCTCTTCTTATTGTCGAAATCGAATCTCTTACGATTATATAATCCAAATATATAATTTCGAATATATTTATATATTTATATATTTTATAATTTCGAATATGTATATTTATATATCTTATTATTTCGAATATTTTATATTATATTTATTGGGTTGGCAACTAAGTAATTGCGGATTTTTTTTAGAAAATCAAAGACAATTTTTTCATGGAACTAAATAACTTTATTCTGTAACGTGTTGCTCGTTTTGATCAATCACCTTTTGCCATCTTCCAGGCAGCATCGTAATCCCACGTTCGTAAAACTTGTGGTTTTTATTAGCAAAAAACTGAATCAGGTACGATTTGATATCATCATCGTTATTGAAATTTTTACCATTCAAGGAGTTTTGTAAAGATCGAAACAAAAAGTAATCGGATGGTGCAAGGTCAGGACTATATGGTGGATGTGGCAAAACATCCCAACCAAGCTCCAATAATTTTTGCCGACCAAAGATGCGCGTGGCCTTGCATCGTCACGATGGAATACAACACCTTTTCGATTTGTCAATTCGGCCCGCTTTTCTTCAACCGCATCGTTTAATTTCGTTAGTTGTTCGATGTAGACAACAGAATTGATCGTTCGGTTGGGTGGTAAGAGTTCAAAATAGACAATTCCTTCGTAATCCCACCAAACTGATAACAAAACCTTCTTTCGACGAATACCAGCTTTTGATGTTGTTCGAGCTGGTTCACGTGGCCTGCTCCACCATCTTTTCCGCTTGATATTGTTGCAAACAACCCATTTTTCATCGCCAGTTATCGGTCGTTTTAAAAATGGATCATTTTCATTACGTTTCTTTAGCAAATCGCAGCTGTTAACGCGTTGCGTTAAATGCTTTTCTTTCAGTTCGCGAGGAACCCATGTATCGAGTTTTCGAACATAGCCAAGTTGTTTTAAGTGGTTTTCGATGCATGTATGCGATACACGAAGCTTCTCTGCAATCTCACGAGTTGTACTGTGACGATCCGAATCGATTATTGCTTCGATTAGGTCGTCGTCAACTTCAACTGGACGACCAGAGTGTTTTTCGTCTTCGAGTGAAAAATCAGCAGAACGAAATTTGTCAAACCAATTTTCACACTGCCGTTCTTTTAAGGCTTCGTCGCCACAAACAGCGCATAACTTTTTGCGAGCTTGCGATGCGTTTTTTCCTTTGCGAAAATAAAAAAGCAAAATACGACGATAATGTTCCTTTTGATTTTCCATTTTTCAACGAAAACTACGCAACCGATCAAAAAACTTTTTTTACCGATCGACAGCTGAATTGCCAACTATCAAATAACAAAGTGTGTTTTACATTTGGACTACGCCAGCAAACCTAAAAATTCAACTGAAGCCATCTATAAGTGAAATCCGCAATTACTTAGTTGCCAACCCAATATTTATATATTTTATTATTTCGAATATTTCGAATATTGATATATCTCGAAAAAGGAGGAAGAAAAAAAAGGGAGAAAGAAGAAAATGATAAACGTAACGAAGGGAGAAATGGTTCCGTTGGTTCGCGTGCGACTTGTGAAAAAGAACGAGAGAGAGCTGCGAATTAATCGTTGGATCGTGTGTCGACTTCCATATTATCTTGGGTTAAACCAGACAGAGGGAGAGAGAGAGTGATATTCACACGGACTATTCAATTTTTTTCCTTCTCTTCGCGACGAGAACGATGATTTTCGTCTAGTAATATTTGCCACGAGAAGAGGGATAAATTTCCATCCCCCGAGAATTGCCAAGGAAAGAGAGAGAGAGAGAGAGAGAAAAAATAAGGAACCGGTTTAAGCCGCGACGGGGGTTGGACCCGATGATGAAGGAAACGCGAGGTCGTTGAACAAGGGTCGAACTAATTTAAAACGCAGGGAAAACGGTTTCTTACTTCTCCCCTCCGCAAGAAGGAGCGCCAAGGAGGGGAGGCCTCGCGTTTCAATTAGACGAATAGTTCTATCCTGCAACCGTTTCACCCTTTGCTGACGTGCTCTTGTTATATTAAACAAGAGGAACGCGAAGCTGCGCTTGCCGATTTCTTATTTCTCTCCATTCTTTTTCTCTGTAATGAGAATATAACTCGAGCCAATGATGATGCTAGTTTAGAAAAAAGAATTATAATTTATTTTTCCTTCTCGCTTCTGATATCACATAATCGATTTAAAATATAAAATAGTTACTGAAATAAATAATTTTATTTTTATATAATAAATTACAAGAGAAATTAATCCTAAACCAACGTAAAATAATTGATAGTATATTTGGCCTTAAAATTAATATATATATATAAATTAAAAATAAAATTATTGAATATAAAAAACGACCTATTTTTAGTTCACTTAAATCTATATATCTGACTCTATGAATAATAATAATAATCAACTATTAATAAAAAATTAACTCTTTATTTAAACATAAAAATATAAATATCATTAAAATTATTGAAAAACTAAACAATAAAATTCCACAATTTAAAATAATCTAATTATATCATTGATTCCACAAATCGATATTTTCGCTTAAACTAACTTCAAATTTATTTATTAAATAAAGTTTCGAAAATATTAAATTTAAATAAATTCAAACTGCATTAACTAACAACCCATTTTTAATCTTAAAAAAACTTTTTCCATGATTAATAAATCTAAATAAACAATAATATATTATTAAAATCAACGTTACAAACTTTAATTAAACAAGTGAGAAAAAAAAGATGGTGGATGAAAGAAGCGCGCGAGAGGGTACGTAAGGTTATGTAAGTTTAATCGGCGGTGCCCAATGCTCGAGAACAGGAATAGAGTAAGGCCTGATCGCAAACACATTTGCTTTGAAGAGTTAAGCATCCCAAGCCGATTGGTCGGCTTCGACATGCACAAACGCTCCTCCGTACGCCTCTATGCGTGCGTGCATATATATATACATATATATATATATATATATACATAGAGCGGTGTTTGCACGGCTATGTAACGCAACGTGTCATCATGGTACGTCATACGTGCTACTTTATCAAACGGTACATAGCCGGTCGATAGACCGTGCGAGCGTTAACGCGATAACCCGATAACCCGATGCTCTCCTTAGCTCTCGAGCGCCAACCCGATGTCCCAAGATCAACCGACATTCCGTTCTAATTGAATTTACGCACGTATACTAAATTCGTTCCGTACTTTCGAGGCGAAATGGAAAAATTTTCGCGATCCTCTTCCCTTTTTTTGAAAATAATAAGAACGATTAATGTTGATAGTCATACGTTTAATTTATGCGAGTAAAGTAATTTTAATGTAATTTTAAAGTTGGAGAAAAATTGCTCCAATTCTAAAATTTGTAATATATTGAATATCTTAATAGATTAGGTTTTATGTGGAGAAAGAAAGAAAGAAAGAAAGGGAAGCGTATTTTGATTCTTCTTTGATAGAAAATTGCATGGAAATTTTATACGCGTGCATAGAAAATTTCTTCCTTATAATGTCGGCGTATTCATCGCATCGTTCGTTACCGTCTTTTCATACTTTCTACGAGTTGGCTCGCAGAAAAAAAGTTTTATTTCGCGAGCGAGGTGGTTGTTCTTAAAAAAAAAAAAAAAAAAAAAAAATGTGAAATCGTGGTGGAATCGTAATGATCAACGAAATTTCTATTAATAATCTTTTTTTTCAACGAGCAAAATTTCGTTGCGCTACAATTCCTCGTATCCTCCTTTATAACATTTCTTTCGTTCGTCTCGTTTTAATTAACAAGCTACTATTTTAAGTAGCAGTACAAAGTGCAAGACTAATCGATGTAATTAGGTAATGTTAATTAAGTAGACGAGTCGAGGAAGTAGGAACGAGTATTTCGAGTATTTCAACTTCGTTTAACATTTATTTGCAGTTGCACGTGTGTAACGAGTTGATTAATTCACTCGAATATTATTATCCGATTTAATAATTTAATTATTCTCGATATTTTTCTTCAATTTTTCCCTCACCGATCTAACACTAAAAATTGTCACCGACGAATCGAGATCAACTTTCCTTCTTATATATAAATTCCTCGTTGTATAAAGTCAAAGTCTGCGCATGCGCGCAGAAGAAACGGAAGATTCGCCTTCCGAGCGGTGATAAATATCGCAGATATACGTACGTGCGTATATACATCGAATAATACGTTTAATCTGTGCATGCACGAGCTCTTTAAAACGTGGTGTTTCTCGCGCGTGTAAATACCAGAGTCGAGAGGCGACATTTTTAATATCGACAAGTCGAAGGGATACAAGCGACGCGTGCTGCTTCTCGCGACAAAGAAATGCTTGTAAAAAGTCCGTCCAACAAAGCGCGAAATGACATCAAGTATCCGTGTTCCACGTCGCTTTGACGGTTGTACGCTGCCTGTGTACGCTTCAATGGCGCGCATCGAGCATATATAGTCGAGCTTTACGTTCCCGTTAGCAGCTCTGTAACGTACGTATCGCCCCCATATGCGCGTGCGTCTACATATATATATATAATATATACACCGTATATATCCGTGGAAGCAATTTGTCCGCGCAACTATTGAATGCGCGTGTACACACGATCATATACGCGACGATCAATTTCCAGATATAATCGAGATTGTAATCGTTAACGAAGTTTTATTTATTTATTCTTTTTTTTATCTATACCCGTATCGATGGGATAAAAAGAAAATATTACGTAGATTACAAAGAATTTGGAATTTCTATTGTTCATAAAGTTAGAAATCTCGTCATCAAAACCCACTCGTAGGATATATAGAGAAAAACGCGCCATTCGAATCAGTTTTCGATTCGTGTCGATATCTCGATCGAGGACTCAAAGTTTACGTAATGCATAATGCACGGGTAGAAGGATCCGCGATAACCTTCATTCTCTCTTGGAAACGCGTACCAAGAATAGTATTATTGCGTTTTTCTAGGAGTCGCGACTGTCGCTCGTCTCGAGTTTGAGATAAGCGAGACGGCCAGTGCGAGCCGAACGAACGACGAGTGGTAGCGAGCGATGAAAAATTACCTTTCCCTTTGCACGATGATATCTCGGCAACCGGGAGTCGTATCGGGATGGAAGAAAAAGCGTTTTAAAGGGGAGGGTTCCGCGCTTCCAACCATCTTTTATCCATTGATAGAAAATCATTATCTTCGGAATTATAACGGTTCAAAGTTTTTCGAATTTTAATAGGATTACATCGAGCGTTTGGATAAGTAAACGCGTAATAGATACATTTCGCTCGTTCCTTCTTCGTTAATTTATCAACGAATCAATACATCGAATGCTTCCATCTTGGCAAGCTTTTCTCTTAATCCCTAGACATCCTCGAAGACATCTCGAGGATAGTCTCATCGTCAAATTGTCCGATATGCGTAACAATGTACCAACCGATCGATCGGACGGAGCGTCATCTCCCCTCCCCGCCTTTGAAAAAAGACGGCGGAGGTTGAGGGCGGACGAGATAATTGCTAGAATAAGCTCGAGAGGCGTTTGCTTTTGTGCGTTGGATTGATCGATGACACGAATGACTTTGGTTGGTGCGCGCAGTTTCGCGCTGCATTATGTCGCGCTAAGTTATGAGTAGCGCGTGGGCCTCTGGCGTGTGACGGGCGTTCATCGTCAGATGCGCACGTACATCGGTGCATGCACGTTCTCGTTTATGCGGATATTGTCGCGCACTCGCGCGGGAACACGTATTCAATTGTCGGGGCCACATTGTTCCGTGTACACGGTGTGTAATGAAAAACATTCTCGTAAAACGTGGCGCTGTCCCCTCCGACTCGAGCCTCCTCGTAGTCCTCGTTCTTTTGCGACGTGATGTTTTATAAAAAAAAAAGAAAAAAGAGGAGGAGGAGGAAAGAAAAGACGAGAGAGAAAGAGGGAAAAAAGAGAGAGGAGGGGAGAGAAAGGAAATAAGTAGGAGAAAGGAGGGAAGAAAAAAACGAATGGCTCTTTCTTCCATTCCCAGACAGCTGGAAGGTAGACGATAGCGTGACAAACGCGAGACACTTTATATCGAACGGAATGCCGCCTATTATCGTCGTTTGAATTGCAAGGAGCACCGGCGAAAAGTCGAATGCGAACGGACGTCGTCGAGAGGGGCCTTCGGTAGCGAAGCCACTGAATAAGGCCACTGTTAAAGAACCCTCTCCCTCTATCCCTCAAAGGCTGGCGGTAAGTGAATAAAGTTTTGCTTCTTTCAATTATGCTCGTATATATATATACTATTATCGAGTAAAAAGAAGAAAAGAAGATTTCAGAAAATAACCAAAAATGATGCGAAAATCGAGCTGAAGATTATTCTGCGAGGATAAATAAAAAATGATACGCTCATTATTCATTACTCGACGTTAAAACGACGAATTGAATTATTTATTTACATCGCTTCGAGTATTAACTATTCACTTTAACTTTCTCTATTAACGTTTAAACGAATTCTATTCTATTCGCAAAGCCGTATTTTCGTACTTTTTTTCTTGTTCCTTTTATTTTAGTAAATTTCGTCGCAACTCTATATATATAACCACGAAAATCGATATAATTGGTTATATTTGTTCGAGAGGAAGAATTTACTTACCAATAAAAATTTTATCGCGTCTCGAGAGAAATCCTGAGAGAGGCGTCCGTGAAATCGTCTCGTGAAGAACATCGATTATCGCGCGTATGTTAAATTCGTACGATAAAAGATAAATTCGACACAGGCTCTCCATACTAATTTTACTCGTTTATACTTCCGTTATCGAACCTTTTCACGGTTAATATCGGGCAAACTTGAGAGGAGAAAAGTACATAAGCCGTACAACTTGGAACAAAACTGGACTAACTACTGTCTCGCTCCATTTCTTCTCTTCTTCTCATTCCCCATTTACTCTACCCTATTGTTTACCTTAAAGACAAAAAAAGAAAAACGCCGTTTAAAACGAAGAGAGAAAGGATTTTAAAAAAGAAACGATCGCGACGAGTCTGATCCTTTACTTCAATTTTTACCTTCCTTTTTTCTAAAATTCTCCTCGTTTAACGAACGATTTACTTACCTTCCAGTGAACCATAGGCGCATTCCATGAGCTCGTTTAAGAAGGAAGTTGATTAATTAATCGAGATCTCTAAATCGTGAATCTCTTGGCGCGGTTTATTTGGAAGAAGAAGAGATTTTCCACAACTCTCGGGTGTAAAAATTAGGACAAAAAGTGCCAACTTACCTTCCTCCTCGAATTTTCTCTCGAACGATTTATCGGTCGATCAAGAGTTGGAAAGGAAGGAATAATTCGTGTCCAGCTTCGAATACTTTTCGTTAAATAACATCCGTCCGGTTTTGACGAGGTGAAATCGTTTCAACGATTGGAATTGGCCAAATTTCGCTCGTGATTTACACTCTTATTATTCGAATCGCTTTGAATTTCTCGAATAAAACTCGAATAAAAGGATAGAAATTTCGAAGAACGGGAGATCTGATATTATCCCATCAAACTCTGATATTACGAAAAAATATTTCGAGCTTCTAATGGATATATAACGTGACAATAAGAACGTGAAAATAACAAAGAGACGAAATTAATATTAAAAGATGTGATTTTTCTCGGGAACGGGACGGAATTACAAACATCGGGATCGTTGAAATAACTCTTGAAATAACAAGTTAGTTACAAATCCATGACTCGTTTATTAAGAAATACTGTATTGTTCCGACAAGATCCACAGTCGCGAAAACGGTGAATGGTGGTGAACGGGTGCGATGACACGATGATGCCACGAACGTAACTCCCCCTCTATCTCCTCCTCCGTGAAGAAAAGCCAGCAGCTTGTCGTTGGAAATGCTCGTTCACCGAGATCGCCTCGACCAGAATTCTTAGGCGCCGCGCGCATACGACGAACGAACGAACGAATTCCATCCGCGTTCCAAAACACAAACGCACACAACGAACGCTTAAGAGAAGCAAGATACAACATCGAGGTTTTTCTTTTTTTTTTTTTCTTTTTTTTTTCTTCTTTTCTCGCGACCCCAGGAAGAATACCCTGCGTCGACCATACACTCCCCTTCGTCCTTCCCCCTCCCCTCCTCTCTTCGAGAGGAGGCAAAGAAGAGATGATACACCGATAAACTACTCCCGTTGCAAAGAAACGTAACGCGGCGGTCGACGACGATCGCCTCGAAGGAAGGATTCTCCTTCGAGGGCGAGGCAGCCGCCTCGATTCGCCTTTTCTCCCTCCCTCTCTCTCTCTCCATCGGAAATCTACCGGTTGCTGGCCAAGTAGTAGTGCGCGCAGGCGAGCAGCACGAGGTGGTAGTAGAGCGACAGGTAGATCCGCGGCGTGGATGGGCCGGTGGAGGCGAGGGCGAACGCGTACGACGAGTAACACTTCTTGTAGGACTCCGGGTTCAATCGGGTGACGGTGCAGTAGTGGTGGAGGGCGCAGGCTCCGTTCAACGGCCCCCCGCAGCCCCAAATTTGCTCCACTTCCCGCGGCAGCGAGACGGTGTTGGCCGCGTAGTATCTGGAATGTGGGCCGCGCGCATATATAGGGGAGGAGAGTCGACGAAAGAAAAGAGAGGCGGATTAATAGGCGAAATAGGGGGATAATATATTGGGTTGGCAACTAAGTAATTGCGGATTTCACTCGTAGATGGCTTCGGTTGAATTTTTAGGTTTGCTGGCGTAGTCCAAATGTAAAACACACTTTGTTATTTGATAGTTGGCAATTCAGCTGTCGATCGGTAAAAAAAGTTTTTTGATCGGTTGCGTAGTTTTCGTTGAAAAATGGAAAATCAAAAGGAACATTATCGTCGTATTTTGCTTTTTTATTTCCGCAAAGGGAAAAATGCATCGCAAGTTCGCAAAAAGTTATATGCTGTTTATGGCGATGAAGCCTTAAAAGAACGGCAGTGTCAAAATTGCTTTGACAAACGAAGACGAAAAACGCTCTGGTCGTCCAGTTGAAGTTGACGACGATCTAATCGAAGCAATAATCGATTCGGATCGTCACAGTACAACTCGTGAGATTGCAGAGAAGCTTCGTGTATCGCATACATGCATCGAAAACCACTTAAAACAACTTGGCTATGTTCGAAAACTCGATACATGGGTTCCTCGCGAACTGAAAGAAAAGCATTTAACGCAACGCATTAACAGCTGCCATTTGCTAAAGAAACGTAATGAAAATGATCCATTTTTAAAACGACCGATAACTGGCGATGAAAAATGGGTTGTTTGCAACAATATCAAGCGGAAAAGATGGTGGAGCAGGCCACGCGAACCAGCTCGAACAACATCAAAAGCTGGTATTCGTCGAAACAAGGTTTTGTTATCAGTTTGGTGGGATTACGAAGGAATTGTCTATTTTGAACTCTTATCACCAACCGAACGATCAATTCTGTTGTCTACATCGAACAACTAACGAAATTAAACAATGTGGTTGAAGAAAAGCGGCCCGAATTGACAAATCGAAAAGGTGTTGTATTCCATCGTGACGATGCAAGGCCAGGCGCATCTTTGGTCACTCGGTAAAAATTATTGGAGCCTGGTTGGGATGTTTTGCCACATCCACCATATAGTCCTGACCTTGCACCATCTCATTACTTTTTGTTTCGATCTTTACAAAACTCCTCGAATGGTAAAAATTTCAATAACGATGATGATATCAAATCGTACCTGATTCAGTTTTTTGCTAATAAAAACCACAAGTTTTATGAACGTGGGATTATGATGCTGGTTGAAAGATGGCAAAAGGCCATTGATCAAAATGGGTAACACGTTATAGAATAAAGTTATTTAGTTCCATGAAAAAATTGTCTTTGATTTTCTAAAAAAAATCCGCAATTACTTAGTTGCCAACCCAATAGTAAATTTTCAACCGCGGTGAGCATTTTCATTTTACTCGAACGTGCGTTAATCGTGCGAGATAAAACGTTTCGTTCGAGTTTCTTTTCCTGGTAAACGCGAAATAGGAGGAAGGGAAGAGGAAGATAGGGGTTTGGAAGATTTTTGGAAAAGTTTCTACGTACCTGACGAAAGCGAAATCGTTGAACTGGGTGAATCGGTCGGCCAGGTCGTGGAGAGAGATCGCCGTGATTTCCTGAAGATTGTAATATTCGAGCAGGGAGTACTCGATCAGCCAGTTTGCCGTCCCACTGTTCGCTTCCGGCAGATTAAGATAGTACTGGGTGTAATCCAGCACCTGAACGAAGAAGTTCTTTCTTGTTTTTACTTTTCCATTTCTGTGCGTGTAGTACACACATACTCGTCTTCTTTTCTCGATCGCGGCGAAACGATATTGCGAGCGTTGTTTAATTATCCCTTTTTATTTTTTCGCGTCGCGTAATCGCGCGTAAAGGATGGAGCGTGGAGGAACAGGCAGGTATTTGCGCCGAGTCCCGGTATTCGGTCGAATTCGAACGAGGAGAAACAAGGGTAAAAGTCGTTGGATGGAAGTCGTTTCTTTCGGTTGTCAGAAGGATGATGGATCCCTCCTCGTCTTTCAATATTGAGAAATATTACGAAAGTTAAAGGAAAAGCGGCAACATTTGTATACCCTGTGTCGTTTAAAAAGTTTCTATACTCCGCGGGATCCGGTATAGTTTTTTCGGCCGACGAAAAATAACGAACCCGTTAAAGAAATCAAGAAACAGCGTCTCGAATTTAAACATTTCCAAAGATATCCTATTTTCTCGATTACAAAAATTTATAACGTTAACGTAACTTTATATGTATATATATATATATAAAGGGTGTCCCAAAATTAACGCATTTTGAATTTGCCGCCATTTCTCTTCCTTTCAAATTTTTTTCTATCTCTGGTCACTTTTGATCCAACTCCTTAAATTATACACTGCTTCCTTACGCTCTGAGACTTTTATATATATATAAAGGGTGTCCCAAAATTTACGCAAGATTTGAATTTGCCGCCATTTTTGCATCAATTGGCATCATTATTGGCACTCTATTTCTCCCCCTTTCAAATTTTTGTCTATCTCTCGTCACTTTTGATCCAACTCTTCGAATTATACATTAACGCAAGAATTAACGCAAGATTTGAATTTGGCACAATTTTTGCATAAAGTTGTTGGCAAGCCTGAAAAAAGAACGGTTTGACAGCTGAGAAAGTTTAGGATTAGTAAAAATGGAGCATTGTACAATATAATAACGTGGAATGGATTATTAATCGTGAAAAAGTGGATGCTGTTTTTTCCAGCAAAATAATCCTAAGCAACGAAGCATATTTTCATCTCGCCTTTTTCAATTGTCAAAATTGCCAATTGCGTTTGGTGTTCGGAGAAGCCATGTGCGATTAGCGAAAAATAAATGCATCTACTACGTGTCACCGTTTGGTGCGGATTTTGGGTAGGAGGCGTCATAGGATCATACTTTTTTGAGAAGGAGGCTGGTCGAGCAGCGACTGTTAATGGCGCTCGATATCGCGACGCGATAACACGGTTCTTTCTGCCGAAATTCGATGATATTAATGCGGCCGATATGTGGTTTCAAGACGATGCCATACAGTCAATGAAACGATTCAATTACCGCGATATATTAATACGAGATATTTCCTGTACTCTCTCGTTTCGGTGATCAGAATTGGTCCCCTGGATCGTGCGATTCAACACCATTAGATTTCTTCTTACGGGATTATTCGAAGCGAAAGGTCTATGCGACGATCCCACACATGCATTACGAAAGGAAATTAAACACTGCATCAACGAAATTCAGCCACAATTATGCAGAAAGTGAAAAATTTCGACGAAAAGATTTACGATTCGCTTAAAAAATAAATATCTAAAGACTAAAAACTCCCTTTAATATTTAATTCAAACCTTGCGTTAATTTTGGGAGACCCTTTATTCATATCCTCTTCTCTCTTTCGATCGAGAGAATAAATAAGAATAAAAAACGTCGATTAGCGAATAATTGCACTCACCTGGCCGGTGGTCGTCTCGAATTTGTACAGTCTTAAACCGGGATTGTTGGGCCCTCCAGGCGTGGTTGGCGATATACTGGGCGCCATCATTATCCAGGATACGGGCAGACCTGGCGGCACAAACGCTCGGTTGCCAAATCGTTCCGCATTGCCACGTGTCCGCGCGCGTGGACAGAAAGATGCGGAGAAGGGAGGGGAGCGAAGGTTTAGAAGCGCGGCCGGTGCAAACCACGGAGTGGTAAAACGGAGTATATTTCTGGCCGGCGGGCGACACACGCGGACAATTTATCGATTCGCTCGCGGCCTCGGCCATTCCCGATCAAGGAACGCGATGAAAAATATGAGTGGAGCGTGGCCGAATGGACCTGCACGCCGTCGTAAAATTGAACCATCCTTCATTTACGCCCCCCTCCTCTCTCTCTCTGTCTCGCTCTCGCTGTGTGTGCTCGAATACGACGAGTTACGAGCATTTACTCGATCGTCGAAACTTGTTCTCGAGATTTGATTACTTGGATACGGACGATTGTCCGATTCGAAACTTATTTCCAAGTTTTTCGATAAAAGTTTTTTAACCTTCTTTCTTTCTTTCTTTTTTCTCTCCTCCTTCTTCTATCTTAATTCGGAAGAAGAGAGAAATAAATTGTAGGAATAATTATTAACCCTACACTCGTTTAATACGTTTTATAGATTTTACTTGTCAAAGTAAATCGCTTCGAGGCATCAAAGACTACCTTTTTGCACAAGTTCGAACTTAACGAACGCGCATGAAAGGTTAGGAAACTCGAATCGCCGATTCGTCGTTGAATCGATTTAACAAAGCCGCGTTTTTCGATACGCGTGCGACAAAAGCGAAATACGACGAGAGCAACAGTCTTTGCACTTTGACGGGAAAAAAAGTAACAACAATATCGAGGATTTCGATTTTCGCGTTGAAAAAATGAAACGTTACCTTATCCACCTGCAGCAGGAAATCGAATCGACAAAAGGTATGTACGAATGTAAAAATCATATATATACGCGCGGGAGAGAGAGAGAGAGAAAGGAAAGAGTCGAGCCACTTGGTGAACCGCAAATCGCGAAGGGTTGAACAACGTTGCTCGCGGCGCATCGATCCGTCGGCGCCGACCGCCGCTCGTATTGGCCAACGCAAGAAGGGACAGACAGAGAGGTGCGTCCACCTACCGTTATCGTTATAGACCACGCGAAAAGTGTCCGTGTGCCAGTGGCCGAAGAACTGACCGCGAATGATGTCCGAATACAGCCGGATCAGCTGCAGGTATTTGGCGTTGTGACGCTCGTTCAACACGGACGCGCCGCTCTCCCGATCGTCCACCCCAGGCGGTGTGTGGCCCACGATGTAAACCTAAAAGAAAAAACGTTATTCGATCAAAGAGACATTTCGATCAAACACCTTTGAAACGCGTGTGTTAATGTTAATTGCTTTGGAGAAGGAGGAGAAGGAGGAGGATGTTTGATTTTAAATGACGATTTTCGCTTCGCTCTTCGTTTCTCGTTTTTCGAAATTAAACTAATTCGATCGACGGGGAAGGAAGCAAGAAGAAGCGATATCCAGATCTTGTAACGAGAGCGAATCTCTCTGTCTCTCTCTCTCTCGCTCGTTAGCGCGGGTAAACGGAATTCCGTAAGCGTTATTCGGCAGATACGGATCCGAGTTGTCGCGAAACACCTAATCGAGCACGTTCGCGAAATTAAACGCGACCTACGTTGATCCTATGTATATGTATATATATATGTATGGAGGTCGTAAACTGGCTGCTCGCGGTCGATATTTATGGAGAAAAATGGTGGGAAGATAGGAAATTCCGGGCGGAGTGAAAAGAGATGGAAAACGAGAAGATGTAGCGGAAACGATTATCTCTTAAAACGCAAAACCAGGATGGAAGGTTGGATGTTATGTGTTGGAGAGAGGGAGAGAGGGGAAAGAAATGGTCGGAAAATTCGTAAAAACGCGCGGCGAAAAGAATTCGTGGGAAGGGTGAAGATGGGAAGGGAAGGGAAGGGATCGAGTTAAAGTAGGGGAGGGGGGAAAAAGTGGTGAAATTGCGAAGGTGAAAACCGACGGTACGAGTTAAGGAATAAAAACGATCTCGGAAAAACGAGAAATCTAACTAACGGTTTTAAGAGGTGAAGGTGAAGAGACGATAAAAGGGAGAACGGTGCAAAAAATAAAGACAAAAGGACCGTGGCTGACCAACCGCGGATGATACGTAGCGGAGAAGAGAGAAAACCAGGGGGCGAGGAATCGAAGAATAAAGGGAAAAAGAAAGAGGCGAAAATGAAAAAAAATAAAGAAGAAAAAAAAAAAAGAAGGGGAGGTGAAAAAGTTCGCTCCAGCGAAAGAATAGAAGTCAATGACGCTACGAAGAAAGGGATAGCGGATATGGCATAACGTTGTCGGCGGATAAAGAAAAGCTCGTTAAGCTGATAAGGGGAGAAAAAAAAAAAAAGGGGAAAAAGTCGTTTTCCATTCGCACGGAGATCCGTTTCGAACGAATTGTACCGGTGGGAAAAAGTAGATTTTCTTTAAACGGTGAACACCGTCGTCGATCGGGCACCGGGGAACGAAACTTTGCCCCCACCACGAAAGAGATAAGTGTTACGCGGTTCGGTAGGCACGAACGACTCTTCCAGACGTTACAACAAGCCCGTGTATATATTCCGTCCTTCCATCGCGTCACGAAACACGAATTCCCCCACCTCTCCTTTCCCCCACCACCACTCGTCGATCGCTCACTTCTCGACGCACGGCCGAATAATACGGCACACGATACTCGGTATGAGAAACGTACGCGGCCTACGCCTGCCTATTTGCCTTTCCGACTATTCGACCGAGATATTGTCACTGTGTGCCCTCGATTTTTCGCGCAGATTTTTCGCAGTTTGTCGCGCTCACGATTTTTTCGCCATACTTTTTCCCTTCTGCCTCGATATTTAATATTCATCGGTGGAATTTTTCAACGATATTTCTTCTCCGCTCCGGGAAATACCGCGTTATTATATATATATATATGTATGTGTATACTACATACGCGCGACTTTGAAAAATATTAAACTCGCGGTGTAACGGTATCGCGAATTCGAATACGATATTGATTCAAATTTAAATATATCGTCTTCGCGATAGTTCGATTTGCATAATTTTAACCGAAGAGAACGAACGAACGAACGAACGAACGAACGAACGAATGAATAATATTTTTAACGCGAAATCCGATTCTTCAAAACGGCGGAATATTTATAAGCACGTTCGTCCGTTGTGAAAAGTATATATGAAAGATATTTATAACGATCCCGGCAAATAATAAAACGTAGAAAATGAAATATCGCTTCTTGTATAAGCGAATTCAATTCTTTTATATCGAATTGGAAATATTTTATATTGACTTACATACGTGAATGCGCATCGAAATTAATCCTGTATCCCTACCCTATCATCCTACTTGTTTGTTATCGATATGAGCTATTAATATCTATCGGTTTATCGGCTTTGGTTAAGCAATATCCCAGTTAAATGCACGTGTGTGTGTGTGTTCGATGCACGTGTTCCCTTAGAATCGATTCCCTTGGAAAAAACGAAGTTTCGTCGGGGAAGAAAAAAATCGAATCGAAGGAATAAATAATCGTATACAATTGTTTCGCTCGATTACTCGAGTAAGTATTTAAATTTTTAATAAAAAAATATCAAATATCAAGAGCGTAGAAGAAAGGTAACAAGAAGAGCAACAAAGAAACATCGCGTCCGCGCGGAAAAATTCGAGAAAATTTTACGCAACACGGGAGCGAAACGATGTCTTTAAATATCGAGAGCCACAATACGTTCCCTGACTTTCGATCGATCCTTTCGCAAAGAAGGAAACCGTTTACCTCGATACGCGTATATTCGTACTGCTTCTCTTTCAAAAAGGTTTTCTCTCTCTTTCTATATATATATATATATATATATATATATATATATATATATATTGACTCTGTTCGTTCAACGTCATATTGGAACAGGTTGTACATTAGAGGAAGCCAGAAAAAAAATCTGATTTGCAGCGTGAAATTGAACTATTTTAAGCGCGAGAATTGACGCTGTACTGTTTACTGGTGGAAAGAAGCGGGACGATACAAGGATCGTCTATCTCTTCAATTCGCTTTGTTCACAATCCTGAAAGAGCTGTATAATTCGAATATTCGAAATGGTAAATATTATTTTTTTATTTATATTTATAGGATATAAAAATAAGCAAACTGAAAGCCGAAATATTTTCGAAATTGTCCATAATATTTATTCGCATACGTACAATTATTATTTTAACTATTTCAACTGTGGATATTGACGAGAAATAAAAAGTTGAAATTCTCCTAGCCTAATGCGTTAAGATAAAGATCTTTGTTTTTGCGTCAGATCGGACGCGCGATAAATACGATGGTAGGAAGAAAGTAGGCGTTTCCTATTTCGAGTTGACCAATCAGAGCTCGCGCTCCTTCCTTCGCGAGATTTCCTTCCCAAACAGTTTCACGCGAAACGGACAAAGAGACACGCGTGTCGTTATTTCTCCGTTATCCCGCTTTCTGAAAATTAATTCTTCGCGTCCAAGTCCCGACGTGTACGACGTAGATCCCCTTTTTCTTATTCTAGAACGTGTCACGGGAAGAGGGACTCGGAGGAATCTCGGAAAAGAAATTCGCACAGTTTTCGGGAGCGAGAAGAGCGAACCCCGGCCAAGTTCTTATCGTTAGCCGGCAGAGTTTCCAAACTTGCCGTTGAATTTCAAATAAACGAACCAACTTTCTTGTACTTTCGCGCAATTGATGAACGCCTTCTTTCGTCCTTATATATATATACTTTTCGATATACTTTTATCCGTAGAAACAAAAGTAGAGGAACGAAAGGATGGATCCTTTAGACGGTTTAAAAGGAATTAAACGAGACGATTCTTTTTCCCTGTCCAATAAATTCCGAAAAGTAAAAATATGAAATTGTGAACGCGAGGAAAGGACGACGCGGAAGAAAAAAAAAGAAGGAGAAGAGGAAATTGAAGGAAAGACGGAGAATAACGATCGTCGTTGGTGAAGAAACGAGACTATCTTTCTCGTGCCTCGTGGAATTCGCGACATGTGTATACATCGTTCAATCCAAATGGGACGTAGCGGGTATGCTTTCAAAGAATCTGCATATGACGGTAAGGTTTCACGTCGTGTTGCGTGTACGTACGTTGATTCCCATATATATATATATATACACACATTATATATACGTATATACACAGGGAACGAGATGCTCGGAGACGAAAGAATGCTCGATGTCTTACGAGCACGAAGGTGTTCAAGGGTTACGCTCGCGGAAGCAAGCAGCTCTATCTTTGCCGGAATATATTTCCGTTACGGCTTATCGCGTATGTATGAAGCGATTCAAATATTTAAATTATCCTTTGTTCGACAAATTTTCTCTCGCTACCTTCGAAAGAAGTGTAACGTTGAGTGAAACAAATCGTTCGAAATCTTTAATAAGAGTTGCGTTAAAAAAAGAAAGAAAATGTGGATATCTCGTGTCGTTGCGGAGGAACGAAAAATACTTTTTTTTTCCCCTCCTTCTTTGTTTTTCCTCTCCACCCAATCCGATTCGATACGTTTACGAACGAGAAGAGAATAAAAAAAAAGGGGGGGGAGGGGGAAAAAGAGAAAGGGTGAATTTAATTTCTGGCCGCTGACAGTGAAAGGGTAGCAGCGCCGATCTGAGAGGAAAAACAGGCGGGGCATATAAATTTTTTTCCGCGCTCGACCCTTCCCGTGCAACGATTTGATTTGAAAACCGAAAAGTGCACGGTCGATATAGCGCAAAAATCACCGCGCTATTCACGGCCCGCTCGGCCGATAAATCGAGCCCGGCGACAATGGTGTTGCTGATTGGTCAGTTTCATCCGCTGACGTGTCTAAGCGGCTTGTAATTCGTAATCGTATTATCGGTCATCGATCGATCTTCGACTTCGAACCAGAGATCGAGAGAACAAGTTTCCTGCGATTTTCCATACAAGGAAAGGAGAGAGAGAGACAAAGAGATTATATCTACGTACGGGAAGCAAATCAGATTTCCAGATCCATTCGGCCAACCGCCCGCATCATTTTTCGAAAAGCTCGCTTCAAACTCGTCTCGTTCAACGATATTATACTCTCATGAAATATATATATATATATATATATATATATATATATATATATATATATATTACTGTATTTACAAGCATCCTGAGAGAAATGCACGCGAATATAATTTTTATCAAGTTGGATTCCGTTTTCAATAGTCGCTTTCCAAATTTCAATTTGAAGATGTGGGAGCGATGGCCACTTCACGATTCCTCTGACCCTCTCTTAATTTACATTTTCAAGAAAAACAATTGGATTGGATCTTGGAAAAGGATCCGTGTTCCAGATCGGAATAAGTGGGAATAAAATAGAATACAGATCGCATAGAATTTAGACGGTCCAGCTGCAAATAGTTGAATTAATAATAGCATCGGTTCACATTCGTGCGATATTCGAAACGGTTCGAATTAAACTTTGACGTTTCAGAGTACGTGAAAGTCGATGAACGATCAAAGACGTCAGAGCGTTATCCGTCAAAAAGGTAACTCTTCGAGATAAAGTTAGTTTAAACGATTTTAATTTCAGAAATTCTCCTAGTTGTTACAATCTTTCTCGTAGAATTAACTCAACCGTTGGCGCGACAACTCGAGGACAAGTAGAACGAAACTGGTTTAACCGAGCGTCGTCGAGTAGTACGAGTGTACGATATGCTCGGACAAGTGGAGGAACGCGAGTGTGATCGGGCGAACCGAGCGATCGATGGGAGAAACACCATTCTTTTCCAATAAAACTTCTTCCTCGAATATCGAATGTGTTTACGTAATCGTAATCGTCGAGTTATCTCGAGAGGAAAGTTTATGGTGGAATGGGTTTACGGGGATCAATAGGGATCGGCACGCAACGATTTAGATACATTACGATTCCGTGTATGGAATTCAAAGTCCCGGCATAATTTATCACCACAGGTAACGCGGAGCCAGCTTGAAGGATTCTCCTCGCTTCTAAACGGCCCGGGGCTCGTAATCGATAACCGATATCTAGAGAGAGAGAGAGAGAGAGAGGGGGGCAGCGCGTCATCCGACACTGATACCGCGCCAATTGTAGCGCGTAACCGGCGAATTCGCAATGCAAAGAGCCCATCAGACCAGCCAGAATGGTAATTGGTCGTGGAATAAATTCGCGGCCGATCTCATTTCGTGGGGCAAACTCATAAAGCGTTCTTCCTCTCTCTCTCTCTCTCTCTCTAACCGAATCGTAGTCGAGGGAAGATTGGAATTCTTTTCATCGAAGGCCGATATGAAATAGACGTTTGTTCCGGATAAAGATCGATCCGAACGGGGACGGTTGGAAACGCGCTTATTGGAGCGAAGAGTAAATTTTCGGGGAAGTTAGCTCGGCGATCGACGAGACACATTGCCCGGCCATCTTTCACTCTCTCGTGAAGCGAGGGATTCGAGCCACCGCGGCGATTAAATCGCGTAAAATAGTTTCTCCAACATCTTTCGATCGTTCAATTTTCCGGGAGTACGTTTATTTTATCGATCGATAAATTGATCGATAATTTTCCTTTTTTTGGTTATTTGTTTAACGCGAGAAATAAAATTTTAAAATTTTATTTCCTCTTCCTGTATCGCGAGAAAGACAGTTATATTACTTTACTTACGATATTATTACAGGGAACAATTTACAGCGTGCATTTTGATCAATCTATAAATGGAGTTGCCCGAGGCACGGAAACATCGCGAATCGAGGTTGTAACTCGTAGCTCGTTTTTAAAGATAAATCGATTCGAGTTCTCCGCGCAGGCACAATTATGAAAGTCTGTAAATCTTAAATGACGGGAACTCGAGCGCCCGTGTCATTTTTCCATCCTTCTTCCCCCAACTTGCAAACCTTGGATATCGATCTCGCTCTTACCTCCCCCCCTCGGGATCCAAGTTTACTTATTTCTCTCCTTCGTCCATACTTTTCTCTACGATATTGCAGAAAGAAAAAAAAAAGAGAAAAGAAAAGAAATTTCTTCGAATAACTTCGTTTTTCCGTCTTCGAACAATTTCGGCTCGATTTAAAAAAAAATATATATATGAAAGCGATATCCACGAAGGGAGCGTGTATCGACGCGAAATGATCATCGAGCCGTGGAACAATATCGAATATTAATATTTCCTGGGAAACTTGGTGTCCCGACGCGGAGAAAGCGGATTCAACGATCGGTTTCAGGCTATAAAGCTTCGGGTCGGAAGTTCTGTTATTGAGTGATAGCCTGTCATCCCGATAACTGCGTCCCGTGTAAATAATTTATCGCGACAGGAACCAAAATGGAGGAAACGAAGCGGCATCGGCATTGATACCCCGCGATTTTCATCCCCCAAGGGGGGAATTGACGTTTCGTCAATAAACCTCCTTTGCCGCCCAACTTCTCTCTCTCTTCTCTTCTCCTTCCTTTCCCGTGTTTATCTCTCTCTCCTCTATCCCTCTTCCCCTCCCCACATTCCAAATTTCTCGACGCGACCCATTAAATCTAATCCTTCGTTTTTCGATTAACTACGAACGTCGCACGATGAGCAGCGTTGCTCTTGCCCGAGCGAAATCGAATCGATGAAAAATCGTTGTTGTTAGCCGGCGAAGTATGCGAAAGTTTCGACGGAAATTTGGCAACTATGGACGGTGGCTCCGCGCGCAACACTGTCGAAGAGAACGTTTACTGGCCGAAGTAACGTTGCGCGAGATAAGATAAGATAAGATGGGAGAAAATGGGAGAGAAAAAAGAAGAGAAGGGGAATATCGGCGGAGTGGGGATAACGGTTATAGCGGACGAATTCGGCGATCCTTACCGTTTCCTCCTTCCTTCGCGCTGTCTCGAGAGTCGTCTGGAACCAGGACCATTGATTCAGGGGATCCTGCGTGTTATCGACCACGCTCGCTCCGGATTGGTGGTGCAGCATACGATTATCGGCCGTGTTCAGCCACAAATTCGTGTTAAGGAAAATGATCCGATATTTCTCCGAGGTTTGCTCTATCGTGTAATATCCGGCTGTAACAAGTGCGCCAAATAGTCGGATGAGTTTAACAGTGCCGGTTTACACGTACACTCTCTCTCTCTTTCTCTCTCATACACACACATAGCGATCTCGTTCGCGCGATTCTCTCGAACCTAGCGTTATTCGAGGCTTTTTATTGAAACGACGACCGAAGAAGAGGAGGGAAATACAGCGGAGGGAAGAAATTTTTGTTTGCTCGAGGGGGCGCTCGCTCGCCTTTTATTCCTTCCCTCCCGTTCGAATAAAAATTCGAGTGGGTATAATATGCACACGGCCGTGGAAACGATGGTTGATTCAAGCGCCGCCCAAGTGGGGATTCTCCGTATCGGGTGAGAAGTATCGAAAGGGGGGATGGGAGGAGGTTATTGATTTTTTCGCATAAGTAATGAATCTGAATGGCCAGGCTTTTTTTTCAACCCGTTGTTGAAACCCGATTATTCCGCCAACGAGGGAGCACCAGAAGGAGGAGGAGGAGGAGGGAGAGGGAGATGGATTATCGGTCGGGGATAATATTCCGTATCCCCCTCCCCCCGTCGTGTTCGGAAAAATTCTTGTTAAACCCCCCGTCCCGACTCGGATGGATGGATTTTATTACAACTTCGTGGAGGATCGTGGAATAACAAAGATTTATAACGAATATTAATATTCTTCCGAGCGAGAGGAGGACTGGTAAATGGAAGGATAAGAGAACGTCGATCGATATCGCTAGAATGATAATTCATCGATACTCTCTATTTCTCTCTGTCAAGCCGTGACGAGAGAGAGAAAAAAAGAAGAAACCTTGTGGATGGAGAGCGGTTGGACGAGTTACGTACCGCTTTTTAACGTGTCCAAAGCCTCTTGGGGCAGCCAGGTTGACCAAAGCTCGGCAAGTTGGGAGAAGTTCACCGTGTCGTCGTGCCCGAGCACCGGAAACACAAATAGCCCCTTGAACGTGCGAGACAACAGATCGGTCAAATTCCGCAAACACTGGAGACGGAGCTCGGCATTCATACCAGTAGTGCGCGTCAGCGCGTCACTGCAACAAGTAGTTACAGGCTCGTTAGCGTCCTGGTTGCGTTACGAGCCGAGCAAAACCAAACCGGAACGTTCTCCTCTTTTTCCAAAAGAGGAGCTCGCTTTTCAAAGTCGTTCTTTCGACTTTTTCTATCTTTGCTACTTTTAGAAATGGAAGAAGAAAAAAATTGATTACCGTCTTGATCCGTTCCTTTTTTTATTTTACCATCTCGTGGAATTTGTTCGATTCGAGAAGGAAAATAAAAAAATCTTCGTAAATTTTTAGCGATGGGGAGGAGTTAATGAAATCGTTCATCGTTGGACGTGTAAAAAAGAGGTTTAACGAGACTCGCGCGTACGCCACATTCGAACGAAGAACTCAATTAGGAAGTTGGGAAATCGAATGGTACAAATTGAGAAGAATGAAGGAGGAGGAGGAGGTATCTTGGTTTTCCGCGTGTATGTATGTAATACACGTGTTTGCGCAACTTAATGAGAAAGCCGGAGAAACTTTGTGAAACCATCCTCCAGCCATTAAAAAAATTGCTGCAATTAGATCCTCTTAGAGAGAGAGAGAGAGATTTTTTTCCTCCCCTGGAAGTGAGAATTTCCTTCGTTTAAATTTTTATTCGATTCCGGGATATCAAGCTTGCCCGAAATCCGCCGCGTAATCTTGGAGAGATAAGAGGATAATTTTTACAGCAAGTTAATTTTAAACTTTGGAAAAAAAATATACTCGTTTCTTATTCTACGAACTGGGAAATAGAATATCGTTTAAGAATGTCGTTCCATTAAAAGAGAGAAATTTGGAAAAATTTCGAATGCGGCGAATTTATCATAATCCGATAAAATTGTCGACTTATCTCGATCGGTCAACATCTCTCGCTCAATCCGTTGAAATTTTTCTTCCATGAATCGGTTTACATGATAATCGAATAAGCGTTTTCTATTTTTTTCCGATTTAAAATTATATCGCAAAAGATCGGAGGCGAATTATCAATTCATTCGATAATTTATTCATAAGTGCATTAACATCCCCCAATTCGGTGGGAAAATATAAATTGATCGAACCGACGAGTCGTGGCGTTTAATTTATACGGGACGCAGAATGGCGTCCGGTAAACACAAATCTTTACAAATCCGCGCAATCTTGTCCCTCCTAATTTGCGAATTATCGATTATCAGATCAGTTTATGATAATATCTATCGCGTTCCTGGGCTAATCAGTTTTCATCGATTCATCGTCCAATTTACCAATAAACTCGGAAACATTCTCGCGTATTCTATTCATCAACCGTGCTAATCTCGCCCCTTCGATACCTATTTTCTCGTTCACTTGTCGTTTTACATAACGACACGCACGATGCTATAATACAAATCAAATTTATTCCTTTTCGAATCTAATTTGCAAATCGTCGAGTCTACGCGCGTAAAGGTGCCACTTGTCCCGTGCGATACGGTGCGATGATCAATTGGACGCCAAACGTTGTTATTATCCCCTCTTCGAACGCGACACGTTCTATTCCTGTTCTACTTGTTGAAACGTGTCAAATCATTTCGCGATTATAAAGCGCGGTAAAAAAATAAACCGAGTATTGTGAAAGAAAATAGTCTAGAAAACAAAGATAAAAGAAAAGGAAAGAAGAGAAAAATTATCGCGAGGCCGATACCCGTCAAACGTTCCTCGAGAACATCCGAGGATATTCTCGATTGAACGACTCTCGAGCCGATAATTCCCACGGGGTTTTTACTCGTTTAGACCAACTTTCTGCGATTACCATCCAATTAATGTCCGGCAAATATAATTGCTCGCCAAGATTCTTATCCGGGTTATCGATCGAACGCCGACAAATCGGCAAACTACTCGACCGACGGCTCAACTACTTGTCTTCCTCCTCCTTCTCCCAAGCTTTTATTTACGGATAAAAGAGGGGAGGGAGGTGGAGAGACATTGCATTGAACGGAATCGTCAGAAATTTTGTTTAAAGGAGAAACGATGGAAACTTACCCAGTCCACAGAACGAACTCGATCCCTTCGCCGCGATAAGTTTTCATCGCCTTGGCCGCCGACTCGACCAGCTCCCACGGCGAGTCGCAACCGTAATCGCCGAATTTGCCGGGCGTCTTCCTCCCGCCGCCCACCCCGTTCCTCGTGTTCCAGCACGCTGAAAAAAGTAGGAAACTGCGGGAGAAACGAGAAAGACGAAGAGGAAAGGAGAGCGTCAGGGAGTGGGGAGCGGGGAACAAAACCGCAGATATAAACGTATAAAAACTCTGTGTTTGTACGAAGGAAGGAAGGAAGGAAGGAAGGGTGGGAGGAAGGAAGGCGGCGGCGGTTGCCCGTCTCGTATTACCACGCTAACGGTCAAATGACACGGAGCCCGGTACGAGACGCAATTTCCAGCCAGCGCTTAAAATCCATCCCGTGGCGACACAGCTTTTAAACCTTCGAGACGGGAAAAACGATGGGTAAACAAATTTCCGAAACGGTGGAAAATGTGAAGAGAAAGGAGAGGGGAAGAAGAAAAAAAAATATATCGCGAAAAGTTCGAGAAACCTCGACGTTTCGAGACAGAGAGAGAGAAAGAGAGAAAAGAAGGAAAAGGAGGGGGAAAAGTGGAAGAAATAAAGGGAGGGGATAGAGGCATAGACGCGAGGAGATAAAAGGGTGGGGTATACTTACCGGTCGCCGCGTTTGCTTGAGCGGAGTATCTCGGGTCATAGTGGATGTCGGTGATGTGCCAGAAATACCCTGGAAGCAGAGAGAACGGGGTCGTCGCGCCTTCTGCGTTTCGCTCTTTATTCGCATCCGTCCCATCGCATTTGCATACATCGTTTCTTTTCCACCGTTTCCGCGAGCCGACGTAACGTCCCGCCGCGCGTCGCGTCGTGCCAGAACGAAGATGCGAAATTGCGAGGTTGACGGGGACAGATAAGGTTGGAGAGTTTCGTTCGAGAATTTTCTCTTCACCGTGAACGGATTCCTATTTTCCGCAAATCGAATCACGTTACACGTAAAACGCAAGTAGTAGTTTGAGAATTAATTATAAAAAAAATCTCTCTCTCTCTTCCTTTCTCTCGTTCTCATTCTCTCTCTCTTTCTCTCTCTCTCCTCGACGAGATTAGGGGCACGATCGATTCCTCGCTATACAGTTAGATCTAATCTGGTCTTGTCGTCGTTATCTCGAATCTTTTTAAGTTGAATTATTTGTTTCTTTCCTCCTTTCTTTTTCTTTTTTTTTTTCTTTTTTCAATTAATCAAACGAAAGTCGGATTAACTCGGTTACGAAATTTTTATTTGGACACGATCGTACACGTACGTCACGTCAGCTTGTTAATTCCGTCGGATAAGTAATTTTTCTTTTTTCCTCCCGAACGTAACGCTCGAAGAATATTCGTCGAGCAACGAATTTTTTTAAATGACTCGAAGAAGAGTTGCGAAGACTCGAGACAGGAGAAATAACGCGTGCGACGCGTCCTTGAAAAAGAAAAGAAGTTTAGAATGGCGCGGACACGCACGCATCTCCATCCGGATATTTACCTATTTTTCCTTGCACGGCGCACAGCCACGAGAGCAACAACAGATAGTCGCGGATCATCTCTCCACCTTTGGATCTGTAAATGAAGTTTTTTTCCTTGATGAAAATTACTCGTGTAACGTGGATAAGGAAGAGAGGATGATTTTCTTTTTTTTTATAATCGGGTCATCGGGGAAATCGTCGAGTTGGAAATTTGCATAATTTCGTGCGGGAAAGTTCGAGTAAAAAAAAAAAGGAAAGGAAAGGAAGAAGCGACAATCCAAACGTGAAATTTCAACGGAATGGTAGCGGTGTTGCCGCGTACGTTGCCGCGCGGCGCCATCTGCATCCCCTCTCAGATTTTAATCTGAAATTTAATTTCGAAGGCCCGTTGACAACAATGTGTCTTGTAAAAGAGCCGTGACGCGGGAACGTGCATCATAAAAACACTTTACAAGCCTCTCCTCCCGTCTGAAACGAGGGAGAGCTCGTAAAACGTCGACAAACCAATAACCGGTGCTCGTGGATCGTTCGACGACACGACAAAGAACTGACGCGATACTCGAAGGGCATAAATACGCGACATCTCGGCCGATCCGCGTCAATGGAAACTAAAAGTTTCTCGGCTAGGATAAGCTGGGATATTGCGAGTGGATAAACGTTCTTTGATGTTATTCATAAATGCGTATTCGCTCTCCCCCCTCCTCCTATCCCTATTGAAAATCCTCTCGAATTAAATACCGCGAATTAATATCGCGTTTAAGACGGCTTTTTGTATTCGAAACGATTTAGAAGGAGATAATCGAGCTCGATTAAAAGCTTTCCTCTTTCTCGGCCAACTACGAACGGCTCAATTACGAGTTCCTCGACGATTCGACCCTCCGTGTCGACGTTATCGACGGGTGTAATCGATAATAAACGTTTCCCAAAGAATAACGACGGTCGTTCGAAAATATTGAAACGGCCATTCGCGTCTTCGCGAATATCAAAGTGTAGAAACGATACCCATCGACGAAAATTACGAATCGGTCGAATTTCAACGAAATTCCCCCCCCGTTTTCTTCTTTCGAATTTTTTATTCTCCCATGGATTCCTGCGATCATCCATCGAGATAATCTACGTTTATACTCGTTCGCTTAACCTCCGGTAATAAACTCGATTTATTATCTCTTTTCCTTTTTTCTTTTTTCTCTCACTTTTTACGTTTATCGCAACGCAAATATCAAACGTATCTCGATCTTTCCATGCAAGTTGTGAGATTGTTGATGAAAATTTTCATCTCTTAATTAGGAAAGAACGTAAACATAGATACATTTTTTTTTTTTTTTAAGATAGAAAACATTTGATAAGTATAAATTATGAACAAAGAGACCTTTCACGTGTACCTCACCCTCCCCTCCCCTCGTACACGAGGCTTGATATTAGTCGAACGAAATGGTAGCAGGGATCGATATGTGTACACTCACGTTCATAATTCACCGGACGTTTATCAATTTTCAAGCGAAATGTTCACGAAAATAAATCTTTCGTGACATTTTACAAAATAGGTTATAATGCAATAAGATTATTCCTTTTTTTTTTTTTTTTTTTTTTTCGTAAAATAAAAAAGAGCACTCTCCTCGCTCGTGGAAAAAATATCCCGCTGAAAATTGATGACTCGGAAAAGTCGAGGAAAATTTACCGCGTTGAGTATTTTTCTTTTTTTTCTTTTTCTTTTTTACGATCATTCGTCAAATACTTTTCAACGAAACTATAGACGGGGGAGAAAGTTAACGAAAGATAACCCGAGAAGAAATTTTCAGATTGTTGTTCAACTTTTTGTATTCCAACAAGTTTCGAGATGACGGATCACGCGTCGTGCGGGGAGTTTTCGTAAAATTATTATAACGTTTTATATATATACATATGTAAGATGGTGAAATCGGATTTTGATTTTTTTCCAACTTTCTCTCTCTGCTCTCAAGTGGAAACAAACGCGATTAATATTCCGTTTTATCGTCTCGAACTTTTGCGTTTCCTCGGGGGAAAATTCTAATCAATAATGGAAAAAGCAACGTCGATTAATCTGCCATCTAAGTGGGTTGTTGATTAACGTTACTCATGGAATTAACTCGTTAGCTCCTTGGTCACGAAATGTTGGTAAATTTTCAAATGGCTATTAAATTTCTGACATATAAATGTGTATGTATATTCCTGGCATTAATTTGTAAGTGAAATTTTAAAGGTGAAAACATTTTTTTTTTTTTTTTTTTAATCAATGTTTAATTTATCCGTTTTTATTTTAAATTCGATACGCGTGTCAAGAATAACGGCGTAATATTTACATTTGAACAAATGACAGTTGCATTTCAATCTTGCGCGTATGTCAAAAGTATTAAAATTTCACGGAGGGAAATACACGCGCGCGCGCGCGCGCGCGCACGCGAGCGTTAAAATCGAAATTTTACGTTAAAAATTCCGCGAGCATCGCGCGCCGCGATACACGCGTTTCGAAAGGTCGGAAACATAGCATAAATCGTAATTAATCATTAATATCGATATCGCGATATTAGTTCTGCGGTAACCTATATTTTGCATCGAAACGAATATTGATAATATATCACAGAAGGAAAATCTGTATTGCTTTCGTTAATAATTAAAAAAAACGTACGAAAGAAATTACATCTTTAACCAATTTCACTTTTATTTAATATATATAACGGAACATTTTATTTTTGCAAAACGAGATATCGCGGGATTATTTTTACATCAAGATATAAAAGATATAAAAGACGCGTTAATCGTGGAAAATTGTGGGAACGAGGACAATCGTTCTATTTCGATAATAAAACGATGAATTCCAAAGGAATATATATATGTGTGTGTATATCGATCGAGAATCCTCGTCTAATAGCGGCAAACAAACAAACTCTCCCCCGTGGTTCGTTCCGCGAAGTAATTCAAAATGAAACAGCGATCCCTTAATTGTTTCGAACGGCGTATTTACACGTGTTCTCTTTACGAAACTCGAAAGTAAACTCGACAATCACGCGTGTCTCCCTCTCGAATCGAATTGCAGAGAGGATTTAATTGGCCCGAGCTGTCTGCAAACTTTCCGCAAAGCGTAAAGTACGTAAGTAAGGATTTAATTCCGATTCCGTTTCGAAGGCGGACGCCCGTTCCGCTGCCACGTTCACGCGGATTTTGAAATCGCGACGCCTCTTCCGCCGATCGCTTTTCCGCGAATTTGCGTTCCGATCCAATTCTGGAAACAGCCCGATGAATTTAATCACGTCCCGGAGCGTCCCGTTGTATCGGTCTCGCAATAACGTGGCCATCGAACAATGCACGCGTCGCTCTAGATCAACGTCGTTTTTTCTCTCTTTTTGCTCGAATACGCGTGATATTTGTAACAGAAAAAGCAGAGACATATTTTTCGAAAGATTTCGAAAGATAATCGAAAGAGGGGAAACACGAACAAGTGTTGGTAATTTTCGATCCGTTACGAGATCGTGAAAATTTGTGCAAAGAGGTTAGGAAAGGAATAGCGAGGAATTACGTACCTGATTTGCGAACATCTCTTCTTTGAATCTGTATACGAGAGTTGTCGTATATTTCCGTGACGAGTAATAAATGAATTTCATCCGAAAATGAGAATGGAAGAACACGAAGCGTTGAAAGAGGACAGGACATATTACGGAGTGGCGTTGACAATCGATAATATACACGTGCCTGGAATACAACTATGCTTCGTGAGCTGCTCTTTTACTGGGCTTTTAAAACGGAAAACACAGTTCCTCTTCCGAATATGTATTTACACGTTCCACCGAGTTTTCTCCTTCGAGTTTTTATATTTCTCTAATATGAATATGCGATTCTCGTTTCGTTCGATATTTCCAACAACGTTCCATTAGAATTAATTAGGAGAAAGAAAGGAAAAATATACGTGATATTTGCTCGTTCGAAAAGTAATCTCATTTTCTCACGCGAGTGTCGCTGCTTGTCCTACGAATTCCAGCCAACTTCATTCTAAACCGTGCAGTTATTATATATTTCGAAGGTTGGCACTTCACGGTTTATTCGCATAAGAAAAATTCGTTCGACTCTGTGACAGTTGCGTTTCTCGTGCGTGACGATCGGAGGTGCGATATCGAAAGGAACGTTTTCCACGTATTTTACTTTTTCATTGCCGAAAAGATGAGAGTGTTGTTCAGACGAGAAAAGAGTTACGCGAGGTTTATGGAAAAAGTGTATTCGAGAGATTGCTACGAGATCGAATTTCTCGAATTCCGTTGTTCATGATCAACGTGTATAACGACTTGGTGTTTACATGTACATGAATACATAACGAAAAAAGATTGGTCGGAGAACACTGGTTTACGATAATGAGAGGAGTGGATGTACGGGCCAGTTATTAACGAGCAAATAACGAATGTGATGCAATTACAAAGGTATTAAAATATGGATAGACGACGCGCTGCATACGTAGGTCGATTACGATCGATCGTATTGGCTGTTGGTGGCGGAGTGCTTCCGGTAAAAAGGAATTATCCGGCGAGCGGCGTCGGGGCACGATGGGAAGCCGGAAATGCGGGCATTAGCGTTGAACACGGCGGCGATAAATACGCAATTTTGCGGAAATTTTATCCGCGTATATCGGGGGACACGCGGCCCAAATTCGAAGCAATCGTGAATTTTCACGATGACAAGCATCGTCATCCGCGATCGATGTTGCTTTTACTACTACCTTTACCCATCGGGGTAATCGAGCAGAAATGAAAAATGGGCATGGTGGGTCGAGTGGACGACCGGGTTACGCCAAAGCGTTAACCTTTCTTCTTCGTTTTAATCGTGATACGACTCGATCGAATGGATTTTTATTATATATGTATATGGAAAGAGGAAAAGCATCGCGCTTTTCGTAATTCAGGGAAGAATTACTTTACTTACCAAGGAATAAGCTACGAGTATCGCCGTTCGAGAAGAAACATGGAAGATCGAAGATCGCGAGAAGAGAGTAATTAAAAGTTGAAGTTGGAGAGAAAAAAATTTTTGTTTCGCAAAGTTTAGAGATGAAACCGCGAAACGAAGGGAAAGTTTATCCTCGCAAAATCGTCCATCTTAACGCGATAAAGTGGGGTTATAAGTTTCAACGTTCGCGTGATAAATGACTCGGGCTGTTTATCAATTTTCGTTGGAGGAAGGAAGCAGGAATGGTAAGTAAAAACTAATCGATTAGTGGCCGGGTAAGGATTAAATTTTAATATAACGACGCCGAGGAAAATTAAACAGAAAATTAAAGCCGCGCAACTTGCGAACTTTAATACGAACCGCCTTTTTTCATTTTCCCCGCGACTCCATAAAAGCATAAAAGCTTGCATCGTCTAAATCCCAATTACGGAGTAAAGCAACGAAAAAGTGTGCACGTTAATTATATGTATATATATATATGAGTGTCGACGAAGATACGCAAAAATACGATAGAGTTAATTAATCGTCTCAAACTATCGATTTCTGTATATCGATTTTTTATCCTGTGTATTGATTTCATTTGAAATTCGATTCGATTTTGAAATTTATATCGTGATTCTCGAACTTTTCGCTTCTTTCTCTTCGAATTTTAAAAGCGGAGTGTGAAATTCATTTTTTGACGTCGAGAAACGTTAATGCGTTATAAGAAAAGATAGATGGAAGAGATATGAAAGAACGAGATGGAATGATATACGGGTGGACACGGACGAATTAAGGCGTGATATACGCGTGTCTCGATGTGTGTATATTTCGAGGAAAAACTTTTTGCGATCTTTCGTAATTTAAAAAAAAAAAAACCGTGAAACTATTCGCACCGGCAATTCCAAGTCGCATCTTTCGATCGAGATTCTTTCGTTAATTAAAAATTTCATTCGGAATTTCCAAGTTAATTAAGAATTCCCTTTGAAATTCATAAGTTACAACTTCCTTTCGGCAACTCTTATATAAGAAGTTTTCCCTTCTTCATAAAGCTGCGAACTTCTTTCTCGTATCATCGCCAAAGTTTATAAAAATACAAACAACGTTTTCTAGAGTTACGAATTAATCGTCAAAGGTCGCCGAGGAAACAACGAACGGAGAGAGAGAAAAAAGAAATTCTCCATCTTTTTTCTTTTTCTTTTTCGATCATCGTTGCGACAGAAAAAAACTCCTTTTCCTCCGGCTTTTCAATCATTTCCCGTTCCATTATCGAAAAAGAAAGAAAGAAAAAAAAAAAACACGTTTCGCGTATTATACATGGCGAATTCAAAACAGACGGAGGCAACAACAAATAACGAACATTAATATAACATATCGTCAGAAACGCGAGCGCGTCCAATCCCCTTTGATCGGTACACACCGGTCGGTGTGTCGAAAACTATTCTTTATCGAAACGTCAGCCATCGGTTGCCCGAATCTCTCTCTCTCACTCGCTCTCGCTCCCCACCTACATTCTCCCTCTCCCTCTGTCTGTCGGTAATCCTTTGGTCGCGGCCACCGTGAATCAGCAGAGGATCCCCCGGTATTCGTGTAAACGGAAAAGCAGAGAAATTCCCTGTGGCCCGCAGTCGTGGCCCGAAATCGAGCTTTTAAACCGATACTTTTATCCGACGATAGTGGCGTAGAACGAATCTCGAATCTCGCTCGGTAATCGCGGTGATGCGGTTTCAATGCGGGACGGATCGAGGGAGAGACGGGCGGGCGGACGGACGGAGAGAGGCAGAGCGAGGGATAGAGAGAGAGGGAGAACAAGAGGTGGCCCGTCATTTGCGCCCGTTTCACGAAATTTCGGCCGACCCTCCCGCTTCTCTCTCTCTCTCTCTCTCTCTCTCTCTCTCTCTGCAGGGCCGGAGTCGTCGGTAAATTTGTTCGATGTTGTTTGCGTTCCGTTCGCCAAGAGAGGGATTGTTGAAAGTGCGGTAGGTTAAAAGCGTTGTTTGATATTTAGGACTTTGTTGCCCTCGGAACGGGCGAAACCGCACGGTAAATATTCGCCTCGCAAAGGCGTGTAGGAACGATGGAGAGAGAGAGAGAGAGAATTATTCGAAAGGATTGAAAAGTAACGCGAAAGTAGATTCTTCGCGATTTATCTTTTTCTTTTTTTTGTTAACATCGTTGGAAGGATCGATGAGAGATTCTTTTTTTTTTTCTTTTTTTTTCGGTCGAATACGATTCGGTTGGAAAAATTGGAACGAAAGGTTATATAAAAATATATATATATATATAATAAAATGTTAGGAATGGGTTGAAATGAATCTCGACTCTCGAGAGAAAATAAGGAGAGGGCAAAAACTGAAACGAAAACGAAGGCCAGAGATGAAAAGGAAAATGAGTCCCTTCACTGGGTATACTTTTTTTTTTTTTTTTCCTTTTCTTTTCCCCCCATTTTCTTCTTTTTTTTTTTTTCGCGAGAGCGAAGGTTCCAACGATATTATTTTTGCATGAATCCAAGACGGTAAGAGAAAACTCGATTCACCATTTCCGCTTTGATTTTCCACAGCTTAGAATTCTTCTGTAATAACGTCTCTATTGGTCAATCTTCTGTCGAAACTACTATCTTGTTATTTGTGTCGCTACATGTATATATATATCGTTAAAAAAAATTGCAACGTATTTAAGTTAAGCGACGAAAATTAAAATTGATCTCTCATATTCACGGCCAACTCTCTATAAATCGCGTTTTCTATCCGACGGCTTCTTACGAGGCTATATCCGGCCGGTTGGTTAACGAGAGGGGAAGATAAACGCGTCAAAAATTTCTTGCTCGTTTACGAGAGGATCGCGTGTGTCACGTGTTAAACGCCGCCCCTTGTCACGTGAATCTTTCGAAAATCGCCCGACAACACGCTTTTAAATTCGACAAAAATCGAGTCGATTTTCTCGCCTCTCGCGGCCTCCGCTAAACGAGCGAGCCGAGTGTCGTTCGCTCACGTGACAATTTCTTAACTCGCCGCGACGTAAATTTTAACAACCGGCTAGCCCCGTCTCCCTTTCGCATTTTACGACCGCCACTTTGCGTCCCTCTTCTTTCCCCCTCCACTCGCGCTCCCCACTCCTCATCCCCTCCCTCGATCTTTTATGCGCCATCCGCTTACGTGCCTTCCAAGTTTATCGGTAATCGACCTTTGCGCCGAGAAACCGCATCGGCACGCGATTCATTTGCAACGATATATCGCGGGTGAAAAAAAGGAAAGCTAGAAAATTCGCCGAAAATTCGGCTGAAAAATAACGTAAGGGGAACACGAGATTGAAAAAGCTTTGATGGAATAATTACCTCCTACTGGATCCTGTGTTTTTTCACTTGTACATTACGTACTCCTCCTCGAAAAAAGCGCAAAACCTAGAAAATGGATTCATGAAGGAATCTGGTACATATTTCATATCCGAGTTTAATAATTTTTTTCCTGTATTTTTTTTTTTTTTTTTTTTTAGAGAGAATTCCTTTACGAATGATATTTTTATTTTTATACTTGTTTATATATTATTATTTTGTAAAAAAGAAAGTGCAACAAGATGTAATAATATTAATATACAGTTATCTCGTTTCAGATCCGTGAGGAAACTCTGGCTCGTCGCTTCGTCAATCTATGATATTTTATTCGTAGAATTAGAAAAAGAATTTTGTCTCTACACGAAAAATTCACTTTTTAACTAAAAATATCCTTTTTACCTCTCTCTTTCTTTCCAATTCCTACGTCGCTTTTAAATTTTCCAAATATAAAACCATCGATTTAAGCCCTCCCCCTGCCCCCTTCTTAAAACCTTTCCTTTATCAAAATTTTATCAATTTCCCATTCTATCCCGTTCGAAATTCTATTTAGCCCTGAAGGAGCATCGCCACGGGCAATGAGATCTTTCCATTCGTGCGAGCTTTCTCCCTTCGACCGACCCGCCCTCTATCTCTCCGCTTCGTTTTTCACCCGCAACCATCTGCATTTTCTGGCGTGCAATTCTTACGCTGGCCGCGTGCTTCTTATCGATGTTATATGACTTTCATGCTCGTTAAGTTGGCCCGCAGCCAATCAGGGCCGCATACGTGGAAACGTGCCGTGGCGCTGCTGCTGCTGGGCTTTGTGAAGAGAAACGGAAGTCGTCAGAAACTTCCAGTTGGCACTGAGCAGCCGAATATCGTGCATGCAATTACTCGTCGCGCAAACGACAACGAGCAAGTTCGCGCGTACGAGCAAGTTGCCGTTGTTGTGTTGTCGTCGTCGTCGTCGTAGTTTCACGATACAGTGACTCTGGTAAAACGGTTTGAATCGGAAATCACGACGGCGAAACTCTCGTATATCGTATACGATTTGGATGCACGAAAAAAAGAAAAAAAAATTGATCGAACGAATTTTTTCGAGGGAAAACTTACGTAAGAATTTTCCAAAGAGATAGAGAAACGGTTTATGAAAACGGGAGAGTCACACGTACGTGGGCTTGAAAAGCGGGTTGCGCTAACAACATATACTGTATCAAGTTGATTTATATTTATGGTTTAACTGTTGGCATACAAGCTACTATCAAGCTTTCGCGTAATAAATTAAGATTAAGGTTTCAGGTTCAACCTGCGCTTTACATTCAAACTTGTTTGCAAGTTGTTACACGTACAAACTTGTTTCGCGAATTTGTATAAATATATATATATGTATATATATAATATATACACACGGAAAACGAAATAGCAAATTACACGATACAACACGAATTACCACGGACGATAAAGTCATTCGAGATACGTAAACGTAAGTTTTACGCTTACTTGCTAACCAATTATTCGGACCCGGTCGGTAATGCGAATTTGTACGCGTTGCCACGTGCTCGAGGAAAGTACACACGCGTTAATCGAGAAGATATTATTGAACTTGATCTCTCTTCTTCCAATTCCTACAGATCTCTACTCGACTATCGCGAGTTATTATCGCGCTAATAAAGAAATTCTCGCGATAAACTTAGGGAAAGGAGAAACGAGGGCGCGCAAACGAATAAACAGACGATAGTACAGCAGTTTGTACGTCGTCCCGGAGACGTATTCGGGTTAAAAATTACGCTACACGATGCGCGAATAATTCACGCCGGTCGTGCAATTAACCCATAGGGGGCGCTGTAAATTGTGAAAGTGTCGGCGAGGAGAAGGGGAGGGGAGGGAGGAGGAAGAAGAAGAAGAAGAGGTGGAGGGGGAAAGGGAACGAGGGTAGGGGGAAAATCGGGAAAGAAGTCACGGATTAGAACACGGATTTGGCGCGCGCAGTTTTACGCGAACGAAGAAAATAGCGGGAAACGAGGTGGAATGAGGAGGAGCAGGCCGAAGAATTTCCTGCGCCGCATTTTTACACGCCAGAACCTCTATCTATACTGTGTTTCCTTTTAATGCCGCTCGACCGCTAACGCGCTGCTAAAAGTGTGCAATTCAGGCCACGGTTCAAACGGAAACGAACCTCGTTCGATCCCCTAACACCTGTATTCTTCTTCTTCTTCATCTTCTTTCCTCTTCTCTTATCCGTCCTCCTTTGTTTCCTTTCCTTTCCCGAGTATTTCTACGCGTCTTTTCACGTTCATTCGACGTGAAAAAAAAAAAGAAGACTGGTGGAATGATCGCGGAATGATACGTATGCATGGAAAATTAACGGAAAAATTTTCAGAGAGGGGAAGGAAAGAAAGAAACGAGTTTGCAAAGTTGGAGAATGGAAAAAAAAAAAAAGAAAAGGAATGAATATAAATTTGAAATTTTTATTCGAAGCAAGAGAACCAATATTCCCTCTTGAAACTTTTTAATTTAACTTCATAAGATGTTTTTAAATTTTAAACAGATAAATAAACTCTCCATAAAGGATACGAAGATTATTTTCCTTCTGCCATATGTAACCTTTATACACCGTATTGTAACAAATATAACGATAAAAATATAAAAAAAGTTTCTCAATAAATAACAATCTTCTCTCTCTTGATCATTCATATAAAAGACATTCGTTCAAATTGTCCAATACTATATCGAAAAGGAATAAAAGTCGAGTCTAAAAAATCTAATTTCGCTCCAACATTTAAACGTCCAGTAAAGTTAAATCCGAATCGCCTTGAAAATAATATTCTTCCATCTTTCGAATTGATCTGTACGAATCGTTCTCGCACGACTCTCCCTCCCCCCTCTACCTGTAAATTTATTCCTCGAACGTGGCCCGTTTTGGCGACAGATGTATATCCAAGATTTACGCGGCCCTGTACCGCCTTTCCACCGCGCCCCCCCTCTCCCTATTCCGCTCGATAATTAATGGTCGAAGACGTTAAGCTAAAAGCGTCGAAAAGCAAAAGATATTCATTGTTTGATTTACGACGCGCAAAATATGAACCCTTGGTGGGATTCGCTTCGCTCATTTGCATCGGCTCGTCTTTCGTGCATTTCGCATTCCCACGTACGGATCACCTCGGCTACGCGAAAACTTTCACGAGGTTACGTTTTCGTTCTCGCGAAATTTACGTTATATTTGGAGGAGATGGGAACGGGAGAGGGATGGGTAACGTCCAAAGAAACCGAGAGATCGTAGATTCTCTTATTCTTCGAACGTTTCGTACGATGTAGCTGTCAAAGAACATTACGGCTCGGCGTTCGCTTTGCGAATATACGCGTGCGAATTTTATTCTTTCTTAAAAATTTGCGCGAGAGAGAAATTTGAAATTGCGAAATATATGTAAAAAGAGGATGCGAATTCAATGTGTAAACGAAAGATTTAATAGAATTGGTGAAATTTTTGTATCGAGGTAAATGATACAATTTCTTGACACCTCTCTCTCTATGTTTATAAATGATTTTGGAGCTCTTCGAAAATGTATCGTCTCTGATAAATAATGTATGCTTTCGTTCCATCCCATATAAATATTTTTTAATTTTCTATTAATTTTATTGATCAAAAATAATATATATATATTGTTTTTTTTTTGTTATATTTATTTCTATTGCAAATAAAATACTTATATATATAAAGGATATTTCTTGATCTATAAGTTGATCAATTCTCACGTTGATTATTCTTTTTATTTTCAACCCTTCGTAACATCGTTCTCAAAGAAGTAATCCTCAACTTTTCTTTCACTTTTTTTTTTCAGAGGCAATAAATTATCGCACGCCTCTTCTATGTCTTCTATTCGCCTGTCCGTAATTACACAATCCCTTCCGATCGTTCTTCCTAAACCGTTCCATCTTCGTCCTCTCCTCTCTTCAAAAACAATTGTTTCCTCGTTCGTCATCCCTCGAGTCAAGAAACACACAGTTTTTCACCTTTGATTCTTCCCTGCACTCGAAACTTTGAAATTATTAGGTCTACCGGAAAGTTGTGTCCGAATCTATGACATCATTTTCGCCACATGTTTATTTATTGCATGTTCGCCTCTATATTTTTATCGCTTAATGTAAATAAACTATAATAAAGTTGATTCACATTAGTCTTAAGTGTGAAACGATAGTATACCCATGGCGACTGATAGAGTTCATTTACGCCACTGTATTTTATACCAATTTCAACAAGGAAGAAATGCTACAAAAGCATGTAGAAATTTATCGAAAGTGTTTGGTGAAGGTACAGTTTCTGATAGGACATGCACAAGATGGTACGAAAAATTTGAAACGGGTGATTTCGACCTTTCTGATAAGCCACGACCATCTTTGATCGACGACGATGTTGTTAAGGCAATGTTGGAGCAAGATCCTTTTCCGACGACATCGGAGATCGCGGAAAGGCTTAATTCAGCTCAACGAACCATTTCTCACCATATTCGGAAGATAGGATTGGTGTGGAAGTATTCAAGATGGGTGCCACGTGAATCAAGTCGGAAAAATTTGGACGATCGAGTTGTCATGTGCACATCTCTGCTTGCTCGGAACAAAATCGAGCCCTTTTTCAACCGGATGATAACTGGGGATGAAAAGTGGATTACGTGCAACAACATTGTAAGAAAAAGGGCATATTGCGAACCTGGAAAACCTAGCCCTTCCACCTCTAAACCAAATTTGACTCTGAATAAGAGAATGTTGTGTATACGGTGGGACATTCGAGGACCAATACATTACGAGCTTTTAAAACCGAACGAAAAGCTCGATTCGGAGAAGTATTGTCAGCAACTGGATAATTTAAAGACAGCGGTCGAAAAAAAGAGGCCGGCAATGTTGAATAGGAAGGACACGATACTGCACCACGATAACGCCAGACCACACGCTGCTTCAGGGACTCGTCAAAAAATTGCACAAGTAGGCTGGGAAATTCTGTCGCACCCACCATATTCTCCTCTGATTATCACTTGTTTTTACCCTTACAAAATTTTTTGACGGGCAAAAAATTCAAAAATGAAGAAGATGTCGAACGAGCACTGGTTCAATTTTTCGCATCAAAAGATGAAACATTTTTCAAAAATGGGATATACAAATTGCCCTCACGTTGGCAACAGATCATTAATAATAATGGCAATTATGTTATTCGATAAAGTTAATTGACGGTAAGAAAAAATTTGTATTTTGTTTTATTCCAAAAACGGACAGAACTTTCCGCTAGACCTAATACAATCGAACGTATGATAATAATTGACGCCTCTATTGAAATTTATCCACGATATTAAGCATCCATTTGTAAATAGTAAATCTCAGAATTACGTCGTCCAATTTTCCAAACCCTTCTTCTTCGAATTTCCAACGAGTTCCTCGAAACGAAATTTCCTCCATTTTTCCACCATTCACGTGTGTATATATATATATAGATTTGGGATAAGGATGGAAAAATCGAATGACAAATTGGCCCGCAAACGAGATCCTGCGTTGGAAAGGACGTAAACGGTGACGATCGTCGCGAACGTATAAACGGTTTAATTATCTCGCTGTCTTACGTTCCGATTTAACGGGATGAAATTATATATACATATACATATATATATATCAGTAAAGGGAATTTAACCGAACGTAATTCGAGGACGAGAATTGTACGCGACGCGCACACCCGTGTAACCACAATTGTGCCGGAAATCTGTGCAAAACCGAGTCGTTATCGATTCACCTGATCAAAATTTCCCAACGAGCCCCTCGTAAATATTTACGATCGCTTTCTCTCGGTAAACGTAGGAGACGTATTCGACGATTTCACATTTTTTTTTAACCTTTTCGGTTATTCTTCTCTCTCTTTTTTCAGGTAAATGGAAGGGAAGGGCAAGGGTGTAATTCGAACGTGTCACGAACCGGGCGAAGAGAGCATCGAGGATGGAAAAGGATTCGAGGTGGGTGAATCACTTTCGCTCGTGTTACGCGCAAATTAGAGCTTAGGGTAGGCCGTGGTTTCGAGATAAGGCCAGGTAATCACGTGAAATAGTTGGCCGCCGTTATCGTGCGCGGATTTTTTTTTTTCCTTTTTTTAAGATTATTACGAGGATCGTTACGACCCATCGTCTATTTCTCTCCTTCTTCCCTTAAATACGAGAGAGGGAATGATTGAGAAGAAAATATCTTGAGGATTCTCGAAGCGAATTGAATCGACGATCGAGTCGTCGATCGAGAAAAAAAAGAACGGGTGGAAAATCCGGAGCGAGCGATAAAATATTCATCGTGCGAGTGAAAGTGACGAGCGGGGAAAAACTCGATATTTCAGAGGTGATTAAACTCTCGTTTCTCGGAGGGGGGAGGAAAAAAAATTTTTTACCGCGCGTGAAAACTCACCGGCCGTTTTATCAAGACGCGCGCGATTAATATATGCCGCGAGAAATGCCGTTTCGTCCCGTTTTCAATATCCGCCGCCCCCGGTTGATGATGGCTCGCGCACCGGTGCGCACGACGCTCCCCAATCGTATATATACGGTTTTATTTCGCACGGAACTGACGTATCTTTTTTTTTTTCTCCCCCCCCCCCCCCTCTCCTGCTCTCCGTTAAAAGTTTTACACGGAAGCGAATAACGGCGAGGCACGAACGAACGAACGGACGGACAGAATCGAAATCGGGCGCGAACCAGAACGATATATCCGCACACACGGTGCATTTGAACAGAGGAGGCTGTTCCTCCGTCGTTCAACTCGGCCGGCCGATCAACATTCGCGGTGGAAATTTTCGAGTTTCGTTCTTCTTTCGGTCGAGAAAAAATAGAGATAGAAAACGCAGGTTTCGAAGAGGAAAGTGAAAGTGAGTAGAGGAGGGTATCGAAAAATTTCGTGTTTCGCGGTAATAATAATAATAGTCAGTGGAGAATTAAATTCGCAATGTCGTTATGGAAAATTGCGGAATTTTCCCTTTTTTTCCTCCTACCGTTTCCGCGCGGACGACGGAAGAGGAAGAGGAGGAAGAAAAAGAAGGAGGGGAGGAGAAAGGTGAGGCGAGCGAAAGCCGTAATATCCGAAGGAAAATTTGTTCGACGAAATGAAATTATCGAACGACGACGATCTCGCATTATACTCGCGGGCGTACGTGCTCTGCATCGCTCGTCCTTCGGTTGCCACGTCCCCTTAATACGTGGACTACGTATCGAACAACTCGCGACTGTCGTAACGTTCGAATCGGTGTCGAACGTCTTCTTCCTGAGACGATTTTAATTCTTTAACAAATTGATTCGAGTCTCAATTTTTGTTACGCTCGTTTCTTGGAAAAATGTTCGATCGAGGAGAAGTTACGTCCAAGGAGTGGCATTTTGGAAATTTCGTTCACGAAAGAATAATTAAGGCGTGTAATTAAACGACGGCTCGTAACCTTTGCTCGGAGGTCAACGAGAGAAAGTTGATAGACGATACTTTTAATTAACACGATGGCGTAAACGTTATCCTTCTTTTTTCCTTCCCTTTCCTTCGACGACGCTCGCATCCTCCCCTTCGTTTAAACAGTGAAGACGGATGCGTTTTCTCTACGCACGAATTTTATCCCACAAGATTGATCATCGCGTAAAAATTATCGAGATTTATCCACCTGTTCCTTGACATTCCGTCAGATTTATATATCCTCGATCGGGATCCTCAAAGTTCGCGGTTATCAATCTCGTTATGAATCGAAAAATTCTCGTCGAACAATCCCGATCCACATCGTATACGTAACTTCCTTCTCGTCGATCGTTTCTCTCTTTCCATTTCGCTCCTTCTCTCTTTTCTTTAAACGCGAGATAATAAATAACAAATAAAAGAAAAAGAAAAAAAAAGTATCGAAGCTCGTCAACAATGTTATTTCTCTCTCGGGACGAAGTCTCGTTCCAAGGAGTAATTCTTACGATACGATAATCCCGCACCGTTGTCCATCCAATATACTGGTATATTCCGCGTAGACGGATTACATGCCGTGGTGTAAAATTTTCGAATCGAGGCAGGTAAGGAAAAGGGAGCGACGGGAATTGATATTGGTGCGTAATAATCGGACATAGAAGAGATACAATCGGCACTTACGTGTTGGTCGTCGCCTGGTACGTAAGAGCGTGACACAAGAGAAAGTCAATCGTGATGGATCATAGCGGGACACACACACCCATACGCGCGAAACTTACGACCGCGTCGTGTTACGTAGTTTCACGAAATCCTTCGGTCGCTCGCACCATTCGATCACGGCCACCTATCTGTTATCCACCTTTCCTCGATCATTCTTTCGGAGGAACGGAGCGAAATTTTCCAAATTCTTCTTTCTTCCTTCCTTCCTTAACGGTCCGTTGAAAAAAAAACGCGCCACCTCGAGGCGGCAGCCGGTCCCTCGGCGCGTACGTAGAACGCGCGTTGCACTCGATCGTGGACGCGATCGACGAGAAGCGAGACGGATGCTAGCGTGCGAACGGGGACGAGGAGAGACGCGGGAGAGCGCGCGCGAGAGAAAAAAAGGAGGAAATGGCGCGAGTACGAAGCGTGGCGGAGCCGTGGTGTGCGGTCCGCACCCTCGCACGAGACCTACTCCAACTTTGCTGGTGGAACCGGTAGGTAGGATGGCAAAAGCGACGCCGGCGCTGCCACCACTCGCTGCTACCACCACTGCCCGCCGGGAGTAGACGAGGATGGCTCCGCCGGCTTCGCGGCTGCGCCCTTTCGCCTCTCTCCAACCCATTATGCCTCTTCGCGCGCACAGTCATAAACACACGTATATACACGTCGAACGCCTTATCGTGCAGAGTGCGAAAGAGAGAGGGAGCGAGAAAGAGACAGAGAGAGGAGGGGGACCAACACGTTGCCACCAACGTGCTCTCCGCTACTCGCCCTATAATAACGTTCTCGCTCCTTTGTGTAGGTAGCTCGCTTCTTCCTTCGCCCCGCGCCTCGTCTCCCCTCTCCCTCTTTCGCCGCAACACGTAGCCCGAACCAGCTACTTGGCCTGCCCCCGTCTACACCCCGCGATACATCATCGTATCGCTTTATGTCTCGCCTAACGTTTTATTAACCGGAGGATCAAGCGCGCCAACCTTCTTTCCCGCGCGCCTCTCCCCCCCTCGCCGTCTCCCTCTCTCTTCGTCGCGATCTTCGTCTGGATCGCGGATTGTCCGAGCGGCGCGGCGATATACGTCTCCTTTCTTTCTCTCTTCTCTCTCTTTTCCTTTCCTTGTCTTTTTTCGCGACGTTGCCGTTAATTCGCCGTGAAGAATCCACCGGAGGAGAACACGAGGCGACCGTAAAGCGAATAAAACGTGAACGAGAGATTGGACGCGATCGCGAAAGTGATATCGTGCCGAAGCAAGGGGAGAGCGAAGATTTCGTTGAAGATCTTGAGCCGCGAGGAAGCTTGAGGGAGTTGAAGAGTTGTCGAAACGTTGAGATCGAGTAATTAAGATTCCAATTTCAAGACCAACGATTATTTCTTCTCCCTTCCCTCGCCGATAAACGCGGAGTAATGCGAGTCGGCAATCGCGTGGCAAGAAGTTAAGCGGGGAGAATCGTGCCGATCTTGGAACGGCAGAATTTCAATTTTTCAATTTCGCGTTGCGAGGAGGGGAGAAGGATGGAAGATCGAAGAAGGCGAATCCCGGGTTTAATACCGGATAACGATAAAGTTAGGTAGGCGTAGCGTTCGTTGTCTCGATAAACGAATTTCTCTCGGTGGAATTTTTCTCGGTTGCCGATAATGCGTAAAAAATGGAAAGGACAAGGCGCGCGCGTTGTATCGAATACTCGCAAAGAGACGTCGCGAAAAATAAACGTCGATGCGTTTCCCCAAGACGCCTTCTTGGGAACGAATCCCTTCGGATAGTATTTACACGATCCTGTGGGGTGACGTCGAACGTCTCGCGCTTTATCCTAAAATATGAAACGGAGCGTTGTTCGACTTCCGAGGAATTTGCTTCGAGCTCCTCGGGCGAAATTCGAATTGATCGGGCGGATCCTCCCTCGAACACGCGCTCTTTCAAATTGTTTTCCAGCGCGAGGGAAATCCGGATCTACGACACGCGAATGTCGCGCGAATTCCTGACGGAACTGCTGCGGCCGAGGCGAGCTGAATCGATCCCTTTACCAGACAGAGAAAGAGAGAGAGAGAGACGGTCCGGTTGTCCATGCAGAAATCAAAGTCACTTGACACGGTGGGTTCGCAGGAATTTCATTTACCAGATTCTAGGAGCGCGACCAACCCGACTAATTCGCGCCACGCTCCGGATAGAACTTTGTAACACGGAGGGGAATCGCGTTTTACCTGCCTTATCGATCTCCCCCCGTAAACCTGTGCGCCAACCGGTGTATCCAACCGAATACGACGCGAGAACGTGTACCATTCCCTTCGATCCCTTCTCTCCTTCAAAGATTCGATCGCCTTTGCTCGACCGGAATGGATTGGGCGAACTTCCGTGTATTTTTCGAATCTAAATTGCTTACGATTCTTCTCGAAGATCGGAATGGATGCGACTTTCATTAGACTTTCATGGAGAAATTTTTCGAAGAGTAAAATTACGAGTTGAGGGAAGGCGAATGAATTTTAGTGACGGTGGTTCCTCGCACCGCGTTTCAACCGCGTCGAGGGACACAGCAAGAGGAGGAGGATGTCGCTGCCTCTCTCTCCCTCCGGAGGAAATTGGCCATCTCCCTTCCAGGACTTGGCACACAGCTCACGTATAATCTTTCCAGGTTGGCCGATTTCTCATCGGCGTGAATTGCCGGTACACGCAGAAAACGCGCGAGCAAATCCTCCGGATCCAGAGGAGGTGAAGCAGGCACGTATTTGCTGCGCGTTTTGCGCCACGTTCCTTCACGCTGCGCCCCGACATAATTCCAACCGTGGTGGCGTCGCATCGTCGAGTGGGGGAAGAGAGAGAGAGAGAGTAAAGCATTGGCCGGAATTAATGCCGATTCACGGCAGCGCGGATGCGGCAACAACGGATCAACCGATCGCCTCCTCCTGATATTTAAGACGCGCGTTAAAGACCGTGTTGATTTAGCATTAGGACTGTCCATTAATAATCCTTATCTTTCGTTTCAAGAAATCTATTTGCTTTTCTCTTCTTTTTTTCTTTTCTTTTCTTTTCTTCGACGGCATTATTTTTGAAACAGAGATCATTGAGATTGTACTATTATATTTCCTCTCGTATCTTGATTAATAATTGTGAATGATCGATCGCGAACTAAAAAAAGATACGTTTTAAAATTTTCCTCGATTGAAGTGTCGTTTTAATTCGAATTTCGAATCGTCTCATAATTTCCATTAATTTCTATCGAAGTAAATTCCCAACGAAATGAATAGGTCGATTCCATTCGGGGAATTAGATGGACGAAAACATAAAAATCTATTAATAATCGTAAATCGACGTTTCATCGAGCTCGTTTCTTCGCGGGGTACGAAGATAGCAAAGATTTATACGGCAACGAATAGAACGGCCCGGAATAGAAGTTTCTGAATCTTTGCAAGAATTTGAATGGATCTCTTCCAACCTATATTAAGGCGTATCCCTGCATGATTTTCTTTCTAAAAACTTGTAATTTAACCGTATAGATGTTCTCTAATTTTTTTTCTTTTTCTATCATTATTACTGTATTTATATACACTGCTTCAATAAATCTCTATCCAAATTTAACGAAAAAAAAATATTTCGAAAGATAAACGTTCGTCAAACGTAAAGTTATACATCTAATATTTATCATATTAGAAATAGCCGCGTGTATGATTTTCATCAAAGATGATTAATTAATCTTCTTCCCCTTTTTTTTCTTCTTCCCCCTACGAAGCTACGTATTAATCGGTCGACTCGCATGGAAAGTCGTTGGTAATCGGGCAAGTTGGGAACTCGCGTCGGCAATACTCTTGCATGACATAGCCGGCTCAAAGACTTTTCGGGCCGCGGTCGAGGATCAAAGTAGCGCGGCGCGGGTGAACTTTCAAAGGCTTATGAAATTCCAGTAGTGGCTTTTGTGCGCGAATCGTTGCGCGAATCGTTGCGCGGCCGCGGACGGTAACGAGCGAATCCCCGAGTTTTTTTTTCTTTCCTTTTCTCTCTCTCTCTACTTTTTTTTTCTTTCTTTCCAATTAACGGGACGGAAAAAAACCGTGGACGCGCGCTCTTTTCAGTCCCGGGCCTTTTTTCCACTCCCCCCTTCCTCCGGCTTAAGCCACGCGTAACGCACGTGCGCGCGATCGATGCGCCTCTCGTGGCCTCTTTTCGAAACGAAACGAAAGAAAGAAAGAAAGAAGGAAGGAAAAAGATAATCGAATATTGGCGAATTGCCAAATATTACGTTTCCTTTCGATCGTCTCTCTGTGGTTTACGGTTACGGTGTCGTTGGTAGACGTGTTTTGTGACGGATCGACGATTTAAAATTCGAGCAGAGGCCCGTCATGCAGGATACAGAATAACAAGCGTATATCTCGTAACAGCCAATTCCCTTGACAGCGAGTCTCGAGAAGGCGGAAGGGAGGGGGGAGTTAACGCGTTACCCCGCAAGACAGTTCGTGCAACTCCGTGGAACTCGTTGAAACTCGTAATATCTTTCTCCCATCCCCACCCGTTGCGAGGAGGAAGAGAGGGGGAAGAGGAGAACGGATTGCGGGGATGTATGGAAAAGGAAGAGGTAGGAGTGTAGTATCGTTCCATCGCGTGGCAACCGTGCTACGCTTTCACGGTTGATGTCGTCGTCGTCGTTGTCGACGTTCTGGACTCGACGTATCCCTCCTCGAGGATGGCCGCCGTTAGTCAAGGAAATCCTTTGATCTTTTACCCCTGTCCTCCCGTATCGGTCATCCTCCAGTTTCCACTACCCGTCGAAAGAGCGGGATATACCGTGGCGCGTGTATCGCTCTCGCCACTTTTATCTTCCGCTGTCATCTTCGATTTTAATTAAACTCGAAAAATCTTGCGCGGAGGGGGGAGGAGAGATTTTTTTTCCCTCTCTCTCTTTGTACTCTCTAAAATGGGGATATCGGGATAAATAAATTTCGGGGGGAGATAGGGAGAATATGTAGAAAAGTGGGAAGAATGGCGATTATGTAATGGCGGGGGACCGTTCCGGCTGGTTGAAAATTTATCACTTTTGGCTAGAAACCTAGCTCGTAAAATACATCTGCTCTTAACGGGATATCGATGAAAGCGATCGGTGTGTGTTTTCGAGAACGGCGGCCGACCACCTCGTATAAACTAGCCCCCCCTCTTCCCTCCCCCTCCTCTCTCTCTCTCTCTCTCTTTCCTCCCCTCCCCTGGAATGTGTAATAAAGTGGATCAATTAAGGCGGGCAACGATGGAAATTTAGATGTTAATTAACCCACAGTCTAGAATATGGATGGTGTTTGGTGAATATAGCAATGGATTAATTTCGCCAAAACGTTTATCCCCCCCCCCCCCTCCCCTCTGCTCGAGCGAAAAAAGAAGGAAGAATCGTTGGTTCGAAGCTAATTAAATGAAAAACTGTTCCCTCTCCCCTCCTTGCAGGGGAATTCGATGAAAAAGTCTTTCCCTTAATTCTATCTAAGAATAGACGTAAAATCGAACGATTCTGTTCTATATATGCATATGTATATATAGAAATTTTCGTAAATCGAGTCGAAATCCGAACGAAATCCACTTTCTGATAATTTCTCGCGAATCGGTCGCCTCGTGTTTCGCACGATTTTGCCTTGTAATGAATTAAACCGATAGCAAAGTTTGATCCACGGTCATTCACGGTCAACGGAACACGTGGGATTAACAAGCGTTTCTGGAACGCGCGGATGATTGCACGCAACTCGGATCGTCGTAAAAATTAAACCAGACGTCCCATCGAGATCCTCGAATAATTCATAACCTATCGAACAAAGCTATTTCTACAAATGAAATATTCACGGGACCATCCCGTGCAGGATCCCGGAACGAAATCCTACTACAAACGGTACTCAACGTCCCTCCTCGACGTCACGAATCTACAGCGATACGTAACACGGGTGCGAATCGTCGATAAATTTGCAAATTCGATCGTTGTTTTCGTTCGTTTTCGCGTCCCGTAGACGAGAGACAAAACGCGAGAGAGAAAAAAAAAAGGCGGGAAATCATCATCAAGACGATGCGATGATCGAGCGAGAACGGGCGTTGAAACGAAAGAGCTAGATGCCGTATTTCCATGATGCGGCGTCGATGAGCCGAGAACGATCGTGGCTATTCCATTTTCCATTCGAGTGGATCCGCACGCTTAATCGATAGTTACAGCGCAGACACGCCCGGCGCTAGCTCCGATAACTCGGTCACCAACGAGCACGGAACTTGGAAAGGTCAGCGAGCCAGATGCGAAATCACTTCGCGACGACGTTATCGACGGTCGGCCAAAGGCGATATCGATCCCGTCTCGTGCGATTTAACGCGGAAGAGGTGATCGACCGTCCATCGAACGCCCCCTTCCTTCTCCTTCGTTATCGCCCGAGTTCCATCCCCTCCACCGTTTTCAATTTGCACGGTGGACGATTCGAATTAACAATCGACTCGCTCGGTAATACTTAGAACTGGCAACGATCGAAAGATTGATACCAACGGTAGGTACGACTAGGTAGTCGATGGCGCGCTAGTTGGTTTATTATCGTTCGTTCCGTCTCGTTACGCTTGCGACGAATAGAGCAGCGTTCGTCAACATCTGTTCGAACAACAACGCGCAAATAATTGATAACATTCGCCAATTGAGATACATTATGGACGATGATTCATCAAATTTATTAGGTAAAAGCTAACCGAGCGAGAAAGATGCGAGAAGAAAAGGAAAAAAGAAAACTCTGAGCGATAAGTTTATCGGAAAAAGTTTAAAAGAAAAAAGAAAAAAATGTTAAAATTTCCGGTCGTATAAATGCGCAATCGATAAAATAATTCGGATCTATCGAAAAGAAAGATAACGAAGGCGCGAATCGTCGAGCATGCATTCGTTAATAGAAAATATCGTGGGATCGATTAATGTAACTTTTATATTTACGATCGGGCATTCGGCATCGTTGATAATCGTTTAAATGCCGATTAAACGAGAACTCGTCGTCGCGAGTGAAATGGGTAGGCCGAATAAATTGAAGGTGGGCGCGGTCGCACGCAGACGCATCCATTCGCGGGCAAATTACACGCTCGTTCGTCGAATAATCGATGTTTCTAGTTGTCCGTGACATCGTTAAAACGACACGTTTTGCTGATGCCCCGACGGTGGAATAATTGGCGCGTGAGAACGGGCCAACGGGCCCTCCTATGAATTTATGAACACCGCCTATACGCGACGATAACCACGCGTTGCAATGGCGCGTGGTTATTCTTACGCGCAGGCACGACGCGTTTTCACAGCCAATTAAAATTATATCGCGGTAACAAGTCACGTGTAATTGTCCGGTAAAATGAGATCGCGGTCCGGCCTCCCAGGTGACGACGGTAATGAAAGAAAATTTATTGAGATGAACGACCGCGCGAATTCATGACCGTGCCGCGGCAATGCATCGCGTGCTGACCACCCACCTCCCGACCATTGTCCTTTTAATATTCACTTTCCTCTGATAAACCGCAATGATATCTATTACGACCAAATTGCATCTTGATTATTTTTCGCTCTCCTCTTCCCCTCTCCCTCGATATCAATGCCGCTCGAGAATATAATTCGCTCCTTTCTTTCTTTTTTTCTCATTTTAGAAATCGATGAGAATAAAAGGATAAGAGAAGAGGAGTAGGACGCGCAAATACCTGCTTCTTGAAATTGAAAAAACAGAGAAAAATTATTCGTTCCTCAAAACATATCGAGAATCTCTTCGAAAAGGATTTTTAATAAATTGGCGAATGAATCAACGATTTACACGATCCCCCCCTCCCCTCCGAAACGAGCATCGTAAATACATAATATCCAATTGGATTAAGCTCGATGCGTATAAAACTATGGAACCATTTACCGGGGACGGTCCGGCTACGATTTGTTGTTACGGGGACGGCTCGTTTGTTGTAAAACATCGTGGTTGTTTTCGGTTTCAATAGTAACCGGCCGCGTCCAGGCGAAACGGTTGTTCACGGATTAATACGATTTCCCCTGTCCCGGCCGTCAACGTTGGCCAACGATCCGCCGACCATCCCATTCCTCGGTATTCGATAACCCATCCGACGCGATTACTTTTCAGTTTCAATCGCGACCAAACCGACCGAGCACCCGCCCGCTCGTCCACCCGCCCCCCTTGTTTTCATATCGATCGTGCAGATGCGTTACAACCTTCGATCGCGTTCCCAGATATCGTCGCCGTTACACTTTCACGCTTATGTTTGCCGTACGCTTTACGACATCGCTATGGCAACTCGATCCACCATTCGACCACGTTATTTGCCTTCCCTTCCTCCCCACCCGCGTATTACTCGCGAAACGAGGTTTAATCGACTCGGTCCGGCGCTTCGTTATCTTCGACGGCCGGCCAATCGGCTAATTAATTAGGGAATCGTTGACGCGTGAACGCGTGTGGAATTCGCGGATTAAATCAGGGGTAGTCGGATAAAATGAAAGTTTGGGAAAAGAAGAGAAAAGGGTGTGTCGCGTCGTCTTGTCTCGCAGAAAATATTGGCTTGGCAACTAAGTAATTGCGGATTTTTTTTAGAAAATCGAAGACAATTTTTTCATGGAACTAAATAACTTTATTCTGTAACGTGTTGCCCATTTTGATCAATCACCTTTTGCCATCTTTCAGCCAGCATCATAATCCCACGTTCGTAAAACTTGTGGTTTTTATTGGCAAAAAAGTGAATCAGGTACGATTTGATATCATCGTCGTTATTGAAATTTTTACCATTCGAGGAGTTTTGTAAAGAGAGAAACAAAAAGTAATCGGATGGTGCAAGGTTAGGATTATATGGTGGATGTGGCAAAACATCCCAACCAAGCTCCAATAATTTTTGCCGAGTGACCAAAGATGCGTGTGGCCTTGCATCGTCACGATGGAATACAACACCTTTTCGATTTGTCAATTCGGCCCGCTTTTCTTCAACCGCATTGTTTAATTTCGTTAGTTGTTCGATGTAGACAACAGAATTGATCGTTCGGTTGGGTGGTAAGAGTTCAAAATAGACAATTCCTTCGTAATCCCACCAAACTGATAACAAAATCTTCTTTCGACGAATACCAGCTTTTGATGTTGTTCGAGCTGGTTCACATGGCCTGCTCCACCATCTTTTCCGCTTGATATTGTTGCAAACAACCCATTTTTATCGCCAGTTATCAGTCGTTTTAAAAATGGATCATTTTCGTTATGTTTCTTTAGCAAATCGCAGCTGTTAATGCATTGCGTTAAATGCTTTTCTTTCAGTTCGCGAGGAACCCATGTATCGAGTTTTTGAATATAGCCAAGTTGTTTTAAGTGGTTTTCGATGCATGTATGCGATACACGAAGCTTCTCCGCAATCTCACGAGTTGTACTGTGATGATCCGAATCGATTATTGTTTCGATTAGGTCGTCGTCAACTTCAACTGGACCAGAGCGTTTTTCGTCTTTGAGTGAAAAATCACCAGAACGAAATTTGTCAAACCAATTTTGACACTGCCGTTCTTTTAAGGCTTCGTCGCCATAAACAGCGCGTAACTTTTTGCGAGCTTGCGATGCGTTTTTCTCTTTGCGAAAATAAAAAAGCAAAATACGACGATAATGTTCCTTTTGATTTTCCATTTTTCAACGAAAACTACGCAACCGATCAAAAAACTTTTTTTACCGATCGACAGCTGAATTGCCAACTATCAAATAACAAAATGTGTTTTACATTTGGACTACGCCAGCAAACCTAAAAATTCAACCGAAGCCATTTATGAGTGAAATCCGCAATTACTTAGTTGCCAACCCAATAATTAATTCCGTTTCATCGAGTTTGCTATACGTTTAATATTTTTGGAGGGGGGGATAGGATTGTTGGAAGTTTCAATAATTCCATTTCCATTGATTTTCTTCCATTTGCGAAATGCTTCCCCCATTTTGCATTTCGCGATGAATACGAAACGATACGAAAATTTAGTAAGTTTTCCAATTCGAAGCGGTGTAAGAATACGTAATGATAAATACTTCAACTTGGTTGCACTTCGTTTCTCGTCGGGTGAAAATTGAATTAACGTAGCGTGCATCAAGATAATTGAAAGAAAGAAGAGGGACGATCGATTTCGATAAGAAAAATTGGAAATAACGTCGTAAAATGGCATTTATTTGACTCGAAATAAATCGATCGTACTTTGCACCGTAACTCTTTTCAAAAAAGTAGATTTCCATAAAATTCCATATGCAATTTGGTTGATAATCTCTTCTCATCCACGGAATTCGAAACACAAGGGAAGAGTAAATTTGTATGCGGGATACGCATGCAAATACGAAGCGTAGAAATTTTGAGAAATTTCCTCTGTTCTTGATCCACTGTATAAAAATCGTGCGCGGTGACGTTGGAAAGATACAAAAAAAAAAAAAAAATTTGAAATTCCAAAAAAAAAAAAGTATACGAAAAGATGCCGATTGATTTTTATTACTTGGAGTACAGTGGACCATCGTGTCGGTCGGTTTTATTGCTGGCAAAAGCGATCGGCGTTCATTTGAACTTGAAAACGAACTCTCTCTCCTTTGAAACACATGAAATCCGAATTTGTGAAGGTAATTCACCCGTTTTTTATTTGAAATATATTTTCTTTTTTTTTTTCAACTCGTCGATAAAAACAATTTTGTCTCGGTTGAATCCGCAACGCGTAATACCGACGATAATGGCTTCGTTTTGTGCCGAGAGGTAAGCGTTAATTATCATCAACCTTGCTCCTCGATAATAACGCGTTCGCGTGTTCGCAGCCGGCCAATCGTGGGATACTTGGTGAGCAGATACGCCGAAAACGACTCTCTGTATCCGAGAGATCCAAAGAGGAGAGGTATGGTGGATCAAAATGCTGTATTTTGGCATAGGTACCCTTAACGAGAACGTGGTTAAATGTTACGTACGTATTTCCATTTCGTTTCCATGTATATTCTATGTATATCCGTCGTTAAAAGCGCGCGGTGACTTTACCGACAGTACTCGCCAACATTTTTGAAGGCGCATTCCTTGGAACGAGGAGAGGTGTGGAGAGATAGTGCGAGGTGTTGAACGCGTTTCTCAACGATCGCGAGTACGTTGCCGGCGACACGCTTACCGTTGCTGATTTTGCCATCCACACGACCGTTTGCGTCCCCGTTGGTAAGTCAGTTTCGTCCGCACGCGACGTATAATTATCTTACTTTAACCTTACACGTTTTGTAATTATACAATGTTATATAACGTTATATAATCTTTTGTAATTATATGATTGTATAATATATTATGACATTATGTTATAATTATAAGAAAATGACACGAGATAATTGAAAGAATATATTAAAAGCATCAAATATATGTATATATATATATGTTAACAGTGTTTCGACTTCGATATCGACCGATACGACGATCTGGCAACTTGGCACAACAAGTTGTAAGAAACTTTTGGATAAATTTGGTTTCGATGCTGTGCACGCTCCCGGGACGAGATTGTTTGCCGACTTGTATCGGGCGAATTTACAAGAATCTAGTTAAAGGGCGCAAAATGAATCGATGATCGAGATTAGGCATGGAACGCGTATCGAACTCAAATCTCCTTGTTGTTTAACTTCATGTTTTGAATGAGCGTAAATGTTATCTTCGATCTAGCGAATCATCATGAAAAATAAAATTGACGTGATTTAACGATTACACGAGAATTACAATTAGTTAAAGTGAATAGTTTTTTTATCGCTACGTATCTTTTGCTTCACTGCTTGTACTGTATGTGTTGAAAAAAAATTAGCGAATCGAAAAAAATAATTCTCGGAAAAATAATATCTCTATATAGATAACAATCTTCGAATCGACTCGAACCTATTTAACCTAAACAAATATTATTATATGTACTTGAAAATGACTTTAATACACGTGATAAGTAAAATATTCGTGGAATTTTTAAATACGCGAAAATTTTTAAAATAATTGCGAATTTTCCCGATTCTTCGATTCTGTTAACCGAGATAATAATAGATAAATACAATTCTCGTTGATCTTGAAGATTTCAATCAAGGTTGAACAAAAAGATAGCTGCTTTCTCCTCGAGCGACCTCGGCGTCTTTGAGAATACGTGACCGTATTCGCCAATGGAATTCCAGTATTTTTAAAAAAATAGAAATAAACTTACGAACGCAAGGTAGAATTGAAGAAAACGGAAGTAGAATTCTTTTTCTTAAAAAAAGGAAAAAAAGCTTGTCGAGCGATAGAAATGATAAATGATACTTTTACGAAATATCGAGAAATCGAGTCTATCTGCGGTATCAATTTCAAATTATTATTCTTTATGCATGAGAATCATGCATCGAATACACAATTAATATAATTACACATTTTATCTGGCCATATGAATACCATTATTTTTTATCGCGCGAGAAGAGAGACATTGTATTGTAACAACTTTTCTATTTACATACATACGTGCATAAAAGTTGCATATTATCATATAAATGATTTATCGTGATGATAATAATTCTTCGTTCGGAAACATTTCATGCGTGATACTATGCGTAATATCGATACTCGCGATAAATTGTTTTAAACGAGACAAATCGCGTGGAAAAGAAGTGAAAGATCTAATGCATGTATAGTCGGTGACAAAAGTATTCTTTCTTCAAAGAGAAAGATATGGAAGAAATTTTTCACAAAATTCCATCGCCTTTCCCATCCCATAAAAATAAAAAATTTTCCCTCTTATTCGACGCCATCCACAATCCCAAATTTTCATTAAAAAGAGATCAAACGAAAATCTCGTACTTTTGCCGCTGCCTGTACGTCACACAATAATATATTTGCTGAATAAATACTTTTAAACACATTTACGTAACGGTTGTTCGAATTTATTTTTTTATTCCAATACACCTGATAAACGATACGATAATTTACTGAGAAGGCAAGGTTGTTTCGTTGGATTCGATTGGACGATTCGATTAGAAGAGGCAGGGCCGCCAATCAGAGGCCGCATTCTTCTCGATCGCTGAATCGGCCCTGATACGTTTCTAACGATTCGAAAGGGATGAGAGGAAGGCAAGGCGACACATTGCCGTTTCTTGTCGCATTCCTCGATCGACAGTCGAGTGTGCAGAGATAGTCGCGCTTAGACCAGCCGCTTCAAAAGAAGTACGTGCACGCAAGCATATATATATATATATATATGTATAAAAAGATCGAGAAGGCTTACATGTTTGGTTAATTATCTCGCGGGACAACAGAGCTACCATTGTAAATCTACTTTGCGCGCCGCCACTCTCTTCGTTTATTCTCTCAGTCAGTCACAAATCATCCTTGTTTTCGCCACCTCGAGCAATCTGGTACGCAATTTCAAATGGTTTTTCCAACCATTTGTGCTTTCAGTTTCTAACATATATGTGTGTCAATCTACGTTTCGCTTTACACGAGATATAACGATTTCTCTTCTCCCGTTTCTTTTTCTTTTTCTTTTTTAACAATCGACACGGACATGTTGTTCTCGAACAAAGTTATCGAGTTGATGCATAGCGGGGACGGTGGATCAGGAGCTGGTAAAATTATCCTTTTCGAGAATTTCCGTCGTGGAAAGGTTTGGCGAGAAAAGAAGAATTCTGGCACAAAATTTTATCAATATTTTCAAAAATTATTTTAAAAAATATTTCAGTTATTATACGAGTTACTCGATAATTGCACTTACTTAAATTATAACTGTAATCATTTTTTCTTTGCTAATTTTGAAATATAATTATATCCTTGGCGCGATATTTGCGCGCAATTATATCTTGCAATTTTTGAAAGTTATAATTACACGATAATTATATTTAAAATGGATATATATATATGTACATTTTTTCAAAAACAATTTGCATTTTTTCATTCCTTTCGAACGTTTTAACGTTTAAAGGGAAAAATAAAGAATTATAATCAATAATATTTGCTCAAGGAGGAATAATCGTAATCGCGATCTCCGCAGAAATTAATTTGTTGTTGCAGAAATTAAAATGCCGATCGATTTTTATCAACTTCCCGGAAGTCCTCCGTGCCGCGCAGTTGCGTTGACGGCTGCCGCTCTCGACATCGAGATGAACTTCAAACAGGTCAATTTGATGAACGGGGAACACTTGAAGCCTGAATTTTTAAAGGTATTTTTAAGAATACGAATATCGTTCGAAGATCGTGAGAATTGAAACGAGAATTAAATCGTAGATAAACCCGCAACACACGATACCCACGATTGATGACAATGGTTTCCGTCTGTGGGAAAGGTAAATATATCTTCGCTTCTTTCTTTTTTTTTTCGAAAGAATTAAAGAATTACTTCGTTTCAGTCGAGCCATCATGACGTACTTGGCGGACCAATACGGCAAAAATGACACTCTGTATCCGAAAGATCTGAAGAAACGTGCGATCGTCAATCAAAGATTGTACTTCGACATGTGCAGTTTATACAAATCGTTCATGGATTATTACGTAAGTTGTACAAATTATTATTATTTTTAAAATTGTTTACAAAAACTATCTCCATCTCTGTGTAAACTATTCGATTATTGGTTAAATTTTAAATAACAAAAAATAAATCATGTAAAAATTATTTATTTACCAAGAAATATTAATAAATAAAGCTTCTAACTTTAACTTTAGATTTAAAAAATCTATATTTCTTTTTATAACTTAATTTAAAATATAATTTAATATATAAATAAAATAATAATAATAATAATAATAAAAATTATTATATTATATAATAAGCTAAATAAAGCTAACAGATTCATACCCCTGTCGATAAATTAATAATTTTTATATATATAAAAATTATTTAAAATTTATTTTAGCGTTTAAGCACATAAAATTTTGAATTTTAATAGTATTAATTAAATTAAAATAAATTGGATATTAGTTAATAAATAATAACATTTAAATTGCATTTAAAAATTAATTAGATATTCGAAAGATGAAATAATAATAATAATGATAATAATGATAATTTCATTCTCAGTATCCAATCATTTTCATGAAAGCGGTTAAAGATCAAGCGAAATACGAAAACATCGGCACGGCGCTATCGTTTCTCGATAAATTTCTCGAAGGGGAAAACTATGTGGCAGGGAAGAACATGACTCTTGCCGATTTAAGCATCGTATCCACTGTCTCCACTTTAGAGGTAAATAATCGTTATCTTATCGAAATTTTCTTCTTATTCGCGATGTTTGAACAAGATCTTAGCAAATTTTTAATTCTTCTTCAAGTAAGATACTATGTTAAATACCGTAATATATTCATCTCGATTTAATTCGTTTGAAAAAATTAAAGTAATTAAAAAATAAAGTTGCTTCGAGTAATTATTTATTCAAACCTTCGAATAATGTTAACGTTTATGATACAGCTGTATCATCATCATCATTGTCGATCCGTATAACTTCTCGTATAATCTCGCCATTACGATTATTCGCGATCATCGTTTCGAAGGATAAAATTATCGTGGTAACTTTATTCGTAATTTCGACTATTAAATTTCCCCCTCCCCCTCCCCCGATTATACAAGCGGATATACATTGCAAATGCTCTGCGTTGTGCGCTTTTCCAAGATTGGGAAATATATTTTTTTCCCTAAATAAAAAAATTACTATACATTTATTTAATCGATCTACGAGATTATATTCCTTTTGATAAGTTAATAATAATTGTACGATCGTTCTTATAACAGGCCCTGGACTACGATCTCAGCAAATATAAGAACGTTACGAGATGGTTCGCAAAGATAAAACCCGAGATACCGAAATACGAGGAGTACAACAACGCTGGGTTGAAAATGTTCAAAGAGTTGGTGAACGAAAAGTTGTCGAAAAAGTAAAGCGAGATGAGATAAAATCCGTCCGTTTATTTTATTTTATAATTCCTTCGTTTTTTATTATTCGTATGAAAAATTATTTTACGTATAAATAAATTGTTCTTTGTCCCTTTGGGGGAATTGAATCCGAGTTTTAATTTTAATTTTCCAATCAAATTTATTATCGTCTTCTTAACTTACGTTTCCACGAGATATATATATGTTGTAATTCTTGATATCTCGATTGAGAAATATCGAGAAATGTCGACTTGGTCGATTCCATTTTCTCCCGTGGGCGAAAAATTTCATCAGGATGATAAAAAATTTCAATGGATAAAATGGATAAAATACGACAAATTTAGGAAAAGTAAATCACACGTGTCGTCGTATATTTTTTTTTTTAAACAGTTTTAAAAAAAATTGCATCGAAAGAGTATCATCCTGCATTTTATAATTTCTAATCGATTTGACGGTCGGTCATTTAGAAGATTATTAACATTATCGCGTTTACCATACGGTAAATAGTGGAATCAGCATCGAACAGCAAATTAATGAACCTTGTAATTATAGAAGCCACTTGGTGTTCGCAATGCGGCCAATTTACTTCGGCAGTAGCCATCCTTTTGTTTCGATGTTCATTTGCTAATTACCCTCGATCTCGGTTTCAGCTACGTTTTAATTACTGTACAATGGTTGGTAAAACTCTTTAATCGATATTTCCTTCCTCTTTTTTCCTACGATTAGCCCGACAAGGTTAAAAAAAGAAAAAAAAACTTTCGAATCTTATCCCCTTGAAACAAAATATATAAGAATAAACATTTTGTAATAAGTTTCAGCATCGTTCGAACAGTTAAAATTACATATACATGCATATATATATATATATATATATATATTATATAATATTGGAATATAGCTATGTATCGAACGAGCAAGCTCTACACTCTCGATAAAACAGCGCGTATTTCCTTCCTCATTCGTACAAAATTTTTCTTAAAATATATATATATATAGTACTGGAATATAGCTATATATCGAACGAGCAAGCTCTACACTCTCGATAAAACAGCGCGTATTTCCTTCCTCTTGTCCTTCCTCATTCGTACGAAATTTTTCTTAAAATATATATATATATATAGTACTGGAATATAGTTATGTATCGAACGAGCAAGCTCTACACTCTCGATAAAACAGCGCGTATTTCTTTCCTCTAGTCCTTCCTCATTCGTATGAAATTTTTCTTAAAAAAAACAAATGACAGTCATTTGAGATACGGATTATAAACTTGTTGTTGTTACGAAACAAATTGAAGGTCATTTCTTCGCATGTTGGTGATCGTTGTTATATAAACAATAATAGACAACAACATTCGTCACACGAATTTCGATCAAAATAACGTCTAAATTAAAAATATTTCAGGTAAGAGAAAGATTAATTACATATCGTGTTATATCGTTTTTTAAACAAGTTCAATTCGTTTAATTATTATTTTTTTTTTTAAATTCGTTTCTCTTCTTTTCACTGTTAGTACTTGAACCATCTCGCTTGCACGTATCGATTATTCGTTAATAGCGAATACACGTAGTCGTACAATACACTAGCCAGATTCAAGTACACGTAACTCGGGCACGATTGAAAAATAATGCTTCGTCGATTATCGTTCGATTGGAAAAAAAAAAAAGAAAAAAAAAAAGAAATAAATTACAGATATACACGGAATTATATATAAATTCCGTAACTAGGGATAAAACTCATTCTCGCAGAGTGAAATTAGGACGAGGATTCTTGGCATTGTTTGAATAATGAACGAACGAACGGACGAACAAACGAAATTTAACGCGAATTACACGCGCAATTACACGCGAAATTATTTACACAAGATAATTCCATAACTATTCGCGTGTATGGATATCGATTTTCTTGAGGTATTGAAAATCTTCTAGTTGAAAAATTAGTAGCTGGAAAAAAAAAGGAAATATAATTTTTGTATTACATTTATGTTATATCATCCTTAAATATCATTTATTTAATCACTTATTTATTTATTTTCATAATATTTTTTTTTTTTTTTTTAGTTGGAGTGTGATCATGTCGTTGGATTTGTATTATACACCCGTAAATTCACTTTACAGTCCTCTTAGCTACAGAAACTATCGGTATCTCCTTAAATTTGAAGATAATCGATATATTTGCAAATGAACATTTGAAACCGGAATATGAACAGGTCAGTACGATGAATGTATATAGAAATTTTAAATAGATATATAATTGATTCGTGCGATTTGAAAAAATCGATACTAGACAATGCTCTCCAATTCGTTTTTTCTTTTTTTTTTTTTATCCACGATGGATAAACGATTTCAAATTTAAAGTGATTATGCTTTGTGATTACTATATTCTTACAGTTAAATTCGCAGAAAACTGTTTTCTACATTTCTCATAGACGGTAATTACAAACTAACGGAAAGGTTTGTATATTGATGAATCATGATAATTAATATTATCTAATTCCATTTCCATTTCGTATGTCATCGTTTCGTTTCGCAATTCGTAGTCGAGCTATTATATCGTATTTAGCCGATCAATGGTAAAAATGTTCGCCTGTGTCCACAAACACCAATTGGCCGAGCTTTAGTCAATCATAGATTACATTTTGATATCTGTATAGAGGCATGAAGGATTATTACGTAACTGTTCAAAAGAAAAATGTATATACATATATATATTTATAATAATTGATTTTCCGTTATTTTCGATTTAGAATATTTCTAGATGAAAAGATTCAATAAAGTTATTATCTAAAAAATGCTTGTTATTTTCTGTCTGAAATAGAATAAATTTGTTTCAGTATGTTTGGAAAGACAAAGGATTATAATCCTGAATGTTACAAGATACTCGAAGACGCGTTTGACGTTCTAAATAAATTTCTGGATGGGTAAAATTATGTCGCTGGACGCAATTTAACTATCGCTGATCTCGCTTTAGTTGCCACTGTATCGACAGCAGAGGTATTAGGAAGCAATGTTTAAAAATGTTTTAAAAGTATTAATTCGGGAATTAAATAATGGCTATTGATCATAGGTTTTCGGTTTCGAAGTGGAGATATACTAATGTTGGTAAATGGATGAACAGAATAAAATCACTTGCACCGGGTTATCGTAAAGCTAATGGCGAAAAATTAGAAATATTAAAAAAATTGATTGAAGATTTTAAAAAGGATTAATATATATAAATATTTATGTATTAATTTGTATAGAATAAACTGAACTTAATGATTAAAATTCAATAATAAATTATCTTTTTTTTTGGATAACGCGCGTGAATGTGATCACGTACCAAGCAAGCATAAAGAGAGCAAATATGGAAGAAAAAAGTGAGAGAAGGACAGAGATAGAGTAAAAATTCGGAATCAACGCCATCTCTAGAGTGCCGCAAATAAAACTCAATATACAAAGAAAATAATAAGAGAAGGATAGAGATAGGATAAGAATTGATCTTCAACGCCATCTCTTGATTTACCCAACATATCATTTTAAATGCAGAATAAGGTAGAAGAAAAAAAATCAGCGTTATCTTTAGAAACATGTTTTTTAAAGAGATATCGTTATCCTCTTTTCTGTTCTTGTATATCGAATTTCATTTGCGGCATTCAGAAGATGATTTAATTCCCAAATTTTTACTCTATTTCTATCTTTCTCTTATTATTTTATTTTCCTCGTCTATCCATTTTGTAAAACTTATTTCCTTAAGAGATATCAACTTTGATAACTCTGATTAACTTCATTTTCGTTTTTATCAATTATTGATTAAAAATTGTAAGAAAATCTATTCAATCTAATTTTTATATATCTTATTTTATTTGTAAATATTTATATTATATACATATCTTACATATATTATATATATATTATATTTATATATTTTCATTTTTATATATCGCAGGTTATATGACTTTAAAAATATTGCAATAAATTTATATATATATATATAAATAATATATATATATATATATATATATAAATAATATATATATATATTAGGCAAAATTCAATGCAATATCAAGTTTCTTGCAAATATCTAGAAAACTAAAACCAAGCGGCGTTAACATGTAAAGAAAAAACTTGTTCAAAATATTGATTTCTAACATGTCTAAATTATTTATAACGTATTAACAAAAATTAACAAAATAGATAAGGATCTCTCTATCGAATAATTACTCAAAAAAATTTATGAAAAAATATATTAAAGAAATTATTTTTAAAATATTTTATAAATATTTTGAAATATTTTAAAATATTTATTTTATCAATTTTTATGATTGAATTGAATATAATTCTCATATTCATCGCTTTAAATCGTAAAGATCATCTCAAACATTCTGTTTTTGTTTTTTTACTCAATCACTATTTCAAAATATGGAATACAAAGTATCATTAAATGTTAGATATATTCTATATTTCGTCTGCGGATAATTTTTGAATAGTTTAGCGCAGAGATATTATTGATTTGAATTTAGCGCTATCGAAAATATTAAGATTTTTATGTAGAAAATCGTGCTAATAACGACTATACTTACATTGCAAATGCAGTTTTTTTTTTTTTTTGAATTTTTTTTTTTTTCAATTTTGAGGTAAGAATTTCGATTTCTTGATAATTTTCCGATGAATAAGTATGCAAATCGTATGAGCGGTCACATAGTTTCACGATTGGAAACTAAATGAATATAGCAATATATATTTGTCTTTCCTCATCCTCTATCATTAGATAGAAAGCATTCTATTGATTTAAGATATATTTTATGTATATTTTCGTACTTCTATACATCGTAATATACAATGAAAATATAATTTCATTAAATATTCTTTTTTGGTCTTTCTCCAAATATGGCAGTACCAACTCTAACATTGGTACTTCCTAATTCCACCTATATAATATTAATTTCATTTATATTTTATTTATATTTTTAAAAATATATATATATATTCTAATTGAAATTACCGCATGTTCATAATCATTTGACATTCCCATTGATAATTCAATTTGTTTTAAATCAATATCTAATTGTTTTGAAACATTTTCTCTGCATTCTTTTAAACATAAAAAATCAGGATTTGGTTCTTTACTGTAATCATATCCAAACATACCTATTGTCATAAGACCTATAAATTCTAAATTTTTACAATTAGCAATAATATGCTGAACAAGAGGACAAACATTTGTAATTTCACAACCATTCTTTTCTGAAAAAATAAATATATAATTTTTATATATTTTATATAATTTTATATAATTAATTATTCTATTAAAAAATAATTATTTAAAATTATTTCATATTTAAAATTAGAAATTGATTCTGATAATTATAACTTATTAATTTATTTACTTAAAAATGAAACAAAATTTGTATAAACTTTTGATATAAATTTTATATAAATTTTTTTTTATAATATAATTATAATAATATCTATATATATTTTTTAATATAAATATATATAACTTTTTTTTCATAATACTTTTGATCATAATATTTGTGTAAATTTTTTTGTTCTTGATATTTTTTATTTTCAGGTAAAATATATAATCTGAATAAAATCATTAAAATCATAATATATTACCTTGTTCTTTACTAGTATTAACTTGTACCATCACTTTTAATTTTAAATTTTCATCTTTCCTATAATTAATCCAAGAAGTATTTACTGCTGATGCAAGTTTTTCATTATCTATTGATTCAATTACATATAAATTGGGAACACTTAATAACTTATTTACTTTATTACGTTGAAGATGGCCAATAAAATGCCAATGTATATTTGTACATGTTTCCAAAATAATTGGATCGTTTCCTTTTTCTAATAATTCATTGACATAATTTTCTCCAAAATGTCTTTGACCAGCTTTATAAGCATCAACAATTAATTCAACTGGTTTTAATTTACTCACAGCTACTAAACGTGGTTCAAAATATTTATACTCCTGTTAGTAAAATATTAAAAATTATTATTAATTTATTTATTTTTAAATTAATTATAATATGTAAAATTTATAAAATATTTAATAATACATACTGGTGATCTTCTAGCAGAAGCAATAGTAATTTTATTTTTTACCAGTTTTAAATTCGCTATTAATTCTGCCATTTTTATTATTTAATTCCTTATCAACATTTTTATCACTATGGATTAATTGAAATAATTTATTGTATTATGTATCACACAATTTGATTTGTTTATTTCCATTCACCTAATTTCGTAACGTAATATAGATGTCAATAATACACGAATAAAATCCCTATATTAGGCTAATAAATATATATGAAATAAATTGAATAATAAATTATAAATGTGAAATAATTTAATTATAATCAGATATTGGGATAAAATAATTGCTCTCTAATTGACATTAGAGAATAAAAGTAATAAAATTATATAAAAGCAATGAACGATATCCCATTGGATGAAAGAATGAAAATAACAACATGATATTATTGATTATTATCCCTAGACTAATGATACAATATGAAATGATGCATTTTGCGGTTCTCCTGTTTCCTTCTCTGTATATCACTGACAGCCAGTGATCCTAGTATCTAGTAATTTTGTTGAGCAATTTTATTCTTGGCTTGATTTATTTTCAGTCTCAATTGATGAATGTGGAAATATTGCATTGGTTCATTGGTACATTGTGAAAACCAATTGCGCTAAATAAGGTTATTTTTAAAATTTCAACATGACATTTTTAAAAACTGTACAACCAGGTGAATCCAAAAAATTATTTTATTTTTTATTGCATATTAATTAATTTCTTATATAAAATAATATGTATAATATAATATACATAATATAACCTATAAAATATTTTATTTTACCTACATAACTTATTAAAACATTATTATAGGTTTAAAATTATTTCAAACATATCCAAAAATTTTAAATGTACCTTTACGTCGAACTAAATATTACACTGTTTACTCAGAGGAAAATAAAGAAAAATTTCTTGACGAGGCAGTAAATAGATCATTCTTCTTAGAAATCATACGAGGTTTAGGAATTACAATGTCACATTTCTTTACTGAACCTGCAACAATAAACTATCCTTTTGAAAAAGGCCCTTTAAGTCCAAGATTTAGAGGTGAACATGCATTAAGAAGGTATTGAAAGTTATATAAATTAATATTATTAAATTACAAATAAATATTAAATCTTTTTTAAAAAATTAATATTATTATTCTTTTTTAAAACTGAATGATTTGATATTTGTCAAAATGTTAGTGGATTTGAATAAAATTTTTAAATTTTTAATATATTATAATATATTATAAATTATGATATTGGTTATGTGTACAATGAGAAAAATAATTAAAAATTGATAATTAGATTAAATTTTAATACTATTAATATTATTTTATTTAGAATTATATTTGTGTTTCATTTTGAAATTCTGATGTTTTAAAATTATGATTTTTTAAAGCAAAACATTTTGCATATGCAAAATAATATATAAAACATAATTAATTTATTTTGGTAGATATCCATCAGGAGAAGAAAGATGTATTGCATGTAAATTATGTGAAGCTATTTGTCCAGCACAAGCAATTACTATTGAAGCAGAGGAGAGAGCTGATGGATCTCGTCGTACAACAAGATATGACATAGATATGACAAAATGTATATATTGTGGATTTTGTCAAGAAGCTTGTCCAGTGGATGCAATCGTAGAGGTAATAACAAATATGCACAATTATAGAAATGATTTTTTGGTAAAATTAAAAATAGTATCATCTAAATATTTCAATGATCTCATATTTGTATATGAACTGCTAATGTTTATAAAGATTACAATTGTAAAGCAACTATTTCTATAATTATTATGATAAAATAATAGCTTCTTCATTGATAGATCATTTATAAAAAAATAATAATTATTAAAATTAATATTATTGTTTCTAACTTCGTATTTAAATTTAATTTAAGAAAAATTTCATATAATTTAAAATATTAATTTTATAAATTATTTTAGGGTCCCAACTTCGAATTTTCCACAGAGACACATGAAGAGTTATTATATAATAAAGAAAAACTATTAAATAATGGAGATAAATGGGAATCAGAAATTGCTAGCAATATTCATGCTGATTATCTCTATCGATAAATTTAATAAATCATATAATGTAGTCAAATATTACATATATTATTAGTAATAAAAAATATTTATTGTATAATATTTACCAGCAATAATTAGATTTTGAAATATCAAAATCGATCTATTATTCGTTCAATCGCTATTTTTTTGTAAAAAAATCATTTAATACAAAATTAATTTTATTTTTAACCTCTTCGGTATAATCATTGATTTTAATCATTCCTCGTCGAACGAATAAACAATCATTTGTTTTAATTGATATTTGAATAAAAACAAATGATCTATCGTCGAGTTGAACATAGTATACGTGGCAGATGAATGCCATACGAAAGAAAAGGTTAAAAATATTGTGATATCATAAGTGAAAATTTTCTTTTATAATTATAAATAATTATCATATTTAATATTATATTTATTATAAAATGATCTTACCTTTTACATCTTGATATTTACTTAAAATAAATTTAAATTTAATGCATATTATACATTTGTAGTTCTATTTAAATTAATTTCTTATTGTTTATTTTAATTTGCATGTATATAAAGAAACTAAATATATATATATATTATTAATTTATATTATAAAATTATAATGATTAACAATTTGATTTAAAATGAAATGATTTTTCATGTTTTCATATAAAATTGAGCATTCCTTATTAATTATTAAATTAATAAAAGTTATTTATATTATTTATATTAATACTAATTTAATTTTTATGCATTTACAAATATATTTTAATAAATTCTTATATATATGTTTTTATATTTATAATATTCTATTTCCAAAAAAATATCCTTGAATAATAGTCGATAGTAATGTTATTATATATTATATAATATAAATTACAAATTATTATTCACATATAGAATACAAACATGTAAGTTTACACACATTATTTCTAAATATGTAATTTTTATAACATTCCATTTTTATTCTTAATATTTTATTATATGAAAAGCTAATATTCATTTAAAAAGAATATTTGTACTTATTTTTTTCATCAAAATATTTTAAAATAATTCTTTCATTAAGAATCATACAATGATAAAATTATTTATATCGTTGAAAACAAATTATAAAATATAATATAATTAATATCAATCAAATATGACATATTAAAATAAATTATTTTATGAATATTTAACCAGGAAATTTTATTCTAATGAAATATTTTTAAAGTAATAAAAAGATTAAATTTAAAAAGATTTTAATTTTCATTTATATCCTTATCATTTTTAAATTGCAAATAATATTACATACATTTTGTAAATATAAATGCATTATAATGAAATATGGAAATACGTATTATTAAAAGATAAACACTATTACGCTCTTATATAAAAAGCAAATAATTTTTATGAAATCACGAAAAATCACTTTAATATTTATTAAAAAGCTATATATGCAAATAAAAATTTTAAGTTTGTTTTGTAAATAAATTTTGAAATTAACACTGTATAATTAACAATATGTATGTATATATTTATAACAGTTAAAAAATATCTTAAAATTGATATTTTTCATAGCTTTATATATAAAGAAAACAACAACAAGAAAAAAGAAATTATTTTAATCAATATTTAAACATAATTTATACTATTTATCTATCAAATTCAATAGATAATATTAAAGACCATTAATAAAATGTACTCAATTATTATTTTATTATAATTACTCAATTATTATGAATATCTAAAATAATTAAATTTTTGAGATTTTATAAAATAACATATATCCTAAACAGATTTGTGCCATTTCTTAACGCATTACATAATCATTAATATTATTAACATTATAAATTCTACAAAAACTTCTGAAATTAAAAATTATAATTTTAATAGCGAAAATAAAATATGCAAACTACATATATATGTATAAAAATTTTTTCTAAAGTATATATATATATATGTATAATTCTAAATATATACATATATGTTATTGTAAAGATATTTTCAACATTTTTGAAATCCTAGAAAACTAAAATTTAAAAAAAAATTATATTTTTTTCATATTTCATTCTTCACAATTTATTTATATTGCAAAAGTGAAATTGTGCATTTAAAAATTTGACCACAATAATTATTATTAATGTTGTAATTATTATTAATGTTATTATTATTATTATTATTATTATTATTATTATCATCATCACCATCATCATTATTATTAGTAGTAGTACCTTACTTAGACTGCACTGTAATAGCAACTTCACCTGTTCGTAATTTTATAATTGATTTGACATTTACATTATACATCCTATATTCATTGAATTTTAATCAGTACATCGTTTATTTCGTTTACGATGATAATTTCTTGCTAATTCATGAATAATTGTTACTAAAAAGTAACATACCATCAATATTACAAATTTGTCAAATAACCATGAAATTGTTGTTGCTCCATCCTAAGAACAAAGTAGAAATTTAGAAATATATACATGCATTATATATATAAAAAGATCATACCATTGATGTCTTGTCATGCAACTTTTTTTTTTGTTCAATAAGGTATTTTTTTAATGGTTCTTGAAATTTAGAACCTATAAATGGTACAATTGCAAGCAATTTTATAAATTTATCTAGAAGTTCTTCATTAAAAGCTATAATCACTGCAAGTTGTTGAATATGCATTTTTATAATCGCCTTGCCTATAAGTGTGGCTCCAAAAAATGTCCAGAAAGGAATTAAATAATGACCACATGTCAAACCAGCAAGATCAAATAATGGATTAGGAATCTAAAAAATATTTTTTATAAATATTTAATTATAAAAAATAGTTTGAACATATATTTATTATTGACTTTATATATTAATGATATATATATATATATTAGAAAATAATTTACTTACTGAAGCACAGGCAAGGATTCCCCAAAATCCCGCTTTTTGTACAAAGTGTTTCATAGTCAATTTTAGCCGAATTAATAATGATATATTTTCACCATTTTCTAAAGCTTCTAAAACTTCTAATTCTTTTAAATCTTCTTGATCAAATTCTTCAGTCCTACTATTTTGTCTACTGGTCCGAGCAGCTCTAGCCATAAAATATGGTGGTAGTTCACCAAGTGCAGTACCAGCACCCCAAAGCATAGCCTCTACCCGTACTTTTCTCATAATATTTAATATACCTGCTGTCCACATTGGATCAATTGTTGTGGGACATATTATTTGATCAGGATATGGTGGTTCAGGAAAATTAAGAGCACCGCATTCATATGCAGCCATAGTAACAGCTGCTATATGTGGTCCTAAATAAAGTACAAAAGTATGTAAGCCTGTTCCAAGACCTACACTGGAAAGAACACCTAAACCTATCCAATATAACCACCAAATCACTTTTGTTTCCCATGCTTTTAATATCTGTAAATATAAAAATATTGTATCCTTTAAAAAGACAAACATTATATAAAACAAGAACAAGAAAATACATAATTTCAACTTATTTTTACATTTTCACAACTTTAATTATATGTAATTGTTAAATATAATTACATAAAAATTTATATCTTCCAATAATCTTATTTATACATATATGTATAATCTTATTTGTATGTATATATTGATATTTCAAAATTTACCTGTTGATGTGGACCAGAAATTCTGCTTAATATCAGAAATAATATTATTATTGAAATTATGCTCCATACTGTCTTTTTATAATGTAATGCCTTTTTTCCTAGTCTAACTATATTACTAAAAAGTTCCCGGAAAAAATAACTCAATGTAGTAATTGGATGTTGCCATAATGTTAAATGTTCAGAATCTACATATAATTCAGTATTCAAATTATTTAAATCTCCTGAAAATGGTGCAGATTTTTTTTCTTCTACATTCTGTTGAGCACCATTAACAGGTTTTGAATCTTTCACACGTCGAATGGCAGTGGTATTTTCCAACATGATACTTCCTCACTGATTATTCTGCAAAAATTTTTAAAATTTTCGCTTATTTAATAAGTAAAACAATAAGAAATACATACAATTTATTAAAAATAAATAAATAAATATATATATATAGTTATATCATATACAATGTTACAATCCTTATTACTCAATATTAATTTAATAAAACATTTTATCAATTGATGCACAATGTTAATAAATTTGAATTAATATAAAAATAAAAAATATCAAATTAATTAACATACAATAATCTAAAATAATATTATATTAAAACAATTATATATTTTAAAAAAACATAAGTAAAATATTGATAAAATATATTTTAAATATAAATTAAATAAAATTAATAACATTAAATCTAATTATATTAATAAATTTTAATAATAAAATTAATAAAAATGTCATTAACAATTTTTTATAATTATTATCTTTATTATACATATTTTTGTAATTGAATTTCATATGTAAAAAATAAAAAATAATTTATAAAAAAATTATAAGAAATTATAAATAAAAAAATATATCCTTAAAAAAGGAATTCTTATTATAAAATATAATTCTAAAAACTTCTTCACATAAATTAATTTCAGCAAAAAAAAAAAACTTTTCATATAAAATAAAATTCATTGTATAATTTAAGAAGATTCTTTATAAGAACATTAAAATTGATATTTATACATAATATTAAAATTGATTTTTATTATTAATAGATTAGTATAGTTATTTACTTATTATGATTCATACTCTATATATAATTTTTCCAAAACATTTATTATGTATAAGAAGTTAATTTAATTATATAGATTAATAATTTTACACATAAATTAAATACAATTTAAATTTGTGTAATAATAAACAGCATACTGTATATGAATACATTCTATACCATATTTGCTCTGTTTCCTGAAATTTGCAGGTGATGTTTTAGTAAGCCTTTAAATTGTTTGTGATAATTCATAAAAGTGGCATCATTGTAGAACTCATTAAGCTTCTGTTATCCATATAAAAAATTCTGTACAAAACTGGTAACAATTACATTGGAGATAATACTCATCTTTCGATCTACTTTCCTTTATAAAAAGCTGTTAAACTGTATCAATCATTTTACATCATTAATTACTAATACTCTTATAAACATAAAAAAATTTTAAATTTCTATTTCAACATTAGATTATTAATCATTTTTATAATATAAACTATATATATTAATTTTAAAATAATAAAAATGTATCAAATATATATGGTGAATTCTGTAATCTGTGTTACATCATATAAAAAAATACATAATTTTGATAAATAAGTATAATTATACAATAAAACGATTTTTTCTATATTTTCTATATTTTTTCTATTCTATTATCAAAAAATTAAATATATATTAAATATTTATTGAAATATTAAGTTACATGTTTCTAACATAAACATATACTATATGAAATGTAAATACAAATATGACACACTATAGATATGTATATATATTCAATATGTATAATTATCTTTAATATTATTATTTTTATTCAAATAAAATTTATTTGACATTATATCATTTTGAAAAACAATTTAAATACAAATAATTATTTGCTATATACTTCATTTACATATAATTTACATAGTAATAGAAATACAAATAACTATTTATTATAACTATTATAAATTATAAATGATCTCAATGTTTTAGATTACTATAATACTATGTAGTTTAGTTTATTTTTTTAAATATATATTATAAGCCATACATACCATATAATTCACAAAATAACATGTATATATAAATATTAAACAATGACATCATTATATTTATATTACATTTATATAAAATAATATACTTACTTAAAATAAATTATAATAAAAAATATATATAAAAATATATATATATATCTAAAAATTGATAAAAATTATAAATATAAATGCAATAAATTAAAATTATAATGTAATTATAATGTAATGAATCACAAATATAATATTTTGAATTTTATTTATCATTAAATTTGTCATTAAATTTAAAATAAATTATGCATAATAAAAAAAAATGAAATAAATATAATATTTATTCAATTTGATAAAAGCTCTTCTAAAGTTTAATCTCTTATTTGACTTAAAAAAGTTGATATTTTCATTTGTAAGAAAACACGTTAGTTAACATTTTATATAGATCATCTTATATATTATTAATATATAGGAAAATATCTCAAGTGAGTAATATTACTATAATATTAAAATAATTTATTCCAAAATATATATTTATATATATTTGAAATATAAAAAAAGTTAATTTTCAATAAAATAATTAAATATATTATTTTTTTTTATTATTTTAATTTTTATTTTAATTATTATTAATTTTTTTTAATATCAAAACTGATTTAATATTTTTTATCTATAACAGTTTGTTGATTTTATAAATTACTTAACATCTCAAATAATATATTTTTTTAAAAAATATACAAACAATATAAGAAACAATCAAGATTTCTTCTAAATATATTTGCAATCCAATTTAATATTAACTTAATCTTATTTCATACTTCATTAAATTTATTTCATGTGAAATTTCGTTTTCGTTTTAACATTTTTTTTTTTAGAATATATACAAGATTTTAATGTAAAAAACTGTGAAAATTATATTATTTAAAATCTCTAAAATATATATAATCAATAAATACATATGAATAAATCGCACGTGAAACTAAACTATGAAAACATATTTCAATATTGAAAATTTATTTTGTATAATATTATTCGAATAAATATCGTGCAAAAACATATATTTTTAAAATACAATTCTTTTTAATGAAAAATTGAATACAATATAATATAATATAATATAATAAAATAGAATAAATTATAATTGAATTACCTTTTAACCTTAAAATATGAATGTGACTAAGTGCTGAGTCAAAAGAAAATGTCTTATTCAAATCATCATAAAACATACATTTGAATAAAAAATTAATTGCTTTGTAGTATTTTAAACGATCGATAATTAGCATGTGCACTTAAAAAAGTTGATATTTTTAATCAATTTAATCAAATTGTCAATTCGACTACAGTAACACGTTTACATTTATATACATATAGAACTATAACCTATAGAACTTTCTATATATATTGATAAATGTGAATACGTACAAACTACATCTATAAAAATGTCTAATCATTAGCTTGTTAAATTGTAAAGATATGCAAAGTTTTTCATTACATCATTAAAATTTATTCCCCTATATAATACTAATGATATATTTAATATTTTATATTTTATACATATATAATAGTCAACTAGATATTAACCAATCAACATTTCTTCAAGAAATTACAAATGTATAAATTTTATTAAATGAATAATTTTTAAATAAAATGTAAGAATTTTTATCTTTTATATTTTATCTTAATAAAATAAAAAATATTTATACATAAATATAAAGTTCATAATAACTATAAAAATAAAAGTTCAAATTTAAGATAATAGAAAAATAATATTTATTTATGTTGGTATGAAATTAGTAGCTGATTTTAAGATTGAGATATGCAGTTCTTGCATCTTTATATAGTTCAAGTTAAATATTAAACATTATTGACTGTTGATACTAACATTCGTTAGTATACATTATTTTCTTTATTTATATCAGTCAATTAACAATTTTATACATTTTATATATATATATATATTTATAATAATCTATATATATATATATATATAATAATGAAGATTATTTGAAAGTTAAAATAATTAATTTTTTATTAGTTTAAAACGAGTTATTAATTTATTATATAAATTATAAAATAAAAGTCAAAATTTATATTTATAAAAATATACAATGAAAAAATGGCAGATATTCTAACACCATTTGTATATTGGGCTCAAACAGAACATCAAATTACATTAAAGGTAGAATTGACTGATACTTGGGTATGTAATTTCTAGTATGTGCATTCTATTATTTATAGGTTTGTATAGATCAAACTATACTTTGTAGCGTGTTAAAGTTTCTATGAATGAGAACAAATTAAAGGTTACTGTTTATGGGCAAGGTGCTAGAGGTCTTAATAAATATGGATTTAGCTTGGATTTACATTCATCTATTAATGTTGAGGTAACATGTATATTGTTTAGATAAATTATATAATTATGATTTATATTATTAACAGTATATTATTAATAGTGTAGCGTATAAATTTCATATAAAGCTGTTTTAGAAATGTTTCTCTGATTTCAATAAAATTTAGTACATTAGTAGATCCATATATATAATAATTATAATCACAATTAGTTAATAAAATATATATAAAGTTTGAAAAAATTACGAGAATAATATGTGTTGTAATGAAATAATAAAAGCATTTGATTTTTTATTTTTTATTCAAGTATAAATTATAGTATATTATAATATCAAATGTTAAAATGAATTATTTTTTGTTTTTACTTATTTTATTTGAAAGTTGAAATGCCATTTTACAAACTTTATATGAGTTTTATTTATAATTGATTGGATATCTATAGCTAAGATTTTGGTTATGATTATTATATATATATATATATATATATATATATTTATCAATGTCTTAAATTTCATTAAAACCATTGGATATTATTGAAGCAATTATTGTGAGAAACATATAAAGTTATTTATATGTTATAATGCATGTAAATTTTATTAATAAATTTCATTATACTTTTTGTTTCAAATTTTTTTGTGCATTATTATTTATTTTATTTATAATAATATATAATAAATAATAATATATAAGAAATTTACAAATTCTAAAAAAGATATTATTAAATATATTTCATATCAAGTTTTAACAAAAGTTTTAACAAATTTTTTTTATAAATATAAAAAAATATAAATAAAAAAAATTAAGTTATAAAATACAATACAATATTACAAAATTGGAATTATTGATTTGATTTTAAAAAATATTTTAAAAATAAATAATCAAGATTCTATATTCATTAAATAATGAGCCAAATTGGTATAATTAAATTAGGATTGAAATCTTTGATATTTTAAAAATAGTTTTTAAAATTATTTTAAGATTAGTATTTATCAGTTATGAAAAATTATAATAAAAATATAATAATATAATTTGAAATTTAAAAAAAATAAAATAAATTAGATAATAATAGATAGATTAATAAAGATAATAATAGATTAATAATTAATGTTTTTTAATATATGTACAAATTTATTGATTAATTTAAATTTTAAATATTATGTGAATATATTTTTGAAATATAAGATATATAGATATATTAATTGTTGAATTTAGTTTTCATTTTTTTTATTTATTTTAATTTATGGAATCATTTTTAAAAATTTTAAATCATTTAAATTAAAATATTAAAATGTTTGTTAACAATAAAGTTCCTTTAGGATTCATGCCCATAAATATACCTACAATTTAATTATTTATTTATTTATTTCTGTTATTGATCACTATGAATTTATATTTTATATTAAAATATATACAAAATATATACAAAATAGTATACAAAATATATCACATTTATTTATATTTTTAGTTGTAATTTATTATAAAAAAATTAATATAACATTTCAATGTTTTACCATTTAAAAAGTTAATAATCATCATTATCATTATCACAATTATTAAAAATTTTCATATTTCTTTAATTGTACAAAATAAAATCAGATATTTGAAATAAATATTATTAAATTCAACAAAATCCAACTAAATAATGAAAATATGAAAAAAAAAAAAATTAATATATTCTAAAAAAAAAAAGAAATAAATTTTTATCTCATTTAATTTAAAAAATAATGAAATTTTAGATATTTACAATGATTTTAAATATTAAATATTATAAGTTTAATGTTAAATATTAAAATTTACTAAATATAATTATTATTATCATTATTTTTTTTAATTTGTTTATTTTTACTTTTTAATGAAAGAACATTTTTTTTATTTTAAATATAAATAATACAAGTAAATTATTACAGGAAAGTAATTATAAAGTAACAGCTCGTCAAGTTGACTTTATATTGGGAAAAAAATGTCCTGCTTGGTGGCCAAGATTAACCAGTCAACCGCAAAAACCATCATGGTTAAAAATCGATTTTGATAAATGGACAAGCGAAGATTTAGATGATAATGAAGAAGAAAAGAGAGATGTATGTAGTGATTATCCAGACATGTATGATAAACTTCATAAAGAAGAGTTTGGTTATAGAAAAGGTATGATTTATTATAAAATGATTTAATACATATAAAATAAATTTTAATACTAATTTATAATTATTTATTTTATACAGAAGATTTCAAAAAAGTATATCTAATTATTTATAATCTTTGTCAATTTGTTGGTTTTATATATATCCTTACTGTAATAGGAATTATGTATTCACGAGATGGGCCAGGTTAGTAATTGTGATCTACTTATTTTAAATTTCATAATTTCTAAAATGATATATTTCATTATTGAATTATAGCTTCTATGAAAGAAACATATATAGCTGTTGGAAATGCAATGAAATTCATACAACTTATACAATTCTTAGAAGTTATGCATGCATTATTTAATTATACTAAAAGTAGTACACTTGTAACATTTATACAAGTTGGAGGCAGAGCATTTATTTTATTTACTATGATTGAAGCTGAACCACGTATGCAAACAAAACCAGTTATTTTTTATCTCTTTCTTATTTGGAGTACAGTGGAAATAGTGAGATATCCTTATTATATCACACAGTTGCTTAAAATAGAAATTTCATTTTTAAAATGGTTAAGATATACAATATGGATGCCTTTATATCCATTAGGTTTTCTTTGCGAAGGAATTATAATATTAAGAAATATTCCCTATTTTGAAGAGACACAAAAATTTACTATCTCTTTACCAAATTCTTGGAATTTTGCATTTCATTTTCCATCATTTTTAAAAATATACTTACTGATATTTTGTTTACCTTTTATGTATATGCTAATGTCTCGTATGAATCAAATACGTTATAAAAAGCTAGGCAAATCTAAGTTGAAAAAAAAATATTTATGATGTAATAAATAATATTAAAACTATAAAATATTAGGAAATTCAATTAATGATTTAATTATTAATGGTACAATTTACCTTAGAATTAAAGTAAAATGAATACACAAAACTATTATTATAAATATATTTATTTTGAATTTATATTTATATTATATGTTATATGTATTTATATGTTAAGATTTTAAATTTATAAATCTTTTTTTATTTAGAAAATGTGAATATTTTATTTTTAATTTACATATTATCTATTTCTGTAGCTATAAACATAATAATATAAGTAGAGATTTGATGTATATATAGTATGTGATTTTGTAATTAATAAATAAACCAAATATTGATAAAAAATTAATTTTTATTTTCCATTTATTTCCATTTATTATTATTAGGTTATTAATTTTTTTTTAACTTTTTTTAACACTTCAAAACTCTTTTTTCACTCACTTCAAAAATTTAATAATTTTAAATATTTACATAATTTATATTTAATTAAAACAAGAATGAAAAACATCTTAAAGAATTGTATATATATATATTTTTAAACTTATATTTGAAATTTTTATAGAAAATATTAAAATGAAATATTGAATCTTAAAATAAATTTATAAATTTATCAAATTTATCCTATTTCAATCGAATTGTTTCACATAACCTACCAAGAAATCTTGTAATATTAAAGAATATCATAACTGAAATAAAGAATTTTTTGTAAGAAAATATATACATATTCTTCGATAAAATATCATTAACCTAAAATTTCTTTTTTGATATTAATATAACATTTAAAACTTTTGTTATATATTTATAATTTTTATATATTACCATAGTCAATACAAAAAAAAAAAAATATAAAAAAATTTTAAAATACAACGAATAAAACTAAGTATAATAAATTAAGATTTTTTAATTATATTAAATTCATATTAATTATTAAATTAAAAATTTTTAATAGAAATATAATTATATATATTTCTTATAAATTTCAATTTCTAATTAAAGATATCTAATTCATAAATCACAATCAATAACATATATATAATTATTATTACATTCATATAATATGTAAGTATACGTGTATGTGTATATATATATATATATATATATAATATATAATATATAATTTTAATATGCAATACAAAATTTTTTTTTGAATTTAGCAATTTAATTTATTGATTACTTTCTCAGCTGAACACAAAACCACATATCCGGTTTAATAGCGAGAAAAATCTTTGTTTACTGTATGGTGAAAAGTATCACGTGGGAGTATTGTATATTTAATGTATGAAAGAATTAAATGATATATTTTTTTTTTATTTTTTGATAATATGGACATGTTTGAATTAAGTATTTGGAAAGGTGATTGGGGCTTACCATCAGTTGACACGGAATGTTTACAGGTTCTGGTATGTAATTTATATAGGTTATATTTTTAATATAATAATTTTATTGACATAGACATTATTAAATGTTTTGATCATTCTTAAGTTTTGTAAAAATAAGAATAATAAGTACAATTAATAATTATAAATATATAATTGTTTACTAATATTATATAAAATATATTTTTGTGAACAATTTAAGTATTTATAAATAAATAAATATATGTATATATAATCATGATATATTTAAATTTAACTTATTTTTAATTTTATAAAATTTAAAATAATTATACATGTAATATATTTTTAATTAAGATTCTCAAATTTTTAACATTATAAATTGATGATAACATTATTTAAAATAAATATATTCTAATATATTTATTATATATTTATATTTAAAAAATATATAATTTTTAAATATAAAATTTAAAAATTATAATAGTAATATATAAATATTATTTTTATTATTGAAAAATTTTGTTTGAATAATGTATATAAGAATAATATATAAGAATAAATAATTTGTGTATTTAAATAAATTAATTGTTAATAATATGTTATAGAATCATATACATTTAAATATTAATTAAGAATAAAAGCTTTTATAGTTATTGTATTAATATTATAGAGTCATTAAAAATTTTTGATGAATATTTTGTATATGATAAATTCTAAAACATTGTATATATAAAATTAAATATTATACAAATTTTTATATCTCTATAAGAAATTATATAAATATATATTATGAAAAAAGTTAGAAATCAATTAATTGAACCAGATTAATTCAAAAGATTTTATATAATTTTATATAATTAAATTTCATATATTTTATACATTTTTAATTGCTATTAATTTATTACATTTTTTTAAGTAATCATAATCTATTTATTAAAATTATAATATAGTTCATTAAAATTACTTTATAATATATATCACAACTTAAAATGAAAATTACTATAATTCTAATTTCAAATTAATATAAATTAATAAATAAATTAATATTATTGTTAGTATTAACTTTGAATTTAATATTTTGATATTGATCAAGCATTGTTGTAAATAAATTAATTAACATTAGTTAATGTTAATACTTTACATTGTTTTTCCTAGGTTTATGCCAAATTCAATGGTATACCTTTGAAAATCAATTCAGCTGGTAATCCATTCACAACACCCAATGGCAGCTTACCTGTATTAAAGACTAGGAATGGAACATTCAATGCAGTCAAAGATATAATAGAATTTTTCAGAAAAGAACGTTATAATACAGAATACGAATTAAGTCGAAAACAATGTGCAAAGGTTATGGCTTATGGTACAATGTTAAAAGAAAAATTATTTCCGGCATTACAGTTCATTTGGTATGTATATTATATGTTTTTTATAATATTTATTTATTAATTATAATTATTTATTTATTAATTATTATAATTTATTTATTTATTAATATACATGCACTTCAAGACAATTAACATCACTCAGCATTTGCTTTTGCGCACACGCACTTAGTCTTCTATTCTATAGTCTATTCTATTCTATACTCTTAGTACAATTTTTTTTATAAAGTAAAATACTTTAACACTTTATTTTATTAGCGAAATCGATAATATAAAAAATATAAAAAAAAATATAGCATTTAATTTTAATTTTATTATCCTTATTAGACATTATTGATCTTTCTTAACAATATCCATACGTTTGATTCTTATGCTTATATTATTTATTTATTATTTATATTATAAGAAATAATTAAGAATAATAACAATAATAAATAATTAATAATTAAATAATGTGATATATATTTTTTTAAGAGAAATTAATTGTTTGATATTTAGTTTATAATTAATAATAATATTTTTTTAATCTGAAAATTTATTTAATATAATAGTAAGATTTTTTTTTAAAAATATTTATTTATTATTGTTCCTAAAGTCATCATAATAATATTATCTAAAAATTAATTATAATTTTTATAATTTTTTAATAATTAATTATAATTTTGCTAATATATAAATCAATGTGTAAATATTGATTTTTGTTTACATAATATTAAAATTGAAATTAAAATATTAATTTTTTTAGGTGGATAGATGAAAAAAATGTAAATGAATTAATAAGACCATGGTATTGTAAAGCATTGCCTTTTCCATTTAATTTTTATTACCCAGGAAAATTCGAACGACAAGCCCATACTATGTTTGTAACTTTATATCCATTAGAAGATAATATAACTGCTATAGAAAATAAGGTAATAATAGAATATTGATATTTCAAAAATATTTTAATTTCAATTTATTTATTTTTTTTTATTAATTTTATAATAATATAAATATATTATTAATTATAATATATTATTATAATAAAATTAATCAACCTGAAAATTATTATAAATATTTTTTATTTTTTAAATTTTAATAATAAATAATGTATGGAATATAGGTCTACTCTGAAGCGCAAAAATGTTTGACATTATTATCTACAAGTCTTGGAGATTCACAATATTTTTTGGGTCAAAAACCTACAATATTAGATGCTATTGTATATTCTTATTTAGCACCTTTGCTCAAAGCTCCTTTACCAAATCCAGCACTTCAAAATCATTTAAAAGCATGTACAAATTTAGTAACATTCATTTCACGCATATCAGAAAAATATTTTGCAAATGAATGTTGTGAATATAAAGCCAAAGAAAATGCTCAAAATATAAGAAAATACTCACAGAATGAGTTTCCTAATAAAAGACGTAACCAACTTCTTGCTGGTTTATTCACTACTTTGATAATGGCAACTTACATATTTTCAACTGGAATATTAGAGGTAAACATTTTTCAATCAATTATTTATAATTTAATTAATATCTTATTTTTGTCAAATAAATAGCATTAAAAATATTAATGAAATTTATTAATGAAATGAAATATTAATCAAAATAAGATCAAATATTATTTTATTTAAAAATTATTTAATACACCATTTATTACAAATAAATTTATTTTATTATGAAAATGATTTTAGAAATGGAAACTGGTAAGAATTCCTCCGAGACATAGGAGATAAAAAAATCAAGACTTTTTTATTCAACTGGATTTAAGTTTGAGATAAGAAGAAATTACAAGTATGTAAAATGAAATAGTACTTTAATTTTTTTATTTAATCTTATTATATTTATACAATTAGATGTAAAAAAGTCAGAAACATTCTCTCCAGCAGAATATTTTATATTTACATTATAATTATAAATAAATCATGATCAATATATAAAGGTTAAAATTATAAATATTTGTTAAAGGAATCAGTAAAGGATAGTCAAATTCCAGATGTATTTACAGAAGTTATATCTATCAATGATAAATAAAATAAAAACATTATAAAATAAAAAATTATTCAAATGAAAATTACTACATTGAAAAGATAAGTTTTATTTAACATTAATATAATTTTTTATTTTTTGTTACTACAATTTTCTTTTAATATTATTATCAATAGACTATAATTATTATTAAATATTATATGTAACAATTCAAACTAATTCCAAGTTGTAGAAATAAATATTTAAAACAAAAATATATATATAATAATTCAATTATTATTAATTTTGTATTTTAATAAAATGCCTGATGTAGCTTGTTGAATTTCTTCAAGAAAGCTTGCAGAATTATGGATAATAGTACCACCTAAAATAATTTTTATTCCAGGATTTTGTTTATTTAAATTATAAACAGTTAAACTTTCTTCATATGTTGTTCCTCCAATCATAAAAACAATAATATCTTGTGGTCTAAAATAAAAAAAATATATATATAATAAATAAATAAAATATATATATTTTAATAAATAAATATATTATATATATATATATTTTTTTTTCTATTTTTAATTTAAAATAAAACAATATATTACAATTTACCTTTTTGACATCACTGTATTTCCAAGATATGGAAATGTTTGTAAACTTAATTTTCCTTTTATTAAATCTTCAAGAGTTTCATTTAATAGAGGAGTATGTTGGGTATAAATATTATCTACTCCACTTAAACCTTTGAATAATTTTTTAGTAATCTTAGCTACTGATTCTCGATCAAATAAATTACTTTGTCTTGCATTAATTCCACTATACTCTAATATGCTATATATAAGCTAAATTATGATCTTAGAATTATTAATTTTGAAACTTATCAACTATATCAAATATCAAATGTATAATTAAAATAATTTTTATATACCTTAATATATTTTTCTGAAACAGCTCTGCTCTTTAATAAATTCAATAAACCATTAATATCATTATTTGTATATTTTTCATAATGAAGTGCATAAAGCATGACCAATCTTACAGCATCAATATCTCGTATTTGTTGATTATTAATAAGTTCCTTTATTTTTTGCAACTTTAATAATAAAAAAAAGTATAATTTATTATTAAATAACATTGAAAAGTATAATAGTGACAAATATAATTTGTTAAATTTATATACCTGCATAGAATGGTCACTTTGACAACTAAGTTCTTGTTCTAATTCTGATACTTGCAGTAAATGATGTCTTTCAACAAGTGAAGAAAGTTCTCCAACTACCGTAACATGTTTTGAAACAGTACCTGATAACTTTTTAAATAATGGGTAGGTTTCTACAAAATTTTTCATATCAGCTATACTTTCTACTTTTTGATGCTTCTTGGCTTTTTTTTGAAATTCATCCATCAATTCTTTTATAGTTTGTCCAATTTCTCCAAAGTTCAGATATAAATTCTATTCAAACACATTCTTGTTTTAAAAATGAAAGAGATAAAAAATTATATTTATAGTGGCTCATATTGAAAATCATCCACTATTCTTGTTTAGTTATATGTCTCTATAAAATCCACTAAACATAAATAAAATATGTTCATAATCAATATAGAAATACTCTAATCTGATTATTATAAAATGACTTAGAAATATAAAATTTTATAGAATAATAATAAAAGAACAATATACAGGATGATTCATACAAGTATAACATAAATTTTATATATATACATATTTTTGATTAAGAAATTAGAAAAAAAATATCAAATTAAATGAATGATTCAAAATTTATATATTATATAAACCAATGATTATTTTTTTTTTTTTTTACAAATGTTATAATGAAATGGAAAAGCGTTTATACATTTTTTTCTAAATATCTTAAATTAATTTTCAATCATGTTAATTTTTTTTACATTTTTTTATTTTTTACAGAATAATAAGAGAATTCAATATATGCAAAAAAAGAAGAAAATATCTAATCTATTTTTAAAAATATAATACAATTAATATAGATAGATTATGTTTGAGAAAAAAATATAATTCTGAATATTCCATCTTAAATTATGTTTTTTCTTATGTTCTTTTGAATTTCAACTAAAAAAAAAAAGATATGATTTGTTATAATATTACATGAATCATCTTGTAATATATAAAAATATGTAAAAATACATAAAAAATTATAAATAAGGTCACACTAAGAGTCGTCCATTTATTTTATTTATATAAAATTTAAATATTAATCTACAGTTTATAAAAATTTAATATTTTATATTATTTTCTATAATTTTTAATTTATTATATATTGATTTTATATTTACTAGAAATGTTATTGGAATATTTTTTATATCTTATTTATAATGTTTAATTCTAATTTATAATTCATATTATGAATATATAATCTATATCTATAATTATAATATATATATTTATATTCAAATATGAAGTGCAAAAGCTATCACCTTCCATGACCTTTGGATAAATATATAAAATACACAAGCATTTTTTTATTACTATAATTTTGTACTTTGAATTATTTTCTTAATATAAAATTATAATTAATATAAAATTAAAATATATGTATTTAAAATATTTTTTTAAATTTTATTTATTATTAAAATTTAAATATTAAAATATATTTAAAATTTTTCAACATTTTATTTAAAATTTTTTAAAAATATCTAAACATCTATTTATTGATGTTTTCTTTGATAAAATGTATAAATTATTCATCCTGCTATGCATTCTTATAAAATGATTAATTCATCATTTTTTCAAACTATATGGAAATAGAAATATAGAAATAATTTTTTTTTATATTTAATTCTAATTTTATTCAATATTTAATTAGACTATTTCTTCAAAAAAAAATTCATACTTGTGTATTTTATGCAAATTTTAGAAAAATAAAGGTCATGGACGATTTTCAGTGTGAGCCAAAATATATAAAATACATATACATGGAAATAAAATGATAAATATACTCTTACATTTGCATAAAATTCATCATGTTCTGCACTAAGAACAACTTCTTTTAATTCCTTTGAAATACCTTTTACATGTGATAAATTAACACGATTATTGTTAATAGTTAATAATTCATGAACCATTGCTTGGTAAGTCCATTGATTTAATAAAGGTGTAACAGGATCATCTCTTCTGTCAAGTATTAATAAAACTGGTGTGGAATCTTGTCTGAATTCGAATGAATTTGATTCTTTACTTAGTACTTCACGAATTTTTTCTGCTAATCTCTTTGCCATTTCAGAACTGTTTTGATATCGTATATAGGGACATCTTTTAATTGACAATAATACTGAAATTAAGCCTAAGACAGTTCTATGTAGATGTATTGGATTCCATAACAAACCTTAATATAACATAATAAAAAACAAAAAATATTATTATTTATTAAATTATATTATTAAATTATTTATTGAATATATTATTGAATTAATGCTTTAATTTGAAACAACTTGAGCCATAAAAAATTAATTATAAATATAAAATGCAATGAAATAGAAAACATAAGGATAAGAAACATGAAGAAAAATTAGTAGAATAAATCAGAAAGATCTTTTTCATTTACATTACATAATAAAGATGAATAATATTATTAAAAATACATATTTATAAATTTTTTAATTTATAAATTAAATAAATAAATCATTAATATAAAATTTATTACCTTGTGAACATGCATTAATTCCAAGTGAAAATAAATGAGGACTAATTGCTAAATAATCTGCATAATATTCATGAATTTCTCTTACTACTTCCTGTTCATCACTTTCTGCCAAAAGTTTAATATCAGCTTTTGCAATGATATTACTGAAATCTAAATAATAATATAATAAGTTGAATAAAATAAAATATATTGTTTGTTTATAATATATTATTATAAATATTTAATATAATGTAAAAATTTATTTATATATTATTTATACATTATAAATAATATATTAATAAAAATATTAATGTAGTTTTTTTAATAGTAAACATTAATTCAAGAATATTATATTATTGAATTTATTTTCCTATTAGCAACAAAATAATAGTAAAAAATAAAAAAAGATTAACATTGAAGAAAATTCAAGATATCTTAAAAAAAAAATGAAATAAAAAATCAAATTATATTCATTTGATACACTTAAAATGCAGCATAATCCATTAAAAGATTTTTTGATTTAATTAATAAATTATTCTAAATTGTTTTAGATTTTATTATATATTCTTTAAAAAAAAGAAAAAGATAAAATAATAAACTTATTAATTTTAATATTAATTTTACAAAATTCACAAAGTTTTTAGTGCATATTTTTTGATTACCAGATTTTTATAAATATATTATAATGTAATAATATAATATATTTATATTATGTTCTATAATATATATTATATTTTTTGAATACATAAAATGAAATGATTTCATTATTAAATCATTGAATTCATATTAATAAATACTATTAACTTAACTATAACTATGTTGAAAATTATATAAAAAAAATTATAAAAAGAATTATATAAAAAAATTATATATTATATAATATATTATATATATTATAATTATATATATTTCTATAAAATATAAAAAATAAAAAATATAACATTTTATATTTTAAATTTTAGAACAAATTAATTCAAAAGTATTAAAAAAGAAGAAAGTTCTCTACTAATTTAGAAACAAATAATTTTTGTACTAATATTTATTTCATTTTTATTTCTTCTTCTCTTTCTTCATAATATATAAACTGTGATGTTTTTTATTGATTACAATTTTATACTTAGAAATAAATAAGTGATTATAAAAATAAAAAATATATTATACTTACAAATATAATATGTTCCATACTTAGGATATTTTAATTCATTACAAAGATATTCAACATTTTCTTTGGTTGGTCTTATAAAAACTATACATTTCAAATGCTTTAATCCTTCATTACGAACATTTGTGTCAATTCTTTCAAATAAATAAACTTCTTTGAGGAATATTTCTGATTGACTATAAAGTAAACTTACTATACTTGTCTGGAAAAGATATATAAATTTTTCTTTAAATTTTATATATATAATATGCAATAATATTTAAATATTAATCTAAGAATAATTTTATATTATATTTATGATATTTAAGATATTTACCCTATAGAAAAAGGAATTCTATAAATATATTTATAAAAATATGTTATTATTATTTGTAAATATATTTATTAAAATATTATAATATTCAATGTATAATAAAAAATTTAGTAAAATTTTTTAAATTTCAATAAATCATATTCTCATTTTCATAATACTGATACAATGCATTTTATTATTTGCATATATAAGTTAATAAATATATTTAAAATTTATTTATATTATAAATTTATTATTCTAATTATTTTACATGATTATATTTTAAATATTATTTAAAATATGTTGTACTACCGTCTGTTTATCCATCAAAAGAACTTTCATACCAGGACCACTTTCTTCTGTCATTCGAGTAACATAAAACTTTAAAGCAGTTATTAAATTCATTTTGTTGTTTTTGTTTAACTTTATATGATTAATTACATTTTATAAATTTAATAATAATAATATGTAATTTTCATTTATTATAAAATATAAAAAACATATACTTTATAAATATAAATACTACTGTTCGCAAAATGTGTGTACTTTTGTACACCACACTATTCCTAATTCAGAAATGAACTATGTACACATTACAAACTAATTTAGTCATAAGTATAATAGTAAGATAGAGATACATACAGTAAAATTAAAAGATATAAGAAATATAGGGAATAAGTGAAATAATTGAAATAATTGAAATAATTGTTTTTAAAATAAAAATATAGCTTATTTGCATAAAAATAAATAATCGAATTAAATCTAGCGTAATTTATAAATGTAACAATATAAATCAATTGCGGACAATAATACCAACATTTCATCAACTAATAATTAAAATTATAATTCTGTTATGTTATTTGATTTGTTTACTTCATAATATAACTATCAAATTATTTATCAAAATTATTAAAATTATTTATTCGTTATGATCTTAAGAATTAAAACTTTAATATTTTTATTTTTATTTTTATTTTTTTATTTTATTTTAAACATTACTATTTCTAATATTTGTATTGCAAATTTTCATGATATATGTATTATAAATTAAACATTAAACTATGTAAAGACTCTATATATATATATATAGTAAAATAAGAGAAGTTTACTTTCTATATATAGTGTGTAAGCATAGATTAAAACTCACTTCATTTTTGCTAGTCAATTTCAGATCATAATATATCGATACGATAACTGTTGGTAGTTTTAAAAAGATAATAGTATGTGGGTATCTATCTTTATTGTTACTTTGTCAGTGGTTTTGTAATGTAATGTTGTACAAGTTTTTTATTTAACTATAAAATTTAGTGTGAAAGTTTCATTATAGTTTTTCAGAAATGAATTAATATAGTTAATGTTTTGAAGTTTTTAAAAAAATCTAATGTCAGTTTTTATTAGTTCTTGTGCTTGTGAATACACATCAATACTGTGTAACATGTCTATAAACAGTTCTTGTTGGTGTTACTTGATACAATTTTGATACATTATAGCAAGAATTGTAATACTTTATTATAATTGTAAGTATATGTCATTGTGTTCATAATATTTTATTTAATTCTATAAAAATGGAATAAATGATCTTATTATTATTCATGCAATATTTTTATTTATACGAAATATTTTTAACATATTTATATATTAGTTATATATATATATATATGTATAACAATTATTCTTTTTATTAAATAAGGTTAAATATTTTATATATAGAAATACATATAGAAAGAAATACAAATTATATATTTTTTTTTTAGAAGTTTTAATCTTAAAAGTTATACAAACAGTATTAATAAATTTAAAAAAAAATTGTTATTGTACGATAACAAAATATTATATATAATATTATAAAAATGAAGTGAGTTTCTAAATGGTTATATTTAAATCTGCCATTATATTAATATTTTGTAATAATTATTAACATTTATAAAAAACAATTTTTCTTGTGGAATAAAATTTTAAATCTTATATTAAAAATAAATGTTTTAATAATATTACGTTTAATATTTTATAATAATTCATATATCTTATTTATGTACAATATATGATATGAATATGTTAAAGAATATATAATATATAATACATAAGTATTACAGAAATAATCAAGATATATTAGAATAATTATTATTAAATTGAATATTTAAAATATTTAAAAATTAAATAATATATTTTTTATTGATTTTATTAATTATTACTTAATTAATAAATAATATATAGAATATAACTACTTTTTTTATAAAATTTTAATATCATTAATTATTTAATAAATTTTTTAAATAATAATTAATATTCATCATTAATAAACCTTCATCATATTTTAATATAATTTTTTTTTAAAAATAAGAAAAAAAATATTAAGTAATTTCATTAAAATAGGTAAATTATTTCATAGATGAATTATGAATCAAATAAAAATGTTATGTTTTTAAATAATATAATAAAAGAATTACTTAAATAAATCTAAGATATAGCATTAAATGCAAATATTTAATAAGTAAATACTTTATTTTCTTTTTGAAATATATAAATATAAATAAAATAATTTTTTGGAATATTTAATTTGTGTAATATTAAATATATAAATTTGTATATTTAATATTATTTAAATAGAATTAAATAATACTGTTTTTATATAAATTCTTTTTTTCAGTTATTTTTTTTTATGATGATCTTAAAAAAATACATATAGATGTAATTTAAAATAATAATGACATTTGTCATTTATATAACAATAAAATACAGATGCATGATAAAAATGCAAAAAGCATAGAATAATTATATTATATTATATTATTAATTCTAAATATAAATATTAACAATTAATATTAATAATATATTTTACAATGATTTGATTTATATGTGGTTGAATTATAATAAATTATTATCTTTTTTTTTAAATTTGATATCATATAATTGATGATGTGTATATATTATTGATGATATTATTATATATATTTAATTATAATTTTTTTCACATTTTATAATTCTAAAGTTAATAATTTGAATCAAAATAATTTTTTTTATTATTTTTTTATTATTTTTAGCAATAATAATATTGCTTGGAAACAATTCAATTTTTTAAGTAATATTATTTTTCTAAATTTTCGGACTTTTTAAAATTTGTCGAGAAGTATTTTCATAAAATTCATCTTATATTGTTTATTGCTATGATAATTGCATTAAATTATTCGAATTCAAGATAAACTGCTACATCTAATGTTTGATTAGTAATCGAAATTATAAATAAATAATATATATACATATATATATTTGAAATATCAATGTTAAATCATCAATTTATATCAATATTAATTATATATCATTGTTATTAATTATAGATATAATAAGAAAATTTTTGATTGATTAAATTAATTGTTTTTTATAACAATTTATAACGAAATAATTCTATATAATAATGATATATACATATATATAACACAAATATATCGCACAAAATTTACATATTTTTAAATATAAATGTATTTAAATATAAATATATTTTTGTCCAGATCTCACTATTTTCAATAAAAATATGCATTTGCATAAATATTGCGTAATTTAATGATAATAAAAAATTTTTGGATTTAATGAATTAATATTTATAAAAATATTTTTTAAATTAATTAATAATCAAAACATCTCAATAGATATGCATACATATCTATTCACAAAAAAAAAATAAATTCATTTATTTTTGATAAGTTCTATAAAAAAAAACTAGTTTTACATTTTTTAATTATTTTTAAAATTTTACATTTAATATTTTGTATATTTTTTTAATATTTAATATTTTTTATTTTACTATATTTATTATATATTTTTTTTATATACTACATATTAAATTTTATATAACAATTAAGTTAATAAGTTAATTAAAGTTAATAATTTGATTTTCATAAAATATTTTATATTATTTTTGGCTTTTATACAATATTTAAATATTATTTTTACAGGTACAAACATGGGTCGTTACACTGGAAAAAAATGTCGTTTATTAACGATGTTATGGCTCACTGCTCTATTTTTCTTAGTAGAAATAGTTGTGGGATATGTGACTAACTGTATGGCTTTAATAGCTGACAGTTTTCATATGTTATCTGATGTAGCAGCTTTGGTCGTTGCATTTCTTTCTGTAAAGGTAAGTAGCGCGATATGAATAATAAGAAATTTATATAAACAAATGTATGCTTAGTATGATTGAGCAGTCCCGAAGTATATACTATCACTTATGAAAATATAAAAATGGAATTGATAATATGATTTCTTTTTGTTTTACGATCAAGAGATTGAATAATTTGCGAATCAAATAATCGAAGATCGAATAATAGAAGAATTTCTTTACTGTTATAAAAAAAAAGCTTTTAATATTTTTTATCTCATAAAATGATGAGATAAAGTAACTATGCTATTTATCATTTTATTGAATCTGGGAGATAATGATAAATTGACATCTAATAAAAATTATAATAATAATTGTACTATAAAGTACAATAAATTCTATATTATAAAATAATTATAATATTTTATTGATTATCATATATGAATTATATTAATTTTAATATATATTAAATTTTGTTTCTAATTTAAAATCGATCTTTTAATGTTTCATATGCTTTCATATTTTGTATTAAAATATTAATATTTTATATTAATGTTTTATATGTTTATATTGAATTATTTAGAAAGTTTGCAATAAAATTAAAAAAAATTTAAAGATGAAATTTTTATATTGAATTTTATTTTTATTAAATTCAAAGCTTATTTTAATGATTATTCATCATTTAATACTCTTTCCTTTTTTGTTTTATTTATTTTTTTTTTTAATATTTTATCTATTTTAATCTTTTTTTTAAAGAAGTTATATATATTTAAATGATGGCTAATATATTCAATAAATGAAGTGTAATTACAATTGCTGATTCTTCATTGATATGAAGAAGAATAGCATTAATAGAGATTTTTTTAAATTAATATGTTTTTTTAAAATTATTTTAAATTGTTTTCAATGAATTAAAAAAAAAATTTTTCCGAAACGTAATTTAATATTCATTGATATCAAGAATAGATATTGATTACACTTAATTCAATTAAATTCAATTATAGTAAAAAACATTACGAATTTTTCAACTATAAATTATTTCTAATTGTTTTTATATATATTTTTGAGATATTACTTTATAAATTCTATTTTATATATATTATATATATATATTTTTTTTATTTACAGATGTCACCAAAGAAATGGTCTAAGAATACATTTGGTTGGGCCAGAGCTGAAGTTTTAGGAGCTTTGGTAAACGCCGTTTTTTTAGTCGCATTGTGTTTCAGTATTACAGTGGAAGCATGTAAAAGATTTATCGAAGTAGAAGAAATACATGAAGCTAAATTGCTTGTGGCAGTTGGAGCTCTTGGTTTATTAGTAAATATTATTGGATTGTGCTTGTTTCATGGTGAGTTAGTAAAAAAAATATTATATTATAATAATATATATAGATTGACAATTATTTTATTTATTATTTATTTATTTGTTTTCAAATAAAAAAACTTGAAAGAGAAAAGAGATAAATTTGATATTCTTATTTAAATAAATCGAATTTATACATAGACAATTGAAAAATATGTAATATAATGTAGAATTTTAAATAAGAAGAGTGAAATTCATATTAATAAATATATTTTGCTAATTTTTTAGTAAAAATTTTTTTATATACAATAAAACTTATTTCTATCATAATTTTCAAGCATATTTAATTCTTCATTATAATAATATTATTATATATTTTCTGATTGATTGTTAATAAAAATTTGAAAATTAAATTAAATTAATTAATTAAGTAATTATTAATTTAATTTAATTTATTAATTGTTAATTTAATTAAATTTCAAATTTAAGAATTTTCGACATTCGAACATTATAATTAATATCGAAATTGATGATTTGATTGTTGAGATTTTTATCTCAGCGGAAATTAATAATGATATACATATTTCAAAATATTACTAATATATAACTTTGATTTCAGAACATAGAAGTTCTCATGCACATTCACATGGCATATCTCGAAGTCACAATCGATTAAGTACTCTAGTTGGAACAGATGACAATGAAAATGATGAATCTTATAGGCCAGCGACGCCGCAAGTAAAAAGAACACATGGTCATACACATGATGCGAGTCAAATGAATATGCGTGGTGTATTTCTTCATGTACTCTCAGATGCATTAGGATCTGTAATTGTAATAGTGTCTGCTTTAATTGTTTGGTTGACGAAATGGGAATACAGGTAATTAAATATTACACATAAATTTTATTACATATAATTTATTTCATATAGAAAAAATCACAATCAAAATAATTTTCTGTACTAAAAAAAAGATATTCATGAGATTTGAAACAAATGTTGGTGAATAAAACTGAAAATGTTGAAAGAAATTCATTTAAACATAACAATAGAATAGAATCATTTTCAGATTTTTTATGGGAATACTTATTTAAATATAGCTTAAGAATGGCATGATCTTAAACAGGAGAATTTGGATGCAGTCTCCTATCTAAACCAAGTAGTGCCTTAAAAATTGACTATTCAACCAAAGAAAATTATTCCTTTAAAAGATCGACTATAATTAAAAAAGTATTGTAAGATCTGCAGATTGGGGCAAGTGATCTTGTGCAGTTTAAAATGAATACATACAATTATAAATAATTAGATGTATTTTCTTAAAATTAAAATACCTTACCGATGATTCTTGTAATGTTAACGATTCTGACAATACATAACTTTCGTTATGTAACTTTCCTACGCTAAAAAAATAAATACTCTTAAAAACATTTTACTAAATTTTGACTAAACTGAGCATGAATCTTCACACAATATATTTTAACATTCACATTTTTTTTTTCTTTCTCTTCGCACTTTTTTCACATCAAATGTTTTTTCACATCACGTTTCTCCATTCCTATGATATAGTCCGTCAAGCGTTCGATTTTTCCATGCAAAATTCAAACCTTAATTATTTTAATTATTTGCAATAAACAATTTTACTAAAATTCCTACAATATAATTCTGTCACAATTAATAAAGATAGCTTTAAAGATAGCTTTAAAGATAGAAAATTATTCAAAGAAATAATTCGTTTGAAAATTGTCAACAAGAGTGACATTGATTATATATATATTATTGATAGAATTTTTCAATTTTCATGCCAATTTCTTTTTTTTTTATATTTTCTTTTTTTTTTTCACAGATTTTATATTGATCCAGCTCTCTCGCTTTTGTTAGTTATTCTTATCTTACGTTCAGTATGGCCATTATTGCAAGAATCTGCATTAATTTTACTACAGACTGTACCAACACATATCCAGGTAATTTCAGTCATTTGAAATAATACAATAAATTATTATTATTATATATTTATTATTATATATATCCTTTATATTATTTGAAATATCATATACATTTTTTCATATTCATATTTTTATATATTTTTCATATTTTAATTTTAATTTTTATGTTTTAAATATATTATTTGTATAAATAATATTAATCAACAATTAAAATATTTTATTTTAGGTTGATGCCATTCAACAACGTTTGCTGGAAAATGTTGATGGAGTTTTGGCTGTGCATGAATTTCATGTATGGCAATTAGCTGGTGATCGTATTATTGCTTCAGCTCATATAAGGTGCAGAAATTTATCGGAATACATGAAAATTGCGGAACAAGTAAAAGAATTTTTTCATAATGAAGGTATACATTCTACAACAATTCAACCAGAATTTATTGATGTAAGTAAATTATATCAATAAAATGTTGTTAGATTTAATAACATTCATTTAAATACAAAAAATAATATACTGTTTCCATTAATAACTTCTTCCTCAGGGATTTTTTTTTTAATTTTTTTTCTATTATAAGAAATTAAAATATTTAATTGAAAAAAAATTTTCAATATTTTGAAGAAAATATTTTGCAAAAATTTTATATGAAACATTATTTATATAATGTATATCATATTTATCTTATTTATATAATGTATATCTTACATATTTTATATAATATTTATATAATAATATGTTAATTCCATATTATTAATGTTCTAGTATCATTCTAATAGCGAAGTTAAAGAAACACCAACTGAAGATTGTGTATTGGATTGTCCAAAGACTGACAAACCTTGCAATCATGCAACATGCTGTGGTCCTTCTAAACAGGTATATATTTTATATTTAAATAGATAGTTTGATTGAGTTAAAATTTGCCCCTTCGCTCCTGCAGTCTAATTGGAACACAGATACAAATTCTACCTATTCTGCCTGTCCTAAATCAAAGTGTCTTGGACGATGTTTAGAAGCTATTAAATCAGATTCAAATACAGTTATAGGTAACTGTTATTTGTTGTTTATACTTCATTGTTTCAATTCTATTCTACAATAAATATTACACAATCAGCTGTTTATAATAAATTATTAAATCGTTTCTTATTGAAATTGAGCAAAGACATTTTGAAAGCACAATAGTAAAAACAATAGTATAAATGTAAAATTATTCATAAATTTTTAAAGACAATTTTTTTTTTACATAAAATCAAACTTATTATTAGTATTTTTTTTTTTTATTTATAATTCTTTCTTTATCTGCTTCTATTTGTCATCCGAGAATTTAGCATCTATTTGTAACAATAAGAAATGAGTTAATATATATTTTAATTTATAATTAAATGTCACAAAAAAACGTAATCTTTTTCTTTATCAAAAGGATATAATTTTTTTATATATTCTATGTTGCAATATTGTTATATTTGCGCATAGTTATTTCTGATAATTAATATTTGAAAAATTATTTCCTTTTAATTTAACAATCCAAATATATTTAATATTTTTATATTTCTTGTATAATTCTCTTTCAATTTGCTTAGTTTATTATAGTACATGTCTGAAGTAATTATTAATGCATTATTCTTTTACACATATAATTTCAAAGTAATTATTAAATATATATATATATATATATAGTTCATTTTCTTCATTTAGGAAACAATTTGCAGATTCAATATCATCTTTATTAATATTTTTTATAAAATACATAATTTTTTTTTATATTCATAAAGGATAGAAATACTCATTCCTCATTGATTAGAAATAGTGAAAACAAATTAATAAATGAATAAAAAATTAAAGAAATAATTCAAATATTAATTAATAAGATTTTATATAAAAATACTTCGGAAATTGTAACTTTTTCAAAAACAATAATTAATATAAAAAGTTTCATTTTGAATATTATAATAATATAAAATATTTGCTTTAATGAAAATATAATATTTACAATAATTGATTATATTGTATTAAATAGATTATATTAAAATAGATAGGTATTATTTATATCATTCAAGAGATAAAAAGTGTTTTTATCTATTGAATTTTTTTTTTATATTTTTGCTACATATATATTAACATTTATGCTATATAAAAATGATATAATCATAATATATAATCATTTTAGTAATGAAAATATATTATCTCTTTTAGTTTTTTTTATTCTATTTATTTATTTTTACAAATTTTATTTTTTGCATTAAGAAATTTTTTCTATGATATATTAATAAAACTAAATTTAAGAATTAGCAATATTATATAAGATTTATTATGTGCTTTTTCTTGTCAAATAGACCTATCTTATCCTATGTTAATTATCTAATATGAACATTTTTCAAAAATATAATATAAATTCGAATATATTAACAATAGCCCAACAGACATTTTAATTTTTATAAACAAATATTAATTTTATATATATTTTAATTAAATTTAATCCCTAAATTAAACATTACATGTAATAATTCTTTTAATTAAATTTATCATATATACATATAATATATACATTTTACAGGGTCGTGAAACGCCTTCACCAGGAGAAACACCATACATGTGTAGACAACGTAACAGTCTTGCGCGTTCCACTGGTTCTATAGGAGGAACCGAACAACAAGAAGTAAATGAAATGGAACGTGGACATTTATTATCACTGCCTGCTTCACATCACTCCGTCCAACTTCCACATTCTCATGTTAATACACCTGTTGTCTAAGTTATAATCGTATTATCAAATATCTACCTCTGTAACACAATCTGCGGCGCGTTACAATGTTATTATAAAAATTCAATAAAGTAATATACACGCTATATTTTATGATTATTAAAGTTAATAAAAAATTTTAATTGCTTTTTATTATCTATGTCATTAATATCCTAAATTTTATAAATTCTGAAATTTTAGATTTTGTTCTATTCAAAAATAATATAATAATTTTAAAATAAAATATTTCACTTTTTTTTACTATTAATTATATTTGAGTTTATTTCTTATTTATAATAAATATATATATAATTATATTTGATAGTGTATTGAAATAATAATTAAAATTTTCATTAGAAAGACAATATAAAATATATATATAACATAAAAAAAAATAATAGAAAAAAATAGTAATGCTATTTTTACAGATCATTTTACAGTATCAATATCTACAAATGAAATTTAATAAACAAAAATAGAAGAATAAAGAATAGAGGTAAAATAAGAATTAATCATTAGCGCCATTTTTTGAATCAAAGATAAAATTTTTTTAGTATCATTTTAAAAAGTATACAAAAAAATTATGAATACTATGGCATTATTCCTAAATTTTTGTTTTATTTTGTTTTTAAAATATTAAAAAATATTTTTCATATATGAAAAATGATACTAGCAATCTTATCAAATCTTTATCCTTCTTCTCTTTCTTATTCTTTCTTTATATATTTCATTTGCGGCATTCTAGATGGCGTTGATTTCAATATTTTTATTCTATTTTTGTCCTTCTCTTATTATTTGTTCTTGTTTATATTTATTCTCGGTGTGTGATCACCAAATAAAGTATGTGATATTTCTTTCATTTCTTTTCAAAAAAAAAATATTTTTTTGTTTATTCCTATTATTTAATATTGAATCTACTTTTTATTTAGGTTAGCAAGAATCATAATTAGCTTATATTAATATAATACATGTACAATAGTTGTTATTTTTTAAATAATTGATTAAAGTTCACTTTATTATTTTTTCAAAAATATATGACAAATTTGAGCAATTTTAAATAAAATAGCGCTACTTTTTAGTACTAAAAAGTATTAAAAAAATTAAACAAAACCTCTGAATTATGATAATTTAAGGTAATTTTAATGAAAAAAAAAAATTATAAATATAGTATATATTTTTATATATATATTTATATTTATACATTATATCATATATATATATATTTTCTTGAATTTTCTTGAATATTTATGCACATTAAAAATAAGAATAAATAAAAAAACATAATATATAATATATTTATTCTTTTAAAATTTATACTTTTATTACAATTATTTCTATTATTATCAATTGGCAGGTATTTATTATTATAAAATTATTTCATATTATTTGTTCTATACTTTATTTTATGTTTATTTTTAATTAATTAATTTATTTATTATTATTATTATTATTATTATTATTATTATTAAGATTAAAATAGGATAATTATTTTAATTTTTTAAATATTTTTAATATATATATATTTTTTATAACATTTTTATTTAAAAAAAAATAATTATGTATTAAAGAGTTTTTATATTTTTATATTTATATTTTTTATATTTATATTTTATGATATTGTGTAATACATATTTGATTATATATCTCCTAATCTATGACGTTTATAAATTATCTTATGAGAAGGTTATTTGAGAGTCAATAATTTTTATATATAAGTTTTTCTTTGTAACATATGAAGTTATAAACTAGAAAGTAATATAATTTTATATTTATCTTTTAAACATTGTAAGTTATAATTTATTTAAATTAATATAATTTATTTAAATAAAGTTAATAATATCTTTAATTTATTTTTATCAAATAAAAAGATTATTAATTTTATTTATATCATTAATATTTAATATATTATTATATTATATTTAATATAATCATTATATTTAATATAATATATATATATATATATATATATATATATATATATATAATATATGTTTTATATATATATATATAAAACATATATAAAACATTTTTTAAAATTGATTTTTTATTTTATATTTTAAAAGCAATATCTAAATAAATTAATTGATTTCATTTATTATTATCATATTAAATTTTTTAATGAAAAAGTTATTTAATATTAATAATATTATACAAAGTAATAAATGATATTTATTTGTAAATTTTTCTTTTATTTATACTTTTATTTAACATTCAATTTTAATTAAAATTTTTTTGAATATTGTTTTTAAATTCCAATGGATGTGAAAATAATAAAAATCAATCATAATTTTGAAAATATTTAAACTTTTTCTTTTATATGTATTTAGTAAAATATAGAAAAATAATTTAAAAATAATTTATATCATATATATATATATATATATCATTTTCAAAAACTTATTATTAGGTATAATATATGATGTTACAATATAATATATGATTATAATATTATAATATCTATATATATATTAAAACTAAAATGTTATATATATATGTTTAATGATTCGATTTTTATTTAAATTTTATTTTATAATTTATATATAAAATTATTTTTTTATCGATTATGTTATAATTTATATTTTTTATTTAAAAATATATTTATGCGCATATATATATATCTCGCGCTTGTGTACACACATATATATGCGCACGACAGCATATATTTGTACATAATTTTATATATAATAATTATAAATTTAAAATATTATATAAGTATATATATTTAATATTAAATAATTAAATTATTTATTAATTGCAGATGGCTATTCATTGGGGTATAGCAGGTGCTGGAAAAATATCACATGATTTCGTGTCATCTTTACAAACATTACCAGAATCCGAGCATGTAGTAGTTGCAGTAGCAGCACGTGAATTATCAAGAGCACAAAATTTTTCTAGTTTGCATAAAATTAAAAAAGCATTCGACAGTTATACAAAATTAGCAGAGGATAATGATATTGGTCTGTTTTACATTAAAAGTTATAACTTTTTTTTAAAATTATATGAAATCTAATCAAAAAGTTTTATTCATTTATAAAATGTAAATTTGAAATTTTTAGAAATTATTTTTTTTACAGAGAATAATTCATATTTTAATTATTTAGTTTTTTAAATAACTGAATTATTTAATGTTTTAATTATTGTAATTATTTAGTTATACTTATTATGATTTAATAATACTAGCGATGTTAAATTTTGTTATATATTTACAAAAAGTGGCGCGAAGATTTTAAAAATGATTTAGATAATCTTTAAACATACTGTTATGAATCATTTAAAATGATTCATATTATCTATTGATGACAGATTTAAAAAAAAAATATTATTGCTTTAAAAAAATTCAACATTTGGGACATGTTTGTCTTCTATGGTTCAGGAAATTATATATTCATACTAACAAGAAATCTTAATTGTATATTATATCTATTCTAAATCAAAATTAATGTTATAGAATTTGAATTTATTTTTTTATGATCACTGGAAAAAACTCGACCGCTTACCAAAATCGACTGAATCGCAGATATTAAATCTAATATTAAAAAAAAATTATATTCTAAATTGTTTAAAATCAATCATTATCAGACAAAAGATTACTGATTCAACAATTTATTTAATACAAATTTTACAAAAATTTTATAGTTTATAATTTTATTTTAATATTGATATATTTTTTATAGTATTTTATTTATATAGTATTTATTTTTAATATTTCTTTTTTTTATTTACAGATGCTGTATATATCGGAACGTTGCATCCTCAACACTTTGAAATTGCCAAATTAATGTTAAATCATGGAAAACATGTTTTATGTGAAAAGCCTTTAACTATGAATTTAAAGCAAACAACAGAATTAATAAATTTAGCAAAAGAAAAGAAATTGTTTTTAATGGAAGGTATTTGGAGTAGATGTTTTCCTATATATGAAATAGTTAAAAAAGAAATTGAATCTGGAAGTATTGGAGAAATTTACCAAGTTTTAGTAACTTTTGGATTTAAAATGCCTGATATTGAACGATTGAAGTACGTACGATCATTTTTTTTTGTTTTTTATATTAAAAATAAAAAGTCTAAAAATTTCTATAAATTTCTATGAATTTAAGTAATTAAAATCATACAAAAATAAATTTATGTAATTTAATAATTTAAATTTAAACATAATTTAATTTGTTTTTGAATATTTTGCTGTAGAAAATATATCGTAATTTTCGAATTTATTATATTATATTAAAAAATACATATTTTTTTTTGTTCAGTATAAAAAATCTAGGAGGAGGAACTATATTGGATTTAGGAGTATATGGAATACAATTTGCTTGTTTAATATTTGGTAATGAAATACCTCATACTATACAAGCTACTGGTTGTTTGAACGAAGAAGGAGTTGACCAATCTGCATCTATTAATTTCCTTTATAAAGGAAATCATACTGCAACTATTCTTACTCATTCCCGAGTTGATTTGCCCAATGAGGCTTATATTATTGGTACGAAAGGAATGATAAAAGTGCCAAAGTTTTGGTGTCCGACGACCGTAGAATTACCGAACGAAATAGTAAATGTTTCTCTTCCTGAAACTAAATCCAAGTTTAATTTCATTAATAGTGTTGGATTGAGTTACGAAGCCAATGAAGTTCGCAATTGTATTCTAAAAGGTATTGTTTTTTTTCGATTTATTTTAAATTAATAAAAAAATATTATTCAAATGTAAAAGTAAACCATTTTTATTTTGATTAATTTAAAAAAAGAAGAAAAATTAAATTTTTTTAACATTTTAAAAAAATTTTTATTTGCACGATAATGCATAATATCGTTTTCGAATCGCTCAAATAATTAATGAATGAAATTTAAATATACTAATTCTGTATATTAATTAAAAATTGTTTGTTTAATAGTTTTCTTTCATTCTAGGTATGATTGAAAGTCCTAAAGTACCACATAATGTCTCGTTATTAATTGCACAATTAGAAGATGAGATTCGAAAACAGATTGGAGTTACATATCCTGAAGATTAAATTACTATGAGAAAATTATTTGCTTGATTTAATATGCTTGATAAGAAACATATTAAAAAAAATATTTTTATATAATAATAATAATATATAATAATAATATATAATAATAATATATAATAATATATAATATATAATATATAATAATATATATATATATATATATATATATACAGATTATATTTAATAATATCTATTGAAAATAAATATGTTGCATGAATGTATTTTATTTTTATGACATTTATCCTTATATTTATTTTATAATTCATTTGAGAAACGGTGCATAAATTTTTTATTTCAAATAAACTGTGTTAGTACATTATTATATCATATATCCATCGGATATAAAAAGAGATAAAAGAACCAAATAAAATATTTATAAAATATTTATAAATATGTAAAATAGGTAGATCAATTTTAGAAAAATAAAACAAAAATATTTTTTTATATTAGATATCTCTCTAGATATGTATAATTTTTAAATTTAATATTATTTTGACATATATATGGATAAAATTGATTGTAAATTATGCTTTTTTTTTTTTTTTTTTGATAATTCAATCGTCTAATTGACATAAACAAGCTACTCCTCTTTTAATCCAATGAGATTCTTTGACTTTCGTCGGGAGCAAAATATATAGTACAAAGTTAGAAGAATGACCAGTAGTAGCTAAAACACCACGCCTTTCACTTGTTTTATATACAGGACAATGATACATGAATTCAATAATAAATTCAGCTTTTATACCAGGTTTCAACCATATTATAGGAAGAAGATCAAACATTACTTTCGGTTTGGACTCGTCGATTTCTTTTATCTCTCTATTCCATCTTGCTCCTTCCATATATAGACCCTAAAAATTCAAATAAGAATTTTTTAAAGATAGTTTCATATTTATATTTATGAATAAATTAATTTCCTTCAATACACAATAATACTATCATAAAAATTACATAATACTATTTGATTTTTATATTATTTCTTGAGAAAATTTAATACATAAGTTTCTTTCTGCACATTATTAATTTTAATATAGATATAAAAGTATATCGATCTCAAAGTATTCATCATATTCATAAATTCATCTTTGATAGTTCATCTTTTCTTTTTTCTTTTTTTTTCTTACAATTTTCAATTTTCAATTTTCAATTTTCAATTTTTTTTTTTATTAAATTATAATAATAAAAATCTTACCTTTATGTAAACGCCATAAGATGGTGAAACGTTGATATCAGTCTCAAACTCGGTTACTTCAAATTCAAAATCTAATTTATCAATTGGAATTTTATGTCTGCGGGCATAATTTTGTAAAGCACCGGTAAGAAAAGATTGCGTGAAAAAAAATCCGGATATCCAAAATACAATTGGTGCATCATAATCGATCCAATTTTGGAAAAAGTGTAATCTATCTATTAAGTCGTTGATATAACTTCCTAACGGTTTTAGAGAGGGATAAGACACTTTGTTCCAAGTAAGCGGCACTTTACCGATGCTCATACTCGAAAAAATTTCCTCCAATTCAAGGGACATCAAAGTTAATCCCTTAATGGCTTTTTGTACATCGGCCAATGTTGTTTTAATCGTATCAACAAGATGATTAAATTTAATAAGTTCCTGACGCAGAACCGTGTTCATGCTGTTTATATAGAGTACCGGATATTTTCTAGCTACCGCTATAATATCAAATTTTATCTCTAATTTCGATGAAATGTCATCGCATAAATTATAAACCATTTCGTCGACATCCCTTTCAACCCCGACGCCTGTAATATGCGGCTGCGTCAACAAAGCCCCTCTAAGCAATTGCAACGATTCGTGATTGTCTTTTGTTATGTCTGCATTTTCATGTAAACCAAATACTTCTGGTTGTTGAGTAATGGGTAGACTGCGAATGTAATCTAAACATCCGTGATGATCAGTATTTTCTGGTAAACGGTATATACAACTTGGTGAGAAACAATATCTGTAATTAAAAATATAAAAAGTTCGTATTAAGGTATATTAATTAAAGTTCGTTTAAAATTAAAATATATTTAAATGTAATTTACTGTGGATTGATAAGAACTTCCTCGTTGTAATATTCTCGCAATAACGTATTTAACAAACGTCTATCTTTATCATCGGTCACACGACCACCGTAATTGCATTCACCGGTTAGGTAAAGAAGTGCGTCAAACGGCACTTCTTCGTAATCGTCCAAAAATAGCTAATACGACGAAAGATAAAAAATTATAGAATAATTTTATTATTCAAAATGCAACCATTTGATGTATAAAATAATATTTTCTTGATTATTTATTCAATTAATTATTTTTAATTATTTTCTATGTAAAAAAGTTAATACTTGCACTATTATGATACTATACTATATCTCGTGTAAACTTACTTGCAATTGTAAAATACTAATGCGAAGATCTGATTCGTTGAATTCGTAAGGAATGTTCCAACCCAATGGTCCGAAATTACGCCTTTCTTGAATAACCGCATGAAAGACGCATAGAGCGAAAAGTAAGCTCCTCCAATGACTTATTTTCGTACAAAGATTGAAGAAAGTTGAATCCGATATTGGATCGTTCATATAACTCCTCAATAAATTACTCTTCAATCCTTTCGGCGGTTCGTTGGTCATTTTCACTGCATTTTGCAAAATGGAAATTGGAAAATCCTTGGATGGATAGCTGGTTAACCATAAACGGAATTTTTCGTGCGTATTCTCAGGTGTAATAACTTCGTCGCAAATCGCGTCCAATTCTTTCATCCAAGAGATTGCCAAGTGACAATTTTGAAGAACTACCCACTCCCCCGTTTGTATCCCTTTGTTTATCATGTTTATAGCTATAGGACCTTGGCCTTGTCCCAACGATATGGTCATTAAATGCTCTTTTGATATCCCATAATCTTCTGCGAATTTGATCAAACTCGCCATTGGATCGGATCCAGGGGAGAGGATAAAAATGAGGGGGCTCACGTTGGTGGAATCGTTGTAACACGCTTGAAGATTAAACGGAGGTGGTTCTATGAAAGAGCGATCCATGTTATACGCGACAAACAATCGCACGGCGACCACGATTTTATCCGGCCTCACGCATTTAAGTATGACCAACTTTCTCAAAGTCTCGGTCTCCTCGTGATACGGCGGTGGCAAAATCTCCTCTTGTGGATTAACCGAGTCGAAATAACGTTTCCATTTCGACGTTTGCGTCTCGAAAGACTCCTTCAATTTTTCAACGTTGGGCAAATTCGTCGCTCTGACCACATCGGCCCAAGATTTATCGCTTAACCAAGAAGGATCTGGATTCGGGTAAGGATTATCCAGAGTCACGTCACCCGCCAATAAAAATATGCAGAGATCTTCCTCGAGTTTGTCATCGGCCCGTAAAAGACCGATGCACAGAACGAAGGAAAATATCAATTTATCCTTTTCGAACAAGGAACGACACACGTTTCTGTATATACTAGCCGTGAAATACGTATTCAAGCTTTTTATTCGAATCTCGAGATCCTCACTGTGCTCGCTTTGGGCTATCGACATTTCGTACAGGTGAATGAACCACGGTAAAGAGTACTGGTACATGGGATCGATATTGGCCAATTCGGAGATGCAGAAAAACAAAACGGAGCCGTGCTCGGAAGCGGGTTTATACTTGCCACGAGCGAAATCGATTTCCAATGCCGTACTAGCCGCTATTTTTTGCTTAGCCTCGATCTCTTCGGCCAATCTCTTCGAGGTAGACAGGATCGTGATAGCCGTTTCATCTTCCAGGATATTCCCTTCCGACATGGACAAAACTTCTAATATCTTATTCTCTATCTCCTCCAATATACGTTTGTTATTTGCCTCTTCGACGATCAATTGATTCTTTCGCTCTTCGAGAATGGGCAATTCTCTGGCCACGACGATTCCCAACAACTGATCCTTAAGCCCTTGGGGAGTGATCATGAAATTTAACAACGTGACCTTCACCACTATTTCTGGCAGATAATGCGGATTTCTTAAACGCGTCGTAATGTAGAATCGAAAATCAGGATTGTACTCGATAACGTGTTCGCCAAATTTTATGTACAAAACGCCGCGCTCTTTATAAATGTTTTTCAGGAGGACAGGTTCCAATATCGCGTCTATCTCTTCGAAAATATTCTCCAATAAAACAGGTATGCCAATCTGTATAGCCGTGTCTACTATCTTCACGTAATTCGGATCGGACAGTTTAATCACCACCAGATTGTTCTCCCTCTCCATATTTTTCACCCATTTGTTCGCCTGGTTCTGGGGATCGATCATAAGCGGCCATCGATCCGCGTTCTTCACGATTATCGCGTTCTCCACGGAGAAATGATCGGCCGGTAAACCGAAAATTATCCACGCTCTGATCTCCACCGATTTGCCCAAAATATCGATTAGATCGTACTTATCTCTGCAAGGGATTCTCATCTGCACGCAAGACTTGTGCCATTCCTGGATTAATTTGTCGCGGTATTCTATGGTGAAAGCACCGAAATAAGCGATTACGCCTGACGATAACAACACGTCTCCGATAACGTTGTACAGGCTAGCGCCCAGCATAAGAGCCGTTTCTTGCCACCTATGTTTCTCCCCGCTTAAACCGCCCAACAATTTCTCAGCCCTCTCCAACTTTTTCATGCAGTAGTCGATTTGATCCTCGAGCTTCTTTTTCTCCTTCATGCATTCGACGAACTCGTCGTTCAACGCCTGCAATTTCTGAGTAACTTCGAGGAGCAACGCCCTCTTGGCGTTCAGGGCTTCCATTTGTTTGGCGAGAGCGGCCTCTGCCTCTGCCAGCATCACTTGCTTCGGCTTCACCACCTTGATCACACGATCGTAAACCTCGATCGCTCGCACCCATTTGCAAAGGCCCTCGCAAGCCGTGGAAACTTTCTTGATTGCCTCGGGTTGAAAGCTTCTGTCGTTTATAAATTTCTCCCGTATTATTTTCATGTACGCCGGCGGTATGTTATCCTTGTCGAAGTTCTTCAAGCTGTCGAGGAACTTCAAATCGCCCAATATCCTTATGGAAGCCGGCCAATAGTCCTCGACGACTCGGCCGGTCGCCGGGTCGGTAACCCTATCGGGTTTAACCCCTTTCAAAACGCAAATAGCCTCCATCACCAATCGTACGCCAGCAGGCGGTGCTTTCATGGCCCGCACGATACTGATATCCGCCGGTTTCAACGTGTCGAGCGCGGCTAATGCGGCTTCCAGGGCAGGCGTTGCCTCGGCCAGATCGCTCTCGCAATCGTCTTTTATAGCTTGAGCAGCGGCCGCAGCCTCGTTCGCCAGAGCCTCCTCAGCAGCTACAACCTCCTTTCTCGCCTCGATGTTGATCGTGTCCTGTTCGATCTTAATCATAAGCTGGTTGCTCAATTCCGACTGGGCCAGCAATTTCGGTTGCAACGCTTGCAGTTCCTCCTTCATCAATGCTATTTCCTTCGCCGCGAAATCCAACCTTTCCAATCCCATCTCGTATCTCCTTTGTTGCGCTGTGATCTCTTCTATCTTCCGATCGTACAACTGGCAAAACGATTTGATAAGCTGCAAGAAACTGGTCGGCGTCACGTAATACCTTCTGCCTTGAGTGTTAAAGTAATCCTCGCTGGCCAACGAGATACTCGTGTGGAACTTTTGAGACATGCTCACGCACTTTTCCCGTAGATCCATGGTAATATTCATGTTTTGTAACGAGACACGCGCCACCTTTTCCAAGGCGTCCTCGGGCCATATGGTGAACCAGTCGATGGTGCAACAATTAATCAACGAGGGGAACATTCTCAAACGATTTCGAAATTTGTCCCCTATCGGAGACATGGTTAGGATCAAGTGGAGACACTTCTTTATCCTCTCGAGGAACAAGTTGTAAAGGATCATGGGGGTGACCTCGATCTTCCTCCCCCCTATAGCGTGCATTATCGTCGACATTTTGTCCAGAATTTCAGCTTTCTCCTCGGTATCGTACAAATTTGGCACATCGGACGTGTTCAATATCATGTTTATATCTTCGACGAACAATTCATCCTTGATCTGATGATCGCCGAAAAGGAAACAGGTGGGTTTCCCGTCGCAACCCACGCGCAGCAACAAATTCTTCACGTCTTCCCTCCATTCCGAGAATTCGTAAGTGGTGGTAATTTCTATGTTGTACAACACGTACTCGATCATATAGGTGGCCAATTTGGCGCAAGAACTTCGCCCCGATCCGCCTATTCCTATCAAAAGGGCGTGGCCGTTCTCTTGCTGCAATATCCGTGATACTCGAGAAATGTGATCGATAGCGTATCTGAATAACACCAACGGCATCGGCGTTTTCGAGAGCATGTTGTATTCCGTTAGATAATATTCCATTTTTTGTTGCAAGTCGTACAAATCTTCCACCTCGTCGTACACTTTGGGCACGGCGTCGGGATCTATGTAATTGCCGAACATCAGATCCTGTATGTGAGAGCTTGTTACATCCTTCTCGTCCTTTCGCAACAGTCTGCTCAACACTTTCGCCAACGGTTGACGCAATTGGTCGTAACAAGTGAAGTGGACCATCGAGAACAATTTTTCCCGATCGGCCGTGTCTATTAGCCTGTCGTGGAAAACCCTGTATATTTCGTGGACCCACAGTCTAATCAATTTATCCGGATCCTTTATTCTGGCGCCCGGCACCAAGAGTATACCCTTGATGACGCGGCTGAAATCGCGCAAATTAAAAGTGTAATGGCTCTTTGCCGGCGTAGGTAGGAACGTTTGTATCGCTCCGAGGTAAATGTCCATCGTCGCGCTCACGACCATCCTACCCAATCTCGAGACCTCGGGTAAAAATCCTTTCGAGAAATGCGAGTCGAGAATCGAGAAGAATATCTTGTTCATTGTCACTTCCTCGAAAAAATCAATCCCGATTATTTGCATGTGTCGAAGCAATCTAGGAGTGACCACGTTCGAACCGCCTCCAGGCGGCAACATGGCGCAAATCAGAAACATATCCACCAGATACAACGTTGTCGTATCCTTCAGATTGTACCAATGGCCGTGATCTATCCACTGTCTGATGAGCTCGATAGGTGGCTGCGCCCCGTATATCTCTTTCATCGGCATGCTCAGATCATCGACGAACAACACGCACTTCTTCCCCATTTGGGGACCGTACACACCTTTCCTTCTACGATCCAACTTCGACATCACTATCTCCTGAGTCTGATTCGCTGTTGTACGAGCGCTCAAATTTATAATGTTCTCCAGGTATCTGTCTCTGGGCAGAAATTCCAAATAATTTAATACTATCACGGATTTCCCGGTGCCGGTCGGCCCGACGAATAATATAGGTATCGATCTGTGGAGAAGGTTTCTCATGAAGAAGTATTGGATCACCACCTCGCTCGTTGGCACGATCAACTCGGATTTTACGTCTGGTAACAGAGACTCCTGAAAAATATAAAAGTAGAAAATTTAGATTTATTGTTAGATTCGTAATATCGGTGTGAAAGGAAAGAAAAGAGGTTTGTTCATATTATGGTTGGCAACTAAGTAATTGCGGATTTCACTCATAGATGGCTTTAGTTGAATTTTTAGGTTTGTTATTTGATAGTTGGCAATTCAGCTGTCGATCGGTAAAAAAGTTTTTTGATCATTTGTGTAGTTTTCGTTCGGCGTTCGTTGAAAAATGGAAAATCAAAAGGAACATTATCGTCATATTTTGCTTTTTTATTTTCGCAAAGGGAAAAACGCATCGCAAGCTCAAGTTATGCGCTGTTTATGGCGACGAAGCCTTAAAAGAACGGCAGTGTCAAAATTGGTTTGACAAATTTCGTTCTGGTGATTTTTCACTCAAAGACGAAAAACGCTCTGGTCATCCAGTTGAAGTTGACGACGACCTAATCGAAGCAATAATCGATTCGGATCGTCACAGTACAACTCGTGAGATTGCAGAGAAGCTTCATGTATCGCATACATCCATTGAAAACCACTTAAAACAACTTGGCTATGTTCGAAAACTCGATACATGGGTTCCTCGCGAACTGAAAGAAAAGCATTTAACGCGACGCGTTAACAACTGCGATTTGCTAAAGAAACGTAATGAAAATGATCCATTTTTAAAACGACCGATAACTGGCGATGAAAAATGGGTTGTTTACAACGATATCGAGCGGAAAAGATGGTGGAGCAGGCCACGTGAACCAGCTCGAACAACATCAAAAGCTGGTATTCGTCGAAAGAAGGTTTTGTTATCAGTTTGGTGGGATTACGAAGGAATTGTCTATTTTGAACTCTTACCACCCAACCGAACGATCAATTCTGTTGTTTACATCGAACAACTAACGAAATTAAACAATGCGGTTGAAGAAAAGCGGCCCGAATTGACAAATCGAAAAGGTGTTGTATTCCATCGTGACGATGCAAGGCCACACATATCTTTGGTCACTCGGCAAAAATTATTAGAGCTTGGTTGGGATGTTTTGCCACATCCACCTTATAGTCCTGACCTTGCACCATCCGATTACTTTTTGTTTCGATCTTTACAAAACTCCTCGAACGGTAAAAATTTCAATAACGATGATGATATCAAATCGTACCTGATTCAGTTTTTTGCTAATAAAAACAACAAGTTTTATGAACGTGGGATTATGATGCTGTCTGAAAGATGGCAAAAGGTGATTGATCAAAATGGGCAACACATTACAGAATAAAGTTATTTAGTTCCATGAAAAAATTGTCTTTGATTTTCTAAAAAAAATCCGCAATTAGTTGCCAACCCAATATATGAAGTTATTATAAGTTAAGGTGTTCAATACCTGTAATATCGTGTCCATCCACGGTATCCAGGTTCCGTTATTTCTTTTATCGTATATCCAATCGTAAACGGTTCCTTTGTCAGGAAAGATCTGTTGTTTCGTTAATTTAAACGCCTTTGGTTTAGGATGTCTCTCGTCGTTTCCAAGCAATAATTTTCTTAAATAAACGTCGAAAAGTTTTCTACTGTCGCTCGTTAATGTTGGACACATCCCCCAAACCAGGCTGAATAATAAAACGCATTGAAGCCAAACCGTGCTAACTTGTACTTCCCCATCCAGCATTGTGGTGAAGAGTTTTGTAAAAGACTGTAAAATATTTATGATAAAAAATATATATATTTTTAAATAAACTTTAATCTAATATTAATTAACAATCAATAATAAATTAATAATTATATTTCTATTTACCAGAAACATATGAAGTTCAGACACTTCTACAAATATTTTGCAATATAAATGTATAAAAAACAAAACTGGCTTGGTTAACCATTCGATCAATTCTACGACCAATTCGTACTGCTCGATGAGTAACTTGTTCCTAAGATACGTTTTATACGAATTAAACAGGGCGTGCCAACCAAGCTCGGATGGCTCCATGTAAATCATGCCGCATCTGCTGACGGTAGCCGGCGAGGCATGCTCCAAATCAGCCGGCTCGAACATCATATTCATCTTGAGCGACATTTGAATGATCTCCCCGGACATGAGACAAAGTTTCCTATTATCGTCGAGAACCGTGTTCATACTTTCGATCCATACAGCGTCCACGGGACCGTCGAAAACTATCCACTTCCTGTCCACCGTTATGGATTGAGCAAACTCTCTAAAAATGTTGGCCAGAACGCCGTCGCTCCACTCGTGCGATATCGGATCGAAACTTCCGTAAAGCTGATCCAAAGTGATGGATTTCGGATTAATTATCTTGTAAATCGTTGGAAATTCTCTCATGGTGGCGCGCCTCCTGCCCGACAATTCGCCCAACGACTCGGCCAAAACTTGATACGCCTGCGTCTTTCCGCTTAACGTGTGGCCCACGATCATCAACCCGTGGCGCACCAACAGCATCTCGTATATTTGAAGTATTTTCTCCATGTACCAAGACGTAGCCTGAAGGTTACGCTTCTTCAAGATGATTATGATTATTTCTATCAATTCCTCGCGATGAGGAGGTGGTAGAATGGTATCCGGAAACAGATCCGTGTATATCCCGTTGAACAACGGGATATCTTGCGCCAAGAATTTCGGCAGATTGACGTCGATGATCGCTTGGAGAACCAAAATGGACTCGTTCTGTATCGGGTACTTCAACTTCAAGTTTCCAGCCGCGATTAAGACAGTTTTCACGGCTCGCATCCCGTAATCGTAATGATTCTGCGAGCTTAATTGTTCGGAGCATAACTTGTACGTGTGAACTATCTTCTCCGCAAGATTTTTCGCGTCTATGAAACCGAAAGAGTACAGGGTGATCTCCCCTATCATGGCGTAATCTGGAACCATCATCGCGACCGTACGGAAAAGGACTTTTAAATTGTCAGGCAATTCTTGGCGGCCTGCGTAACCTGGATTCATTGTTATGATGACGTAACAGGTAGGGTTCAGCTTTAACTCCGTACCTTCGAACACAAATTTCTCCAATTTTGCGCTTATAGCCATCTGAATGGTCAGAATTTGTTGAGCGATCACCGAGAGGACTTCCAAGTCTATCCTGTTAAACTCATCGAAACAGGACCATGCTCCCGACTGGGCGAGGCCCTTGAAAAATTTACCCATCGCTTGGAAATCAAGCCCCTCCGAGCAATTGAAGACCACGCATTGCTTGGCAACCGCTTTGGCAAGATCTTTCGCCGTCTCTGTTTTACCGGTCCCCGCTGGACCTTCAGGCGAACCGCCCAGATTCAACTTCAAAGCGCTCATCAAAGTTCTGTAACACCGGTCGGTCAATGGCGTTATGACGAGCCTCGATGTATTGCCAAGATACTCGAACGCGTAGTCCACCGTGGTTGTGATCATCGAAACGATAATGTTATCATCCACCCAGTAATATCTCAACTGAGATATCCAATCAAAGTCCATAATGTTGATCACTCTCTTGTCAATGAGCAATTGAACCACATCCCGCGCGTGAACGTCTATCACGATTAGAGCGTTTATCGTTATCCTGGAGCCAGGGTCCAGTTTACCTCTGACTATAGTAACAGTTTTCTCAATTTGATGATTGCACTGGTCCAAATATTCCTCGGTGTTGCGATTCTCGAACGATTCGCAAACTTCGCTGGTCCAATGTATCTGGCTGCAACAGATGACGATTTGCCCCGGCCAAGCGAATATCCACTCCTCTCTGGCGGTTTCGAAATACGCGATGATACTTTCCTCGGCAATATCTCGGAGAGAGGCTTTCATCAGTTCCTCGACTTGGCACAACCATCTCTCCACCATCCCTTTAGCATCAGCCGGATAAATCTTTCCACTGAGAGGGACGTATTCGTCCTCGGCCGACAACATTCCGATAATTTCTTCCTCTTTGGTAAATCGCAATTTGCTGATACCTTCGAAGCATTTCCTCAAATGAGGCTGCACCCTTTGTGGATCCTTGGTCTCGGACAGTATCTCCAACAGTTCGTCGTTCGACAGGAAGAAAAATCTCGGGAAGAACAAACGTTTCTTCTCGAGATACTCGTTCAAACCTTTCTGTATCTCGTCCAGTAACGAGTTACACAACATTAATTCTTGCAATATGTTGGGCATGTCGGTGACTTTGAGCACGTAAGCGTGCTCGTACGCGTACGCCGTTATTTTACGCCAAATCTTGTCCATTCTACGAAAATTCTTCGATTCCGTCGGCATTTGGCGCACGATATCCTCGCTGCTGAATATAGGCTCCAAGTACATCCAAGTTGCCTGGCACGTTAACCATTGATCGATGATGTCCTGCATCAGCAACAATTTGTTCTCCCAAATTTGCATCTCCTCCTCGAAAGCTTTTATGAAGGGGGAACTTCTCATAGTTTGAGCTTTCAGAATATGATCGTCCAACAATTGATGAATATCATCAATGGCGGTCAATATGAAGACACCGGTTTCGCGATACGGTACGAATTTAAATTCAATCTCTGCCCATTCTTCCTTCATCTTCTTCAAACTTTGTTGAAGCGTGTACTCCTTGATAGCGGCCGAAGCTATCTCTTCGAGTTTAGCTATGTGAAGCAACAGGCCCAAGTCCACCATGTCCGAGAGGCTGCTCACAGGTGTCAGTATTATATCCACGTGTATTATTTGGCTTATTAAATTCCAATGACGATCTTGTAACCCGGGAGTGCATATGATTTGCAAAAGTGGGATAAACTGCTTGAATTTGTCAACTTTTGCACGGACCATTTCGGCAATTTTTCGCGCGCCGGGGATATCGGCAAGAATACGAATCAATTTGTACAACGTACGCCAAATAGCGTCAGTTTCGTCCTTGATATCGTCCGCGTCGAGGTTGAAAAACGGCCCGTAGAACCATTTGTCGTAATTCTTGTGGAAATTTAACGCTATGTGCCAAAGCGTATCGAGGGCGTTAACCAACATCGACATTATCGGGATTACCAAATACGGGCTTAACTCCATGTCCAATAGTCCCTCCTCCTCGTTGATCTCTTCCACTTCCTTCCTGATTTCCTCCATTCCTTGGGAAAGGCGTTCGACCTCTTCGACCGCGATTTCCATTTCATCTATGGTCAACACGGGCGGATCCTTCCGTTTAAATTGATCGATCGCCAATTGCATCTCCCGTATTTTCTGATCAAAATTATCCCTCTTTATGCGCAACACTTCCTCCAGATAATCCTTCCTCATGTTTAATCTCGTGCTCGCTAATTCCATCACGATATCCATTTCTTTCGGCCACGTGATAGTACGGGAATTCAAATAGATATCTTCATCTGTGAGCGGATGATAATCGAAAAGGAATAATATCAATTCTATGGAACGTAATAATTTTCTCTTCAAATTGAACATTGTCGTATCCCGGCTCTCGCACAAGTAATTGTACAACTCGACGACATCCCTTGTTTTCTCGGGCATTTGCGAAATATTCTCCGCTATCACGTCAAAAGCGGAACACAATTCCCGATTATTCGATCGTAATTCGTTCGCAAAGAAATCGCAGATTTGCATACGAAGATCGTAAAGAATTTGTCTTAAAGTGTCATTCACGATGATACAGTCAATCTCTATCATGTTCAAAGGGATCTAAAAATGAAACGCATAAATGGGGAAAAAACGTCGACGAAATGTTATCGTTAAAATATACGTTTGTCGTTTGTATCAATGTATTTTTTTTTACCTTGTTTCGAAAAATACAAATTTCTTGTCTAAGCTCATCATATCCTTTTATTTTTTGTTCAAATTCGTGTAAAAATGGAATGGGTTCGTGCGCAAAAAAATTATCCAAAGCTATTTTAGCATGACCAGCAACTAAATATAATAAATGTTTATAACATTTTAGATAAAGGTCAGGACCGCTGATATGAGCAGTAACAACATCTAGCACGTCATTAATTATTTTTAAAACCTGTGATATTTTTTAATATTTTTAATGTCAGTCGCTTTGATCGAAAATGAAAAATTGTTTATAACTTTTTATAAAATAATTTTTCGAGTTATTTAAATTTTTATTTCTTTATTTGCGAATATTATCTTAATTAGTTTAAAATTAGTTTTTTTCATTATCGTATATGTTTTTTGTAAAGAAAAAATTTTATCTATGTATCAAATCAACTCAAACGATCATTCTTTTCATTCTTGTGTCATTCTTGATCATCTTATCTTTCTTAATAGAGAAAAAAAAATAAAAAATTTATCCGAATTAACATTTTTATACATTTTATAAGAAAATATGATTCATCATATAAAAATATTAAAGTTAATAAATAATATTTCATTTACCGATTCTTCATATCGTGATACAGAGAATAAAAATTCCCTTTTTTCCAATTCCGGAAACAAAATACATTCAATTTTTGGAATCAATGTTCCAACTTTTAAAATTTTATCAAAACAATGTGACATTATTACGATTACTTCTAAAACACTCGGTTTACAATTTAATAAAAAACTACCAAGTTTTGGTACTACCGATATTGTTATAAAAGGAATTCTAAAATGTAACTGTAATGAACATTACGTATATACATACATTATTGATATATATTACGATAATAAATTACATACTTGTAAAACATAAGATCTTTGTAATCACCCTCAAAATAATTTCCACTTTTATATTCCATGAAAAAATCTCTGATATTATTTAATGTTTTCATTATCATCATTCGTAATTGTTTAGATAAAAGAGAATTTACACTTCTAAAATATTTTTCTATCAATACTGTGGATGCGTTGTAATGTTTTTCAAAAAAACAAGACCAAGCGTATTTTTTTTCTAAAAAAAGTTCAGCAACATCGGCTAACCAATATTTAATGAGATAATTTATAGTTTTTTCACATAATAAACTTATTTTCGGTAATATTTCATTTGCTGGAATAGGAAAAGTTCCCAGATCTTGAAGATCTACTATCGTTAATTCATAATATCTGAAAAAAAAAATAAATGTTTTAAAAACTAAATATTTCACATATTGATTTTCAAGCTAATAATTATTTAAATATTTCAAGTTATAATTATTTAAATATTTTCATTAAAATAATTATAATATTACCATTTTTATGCTTGTGTGTAAACCGATACTTACACTTTTTTTCGAAACCGATTTTAAAAAATATTACATTATAAATGTAATGTAAAACTATCATTAATTTGTACGATAATTACGTGTAAACAAAAAAATGAACCAAAAATATTGGATTATTATTATTATATTATGCTTTTAATATCTAAGTATTGTTCCATTATATTTTTACGTTTTATTATATTTTTCCTTATATTGATTTTCGCGCTATTTTTTATATTATTCAATGAAATACTTGCAATACTTACTTGATAAAATATAAATTTTGAACATTTCTCAATATTTCATTTCCAATAAATAAATTATAATACATTAAATGACTTGCCATCACTTTAGATTGATGCCACGGAACAGGTGCTCGTATGACTATTGGATATTCTTCCTGTATGGATTTTATAAGAAATTGTTTATAAGTATCAATAATTTCTGTTTCTAATTCAGTCATTAAATCATCAAATCTGTAAAAAAAAATTTCATCAAAATTTATCATTATGTATAGAAATAAAAATAATTAAAATTTTGATAAACAAACTTTGCTAATTTTCGCAATCTACCGGTAATATATTTTCTTGCTTCCACAAAATGGATATTATCATAATAATCTAAATCACTATCACTAATACAATAGTTTTTAAAACATATTGGTTTATCGATTTGATATTCTTCTACAAATTCCATTTTTTTCTTTTTAATTTCTTTCAATATTTCTTCTATTCGTTCTTCCACAGATTTCGGAATTTCGGCTTCAATTATTTGAAACATCTGCAAATATAATTCTATAATATCATTCTATAATATTAATATAATATCTTTAATTATAAAAATAATGCTTTTTTTCCGTTTTTTTTTTTTAATATTTAATAAATTCTAATTTATTTTTAAAACTACTTGCTTAATCATGTTATTTATATTTGTAAAAACAAAGTAAAATAAATTATGCTATTCTTACTTTACACTCTATTGGAAAAGAAATAAAATAATTTCTCGTTTATTAAGAATTTTATGCAAATGTATTTAAAATGTATATACATATATATATATCTTACTATTGTTATATCGAGCGAATTATAAATAGTTTTCTAAAGATTGAATATTAGATTGCTAATTTAATTTTATGTAGTTTCCTTTATTTTACTTTTATAAACTTCGAATACAAATTTAAAACATTAAAAATAACTGATTTACATTGATTCGTTTCTTTCTTAAGATTTGTATTTATATATAGTACAAAATATGTATTATGGCGGATATATCTGGATTTTGAACTTGAAAGAAGAGGTTGGCGAGATAATTCTTTCTTTTAACTGTTATCATTTAGATAAAAAAGTTTTCGAATTTCACGATTAGGATCAATAGTAAATATAACGAATATAAATATAACTAAAAAAAATCTATGAATCTTATGTAATCTAAAAGTTGTAAGAGCACAAATGAGATTGCTTTATTTATATTATCAATTTTTATATACATAAATAATTATTTAAGATTTTTTGCTAATGATATATGTATGAATATTATTTCTCTTAATTGTATAATATATTGTGATAAATATGATTACAATATAGATTTTTTTCAAGTTAATATATAAGTAAAAATTGAAATTACATTACCTTTTCTTTTGCTAATATTTTTTTCTTTTTTATTTTTTTGATCTTACATTTTTTAAGTGTTTTAGTATAATCCTTTTGACTTTTTTCCCACAACCATGTATCATCTGCCAATTCTTTTAAACTAATGATATTTGATGCAGGCTTTGCAATTGTAACAACTGTTTCTTTTTGCACATTTTTATATTTTTTAATGTATTTTGTTGTTGAATTAGTAAACTTCTGTTCAAAAATAAATAAATCGTATTATTAATATTATTTTTCAATATTTTATTTTTATATATTATATTATATAATAATATGATATAATAATAAAATGTTTATTTTTATTTTTATTATATATATATATTTTTTTATTTATATATATACTATTATATATATAACTATTATATATATACTATTATATATATTATATATATAACATATATATATACTATATATAAACATATATATATAATTTAATATAATTCATATATAGTTATTAGTTATTAAATTTCAATGATATTTAAAAGTCATTATTTTGTTTTTTTTTTCTTATCATTTTACAAATGAGTTTTTTTATACATAAATACATAAAATTTATAAATTATATTACTATATAACTATCATAAATTTATAGTTTGATATAAAATTTATACAAAAATAATAAATTTCAATTTTTAATTATTTCTTTCAAATTTTAATTTTCATAAAATATAATATAATTATTTAATTCTACTTTATTTCATATTAATAATCATTTAATTTTAAAAAACATTAAATTTTATTAATTTGATATTAGATAAAAATCATTTGTTTTTATATACATTTTTAATAAATACTATAAATATTATAAATACTATAAATATATAATATATAAGATCATAATTAAAGATTTATAAAGATATTATGAATATATAATACATAAATAAAAATTACATACATATATTGAATATTTCATCAATATATTTAAATTTAAAAATATTAAAATAATATGCATAGAATTAAAAAAAAAATAAGTTATTTATGTAAAACTTATCATTTATTATTATTTATTAATTGACATTTATTTGTATACACATTTATATTAATTTTATTGTGAAATATATGAAAAAAAACTATTATTTTTTAACTATTATACATTACCTCCATTGAAATAAATGTATGTTAAATGTATATCTTGTATGAGGAAACTCTGAATTGTAAATAAGAATGTAGCTATGGTAACCATGATAAATATTAAAATTTGTGCTAACATTACTTTGAAATTATAATATAAATATATATTATTTTATATATATATAAAATAAATATAATATAATATAAATATAATAGAAAACAAATTATTTCCAAAAAAAAAAAAAAAGAGGATAATAATAATGGAAAAATAAAAAACTAAGCATTATTATTAAAATAATAATTAATAAAAGTATATGTAGTACACTTTGAATATTTATATAAATATAGATTTTATTTATAATAAATATAATAAATGAAATAATGTCTACTTACATAAAGATTTACATTAATATTAAATAATTTTATAATATATATTCTGCAAATATTTAAATAAATATTTTCTACAAAATGATATTTTTATTCTTTTATTTCCATGTCGATATTAAAAAAATCATTTGTTTCATTTTATAAAAAAAAAATTAATTTATCGACAAATCTTATAGTACTTAATAATATTTTATAATGAATAAAGTCTTTTAATTTAAAATTTATAATATGAGATAAACATATATTTATGTATAAATTATTTTATTATTATATAAATTACATTCATATTATTTTACATATACATATACATTATTATATTTGTACCTATCTATTATAAAAATCTAACATTGAAAATTAAATATAATTATATATATATAAATTAATGTAGTATACTCAATTTTAATAATTCATTATCAAATTTTGATATAAAAATTTAGAATTCCAAAACTAATAAAAGTTACTTATATATTAATGTATATATTTATATATATAATAAATTATAATTAAACTGGAGCCTTCTTAGCTGTCACAGGTATTCAATGAACTTATATATTCCAGAAATTACTTATTGTTACCTATCTCCAATTTATGAATTTGTGAAACAATAATGATATAGTAAGACCAATAAAATGAAATATTATGATAATATATGATACATATATATATATATATATATATATATATATAAGATAGTACTTTAAACTTATATTATTAGCTTTAAAAATTTAGTTTAAAATTAATTTGAAATTTAATATAAAAATTTTATTGTATTATAAAATTAAGATATATATTATAATTTTATAATTTGTATTATAAAATTAATTTAAAAAGTAATAAAAATGTTAAAATTGTATAATCATTAAATTTATGATACAAATGTGTAGATGCAATTTTAAATATTAAAATATAATAAATGAAAGAAGACTTTGACATAAAATTGTGTACTTCTTTTGTCTAAGCATATGTAGAACTTTTTTTATAAACATATAGCAATTAATTTATTGTAAAATTATGATATGTATATATTAATTATTTATGACTCGTAATTTTTGAATCTAAAATGAATTTAGATTTTTTACAAAAAATTGAATGATTTATATATTATACATGAATACATATTAATAAATAAATAGTATTAATTTTTTAATCATGTCATTATCATTTGGACAAATTAATAAACTAACAGATCAAATATTTTACAAACAGATACAATCAAATCAAAAATTAATCGAATTGTCGAAATAGCATCTATTTCTACTCAAAAAGAATATTACTACACTACTGTGACTACAGTAGCAAAAGAGAAATTATTCAAAAATTAGAAAAAAATGTAATAATTGACAAACTTGTTATAGAATATGGTCTTCATAGAAGAACCAACAACGATATCGAAAAAATATGGAGTCACTTCGGAAAGTTTCGAAAAATTCAAGAAATTTGATTAAAAAAAGATCGTGTACTTATACATGAAAATACAAATATCCGATTATTTGAATGGATTTTGAAAAGACAAATGAAAGAAAATATTTTTAGCGACAATCTTTTATAAGAAAAAGCAAAAGAATTGCATAAAAAATTTGATAGTTAGATAAATTTTAGCTAGTCGTGATTGGTTATGGCGTTTTAAAAAAAGATGCAATTTAAATGGTTCAGATATTCATGAAAAAAAAAAACCGAAGCAGATGAATTAACAGCAGAAAAATTAATAAAACTAAATGAGGAATGATTAAATAAAGAAAATATTAATGAAGAAAATGTATATAATATATATAAGACAACTTTATTGTGGAACAACCTTAATTTTTCCACAAATTCTCGAATGAAAAAGAATTAATACAAAATGGGAAAACAAACGAAGATTATGTTATGTAGTATTTTGTATTAATCCTTCAGGTACACATAAATTACCGCTATTTTTTGTTATTAAATATGGTATTTCTCAATTAGTAAAACACATTGACAGTAGTATATAAGAATCAAAATAATAATTCTATTGACAAAATTATTTTCAATGATTGATATGTCAATCATTTTAAATCCAATATATAGCAATATCAATAACAAAAATGTTACGTAGAAAAAGTATTATTACTTGTTGATAATTTTAAAAGTGATATATTTTTAAAGAAAGAACAAGATTTTTATTTCTTCTTAGTTCTCATTTAAATTAATGATCTTACCATTTAATATATCTTCGATTATTCAACTGATAGATGAGAATATAATTATAAATTTTAAAAAATTATTTCAACAGAAATTACTTCATCAAATATGTCAATATCACAATGGAATTAAAAAGTTTTATATAAATTTCGATTTAATTAGCGCAACATGGGACGAAATAACAATGGATATTGTACATTTATGGAGAAAACTTTTAAATCAGCAGAATTCTAAAATTATTATCAAAGAAGAATCAGAATAATTTAAAGAAAATATTGTTTCTGAAAAAATATTGGAATGAGGTTCAACATGTAAAAATTAAAAGAGTTCCAAAAGAAAAAGAAACGAATTCAGTTTTGTTGTTCAATAAAGAAAATAGAAATTAACCATATATTTCATAATTTGAAAATTTAGACTAATTCATAATTTAATTTTATTAAATTATAAAATTTTGATATAGCAAAAGTTTTAATATATTATTATAATCAGCAATAATATTTTGTATTAGAATGTAAAATTTTTTAAATTAAAATCTGAAATATTTATGTAATGTTTTTGTCATTATTTTTATCTTTCTATAATTTTATATGGATATCATAAAAAAATATTAAATCACTTATGTTAAAAATTGATTAATTTAAAAAATATTTTAATTTTGATTTAAAAAATATTTAAAATAAAAAAGGAATATAAACAAAAAAAGTTTTATTATTATTGTACTTATTATTGTACTTTTAAATTTACTTTTAGTTATATTATATAATTGAAAATTGAATTTTCTACTATATATGGAAATATAATTATATTTGTTAAATTTTTATAATTATTAATTTTATAAGTAATTTGTATAACATCAATTATAATAAAATTATATGATATAAAATATGCTGTTTTATTTTAAATTTTGTAAAGAAGCATTATTATTATTATTATTATTATTATTATTATTATTATTATTATTATTATTATCATTATCATTTTTGATATAATTTTTTTAATGTATTTCTCTAAAATTATTAAATATAAAAATTTTATATACACTTTTTTCATAGAAACTACTATACCAATATGATATAATACATTTGCAAAATATTGTATAAAAATTTACAATTTAATTTACTTAATTTATAATTATTAATTTGTAAAAATAATAGGAAATATGAAATACATAATATAAAAAATTGTATTTATTAATATTGCTTTCAAGAACTTAAATTCAATAAATAATATATTAAATTTTACATGTTTCAGCATAGTCATACTTCTAATTTTATCCAAAAAAGTTTATAAAAATTTTAATCCTTTACAATTTGAAATTTTAGTTACTGCATAGAAATAGCAAAATAAATCATTATTGACTTTAGTATTAGTTATTGTAATACTATTTGTTATAGTATTAATATCTACTATAAATGACTTGTAATAATATATATATATTGTGTAAATAATATACTATAAATTTTGCGATGACTTAGAATCAACACATAACTGTCAGTCAGTGCAGTATATGATTTACATTCCTTTTATTTTGCAAAAACCTGAAAGTATTCAAATTATACTTAAAAAGAATATAAAATTAATTAGAAATAATAAAATGTGATCTAAGATATTACCATGTAGTATTAATAAATAAGTACAATGAAGTACAGTATTTCAACATGTGTTATATTCGAGTTCGTCTTGATCAAAGGTTACAAAAAATCCGACTAGAGTTAGATATATAATAATATTACCTGCTAAAGTCAAATAACAAGCACCCCATTGTATCTGAAAATACATAGTAAAAAATAACATCACTTATATTATTAAATTTTTTTATATTCATAATAATATAAAAATATAATGTAATATTTAATATTTCTTTTAAGATTTAAAAAAAAATATGCATAATTTTAATATACCACTGGATCATTAACTGGAGACCGAGCTAAGACAATAGGAAGAGCAAAAGATGATACCACAAAGCCCATAGTAATAAATATTGCCAATTCCAAACATGGATTAGGATTATTTTCAAAATCATTTGTTGTATAACGACGTGCAATTATAGTTGGGACTGGTGCTAATATATAGAATAACACAACAAAAAATGGCCACCATACTCTAAAAACAATGTACACACACATATATATATATACATATATATATATATATTTTTTTGTTAATAATTTATATATTTTGATATTATCAAAATAAAATATAAGTAATATTATAATATAATAATATTAAATGAAAAATAAATAATATTATATTATAATAAATAAATAAATATATATATAACGTTAATTTACTTATAATATATACTTACTTATATGTAGGTAAAGCACAACCAAGTATGACAAATGTCATACCAATAGATCCACCAAATGCCAAAAGTACTAATCTATAACAAAATTTTTGTTACATTTATTATACATTATATTTATTATAAAAAAAATAATCTATATAAATTATTTTGAATTACTTACGCTGTTTATTAATGAAGATCATTAAAAGCATGTAACAAAATGAAGAAATTATATTATACATAGATATATAACTTTTACATTAATAATATATATTTAAACATAATTTTATATTATAATTTTATATTATAAAATTAAAATTATAAAAACTAATTAAAAAAAATTTATATATTTGTTTTTCATTTAATGAAAAACTTTATAAAAAGTTTGTATAATATAATAAATATTATAAAATATATTTTATAAATATTATAATATTTATAAAATAACTAATATAAAATACATATAAAAATCAAATGATTAATAAAAAAAACTTAATTGAAAAAATATAAATATAAAAATATAAATCATTTTATATATATTATAATCTATCTATCATAATGAATATTTTTTAATTTCACATTTTATATGAGATAATATTTTTAATATTAATATTTTTTATATTTTTAATAATCTATATATAAATATTAAAAAAAAATATTCAACTTTTCTCATCTTTTAATATAATATTTAGATATTTGAATATAATAAATATTTATAATATCTAAAAATAATTGTTTATAAAAAGAAATAAATGAAAAGAATAATAAATCTACATTATAAAAAATTATAAAATAAATTAATAAACATGAAAGAATTTGACAGCAATAATAATAAGAATAGTAAGGTTATGTTTGAACATATTATTTTTTTAATTTATCCTTCTTATTAAATTTTTATCGGCAATATCATATTTTTTGATTTTATGAAAAAATTTTATATATTTATGTAATTAAAAATATGCCGAATAACCTTTAATTCCAGCCATTTTAGACCGATTTGACAAGTATATTTATCGTATTCTCACTTCAAGAACGTCGTGACGTGATCTAAAGTTTAGTTTTAAACACACTTTTACTAGATACTATTAAGATTATCTAATGAATGTAGCATAAATTTAAAATTAACAAAAAGAAAAATTTTAAATACAAGTTTATATTTATTTAAAAAGTTATACACATTTAGTATAAATATTTCATTTCATTTAAACTTTATTTTAATATATAATAATCTTTATATAGATCTTTATTCAGATTAAAAAATAAAAATAAAAAAATAAGTAAAAGTTATTCAAAGTATTTTAATTATCTTTGTAATCAATCAAATTATTAAAAATATATGTATAATAATAATATATAACATAAAATGAAGAATTTTTTTTGTAAATCTGCCTTTAAATTTAACAATGGGGAGTTTAATGCAAGCCATGAAAGTTCAAATGAGAATGTTCATTGGACTGACTATAGGTGTTGCTGACTCGTACGTGTTACGATACTGAGTTCTGATCGTTGTCTGTGCATTTTCTTTTGCGTTAAATCAAGTGAATAATGGGCGAACCAAAAAGGTAAGTTAATTTAACAGAAAAAGCGTTTAATTAGGTAATATTTATAATAATTTAATTCTTATACTTCAATTTTCAAACGTGAAATATGCAAATAATATCCATCCATGCTGGCTTCCAATTTTACGTTGTCATCATGTCGACGCAACGCGTCTTTTTATAGATTCTTATAAAAGTAAATAACATTTATTAAATTTTATATTGTTAAAAGTGATTATATCTTATAAACTATTATTTTTTTTTTTTTAAAGAATAATTTATAATATACAAATCGTGCTTATCACTTTTGTGTGCCGACTGTTCATGGCGAATACTATATCGAATATGACAAAGAAATTTTTATTAATACTGATTTATTTTTTTACTATGACATTTGTTGATTCCATAACAAATTTTTGATAAAAGTAAAAATTATTTATATTTTAAGATATATATATATATATGTGTATATATATATATAATATATATATATACATACACACATATATATATATATATAATGTCACATGTATGAAATTAAATGTTTGTTTTAAAATTAATTATTAACTTCACTATTTGATAATAATTATTGATATGAATTTATGTTGTATATTTATCACGTGACATTATAATTAAATGTTTTAAAAATATTTTTTTATGACTTATATCCTGAAGATATACTATATTTTAATTTTTATAATAATGAAGTATAAAAAAATCAAATATTTTCATTAAAATGTATACATATATAGATATGTATATATATGTATGGTATGCATGTGTGTGTGTGTGTGTGTGTGCATTTATAAATTATTTTAATTTATATAAACAGATTAAAAAATTCAATTAATTTTTATAGTTTATATTATTAAATAATAAATACATAATTTATATTAAATATTAAATATATATATATAATAATTTAGTCATAATAATTTAATTATAATTATTTATATGAATTATATTCTAATTATAAAAAGAAAAAAAAAGAAATTAATCCAATTAATAAAGAAAACAATTCAAAGTTTAAGATTATTATGTTATCTAAATTATTACGTAATATAAATGCTAGTAAATTTTTTATTTATATAAATATTATATAAATTTTATTTAATTATTGTATTATATTTAAATTAATAAATGCATTATGTTATAACAGTGAAGATTTGGCAACAGCAATCCTTCGAAAGAAGGACAAGCCAAATAGATTATTAGTGGATGAAGCTATTGCAGATGACAATTCTGTTGTGGCTCTGTCTCAAGCAAAAATGGATGAATTACAACTTTTCCGAGGAGATACAGTATTGTTGAAAGGAAAAAGACGCAAAGAAACTGTATGCATTGTTCTTTCTGATGATACTTGCCCTGATGAAAAAATTCGTATGAACCGTGTTATAAGAAATAACTTACGTGTACGTTTAAGTGACGTTGTCTCTGTACAAGCATGTCCAGAAGTTAAATATGGAAAACGTATTCATGTGCTACCAATGGATGATACAGTAACTGGTCTTACAGGGTAAATTAATAATTATTCATTTTTTATATTTAAATATATGACTTTTGATATTTATATTATATGACTTTTTGTAGTAATAATTTTTATTTTGATTATATATATTTTTAATAAATTAATAAATTAATTTAAAATCAAGATTTAATTATTTATTATTATTTTTTACTATTTATCGTTTTAATAATTATCTTTATTTTATCATCCATATAATTATAATTATTTTATTCATCATTATTTCATTTATAATTTTAAATCATAATAATAAAATTAAATCATGAATATTTTTAAATGTCTTTTTCAATTTAATATACAAATAAGATGATACATATATTTTTAACATTTCATAACAATTATAAAAATATGGTTGATATTACAAATTTATTAAATGATATAGAAATATAACTATAAATTATAAAATGTATTAAAAAATATATTTAAATAGAAAAATATTTAGAATTTAATTATATGATAATAATTATATGAAACATAAAGTTTAATGTATTTTATATATAAAAAAGAAAATAAATAATTTATTATTCATTACTAATAATAATTTATTTATTTAACATTTTTTAATTTTTTAGTTTAGGATTATTTGTAATATAATAGATATCTTATTTTTTGTTGTAGAAACTTATTTGAAGTATATTTAAAACCATACTTCTTGGAAGCTTATCGTCCTGTTCATAAAGATGATAATTTTATTGTACGTGGTGGTATGCGTGTTGTAGAATTTAAAGTAGTAGAAACAGATCCTGGACCATTTTGTATTGTAGCTCCTGATACAATTATTCACTGTGAAGGTGATGCTATTAAAAGGGAGGTTAGTTAGATAATTTTTTAATGATTGTTTATTTATTTTTATTATAATACAAATATCCAAAAACATTGTAGGAAGAAGAAGAGGCATTAAATGCTGTAGGTTATGATGATATTGGTGGAGTTCGTAAACAATTAGCTCAAATCAAGGAAATGGTAGAATTACCTTTAAGGCATCCATCTTTATTTAAAGTTATTGGAGTTAAACCACCCCGTGGTATTCTTTTATATGGGCCACCAGGCACTGGAAAAACTCTTATTGCTCGTGCTGTTGCAAATGAAACAGGAGCATTCTTTTTTCTTATTAATGGTATATTAATTTAAAAAAAAATTTTTTTTTTTTTCATAGAATATTAATATTTATTCTGTTAAAAGGTCCTGAAATTATGAGTAAACTTGCGGGAGAATCGGAAAGTAATTTAAGAAAAGCATTTGAAGAAGCTGAAAAAAATTCACCAGCTATAATTTTCATTGATGAACTTGATGCAATTGCTCCAAAAAGAGAAAAGGTTTCTATGAATTATTTTGTTGTATAATTCACAAATTAATTGTATAATTAATATTAAATTATATTATATTATTAAATTTAGACTCACGGAGAAGTAGAAAGACGCATAGTATCTCAGCTATTAACTTTAATGGATGGCATGAAACAAAGTTCTCATGTTATTGTAATGGCTGCTACCAATCGACCTAATAGCATTGATCCAGCATTACGTCGTTTTGGTCGTTTTGATAAGGAAATTGATATTGGAATACCTGATGCTACTGGTCGTTTAGAAATTTTACGAATTCATACAAAAAATATGAAACTTGCAGATGATGTTGAATTAGAAGAGGTCTATATTATTAAGTTTAAAATTCTTGAATTATTCATTTTTATATAATATTTTATTAAATCAACACATTTATTTAGATTGCAGCTGAAACACATGGGCATGTAGGAGCAGATTTGGCTTCATTGTGCTCTGAAGCAGCGTTACAACAAATTCGAGAAAAAATGGATCTTATTGACTTGGAAGAAGAACATATAGATGCTGAAGTTTTATCTTCTCTTGCTGTCACTATGGATAATTTCAAAGTAATTAATTTATATATATTAAATCTCGAAATATTTTCACAAATGTATATTAATTTTTATAAATAATATTATGTTTCTCTTTAATTTAGTATGCTATGACTAAAAGTAGTCCAAGTGCCCTACGAGAAACTATTGTGGAAGTTCCAACTGTTACATGGGATGATATTGGAGGTTTACAAAATGTTAAAATGGAATTGCAGGAATTGGTACAGGTAAGATAATTAATAAATACATATTATAAAAAAATATAGCTGTATAATATATTATATAATATACATGTAATATGTTATATCTATTTAAATTATAAGATAAAATAATTGTGTTTTTTTTATCATATAGTATCCTGTTGAACATCCAGATAAATTCTTGAAATTTGGTATGCAACCTTCCAGAGGAGTATTATTCTATGGACCTCCTGGTTGCGGTAAAACATTACTTGCTAAAGCAATAGCAAATGAATGTCAAGCAAATTTTATTTCTGTAAAAGGTCCAGAATTATTGACTATGTGGTTTGGTGAATCTGAGGCGAATGTTAGAGATGTTTTTGATAAAGTAAGTATTTTAAATTCAAAAAAATAAAGAATTATTTCATTTATCGTTTATTCATTATCATTTATTAAACTTATAGGCAAGAGCTGCAGCTCCTTGTGTATTATTTTTTGATGAACTTGATTCTATTGCTAAATCTCGTGGTGGCACATTAGGAGATGCTGGTGGAGCAGCAGACCGCGTAATAAATCAAATTTTAACAGAAATGGATGGTATGGGAGCCAAAAAAAATGTATTTATCATAGGAGCTACTAATCGTCCTGATATTATTGATCCCGCTATTCTACGACCTGGTAGATTAGATCAGTTGATTTATATACCATTACCAGATGAAAAATCTCGAGAAGCGATTTTTAGAGCTAATCTCCGAAAATCACCTGTAGCAAAGGTAAAAGAAATTAAATAAATTCATATTTTTAATAAGATTTTATATTTTTTTATTTTAACTGCCGCTTAATTATTTTAATTATTAAAATTACATTTTTAATATTTAATATTATAGGATGTAGATTTAAGCTATATAGCTAAAGTAACACATGGTTTCTCGGGTGCTGATATAACAGAAATTTGTCAACGTGCATGTAAACTTGCTATTAGACAAAGCATTGAAACTGAAATTCGAAGAGAAAAAGAACGTGCTAGTAATCCATCTGTATCTATGGATGTAAGTAATGTTTGATATATTTTATTTATATGAATTTAAATAATTATTTTAATTGTTATTACGTTAAAATAAATGTTATTGAAATTGTATTTATTGAAAAAAAATGTTGAGATTAATAATTATTACAATACAAATTTTAAATGTAAAATATATTTCTTATATAACATAAAAAAAATAAGTCTCTTTTATATTAAATATTTTCGATAATTATAAAATGTTTAATTTTTGTTCAGGATAATAATGTTTTATATATTACAAATATAGAATATCATATGTACATACATAGAATAACATAATAGTTAAAATTTTTTGTTCTTTATATAATATAATAAATTATATCATATAATAAAATTATAAAAAATAGACAATTTAAAAAATAAATATTTATATATTATCAAAATTTTTGAAAATATATCAAAAAAATATATTTTCAGCTTTTTATAATTAATAAATTTTAATAATTATTTTATGCATATAAATTTAAAATATTTAAAATATAAAACTGTGTAATTAATTATGAAAGGATTAAAATAAAATAATTTTTATACTTAAAAATATTTTATTATTTACATGAAGTCAGTTTTAAATTAATATTGTATTTTACTTTTAAGAAAATATAAGTTATTTAATATTTTCTATTTTATATATTAAAGATGGATGAAGATGATCCTGTACCAGAAATAACTAGAGCTCATTTTGAAGAAGCAATGAGATTTGCACGACGTTCTGTATCTGATAATGATATTAGAAAATATGAAATGTTCGCACAGACACTTCAACAATCTCGTGGATTTGGCAGCAATTTCAGGTAAAATATGTAAATTATTTAAATGTTTCTTAAAAATTTCATAATACTATGAAATATATACTATAATACTATCTTTATACATAAATTAATATTTAAATAAAATTCAATTCATAATCAAATATTTTATCTAAAATATATGAACTATATATTTGCTTTATAATAAATAATAAATAATAATAAATAAAATAAAATTCATAGATTTCCGCAAAGTGGAACAAGTGGTACTCAAGACACAACACAAGGTGATCAAGCCTTCCAAGATGATGGAGATGATGATCTTTACAGCTAAGTCTTCATGTCTGTGTACCTCATTACAGTGAGCATACGACAAAAGGGCCTGTCTATTCTGCAGAAAATACTTTGTGTTTATAAACACAAATTTTACAGAAAAATAATTCTAAGAAATTGATAATACAAAAATACATAAATCTAATTCAATACTGATATTCTGTGTAAGTATATGCAATTTTACGTATATAATTAGGGTAAATTTTAACTAAGCAAAACTAAATATACAAAAATGTAATAATGAAATGACATTTTTTAATATTAAAATTAAACAAGGAAAATATATAATTGTGAAAGTTGTATTAATAAGATTACATGAATATTTAATTTCATTTTATACGTATAGATAAAATGAAATATAATTCGTTGATTATTAATTTATATGTGCATAACTGCCCTAATCTGATACGTTATTTTGTATATACATTACATAGAATTATATATGAATTTTTTTGTTGTTCATAAGTTTTTCTATGTAATTTTATATTTGAGTTATTCACATAAAAATGTAATTCTGATTCTGTAACAGTGTTATAATTTTTTCAACTGATTTAGAGATAGACTCTTTTGCTACGTTGTCACTGTATTTAATTACATTTCATTGTTCATACTCTGAGATTACAGATTAATGTGAGAGTTTATGCAATGTCAGTGAAATTGTTGGAAAATGGTGATGTGTATTGGTGAATTTGCAGTCTGCTTGTAGTAGTAAATTTATTTACAAATTACCAAAGAATCTCTTAAAACCTTTCATTTTAGAATAAAGTGTTAAAATTATTCATTTTTATCGTATTTCTATAATTATATAAAAAATGAAATCTTAAATCAAACAATTTAAATTTTCGGATAAATTTTATTAATTATTTTGGAAATATGTTGCTTATTTTTACATTTATAATAATGCATTGTCAAATTATTCGTATTAGATAAAATTATTTATTATTTATTTTCTTGCAAACTTTAATACAAATTATGAAATATGAAATATCATATTTTTAACTATAATTAACTTACGTTTTGTTCTATACATTCTTTTTGAATATTTATTAAAATATTTACATAGATACTGAAAACAAATGTAAAGAACAAGTGGAACTAAATAATTTTTTTAAGTAATATGTTGTTATACTTTGCATTTGCAACTTAGATTAATTCATTTTTTTTTTATTTGATTTCATTTAATCGTTTGTTTTTATTTTCTTAAAAGTATATACTAATGTTGTAAAATTTCTTAACTTTATTTAATAATATTTTCAGTGAAATTATAATGACACATTTTTAAAAAATATGAAACTTAGAATTGCATTAAATTATAAAATAAATAAAGATTATCATAATAGAATAATATTTTATTATATAAAAATTTAATATCATATTCAATAACATAATTATTTCATAACACAAAATTTAGAAAGATTAAATGTTTTCATATCATTAAAAATTATTTCTTTGTTTGATGCATCATCATAATTACACATATTCATAAGAAATTTTATATGCAATATCAGTACTTAAAAATTTATTATATATATGCGTATTTACATTTTTAATATTACTTATTTTTTATAAAAGTAAAATTAATTACTAAACAAGACATTACATTCATACAAAAGCACCGAAAGACATTATGGGTCTATAATATTTGCAGTATTCGCAAAAATTACCTATTTTTTAAAAATAAAAATATTATTATTCTAATTAATATATGTTGCCCGCACCCTTAAGTTAAAGCATTTGTTATAAAATGAAGACAAAATTTTATCATAATGAAACATTCAAAATTACATAAAGATATGTAAAATCAAAGAAATAACAAATTCAATTTCTACCTTAAATACATATTAATTATTAAAACATTTCATATTAAAAGATATATAAAAATATTTTAATGCAATTTTAATCAACATAAAATAATAAGGGTTACAGACAACAATTGTAACGTATAAAGATATTTAATTACAAATATTATGTAAATATGGTATTCTGAATTTTTCTTTTATCCTTTCTGTAATGTTAAAAAATAAAGACAAATATTAAGTTTATAATAAATATAAAGAGAGCAAGCAAAAATGAATATTTAAATAAAAAATAACGCTAAAGACAAAATAAAATTAACAGATAATATAGGAAATTATTTAGATTTTATGATATACTTTCAGAAATGCCATAATCTCATTATACATAATACATGTAAGGATATAATAAATTTTTAAATTAATTGATACTAATGTAGGAAAATTTTAAATCATATAATCAATATATGAAGAAATTGGTAAATTATATTTTGAATCAAAGAATGTTCCCAAAGAAACATGAATAATAATGGAATATGCTCAATTTTTTAATAAATGATAGTACTGAAAACGCACTCCACAATTATGTTATTATACATTGAATAAAGTACAATAATAAAAAAGAAAATTTTTTTTAGTACTTTTAACAAATGGCATTTAACCATATTATTTTATAAAAAGTAGTTTTATACATATGCAATCATATATTTTATATTTAAAATAATTTGAATTTAATAAAAATCAAATATAATGAAATTCATTATATTATATATTATAACTATTTATATAAATCTATTTTTTACGTTTATACACTATATGAACTATTTCATATATAAACAAAACATGAAATATTTTTTATCACAAATATTTCAGAATATTTCATTTTTGGAAAATATCGGTGAAAAATTTTTTTAAAACATGTAAGTATTATACTGTTTATAAAATATTAATTTCATAATTTTTTCATTTTTTTCACTATTTCTTAAAAGAATAAGTTTTATTATCAGTGAACACAGAAGATGACAATATATAATTATAAAATACAATAATCTAGTAAAAAGAAATACAAGATATTCACAATAAGAATATTATATATTGAAAAAAATTTTTTTCTATATCATGTCTAATGTATATAGTATTTTACTATAATCATTATATTAATAATTCACAGTAAAAATACTTAAATGTGAACATATGGTTTCACATAAGTTTATGTTAAACATTCTTACTATATGTTATCAAGCATATTTAGCTTGAGTTTTCATAATTTTTTTAAGCATTACCGTAACCATAACCATCATTAAATTACTAGACTTTCTAAAATCAATTGCATGCTATTGATGATAATAAAGTTCTAATATAAAATACTGACTTGAAAAATTGTAACCAAAAATATCATAATTCTTTTGTTATTAACTTCTGATATGATGTGAACATCTAGTTATATGATAGCTTTAATATTTATATAACTCATACAAAGTCATCACTGTTTTTTTTTTTTTTTATAATATTTCATTAAAAAAGAATTTGTTGCTTTTTTTGAATTCGCAACATTAGCTATGATCATAGATTCATAGTTTGACCTGTATTCAGTGTCCTAATTTCAATCACTGTTAGATATTATTTATTTTCGTTCATTATTGATATGCTTGAATTATTACACTCAATCCGTCCTTTGTGTAACAGGTGGAAATTCAGCATCATCTTTTAAACGGAAGGAACCCGAAAATCCTGGTGGACTCTCAGTTGCTGCTATCATCTCGTGATACTTCTCTGACTCTATAAATCCATTTATGTATTTCAGTCATAATTATTTAAATTAATAATCATTTTAGCGGATGTAACGATAAAGATGTATGATTGAAATTCAATGAAATACATGACATATTTACTTAAAAGTTTTAATTAAAAAATTGGAAAAATATTATTATTATTATTATTTTTATCATATATCATTTACAACATTAGTCCTTTTACAATTAAAATATTTATTAATGATTGTTAATATTCAATACTTTTTAATATTAATTAACAAAAAATATCTATTAAAATAAATTTAAAAAATTCATTCTTTAAAACTATTAATGTTTTATCCATTATAGTTTTTTAATATTATATTTAAAATATAAATTTGATTAGTAAACTATTTTATTTGCAATTATTTTATATCATTATAAATTATTTAATTACACATCAACCAAAACAATAAATATAAATTATTCAATAAAATTTAACCAATATATTTAATTTATTAAAATAAATATTTTGAAAATAATATATATTAAAACATTTTTTTCATTACAATTTTTTAAAATTATTTTTATATTAATTATTAGTTTCATATTTTTAAATATCTTATTTGTATTTATTTATGTTTTAAAATATTTCAATAAAATTTTAAAAAATTCAATATTTAAAAAAATTTATTTTTTCTGAAATAAAATTATAATAATAAATATGAAATTTGGATGTGCAAATCTTCATTTTTATTTAATTTGAAAAAAAATAAAATTTAGTACTTTATGTGCAAAAGTACATTTTAATTGTTGTTTTTAAATAATAGCTCATTAAGAGCTTTTCAATTTTGATATAACAAGTAGAAAAATTTGATTAATCATTAGATTTTAGTAAATATACATTAAAGATTTAGTACCCAAACCATGTGAAAAGTGTTATTTTCACTCTTTTTTTTTAAGATACATATTCATTTAAGAATAAAATTCGTCAGAATTATTTCTCACTAGTGGATAATGCATTGAAAATGATATAATAGTGAATCTCAACACGGTTTCCACTTGCAAAAAAAATACAAGTTTTACTCTTAAATGGATGTGTCAAAATCTTAAATCGTTATTGTGTATAAATATATACAAAAAAACTATTTGGAATAAAGTATTAACAAGTATTATAGTAAAAACACTATAAAAGAATTCTTAAATAGAATGTATATGTGGAAAATGAGAGTGAAAAAAAGCAAGGGACAGAATAGAGAATATACTAGTACCTGACATGGAGTCTGGCGAACGGCCGCGCAACACACCCGCGTAGCTATTTATGCAGGCTTCAGTGGATAATAAAAAGAAAAAAATTACATCAAGTAAAGTCAATTATTGGGGCCCCCCCTTTAGCCCCTAAAGAAGTTGTTTAATTTGAGAGGGTTTAGAAGCAAGGAAAGAGAAAATATAAAGTAAGTAAAATAAAAATGATAAATAGTATGAGAACAAAGGATTTTAGATAAGTAGTATTTATTTAATTATAATATCTTATTGTCAATTTTATTAAATCTCAGAAATTAAAAAAAATTAAATACAAAAATAATTAAATTTCATTAAAACTAGAAACATTGTTTTCAAATTTCAAATTTGATTACATTTTTAAATAATATTTAATATTTATATATTTTATTATACCATATATTATAAATCAGATTATTTGAAACAATATCTCAAAATCAATTAAATTACATATAATAAAAAAGTATAATTAAACTAATAATAAAATTTTTTGAAACATTATTTTGATATAATATAGAATGGATCATAATGGAAAAATTATTCATCACGTGTATAATGTTTTATACTTTTGCATGTACAAAGTATCTTGGTTATTATTAAAAATACAAAAAAAAGTTTTGAAATAAAAACTAAAAACTCAAAATCTCTTTATACTTTATACTTTTATTTCTATTGCTTTAAATAGATATTTATGATTTGTATAATATACAAAGATATTATATTTTGATACAAAATAAGAAATTTTATGCAAAATTAGAAAAAATATGCTATTATCAAAAACATCATCCATTATTTCATTAAAAATTTATTCATTTATTAAAATGTTTTATTTTTCTTATTATTAAAATTTTTATATTATTAAAATTGACTTTCAATATATCAATATAATTTATATTCATTATAGATATATATAATGTAGAAAAATTAATTTTAATATATGATTAATTTGTAAAATTAAAATTAAAAAATTAAGTCTATAATTTATATATATTTTTTAATTTCATTATAATATATATAATGAAATTATTTAAATGTTTTATGTTATGTAATATGAAACAATATTTTGAAATTTATATTATTAAAAATAAATATAATATTCACTTTTTTCTGTGAATTTCGTTAATAATAAATTTATGTAATTATAATTATAATATATGTCATGTAAAAATAGATGAACATATTCATTAAAATATTTATATTAAAATATATACAATCATAGTTTATGCAAATACTATATATACAGTAAAGTTAAAATTGTGACAAAAAAGAATATATAATCTATAAATATTTTAAAAAATAAAGATGTTTGAAAATTATTTTATTTTAAAATAAAAATTGTGAGGTATGTAAATTGTATTAAATTGTAACAAATTTTCATTCATACGCATACGTACATACGCGCACAAATACACATACATACACATACAAATAATATAAGCATATAATGTCAATTTCACGTGAATGATATATCTTTATCGTCAACTCGCTCTATTGTAAAATCTATATTATTTTTAATATGATATAAAATATTTATATCATACCTGTATTTTGTACTATTTGTACAGTCGTTCCTGAAGGAGGTTCTCCAGATCCTAATCCTGCTGTAGATACACTAGCACAGTCTACTTCATCTCGTTTACCATCTAATCTAATTTTAAATAAAAAATATAATTTATTATTTAATAATATCTTATTATTTATAATTAGAAAACTTAGGAAATTAATTAAACAAAAATAGATTAAAGTAATCTAATTTAATATAATTTATAAAAATTCTATTTTTATCCTGTGGAATTTACAAAATATTTTTCAATTAAAATTTGTTAAAAGTAATAAAATATACAATATGTAATTACACAATATATATAAATATATAATTCTATTTTTTTTTTATTGAATTAATCTTTCAACTATAAAAGAATGTAAGATGATTTATTTTAATTCATTGTAAATATGAATTTTCTATTTAAGAATTTTAATGATTAACTCTTAATCTTAAAAATTAATTCGGCAGAAAAAAAGAAATTGAAAGAATGTTTTACATTATATTATACAAGTTTGTTAAAAAGTATACTAAATGGCATAATTGTCATATATAATAATTATTATAGTTAATTAATTATAACAATAAATTAGTTAATTATAATAATATCTAATATTATGTTAATCAATTTTCAGAATTTAATTAAATATTTATTAGATTAAAAATATTTTGTTAAGTATTTATTTTTAAGTATTAAAAATACAAACCTATGTTGTTTTAGCAATGTACAATCTCCACCTTCTGTTGAATCCAAATTATAAACATACAAATACCCCTCAGCACTAGCCACCAACAACCTAAGTACTTTATGTACTCTACATAATAAAAAATATATATATATATTTAAAAAAAATATACATATTTATATATTTCTAATAAATATTAATTTAATTGAACTTACACTGTGATGGCACAAACATTTTTTAATCCTTGAAATGGCAAGTGGACACTAGCAAAGGCACGTCCTTGATTAAAAACATCAGTTACTTGTGATGGCAAATAATTAGCTGATGCAGATACAGCTTTTGTTAAATATCCCATCCAAGTTTGTGATTCTTCTGCTGTTTGTCGTAATCTATAATTATGAATATAAAATTTAAATATAATAATAATTTTAAAACATCAAATAACATCTTATTACATACGCCTCCTTTGGTTCTTCCAATTTGAAAATATGTACTGTTTCTGTATTACTTGAACAACAAAGGAACATAGAATCCACACTAAAAGCAAGACTGCTTATAGATACACATCGTTTAACTCCACGTCGGAATTCAAATAGTTTTGTACCATCATGAACCTTTAGAGATACAAAACATTTTTAGCAATATATTTAAATTTATTGAAGAAATAATTAATACTATATAAATAATTAAACTTACATGAAAAACTCTAATTACAGTACCCTTTTCAGAAGCAGTAGCTACTTTGGTACCATTAGGACTAAATGCAAGTGCTGCTAATGGACTATCATGAGCAGGAATCATAGTTTTAGCTTGCTAAAAACAAAACAATTAAATGTATTAATGTTATAATTTTTTTTTTTAATTTTTTTATAATACTTACAAGATTAATTGCATCAAATATTTGAACTTCACCAATTGTATTTGAGCCTGGATAAGCTAAGTAGCAATTATCACTATTTATTGATAGTGTACACAGACCTGCTAAATTAGGTGGAGTATCTCGAATTGTGTGTAATACTTTCATATCCCTTATATTATGAATATATAATGATTCTTCCAAACATACCACTAATCTCTGTAAATTTATATTATTTTATAATATAAATATTTATATTTAATTAAATTATGTTAAAGAAAAATACATATTATTATAATAATTACTAATAGAAACTTATTTGCATAAAAATTTTATACATAAAATCTTTATCTTTATTTTAATTTACATAAAATTTTTTTATTAAACTTTTTTTTAATTTACTGAATTTTTTATCATAACTAACTCTATATTCAAAATCATTATATTGAATCAATCATTGAAAAATTGCTATATCTTATAATTAAATTGTCATATTCTTTATCTAATTTTTTTTTTGTGATTTCTTTTAACTATTATTCCAAAAATCAAAAATACAAACTAGTTTCTATTATTATATTATTAGTTTTATTATTATTTAATTATCTTATTAAAATATAAAAAAAACTTACTGCTCTATTGAGTTTCACAGCTAAGATAGTATTAGAATAACTATAATGGCAAATTTCAGTGCCCTTTCTAAAGTGACAAACTTTAAGTTTACGAGGTGATCTTAAACTAACTACTGCCACAAGACTGCTGCTGAATAGTCGTTCAACAATGTATATGTCTTCAGTATCTATAGTTTATATAATTATGTATAATTAAGAAAATTATCTATACAAAAAATATAATAAAAAATATAAAAGATACATTAAAGAAAGATGATAATATAAATACTAAATTATGAAATTTTTAAAATGTGAAAAAAGTTTAGCTATAATGACTGAACACAAAAGTTTCAATATCTATCTTATATTGTTATATTTCAATACTTATATAAATTTATAGAAATTTGTTACCATTTTCATATATTTTTTCAAGATGATCAACAGAGACTAAAGAAAAAAGTTTGTAGCCTGACTTTGATCCTACTGCCAAAGATCTAAAATAAATTTTATATAAAATTACTATTATTAAATCAATAATATCAAATAATATGAAGAAAATAAATATATTAATAATTGCTGTATATTGATAATTATTATTTAAAATTGATCAATACTAAAATATAAAATATTATGTATTAATCAATGATTATAATAGAAATATAAATTAAAAAAGAAAGAGTAATTTTTTATTTTAAGATAATTTAGAAATAGAACAACTAAAGAAATAACGAGATAAAAACAATACATATAGAAGTTTTTCTGATGTACAATATTAAATTTGAATCACAATTACATTAATAATACGTAATTAATAGATAAAGGAATAACATACGTAACGGAAACATTACAAGAAATGCAAACATAATATTATATATAATAAAATGAATAAAGATAAATTAATTTGTAAGATAAATATTTATAACTTATTTCTTAAAAAATATTTCATTTGAATAATGAAGTAAAAGTAAGGTTAGTGAACAAAGGACAATGTCTTCACAAACAAAAATGCAACTTACGTGCAATCCTGATTGAAGTTAACAAAGAAAACACGACTTTGAGGATCAGTAGTTTGATTTGCGAGGTTCATTAGTCCTGATATACTGTATTTTAGTCCCTGTGTCAATACATCCACGTTATGCACGAGATTTTGCATAAATCGCACAGACGGTCTGCGTAAGAACACTTTATCCGCTTCTTTCTTAATTTCTTTTTATATCTTTTTCTCTCTTTATTTTTATTGCCTTTTTTTTTATCTGTTTCTCTTCTTTCTTGCACATACGCTAATACAAATACACGCACGCGCACGCTTATACAAGATTTGTGAACAGATGTCGAACTCAATGTCGACGATTCCTACAAGTGACTATATGATGCAGTATACTATATTGCTTAATACATATCCATCGTTCCATGTATCGAACAGCTGACAGTCTATGTTGAATTCACGGAATGATGAAACTGAAACATCAAATTCTATATAATGCATTTATTATCATAACAATTAAAAATTATTATTACAAATAACTAAGAAATACCATAATATTTTTTATTATGCTATTTAATTAAAATTTCAATCTAAAATATATAATTGTATTTATAAAATTATTTGTTTTTTTTTTTAAGATTTATAATGTTTTGTCAAATCTTATAAAAAATTAATTATATAATTAATTATCTCATATTTCAATAAAATATATTTATAAAATTTTTTTTTATTTTTTAAAAATAATATTTTATTTAATTTAATTAAGTAAAATATGAAAAAAATATTTCAGAATAACGGATATTGAATTTTATTTTTTAATAATTCTATATTATTTTGTAAAAATATTAATAATTAAACATTTCAGTTTTTCATTAACATTATATCAATATTATTTGTATATAATATAATTTTATTATAAATTATTATAAATTTATTATAAATTAATAAAAGTTGATTTCTTTAAATTTATTTAAATAAAAAAAATTATTATTCTATAATTCTACAGTAATTGTAAATTAAAAGACATTCTTAAAAATAATGAATTTTATCGTAGTTTTTTTTGATAGTTATATCTAATATATATATATATATATATATATATATATATATATATATTTGTACATTTACATATGTATGTAAATATAATATATGAATAATATATATAAATGTACACACATATATGCACATATCACACATATGGTTTGTAGTTGTATACTTTTATCTTCGTTATGATACTTAAAAAGCGTTCAGTAGTGCTACAGCAATAGTAGCGGTAGTGTTAAATGTGAATGTTTAGTTTGGTATGAAAGATTTATTAGTTCCGTCAATATTTATTTTGTGTGTATAATGTGAAAGTATGAAGCATGAGATAAAAAATAAATAATTATCGTGTAAATTAATATTTTAATACTAATCCTCAAATTGGTTATATTAAGATTTTATATATTTAAATTTACTGTAATCCTGGAAAATATGGATATATTTGGTCTTCATCAATTTGTTGCAGCACCAATAAAAAATCTTTTACAATTCCAACGTATTAAAGAGTAAGATGTAACAATTTATATCAATTAACAAATGTTAACCTGTCTACATATCTTTCTAATATCTTCTTAATTCGCTTAACTTATGCAACTAGTGAAATAATTGCTATTTGAATTAATGTGTAACATTATTAGAAAAATAATTAATAATGTTTCATTTTTGCATGATATCTTATATATTTTTAATTGTAAATTTTGGCTTTTATTTTTATTTGATTTTTATCTTTATTAAAATGCTATAAAAAATAATACTTTAATGTAGTATGTTATATTATGTTATGTAGTATTATTCTTGTATCTGAATGAAACCTTAGAAGTTTATTTTCATAATATAACTGAATTTAACACTTTTATATAAGAAACCTAAGAATGTGCATAACTGTTGTATAACAGAAAAGTATTTTTGTTCAATAAAAAAAGAAAATTTATATTTATGCATTTTTATTTTTATTCTCTTCAAATAAATTTCCTATATTATATTTTCCAATTTCATATTATGTGTTAAAACGAAAGCATTGCATGTATTAAGTACTTTAATTGGGCATATTTACATAAATAGAGTGCAATGCTATGTGCTTATAAGTGGATGGATATAAAAATTTTGTTTAATTAATGTTATTTATGTAACATCTAAATGTCATATAGAAATATATCATATCATATCTTCAAATCAACTTTATTATATTTTTAAAAATGTTTATTATCATCAAATATAAATTGTCAAGTATTACGAGAACTTATATATTAATATTTATTTAATTCTAATTTTTCCATTTATAATTTATAATTTATAAATAATTTAAGATTAAAGATATATATATAAATAATTAAAGATTTTTAATTTATTTATTATTATAAATTTATAAAATTATGTTTATTAAGTTTTTATATTATTCATTCATAATAATATTAAATAATATATTCAATTATAATATCATTATACTTATAATAATGCAATTCAAGTAAATATATTACATTAAATTATAAAAATATTAAAAATTAATATTTATTTTATATTTTTAAGAATTATTGATGTTTTCTCATATAATTCATATCATAATTATTATATAAATCTTTAATATATTATGTACATATGACATATATATTTAAAATAATTTAATAATAATTTAAAATTTAACATGTAATTATATCTTTATATATTATATCTAAATTAAATAATATATTAAGTATATTTTCAATTTTAAACATGATTTTTTATAAAAATCATTTTAAATAAAATTTTATTAAAAATTTATTTTAAGAATAAAGAAAAATAGTAATATTGTTTTATTAAATACAATATTAAAAGTATAATATTTTGATATAAAAGATCTTTAACAGCTTGTTTTTATCCTATTCCTTTTTGTAAATATATTGTTTTAACTTTTATTTTAGAAATAATTATATTTTATATGTATACATAAAATAAAATTTAAAAAATAATTTATTAAGAAATAATAACAAAAATTTTCAAAATATGTTTTATAGTTTTCATAAATTATAAATAACTCATCAGATAGCTATTTTTCAACATTTTTTTTATTTTTATATTTTATTATTTTAAAAAATTATTTTTATAATAACTAATAAATCATACATCATATCAAACTTATAATAACTATTAAAATCATTAATGAAAATATTTTTAATTAAAATAACAATAAATTTAAAAATTAATAATCAACAATACTTAATTTCTTTATTACTTAAAAGAAATAAAATAATAATGAATTCAATTTCAATTATTTTGTTAATCAAAATATATTTATGATCTAAAAAAACATTTTTTTGAAAAAAATTAATAATGAAGTGATAATAAAAATAAATAATTTAATTCATATTTGAAATTTAACTTTTCTAAAATTCCTTTAAATTTTCTTTAACAATTTCTAAAATTCTTTTAATTCAATTTTTGTTTATTATTACTTAAACAATCTTTAAGCGGATATAAAAATATTGATATTGTATAAAAAGATTGATATTGATTTCATTCTTCTCTTTGAATTATATATACAAAATATATTCTACGCATATTTGATATATATAATGCGTATATGCAAATTTTAATAATATATAAAAAAATAAAATAAATATATAAATGGTATAAATATAATTTATATAAATTATTTAGTAATATTTAGTAACATTTAATAAAATTAATATAAAATATTTTGTTTAAAATATAAAAGATTTAATAAAAATTTTTAATTAAAAATTTTACTTAAAAGAATGTAATAGTGTGATTTAATATAATGATGAATAAAAAAATGTTTTTATATTTCAATTTTATTCAATTATATTCAAAAAGTACAAATTTATATTAAAAATTTAATAAAATATATAAACATATGTATAATATTCTTTCAAGAACAATTTTTCATATAATATAATATATATATATATATATATATTCAATAAATAAATAAATATGTAAATAATGAAAATTTAAAAAAAATAATAATCAAACGAATATTTTATGTGTTTAATATATTCATTTTTATTCATGGGAAATATTTTTTTGGTTTTTCTATATTTTTATTTAAAAATAATTATGTATAGACTTAATATACATATATACATTATATACATATATATAACCTAATGCATATTAAATCATTATTCTTATAATATACCATATTTGTAAATAATTAATAAATTTTTTATATCATAAATGAATCTATTATATTTGTGTATTACAGAAAAAACAAGAAATAAAACTTTCTTTAGAATTATTTATTTTGACTATTTTCTTAAAATTTGCAATTATAGATTTTAGAATAAAAATAATAAATTATAATTTAAATTATTTTAATTATTGATATATATATATATATATAATTATATGTATAATTTATTATATATATAATATTAATGACTATTGTATTGTACGTAATGTAATTCTTTATGAAAAGAAAACTTAATTATATAAAAATTTTATTCTAGATTTTTTTATTTAATTATATTTATTTTCCATTAAGAAATATGTTTTATTAATAATAATGAACTAATCTATATATTTTTTACTTGGTAATAAGATCAAAAAATTATCTTGTACTGCATAATCTTATATGTATATTGTATAATCTTAGATTTTTAATTTTGAAATAATTTTGTAAAAACAATTACAATATATATATATATATATATATATATATATATAATTTAGTTATTTTATATTATTTTGTACTTTCGTGTTCAGTGTTTTTTGAGATGCGTGAGCCAAAGATATGTACTATTCTAACGATTCTCGGAACAATAAAGATGTAATTTAATCCTAATTCTACGATAGTTAATCACACAATAACTGTAATTGCTATTCATTGTAAGTATAATATTTCATATTACATATTCTATATTGTCATTTGTTCATAAAGTAATTTGGTAAAAGTAAAATTTTTTGAAAGAGAAACTAAGAAAATGCTACATGATTTTTATTATTTATATATTATTACAGAATATACAAAAAATTTAATAATTTTTTATGTGATATTTGCCTTAATAATAATTAGTCATATATATTACATTTTATCAATCATATAATTTACATTTTAAGTACATATGTACTTTAGTATATTTTATGTCATCCTATGTATCGATATTTTATAACTATTATAATTTTTAAAATATATAATCAAAAAAAGATTATTTAAATTTTTAATTTAAAATTTCATCATATATTTTATATATATATAAAATTTTATACGTATATTATCAAATTTTATTTTTGAAAAAAATAACAATCAATTTTAAATTTTAAATAAGTTTTAAAATTCAATCTAATATATACTGTTATATATCAAATCACCTAGAGTTCGATAACTATTAATAACTATTTGTACCATTTAATATTAATCAATAATATTAATCAACATTTATTGAATACTTCAAAATTATAAAAAAAAAAAAATATTAATTTATCATATAATTATAAATTGTAATAAAATTATTATTATTTTATTTACTTTTAATTATTTTGATTTCATATGTTTTCAAATAAGATAAAATTTGACTTAAATTAATAAATCAATTAAATATACTTAAATATATTTATAATTAATTTTTAAATTATTTTTTATTCACGCATCAAAATATTTTTCTAAAAATGAATTTTATTTCATTTTTATTCATTAATTTTTTTTTTAAATTTTTTTTTTACAACAATATTTACAATTTTGAAATATTTTTGATAATATTTCAATTTTAAGATATATAGATTATATTCTAGGTATTATTATAGGTTAATATTTTAACTATAATTTTATTCATATAGGAATAATATAATATAAAAATATAATACATTCTTAAATTAATTTTAGATATCAAGATAACGGAAATAGTTAAAATATATTTAAATATTTGATTTATCAAATTATAAATAATTTAAGGCATGTTAGAAATGTACATATATAGGCACGCAATTGATTGTATGTATTACATCCATAAATAAAGTACTCGACCAGCATCATATGTTGGTGAGTGACGGAAGAAAATATTTCCCTTATTCCTATGCTGTCTCGTTAATCATCTTTCTTTATATATTATACTTATTTAAAGTATTATAAAAATTTATATGTCGTGATTTTTTAATAAAAACTACAAAATTAGTTTATTTTTTATATTTTATTGAGATTTTTCTGTTGAAAATGATAACAAATGCATGATATTTTGATTATATAAATAATTGATCAATTTGGATTATATTATGATTATATAGATAATTGCATAGATCAGAAAATCATTTAATAAATTTTTTTCTTCTATTTTACTTTCAATTAATTTGCTTTTTATTTTAATAATAAGAATATTGAATTAAAGACAAATGGCAATTTAAATTTTTAATGGAATATAATATAATATTATTGTAAGAATCTATCGATTTGAATTATTATTAATACTTATGCGTTATATTTATGTTCAATATTGATATCTTATTTACATTTATTATTCTATCTTCATTTATTCGATTTTTTAAATTTTTAATTGTTACATATGATAAGATTATCAATATTTATTGCATATACAGTTCAAAATTCTTTTATTTACATTTCGCAAACTAAAAAATAAAAATATGACATTATATATTTATATGATACATCAATTTAATCAAAAAATAAGATAAGATAAAAATAAGATCAATTTAATACGATTTCAGTTATTGAAATCGTTAGATTAAGTAATAAATTTTACTATTATATTAAGTTATAATTGTAAATTTTTTAAAAATTTTAAATTTAAAAAAATATATAATCAGATATATGTAAATATTGTATATGCAATATATGTAGATATTCTAATCAAAATTGAATAATTCATTAAAATTTGAATTAAATGAATATTTTATACATAAACAAAAATTTGAAAATATCTAATTAAACATATTAAAATATCAATACATTTTATTTTTCCTATAATATAAATATATTTTTAAATTTAATTAAAAATAAAAAATATATCAAATTTATTAATATTAGAAGATAATATATAATAAATATATTTAATAATAAGAATATAATAAGAATATAATTTAAGAAAGGATAATTGTATCTTGATATGGAATAACAAAAATGAAATACGATGAAATAACGATATCCTATATAATTAGTTTTTCTTAAGCTAACCACTGAAATATAATATCATTGAAGAATAAGCTCGAGTATTATAAATTATTTGCCAACTATAAGACAATGAATATAATGATGATATAACGATGGACCACATATAATAATAAAATTTTTATATTTTCACAAATATTCTTTCGTTTAAATAAATGTTAACGATTCTTTAATTTTATTAACTTTCTAAATAATTATTAGTCAATCATTTTGTAATCATATGACACAAAAATTTTTAATATTATACATAATTTTATTTAGCGATATTTAATCTGAAAAATTAAAATTAAATTTGTTATGTATTCAACCTACCTATCTTTGTTAAAAATATTAACTGATCCATATCACAAATAATATTAGTATTTGATATTAACATATATAGACAGAAAGATAATAAATTTAACCAATATATAATTAAAAGGTTATGCTTATGTCAGCTTGAAAATATTAAAGCTTTTTTAAAAATTTGTAATTATTCAATTATTTTAAAATCAATTAAAATTAAATTTTTATAAATATATCATAAACATGTATAAAATTATATATTAAATATTTTATAATTTTAAATATATACATATAAATAATATTATCTTAATATTATATAATCTTAATATTAAAAAGAAATAAAACAAAAAAATTCTATCAAATCGATATATAAATTCTAATAAAACTTTTACAGAATAAAATGGATGAATCCTCCAGCATGTACTAATGAAGCATATACACCTACCTCTGTAGAACATATAGCAAATGTAACTACTCATGGAATTTGGGTTGTACCATCTGTCATAGGTAGCTTGGAACTGGTTCGTCGTTCTATAACATGGACTCAATTAATATCAGCTTATGTATATGGTACATCTTTGATCCTTGTTTTCACAGTCTCAACATTTTTTCACAGTGTACATTACTGCAATAATAACAGGTACTTGTAATTATATTCGATTGATGGAAAATAATGTCGGTTTTATAAATAAATCGGTTTATTATAGTACATCCAATTTTAAAATTTTCATTTTAATAATTTTCATTTGCATAAATATTTTAAAAATATGTATAATTTATTAATAAATATTTTTTATTGAGGCCTTTTTATTTAGTATTTATTTTATCAAAATATAATTCTTCATAAGTAATGAATCTATTCGATCGAAATTTATCTTATGCATACATTCTTACATATAATGTATTTTGAAATTTCGATCATGAAATTTGGAAAACTGTTAATTTTAATTCACATTTGTTTTAAAAATAATACTTATTTAATAATATTTTTATTAATAAACATATTAAATATTTTTTTAAAGTTGATTTAATATGATTGAATAAAAATAAAATTGTATTTTATATCACACAATATAATTATTCAATCTATAATTTTTAAATTTAGACGAAAATCAAATATTTTATGAATATAAAATATAATTCTAATAAAATAAATTAATAATAAATATTTGAACAAATATTTGAAATTTTACTATTATTTTATGTAGATTTAAAAATGATATAACTTTTCCATCAATCTAATATATTTTAAATTAATTTAATATAAATTTATAACTTTCTATTTTTGAAGCAAAAATTAAAAATAATAAATAAAATTTTTAATAAATTATATATTACAGACAACTTAAAGAAACATTACATCGTTGTGATCGTGCTATGATTTACATTTTTATTGCTGCAAGTTATTTTCCTTGGTTCAATGTAGATCATTTCCCAGATGATGAAATATTATTTACAATGCGTTATGCTATTTGGATTATGGCAACACTGGGCATATTGTATCAACAAATTTTTCATGAACAATATAAAATGTTAGAAACAATCTTTTATTTAATTATAGGAATTGGTCCTAGTATTGCAATTATTAATGTAAGTATAAGTTAGAAGATTTTAAAAGATTATTATTATTAAAATTATTAATATGATCAAATATTATTTGAAATTATATATTTTAATGTTTACAGTATAGTTATTATAATATTATTGAATTAAAATTGGGAGGACTGCTTTATATTTCTGGCTTATTGTTTTTTAAATCTGATGGAAGGATACCATGTGCACATGCAATTTGGCATCTTTTTGTTGCTGTAGGAGCTGGACTGCATTATTATGCTATATTAAATCATGTCTTTCCTATAGTTTGCCCATCAGATAATTTTATGACACCAGATGTACCATCATTACCAAAATTATTAAAATCTAATATTGAAGAATTATAAAATCTTCTAGTTTTGTTTTTCATTGTATTAAAGTTTTACAAATTGAAGGTTTTAATATTGATTAAAACTAAAATTGATAAAAAATTAAAATTGATAAAATATCAATTTGTAAATTTAAGGTAAGATTATTAAAATAAAGTTTTTTTAATTATTTATAAAATTTTAAGAAATAGAAATTTTCATCATGTATGAAAAATGTACTACTTTTAGAAAGTAACTATATTATGTACCTGAAATATATATAAAAAAATGTTATTCATAAATTATGAATACTTGTCAAAATATAAATAAAAAAGATAGAGATAAAAAAAATATTACTTAGCTATTACAAGATTATAATTTAAGATATAATTTTCTATGTATTTATACAAGAAAAGTAACTTATACATTTAATAATACTTTTTGTAAATCAATAATGATAAAAAAATATAAATATGATATTATAAAAAAATAAAATTATAATATAATATTAAAATGGAATATAGTATACTATATTTATCCAAATATTGAAAGATAAGATTTAATAATAGAATAATAGACAATTTAAATAATAGAATAATAAGTGGTTATTCTTTGATTTTTTATTGTTAGATTTTAATTTATTATTTATAATAAATGATATTAATAATAATAATTAATAATATTATTAAACAAGAATGTGATTATCTACATATTATATCTATATTATATTAAATTTATATAAAATATCGTTTTTATCAACTATATTCTGATACATTCCATTTTGTCTAGAAATAATTCAAAATATTGTAAATAATATGATTTGAATATTATTCAAAACAAAATATGAATGATTATTAATTTGGAATTTGTAATGAATATATGTATTTTTTGTAATGATATTGCTTTATATACATATGTAAGTGCATATATGAAAGACATATTGATACATATAAATAATATCATGAAAATAAACTAAAAATTGTAATAAAATTCATTCGGATAAATGAAGTTTTACAGTAATAATGACACTTGAATAATGCATAACATATTGTATTACATTATCCATTTAAAATAATGCATAGTTATTTTTTAATAATATTAGATAGACTTTTTATAACATATTATATTTTATAAAAATCTGTTTCTATTGTGAGACTAAAATATATAATTTTGTAATTAATGATATTTATCTAATAATGAATGAGAAAACTATTGTAATTGTTTAACTCATTTATTAAAATTTATTATATTTAAAGTTTAACTCATTTTCTGTATTTACAACAAGAATGTGCCAAAATTTATATTTATATTCAAATTAAATAATTTCTATAACAAAATAATATCCATTATTAATTTTACATAGAATACAAAATGCTATACAAAAAAATATATTCTATGTTCTTTAGTTATAGTTATTAATAAATATTTTTAATTTTTTTCCTTTAAAAAAAAAGTTGTAATTGTAAAAATATATTGATGATGTATGTAATTATTATTTTGTTCTTTTCTGGTTTATTTATTTTATTACACAACAAAATATGATTGTAATGTATGTTATTAATATGTATTATAAATTAATAAAATACTTGATATATATGTATATACAAATAAAAAATTAAATCTTTATAATCAAATGAAGTAAAATAGAAGTCATTATTTTAAATGTGTATATATATATATATATATATATATATATATATATATATATATATATATATATTCATGAAACACAATATAAATAAAAAATATAATTAAAAAATTAAAAATCCGTATTTTTATGTAAACTATAAATAATTTATATCGATATAATTTTATATTTAAGTGTTTTCAATATATTAATAATCTTTTATTTTTTTCACGGAATTTTCACTTATGAGGTTAAAACTTATTTAGATATTTAAGATAAACATATAATTTCATAAAATATATATTCACATAGAAATACTGAAAATTATATAAATCAATTTATATTCATTTATTATTCTTTTAAATTGTATGACAAAATCAATTTAAAAATCAATCGCCTTTCAAAATTATTCGATTAATATTAGTATTAATATTAATATTCGATTAAATTGGTTAAAAATTCTTTTAAGAAATTCTAGTTTTATTATTGATTATGAACAATTTTAAATATCTTTTTATTTAAATATGATTTAAATAATGAAACAAATTCATAGACAAATCTATGATACTATATGAATAAATTTGAGAAGTTGGACAAATTTGATTTCATGACTATACAAAACTCATTGGCGGGACAATGAATGACAAAAAAAATAATTTTCCTTCTTTATTGATTAATAGAAATATTATTAATAGATATAAAATATTATATAATTTCATTTACAAATATTCAATATTATACGATCTCATTTTCAAATAATCAATGTATGTACTTATTTGTATGTTATTTGATTTTAAAGGAAATAATAAAATTCTTTTCATATAATATAAATAATAAAAATAATTTTTTTCGAATGAGTTTCATATTTTATATAATAAAAAACATCATAAAAGCGATATTTATAATTTATAATGACGAAGTTTTCTAGCTTATTAATTGTCGATGACAATACTGTGCATTTATGATATTACTAAAAATATTGATTTAAAATTGTTTATTATTTAAACAAAGTTTTATATATTATATTTATTATATATATGTGTAATATATTTTTATATATTTGTATTTTAATTATACAATTGAATACGAGAGAAAGAAATCTTACATTATTGAATTAACTTGTCGCGTGTTAAAGAATTGAGAAATGTTTTCTATGAATTTACTTAAAGTTCATTTTTTTAAACGATTAAAATACTTTCATAATAATGCTAATATTATGATTAATAGTTATGCATCAAGCAATAAAAAATATAATGTATCCTCATCGATGAAATCAGGATTGTATCCAGATCATAAAATAATTTATATATTTCCTTATATTAAAATTCCTTATATATTAAATAAAATAAAGCGTAATTGCACAATTCTTTTCTGTGCAAATATACCAATAACTGTATCTTTACACATGTGGAATTATATAACATTGAATGAAAATATAAGTTTTTTATCTTATAGTAAGTTTGAATAACATTTAATATTTTTAGAATTAAATGTGAAATTTTATTAATGTTATTTATTACATATTTTAGCTTTTTTAGTAACTTTCATGTTACATATTACTAGTTTTCCATGTAATTATTCAGTTGGATCAATATATCTCAAAGAAGATACAAAAAATTTTAAAGATCAAAAAGTTATAGTATCATATGTGAATTATTGGGGTAAGAGAATAAATTTCGAGACTGTTGTTAGGAATATTAATTTTATAAATAAATCTGGTAAATTATATAATAAATTTTGTATTACATCATGTAAAAATGATTTAAAGATATTTATGAAATATGGAAAAATTATAGAAGAAAATTATTTTTATAGTATTTTTAATGATTTATCATATTTATAAATTTGATTAAATAAGTGATAAATAAATAATATATATATAAATATCGTCATTATAATAAAAAATAATTTTATTTAATTTTCTTTTTATTTTTTTATATATTTTATATCATAATATTATATTTTAATATTATTTTTAATATTTTTTTTTATAACCATCTATAATGTGCATAAGCTCGATTTGCTTCACATAATTTATGTAATTCTTGTTTCTTTTTAATAACTCGACCCTGAAATATAAGTTAATAGTAATTAAATGCAATTTTATATTTTAAAAATTTTGTTTATATAAAAAAAATAACTCGTATCATTATATTATATATTATTTAAATGCGTAATAAGTTAAAAACATATAAATATACTTGATTTTTTGCAGCATCAATAATTTCTTTTGCTAACATATCAGAAATTTTTTCAGTATTTCCTTTTTCTTGTGCAGTTTTAATTAACCAGTTCATGGATAAAAATTGAGCTCTAGTCTCATTTATTGGTATTGGAACCTATATATTTATAATATTAATATCAATTTATTTATTAATTTTTAAGGACTATTTATATAAAGAAAATTAAACTATATATGTACCTGATAATTAATTCCACCTCTTCTTATTTTCCTTAATTCTAAAATGGGTGTACAATTTTTTATAGCATGATGCAAAACTGTCTTTGGATCCAATATTATATTTTCTCTATATTCAGGTGAAGTATTATAATATTCATTTAATTTTATTATTTTAATATTTTCAAAAGTTTCATCTAATATTTTTTTTGCTAATTGTCTTTTACCTTTTCTCATAATAAAATTTGTGAACTTTCTAATATGTGAAATATATATAATTATTTAAAGAAAAAAAGAATGATACAAGTTTTATACTAAAAAATTTACCTAACTATTATATCGTGAAATTCAGAGCATGTTTCAAAATTAGTAGCTGGTTTTATAGGTGCATGTATTAATTGATTTATTTTTGGGCTTTTATATATTAGTTCTTGTTCATCTTTTTTATAAATTGGTTTTATATAAGTTGGTGGGAATACACTATAAAATTGAATATCATTTCCTAAATTATATCTATAAAAAAAAAAAAAATATTATTTACATAATATCCACATTATATGCAATATAATTATGAAATTTATTTAAATAAAATTTATTTTCGATAAAAGTTATATGATTAACTTTCATACATAATGATATATTACAAATGTACAATAACATGCATCAATTGATATTGAAATTCGAATTAATATTACCTTAAATTAGATAGAATTCTTGAATAAAATGTTCTTCCAAAGACCATTTTTAATTTTTATATCTATTTTAATAATTTTATTTATATTTAATTGTCTTGTCAAGTTCAACAGGATGATAATATTTAAAACAGGTTATATAAAATATTAAAGTTTATAATACAATAAATAATTTAACGTATGAAATAAAACATTTTATTAAAATTAATATTATTGTTTTAGTATTTTCAATTGAGAAAAATATAATGAGAGGAAAATATCATGATTCGTAAATACTTAAATATACGAAATATATATTATATTTTAATTTAAGAAAGTAATTTTCTTGATAAAGTTGATACTGGCGCCTACAATGATGAAGCGTAGAACTATAATAGTTCGAGAATTCCTTCATAGAGTCTCTAGACTTCTAAAAACATGTATAGAAAACGAAAATAAGTGAGCAAGCAGAAACAATTTATACAAACAATTTATAAGAATTTTTTTTAATACAAGAATTTTTTAAAATAAATTATTAATTCTAATATAGATCGATGTAAACTTACCATTACATTTCTTTTTCACTTATACTCACGTGTTATATTGAATGGTACGTATATCATTGTTGTTTCGGTTTCGTCAATTAAGTGTACGTGATAAACTTATAACAAAGTATATTTTTTTAAATAGAAACAGTGTTATATTACAATTAAAATTAAGCGTTTCGCAAAAAGAGAGAATAAGATTTTTTTATATAGTGATTGCAAAGAAACGAAATTGCACAAATGGTGCACTCATTGCGGAATACATATGCTAGATTGTTAAAATCTTGCGGAAAGGTCTCCTAAAAGGAGTGCCTTTAATAAGAGATTTTTCTTCTGATAGTCATCTATCAAGAATATTAAAAAATGACGGAAAATCGAGGAAATTTTTCAACACCAACTACTCAAAGTAAGTTATAATGTCATAAAATTAATGATAAATATATGAAAGATTTTATATACATAACCTAAACATTAATTTCGTTATTGATAAAAAATAATAATTTTATTGAATATATATATAATATATGTTAAATTATTTATATAATGGTATTATTAATATTTAGGTTCTAGTAGACAATTTAATTTCCAACATTTGGATTTTACATCTATTAATGATGTTCAAAATGAAATGTCAGGTATAGTATCTGTATCTATGCATTATAATATTGTAATAATATAATAACATTTATATTTATTTTATAATAGAAAAAAGAAGACAATTTAAACTTAATTTTCAAACACAAGGAAGTAATATACCACTTAATAATTCAACGAATACTTCTCTTTCTAATTCAACTGGAACTGCAGCCTGTTTACCAATGTAAGTTATGTAACAAGTAAAATAACAATATTTATATTTAAATCATAAATTTTTAAATTGTATCTTTTGATATATTTATAATTTTATTTAATAATTATAGATCTTCTCGTCCAAATTTGCCTTTATCTTTGCCTAAACTACCAGTAAGATCTTGTACTGCAGTTCCACAAGAATTACCCGATAAAGCAAGGTATATTTTTGAAATAATCAAATAATTGTTTAATGATATTTTGATGGAATGATAATTTAATGGATTATTATAGGGATAAATTACGAATGTGTCAATCAATGCAAAGTACTGGAAAATTACAGCTATCACCAAATGCAGTATATGATTTTACAAGTGAAGATCTTCAAGATTTAGGAGAAATAGGACGAGGAGGATTTGGCACTGTAAATAAAATGATTCATAGGATAAGTGATACTGTTATGGCTGTGAAGGTATATAATTTTATTATTTTTATTATTAAAATTATCAATCAGTTCATAATATTATATTTAATTATAGAGAATTCGTTCTACAGTGGATGAAAGGGAGCAAAAACAATTATTAATGGATTTAGAAGTTGTAATGAAATCTAATGAATGTCCATGCATTGTACAATTTTATGGAGCTTTATTCAAAGAAGTAAGTCTATAATAAATATTTAATAATAATTATTAAATTCTACATAATGATTAATCTATATAATAAAGTCTATTTAATAATCAAAATCTATAATAAATTATTTAATATTATTTAATATTTCATTATTAATAGTAATTATTATATCTCTATTTAGGGTGACTGTTGGATTTGCATGGAACTTATGGATACTTCATTAGATATATTTTATAAATTTATTCATGAGGTATTAAAAGAAAGAATACCAGAACGTATTTTAGGAAAAATTACTGTTGCCACAGTAAAGGCGTTGAATTACCTCAAGGAAAAATTAAGAATAATTCATAGAGATGTAAAACCTAGTAATATTCTATTAGATCGACATGGTAATATAAAACTTTGTGATTTTGGTATATCAGGGCAATTGGTAGATTCAATTGCACGAACTCGCGATGCTGGATGTAGGCCATATATGGCTGTATGTACAATAATAAAGCATATAATTAATATTTAACAAGATTTGTATACGATCAGAAATATTTAAATTTATTGTAATTTTTCAGCCAGAAAGGATAGATCCTCAACGTGCAAAGGGTTATGATGTTAGAAGCGATGTATGGTCATTAGGAATTACATTAATGGAAATTGCAACTGGTTATTTTCCATATCCAAAATGGAATTCAGTTTTTGAGCAACTTTATCAAGTAGTTCAAGGTGATCCACCACGTTTATCTCCTAATGAAAATGGGAATCATTTTACAATGGATTTTGTGAATTTTGTGAATACATGGTAAATTATCTGATAATTTTAGTCATGATAAATTTTAATAAGAAAAATAATGATTATTTGTTTTCTATTTTAGTTTAATCAAGGAAGAGACACAACGGCCGAAATACAATAAATTATTAGAACATCCTTTTATCAGAAAAGCAGAAGAAGACACTGTTGATGTTTCAGCTTATATAAGTGGTGTTCTCGATAACATGGTTCTCAGGGGATTGACGCCTTTTACTACTAATCGGCATTAAGTAAAAAATATAAAATAATACATATTTGTACCTTAATTTCTATAATTTTTCAAATCCTAAATTTGAGTATTGTAAATGAATAGATTATTTGCACTTCGATTTAGTATAGATAGTAAAATTAATCAACCGTCGATCATTGTCGATAATAAATCATTTTGTGTAGAATCATATTATCGTGTCATAAAATTCTTATATACATAGTGATTAGAAGTGTTCAAATAACAAGTTGACATTATTGAATAGTATATAGAAGAGAAGTTCTAAATCAGCTTTTTCATTGGAATTGTAATATGGTTTCAATGAAACATGTTTAAAAAAATTACGAAAAAATATTTGTTTCATATCTTTATCTTTACAATTGTTTCAACGACGATAACAATTTGTAATAATGACACAGTAAAATTTTGTCAATAATTAGAAACTTGTACAATATGTAATAATATTGAAAGCAACAAGTTAAAATAATCGCTGTTTTAAGCTTTTGTAACTTCGTGATATAATAATTATTGATTTAATCAATTCAAAATAAGAATTCAATTCAAAAAAAAATAAAAATAAAAAAAAAAATAAAAAAATAAAAAATAAAAGAATATAATTATTCTTGTTGGAATAAGTGAAAAGGATATATGTTAAAGGTTTAGTATATTTCTTTGATGTATAATTATTCACAAGTAAAATAAGAAAATTTACTTTTCATAATATGAATTTGATTTTTCTTATTCTTTTTTTTCTTTTTTTGTTATATACCTTTTTATTAAATAGTTATATATAAATTATAAAAAATAGCTAAATTTTCTCTAATTTAATGCTATGAAAGAAATATTATAAATATAGATTGCATAATAATTTTTCTGTTCTTTTATAATATTGAAAGAAAAAGATTTTTAAAAAGAATAACAAAATTAAAAATATTTAATAGAAATTATTTTGATTTTAAATAGTTCCTTTGAAATTGAATTAAATATGTATGCATGAATAAATAAAAATTAATTATAATAAATAATGTATAAAATATATAGCAAACATAATAATTATACATGTATGATATATGTATATATCATGCACGCATATAAAATAACTAATATTTCAAAATTGTTTTGTTTTTATAAATTTTATAACGAAAAACGCTTTATAAAAATATTATTTTGAAAAATTTCAAATTTTTCAATAGGAAAATATAGTAGTTAAATAAGTATAAGTAAGAATGTCACTTTTTTCACATATTTGAATAAAACAATAGAAATGGATAGAATCTGATAGATATAGATATAACATTTAATAGGATTTTTCATTTCATATTTTGAAATACTTTAAAAAATACTTTAAAAAAGGAAAAAAATTATATATTTTAAAAAATAAATTAATTAAACATTGAAGCCATTTTTTGATAAAAAAATTTTACAAAGAATAGACAAAGAGAAGAAATAGCGAAAAGAGGATAGATATAGGATAAAAATTCGGGAATCAGTTTCATTTCCAAAATATTACAAATGAAACACTAGGTATAAAAAAAAAAACAAATACTGGAAGAAAGATAGAGATAGGATAGGACCGTCATCGCTATCTTTTGAGCAATATTTATAATTTTGGAGATATTTCTCCAAAAGCGGAATAAAATAGAATTACAAATTAGCGTAAAATTTTTGAAAAATGTTTAGAAATATGATTTTAAAAAAAAAAAATGTCTGGCATTTAATAGATGGCGATAATGATCAATTCTTATTCTATCTCGTATTATTCTTTTTCATACTTACTACTACTGTAACATTATATATCGAGTTTCATTTGCGGCATTCTAAAGATGGCGCTGGTTCTTGAATTTTTATTCTATCTCTTTTTTTTTCACTATTTCCCTTTTTTGTCTATATTTACGTGCATAATAATGGACGAGACACGGGATATCAATTGAACACTTTCACAATTAAAATTGTAATTTAATATATTAATCTTTAATATAAAACTCTTATTTCAGTTTTTACTTACTTCACAACAATTTATACAAATATAATCATATATTTGTAAAATACAATAGTTGCAATATTTATTTCATTTTTTACTTTTATATCGAATTTTATATCAAAATTTCGTTTCAATTTAATTATTATTACGTTAAATTGCAATCTTATTTCTGGAATTAAATGGATATCATTGAGAATTAATTAAATTAATCGATGAATAAAAATCAAAGATATATGAATTTTTATGTTTAAAACTTATCAATAAATGTATAATATTAATAATCAATTAACTTCAATTAATACTAATTTAATATTATTTTACGTTTTTTTTTTTTTATTATATTTTTGAATTTCATGATGAAATTAAATCAATAATCGAAAATTTCATTCTAATGGAATATGAAATAATTATTTAGATAAATATTAAATTAATTATCATAAATTATGAGCGATCGTAATTGCATTTGAAAAGAAAAACATATTTGTTTCGAGAAAATAAATAAAGAAAAATGATGTAAAGATGTATGATAAAGATGTAAAATAATATTATCATAATTATATTTCATTTTGCTTCATAATACTTTAGATTAGAAACTGATTATCCAAATATTTAAATTTTTCAATTTTATAAAAAGTTGCGTATAAATAGTACGTATAAACACACATGTGTAATAAAATATAATGATAATGATATATATATATATATATATATATATATATATAATAATTGTCTGATGTGTAAAAATATATGTTTTTAGTAAAGATTCCTTATTTAAAAATTGTCAAAAATAATAGTAATAATAATAATAAAAAATCGATACTTGATATATAATTAAAAGCTTCGCTAAATTTATATTATTGATAACCATTATTCTTGTTCTTTGCTATTGTCACTGTGGTAGTTGAAATCAATTCTCTTGAATATTTTATTAAAGCACCATCATTCTCCTGAAATCTATACCTACTCACACTCGCGTCTATATTTGAAACTTGGCAAAGTAATATCTATTCTTTTAAATTGGCCACTGAAATACGTCCACATCATCTCTTATGTGTATGACCTATAAACATTTCCTAAGGGAATATGTTAAAATCTATCGATCTTAAATCGATCTTGCTTCTTCAAAAGAAGCAATGTTTTTCATTTAAGTTATTTCAAATTAATATTTATAATAGGTAGTTTTCAAATTTTTAACCTTTTTAACGCTTTTTATTTCCAATTTGATAAATTAATTTCAATAATCAAATTATTTAAAAAGAAACGTTATCTTAATAATTATTTTCTTTAACACAAATTTTATATAAAATTCTATAAAGAAATATTTTGAATATTTAAAAAAATATTTATTTTACTAAATTATACCAAATTAATTTCTCTTTTCGTAACATGTGTCGCATACCTATATATTTATTAAAAAAATTTATTTTAAAAAAATGATTATACGTTAAAATATATTCTTATCAAAATTTAAACAATTTTTTAATCCCTAGATAGAAATAATATAAACATTTTGAATGTATTACATATTAATCACAGAAAAAATTAATTTAAATCTTATACGTATATAAAATTTCCATTTTGTCTTACATTAATTGTTTCTGCTTTTAATTTTTGATACATACATATATATTTGTAAGATATACCGCATACCTATATATTTATTAAAAAAATTTATTTAAATTTTTTATTTTATTAAAAAAATGATTATACGTTAAAATATATTATCAAAATTTAAACAATTTTTTTAATCCCTAGATAGAAATAATATAAACATTTTGAATGTATTACATATTAATCACAGAAAAAATTAATTTAAATCTTATACGTATATAAAATTTCCATTTTGTCTTAATATTAATTGTTTCTGCTTACAATTTTTGATACATACATATATATTTGTAATGACATCATATTCTAATATAACAAATGAAAACGAAAAGGAAATTGAGGAAAGAGGATATCGATTAAAAAAAAATGGTAAAAATGTACGGACAATTTTAAAAGGAAAATTTTGAACAACAATCGGTAATGATAATGATAATAGCGGTGAAACGGAAAGTGATGGTGAGTCACAACCTGACACACAGCACGGGGAGGGTAGCAGGTGCTACTACTGTTGTTGGTGCTGGTACTGTTGGTGCTGCTGGTGTTACCATTATTGCAGGGGTGACCAGCTGGATAGGCCAGCAGGGGAACGGATGTTCCCAGGAGATTATTGATCGTGTATGTAGATATTTCCACTTCAACTACGTAGACGACTACGTATGGATATTTTGCTCGAACAATCTATCGAACTCGTACTTTCCATCCTTCATTTTCGTCCATCTGAAACGGATAAAATTCAATTCATATCCGAAAAGAATAATTATGTATGTATATTGTCTCGAAAAAATAAAAAGTCGAGATGGATTTTGCAATATTGGAATAGCATAGAGAAAAATAGAAATATAGAATTCCACTTCTCAGAAATAGAATAATATCGGGAAAATTGTAATTGTTCTATGTATAATCCTTATAAAAATTACTCTGACACGTATTACTGATCTTGAAAGAGAATTAAGAAATATTGTTTTCAGGTTTTCAGGAGCGCAAAACTCGTACGAAGATCATTGCATTTATAATATTTCAAATCCGTAATATTTTATGAATATTTCAAATTTTTAAAAAAAAACAAAAATAAATTACGAAATGCAAAGCCCGTTTGATTCAACGTTACGAAATACTCGATCTTTCTTAATGGATGCTTATTTTAAAATTTTTTTCCCCGATTAGAGGGTTGGTCAACGATTCGATAACGCCCACTCGATGATCCTACCCCCGGGGGTAAAATGGTTTCAAGATCTCGTGCAAATTTACGATGAAATTTTCGTTCTAACGATCTTAACGGACATCGACCAATAATAAGCAAGCTTCAGAAATTTTACACGCCATTCTGAACGTCGTCGAATAGCCGTGCTTCTTTCCCCTCTCTTTCACGCCGGGATATCGCAAGTGACGGTCACTGCCTTTCTGATTCGATCAATGAAAGTACCTGTACCAGAATGTTCAGGCTATGCGACCACCCCTATTGACGATAAACCGTACGAACACCTGATTTTCATTTCCTTTTTCTCCGTGCAAACTTCCAAAATTTATTAATATTATTCCTTCGATGAATCATAATGCGATTCAAAAGAAATAAATGTATGAATGTATCAATTGAATATCGATTCTCGAAATTAATTTTAACATATTTTCCTTACTCGAGTTTCTCGAAATTTAGATTAAAAATACTTCACAAAAATAATACGAATTTGAGCTTTTTCCTTTAGAACTCGCTCCTAATGGTAGAAAGAAGAAAGAAAGAAAAAAGAAATAGTTATTCTATATTTCCATGTTTCAATTTAACATTAAACAATTTTTGGACGATCCTTTATTCGTTTGCACTGCTGTCATATTTTCGATTAAATATACTCGAACAGTGAAAAATGTAGTAACACGATATACACTCGTGCATATTTCGTAATATTACATATTATCTCTTTTTTCGTGCATAAAAATTGTTTCAAAATTTTATCCAATAATACAAAAATTGGATCCACATCTACAATTCCTCGCTTAAAATATTCATTATCTTAATTGATTCGTTAACTCCGAAATTCATTTAATTCTGATTTTAATTTTCCCCTCTCAAAACAAAAAACAAATTTCTACCGACTTTTATGTGTACGAAAACGCGTCGAATAAAGTTCGAATTGAATTTAAAGAAACGCGCTGAAGAAGGAAAAAAAAAGGAACCGTTATATTATATACAATAAAATGATTTTCTTTACGTGTATCTCCTTCGTACATGTGAAAGATCGAACGTGTCAGTTGAAAAAAAAAAAGAAAAAAAAAAACAAAATTGGAAGGTAAATATCGAGGGCGAATTTCTGTTCTCCGTTAGAGAAAGAGGAGAAAAAAAGAAAAGAAAAGAAAAAAAAAAGGAAAGGTTTGCACGCAGGTTCGAGCAGCGTGTACATACGGTCCACCTGCAAGAGGGAGTCCAACACCTGTCACGCACACAAACCACGGCCAATGGTTTACGGCAACCAGGTAGATTCAAAGTGGGGGGATTATCAGAGCTTTCGTTACCCCTTGCCACTAGTTTCATTCGGACGATCATGCGGTTTACATGTTTTTTATTACACACCGACGATGAAAATGTGCATACGTGATGTAATCGTGCTCCCATTTTCGAGCTTCTCTATCAACCGTTGAACGCTCTGCCTCAAAAGTGAACCTCGTCTCTCCGAGACCCTCTGCTCTCTTCGGATGTGACGATATTATTGAAAAATGTTTTGAGGTGCGTGCGTGTGCGTGTGTTGTGATTCGTTCGACGATTTTTCGAACCGAACCTTCCTCTCGATTTCGTTTAAATTTCCTTCAATTATCGATTTACCGTAATTGTTCGTCGCGATATTACGTAGAATTTCCATGCGCCTAGAATTGCCTCCATCGATGGAATTCGTTAAAAGGAGGGAAAAAAGAGAAAATTTCGTTCCATTCTAATGGAACGAAAAATGTCAATATTTATATGATTGTTATTCACGTGAATAGAAAAAATGATTAATTCGAAAAGTTGCTCGAAATATCGTTAATTGTACGATAATTAGAGTATTTTCTTACAAATGTATCAGATTTTTCACTGTTATTAGATTCATTTGTTCTATACTTTTAATATCTGCGATTGTTAATTGAATTCTTTATTACAAAACGTAAATATCTAATATGATAAAACACAGCAACGATTAGAAATTTGAAAAATTTATAAAACTCCGAATATTAGATCAATTAATTTTTGGAAAATTTATAAAACGATATAAATAATCCATTTCATTGATCTATCTGTTATCATACAGGTAAATATATGCACGCGATTAAATGAAATATAGGAATGAATTTTAATTCGAACAGACACGCGTTTGAACGCCCTTTTCCCGTATACGTGATAAGATAATTGTAAGTAATAATTGGTTGAAGATAACTGTGATAATTTTCCTTGTTTTTATCCAGATACGCAGCATTGTTCGTTGGATAGTTTCGTGCGATGAAAAATGGTGAAAATGAAGGGGGAATCGATCGATGTTGAGAAACGAATGAATCGTGACTCACCGAGTATGAAGGAAAATATGCGTAATGACGATTGCGATGTCGAAGCGGAATTGACCAGTCTTTCGTGGTTACAATCGCTCGACATTACGAGTGCTTCTAGTTTGCCAACGCCTCCTTGTTCTCCATCTCCACCACCGGTGACGCGGCAACCCAGAAAAAAGCTCTCGCCCTTGATTAAGGCCGAATTAGGTAAACCATTTTCACCGTTCCAGTCATTTTTTTTCATTCGACTTTCGATTCTTTCGATCATTAAAAGAATGTTTAGAACGCGATTAAATGCTGAGCTAATAATTTTAAACGATGTTGAGTTAATCCTGTATCAATTATATTATATATCTTTTTAATATTATAATTAATACATTTCAAGTCTTACTTCTTCGTTATATCGTACGATTGGTACAAAATATACATCAAATATATTCATTTATATCAATTTAATATTCTTTCGATTATTATTCTTTTTCTTGATTAAAAATATATATATATTTATTCTTAATTCGTACATGTGTAAAAATATGCCATGTAAATGAACGTTTCGTTGATTTTTGTTTAGATCTAGCTGCAAATGCCGACAAATATCGAACTGATCCTGACGCAAAACCGCCATTTTCGTACGCCACCATCATTTGCCTGGCGATGCGTGCGAACAATAACAAAGTGTCTCTCTCAAACATATACGCATGGATTCGAGAAAATTTCTTATTTTACAAATATGCCGATCCTGCTTGGCAGGTGAGTGTAAACATTTACCTATTATTATTATTTGTAACGCGACATCTTTGAAATTTTTTTCTTTTTCTTTTTCTTTTTATCGATCCTTTCTTTTTTCTCTCTTAATCGTTCCTTTTATTTCGAGCAGAATTCAATCCGGCACAATCTATCGTTGAACAAATGTTTCGTCAAGTTACCACGTTCGAAAGATGAGCCAGGGAAGGGCGGTTTCTGGAAATTGGATTTGGAGAGGATGGAAGAAGGTAGAAAATCGAAACGGCGGGCAAGCATGTCCCAACGAATTCGTGGGTCGAAGAAATTAACGTCCGGGAAAACAACGATGGTAACGAACGATGCACAAAGCAATGGTGCCCCGTCGATCAATTGTCCCTCCACCTTGTACGAGACTCCGCCCAGTAGCGTATCTCCCCCGATTCCGGATTGCCTCTCGGAAATTCCCGACTCCACGCAAGTCAGTTTAAGCGAGGATGATCTGACCGGTTTGCTAATCGCTACCGCGGGTTGGGACGAGAATCAATTGGATCTCTTGGACTCCCTTCTCGACACCCTGTAAAAACGGTTTTCACCGGCTCGAGCCTCTCTCCTATTTACGCAAATTCAAACTCGTTTATTTACGTTCAACTTCCTCGACTTCACCCGGAACGAAATTGTACGCAGCTCGGTCGATAAGTAAGTTATTCCTTCTTGACTTAACGCGCTGTAAAAATAAAAGTAGAAAAATTTTTTCTTAAATAGCTGCAACATAGATGCAACGTTGTCGATGTAAAGAAAATACTTCAATCGCATCAATCCAAGATTCGATATTCGAGATTCTACAAAAAAAAAAATTATTCTCATCGTTTTATACCTCGGAATATAAGGTTAAAATAATATCGGAACGCAAAATTGTTTAAAGATAAATATAAATTAATTTCTTGAGAATTAATAATTCGAATGTGAGTTTTTTGTTAGTGATAAACAATTTTTTTTTCTATTATATCAGAAGGAAAGGAGGGTAATTTACTTATTGACCGAGCGCGTAGATTTCCAAAGCTTTTCCTCGATGTGAAACGAATTCAAATATATATATATATATAAAATATATAGAAAACTGGACCCAACTTTACAAGAATCTGTGTATTCAATGATTTATGAATATTTGTAATCCAATGTCAGAATTAATTTCTAATGCGTCATCTGGAGAAGTTTAGTTTAAAGTTCAAAGTAAATGTCGTTGCGAGACGTATCGATGGCTGACCGAAATAAAACTTGGCTACTGTGCAGCGTAGGAAAAATGATACAGCGAACGCAGGGGCACAGAGGCAATGGAATAATCCGTTGTTTTAATCGAACGATCGCTGCGCGATCTTTCGGCCAATGTGTTTATTTTTCCGTGTTTATTTTTTAATCGATCGTTGGAGTTGTAGAGAATAATCAATCAAAAATTTCGAATTTCCTAATAATTTTTTTCTAGCTCTGGGTAAAATGAGTTAGATTTTTTTTTTTTTTTTTTCGAATTTTGTTCGGCTTTTCATCTTCGTAACGATTGTCAAATTTATCTATCCGATTTATTTGTCGTAAAAAATTCTATCTATTTTAGAAATATTATTTTATTCGTTACAGTTAAATCGTGAATCGAAATATTTGTATATTTAAATCATTAAATACACAGGAAAACCGGAAGTGCCCTTTTTCTGGATAAATAATCAAATTTTAGTACTTATAAAAATTCAGTTTCGATTTAATTCGATACCTAGACTTTTAACATTGCGTTAATCAATTAAAACAATGGCGATTTTTTTAAAAAATAGTATATGAAAAAATGAAGAGACCTATCATTTTCTCCAATTCGTTTAAATTAACTATTTGCACGTTGATCGATAATAAATTTCAGAGGAGAGCAAGAAAAATTGAAAGAAGATATCGAATCGAAATGTACATAAAATGTTTCAATTATTTGAAATTGATTTAAAAAAAAGAAAAAAAAATGATATTTACTTATTCAGCAATAATTATTACTGTTGAAATATTTGTTAATATGGAGACATGATTTTTTGCTTGACTGAACATATTATATATGTATACATATATATATATATAAATATAGACAAAAATTTTAATAAATCGATAAGTTGATGATACTGTGTACTGAAAAGAGTAATTATAATATATTTGTGACACAGTAATTTGCAGTGTGCCTTCGAAATAATAAAAAAAAAAGAAAAAAAAAAGAAAAAAAAAAATAAATATTTATGATATCGTACATTTGCCAACTCGATTAATTCGTGCGAGAGTATATTTCGTATTCCTGCTTTAAAACAATAAAATACAAAAAGTGCCTTATAAGTATTATCTGCAAAAAAAAGTTATTATTATTATTATTTTAATTCTCGATATATTATTTCCGGGAAATTGTCATACGTTGCAGACAATAATAAAATACGATTCAACGTCACTCTCCGACAATTTATTTACCAATGTTTCGTCGATCGATGAAATAAGATAATAATATTATGAAACAGTGAAATAATCGAACGAAAGACAAACACTTGTTAAACCGATAAAACAGCGAGAAATTATGTAATAACGACGAATAGATTTCAATAAATTATGTGAAAAGGAAAAAAAAGAGAGAAAAGAAAAGAAAAGAAAAAAAAGATGTCGGAAAATTGTTTGCAATTTGTAATACTTTTCCGAGATGATGATTTTTTTCGTAATTGTGCAAGATTATATATATTTACATATGTATGTGTGTCGCCATAAAAGCCTAATATGTGAATTAATCGTTGACAAATTGAATCCTTTTTTTTTTTCTTTTCCAAAAAATACATTACACTCGCATAGCGGCGATGATTTTTTTATATAAAAATGAATTTTTTTCAACTTAAGTAAAAACGATTAATTGATATATTTGTTACGTAACGTGTAGATTAGATGTTAATTTCCGTCCAGATATCGTTTGCAATATTTTATAAGATAATTGTACAATACGTCTCGTATCTTTATCGACGTCTCATTCTTTTTGTCGTTAATTTATTAGAAAGAAAGAAAAGGATATTATCGATTGAGCGAGTAAGTATATTTATAGTATAGTGTTCATAAGAAAAAAAAAAATATGCACGTGATTTTAATAATTATGCACCGAAACGATCGTAACTATTAAGAATCACTTTGTATGGATTGTAAGTGAAATGTAGGAATACACCAAAGAATAGTAAATACTTTGAATATGTGGATGTTTTATTAAAAACAACGAGTTATCGACGAAGACGCGAAACTTTCATTGTATAACTTATATATATATATATAATATAATATACATAATATAATATATTATATATATATATCGTGGATTTTAATATATTTTAATAATATTATTTGTAAATAAATTTTTTTTCCCGTTTTAAGTTTCTACGTTCGAAATAGAGATACTTCTCCAAGGTACGTGTAATTTATCTTACATAAATCAGGCATCTTCGTTTTTCCACGCGAGAAATAAATTCAAATAATACAAATTTGATACTTAATACTTTAAGTTTTATAAAATGAATTTAATCGATAATTGTATTATGTATACACTTAAGTATATTGCATCGAATAAAAAAACATTCCCATAATACTGGTTTCGATACGCAATATTTATTTATGAGGTTAATGCAATGTATTTTCGAGGGGAGAAAAAATAACAATAAGAACGAATATGAATAATAATTTTTGTATCGAGTACACGCATTACCTGCATTATCTGTATCGACGGAATCCTGATATTTTATTCTGTTATTACGCTTTTTGCATGCGGGGAGAACGGATAAAATCAGAACGTGGAGATAAAAATTTCATATCATAATTTTAATATCAATAAAGTAGAAAAATCCGAAAGTAAGTTTTTCAAGAGTAAAAAGTTTTACAATTTTAAATGGAAAAACGAGAGAGATAGAATTTGATTCTATGATTCTACAATTTATAGTTAAAATGCAAGAAAGAAGACAAAATTATTAAAAAAAAAACTGTGGATTATAATTGTATCATGGAAGGAATAGATATTTACGAAATCATCAAGTTATCAAAAAATGGGGAAGAAAGTTTTATTAGGTATAAAATATTTACACATTTGTTAGACCGAACAACTTGGAATTCCTATGTTCTCTATAAGAAATAAAGAAGAAACTTTACTCATCTCCGATATTACCGACAGACTAGTTCTAATCGATTTGTTAATTAACAAATATATAAGAGAGAAAAATTAAACTGGTCCTAATCCTCTGGTCGTTTACCTCAACATCACAGTCTCCTTTAAGAAAGTTTCATACGAGAAATTTTATCGAGTAAAATCATTCGAAACAAAACGAATATTATCAATCGTGTTTGCGTTTGTGGGATATCGAAAAAAAGATTGTGATGTTGGATTATCTACGCGTTCCGTAGTTCAAAATATATCACGCACAATTAAGTTGAAAAATAATTTCTAAATCACGACACGTTCCTTACGTTCCAACTTTTGCGCATGTAAAATTTACAATAATACCGTGAAAAAAGATTTTACGTACGTACGAAACGATCACTCGTTTATTAAATACATCATCCTGAAATCATGCGGCCGCAACTTATTTGACACTTTTTCTTCCTTTTCCTTTTTTCCTTTTTCTCGCATTTTTAATAGCAGCAAAAAACAGTTTTTTTTTTTTAGTTCTTTAGTGGAATAAGTGGAGCGCTCGCAAATTTCAAATCAGTCTTATTGAACAAATTTCAATGTAACCGATCAATATCCTTGAACAATTTGTGGATTAACAATAATATCACGCTCTTATCATTAAATACGATTAAGACGATTCATTGTTCCTTCGTATTTATTCTCTACTTTGTTTCACAATTAATATTCGACAATTAACGATTGATCAGTCCACTTGACATTGATTTTATTAACTACTTTACACGCTTATCCTATAGGTATTAAATAGCATATATACACGAGTACGCATGTATGTATGTACGTATGTGATGTATGATGTATGTATCCGTCTGTATATCCGTGTACGTGTGCGTGGTAGATTTTCATCGTGGTAGGACAAATGGTTAAAGAAATAACCATAAATTTCGTAACTAGACGCGCAGATTGATCACACGATCAAACGTAGTACTCGTTGATATTTAGCGCGTCGGAATCGCATCCCTATACGCAACTCTCTTGGGTCGATATCAAAGGTGTACGAACGGTAACAACCTCTCTGGTCGGATGTTTGCCACTCATGGTCGAAACGTTACAGTCTTGGAACGTACTTCTCGTCGATAGTGGCGCCAATGTGAACGGCAGAGAAGGCGGCGAGGGATCGCCTTTTAACGGCCTCGTATTGTGATCTATACAAGCGTAAATCGTCGTTTCTCTGGTGCACGGTTTTCCGTAACCCTCCAGGGTGCTTAAACTCCCGATTCCGCTTACGATACCCGTCAACTTGGTGTCGGTTGCCAAAGTCGACAATGCCGTTGGCCGTGACAGGCACAGTTCGGCGTACGTTACCTCGTTCGATAACTGAAAGAAAGAAGAAAGAAAGAAAAAAAAAAGAAAAGAGAAACGCTTATTTCTCGAGTTATTTAAATAGTTTTTAAATCTTTTTTAAAGCGTAACTTACCGACAATGTTGGATAATTGTTGTACTCTTGCGAATACGGTGATAATCCTTGCAGATGAGTCACTTGTTGTATAGAGAGCGAAGTCGATGGCAGTCTATCTGGCGTGCTCTGCGTAGCCAACGGAGTGCCGGATATCGATCCAGTCAATTGATAATCCGAACCTTTAAATTTAACACCACCTTTTAAATACGAATCATTGTTATTATCATTATGATTTAAGCGTGCCATTCATATTTATATCTATAAATATATGTATCTCTTGCAAGTCTCTAATCATCCATTCCATCGATTCCACCACCTCGAAACGAAAAATTAATCCGTAATTGGAATGGATATATTATTTATTTTCATCGATTCTTAGTTATAATTTTTTTTGATCGATTTAATACCTTTGTTTATGGGGACGACGTCCGGATTTCTGTCGTCGGTATCGTACAAATCCTCGGAACTAGGAACGGCACTCTTCTTTAACGGTAGATCGCTCGGCCTCTGAGCCCTCCTCTCGTTTCTTATCTTCATAGCTACCAGAGTAGCTATGGTAACGAAAAGTAACGCGGTCACTACACCGATCAGCCCTCCTAATAACGGAGTGATCTCAAACGGTACCGGTATACCTGTAATCAAACCAAAACGTCACATCAATTCGTATAAATGCGATCGCGCATAAAGCGACACTCGAAGGGGAAAAAATATGGAGAAATTGGGGACGAGAGAAGCGAACACGTACGTTTCGTCTCGGGATTGCCAGCCAGACTCATCAGTAGGGCTACGACTGACAACCCCTGCCCTAGACGTTGACGGAAAATTGTCGAAATTCGTTAAAGAAATTTGTCGTAAATTCGCATTCGTTGGCAGAAGAGAGACGACGAGGAAGGAGAGAGAATTTCCTCTCGACGTCTCGTTGTCATCAATTCGTCGCGTCACGTCCGGATCCCGGGGAACACGGGTTCTCTCAGAACGCTAGGTTTCTCTTGCTCTTAATCGCTAACCGTTCACTCGAGATACGATGGTGCACGAAAAACACGTTTCGTCTCGGGATTGTCAGCCAGACTCATCAGTAGGGCTACGACTGACAAACCCTGCCCTAGACGTTGGGATCGTGTTCAGATTCGGCGAAACAAATTTAAAAAAATCGACGATAGAACCAGGATTTTCGAGAGAAAAAGAGAGAGAGAAAGAATACGTGACGAGGAACACGAGACGCGACGAATCGTTATTCATTATTATTACTCACCAGTCTGTTTCTCAGCGACCTTTAACGTGAATCCTTCCAACGAGGTCGGCTCGCTCCTTCCTTTCGCATTTACAGCGTACAAAACCATATTGAGAACTTTTCCAGCCTCTAAATCGCGAACGGTGAAAGCGGCGTTCCTTTTCGACGTGATATTTGCTTGCAATATTCCCGTTTGCTGATCGAACACCTCGAGAAGGAAGTGTTGCGGTTGGCCACCGTCGAAACCGACGCAACACTCCACCGAGAGAGACTCGGTCGTTTGATTGGACAACGTACAATTGTACAGAGACTCGGGTTTTCCTGCAAAATCGTCGCGTTATACTTTTCTGCCACGGAACACGGTGTCGTCGCGTAACGTACCGGCCGGAATGATGTGAAACACGCATGCGTTGTTCTGTTGGCCGGCGGTGTTGCTCGCCCAACACGAGACCGTACCATAATCCATCTCCGTCATCGGCCGATAAACAAGGATGCTCTGACTACGGCGCGTCGAGTTCTTGTACTTCGACTCGGACACGTCCACCATTTCTTCCGTGTTGTTGAACGTCCAACGAAAACTGTCCGGCGGTGGATACGCCTCAACGTTGCAACTTATCCGGGCGTCTTCGTGACGCGCTACGCCGTAAATCCGTTTTTGATCCGGCAAGCATATAGGTTTGTCTGAACGAAATTGGAGATTTTTTTTTTTTTTAATCGTAGAGGCTAAAGAATTAAATTTCACTGTAGAGGTGATACTTACACATAATTTTAAGTTCGACGGTATTGCTGTAACCGTCTCCCTCGACGTTGCTAGCGATACAAGTGTAATTGCCTGCTTGAGAACGATTCACTTTCCTCAGAGCCAAGCTGTACTCCTGCACTATCACACCGTTTTTCGCATTGTTCTGAATAACGTTTCCCTGCAACAACAATATATACACGATGTGTATCGATTCAATTCACATCGATATAAAAAAAAAAAAAATAAAAGAAAAATTCTATACAATTTAAAACTTGTGAATTTTCGTGCGTATCGCGGTTATAAATAATACGTTATAAGCGACTTAATTTTGTACCAGGAACACCCGCACGCAAATCTTGCTTCGATCGTACGATCGATCGAGCGGCACCAGGGAAAGTTTTTGCATTTATCATCGTATCACAGTGTCGTAAATGTGTGTGTGTGTGTGTGTTACGGACGTTAATCGTTGAATCTCGATTAATTTTTCTCTTTTTCCCTTCTCTTCAACCCATTCGCGCAACAAGCCGAAGGAACGAACCGAAAACAAAGAATTAATTCCTTGCTAACTCGAGTCGAGTTGCGTCTACGAATCGCGTCGCTCGTCCTATCCTTGTCATCCCGCCGCGTATCGATATCGACGAAAGCGTGTCTTTATCGATACGCTTATCAGACGTAGACGCAGCTTTACGTTTTTCTCTCACGTTCGAACTGGCGACTTACTCGGCCATCTCCAACTGTATTCATAACGGAAAAGAGTAAGATTGGGTTTCGAATAACGCTATCTCACCTTATCCTCCTATCTATTTAGGAGCCAAGCAGAATATCGGTGGTGCGTAGAAGTCTCGGTTTCTAACGTGCCAGATCTCAGGTCTCGATCTCAGCATTCGGTCGTTAGCAAGGCATTTCTGTAATCGCTTCATGGTCGCGCCGCGGACCCAAGTCGCATTCAAATGTTATTCGAATAATCGCAAGCGGAATCGCATGCCGTGTTCTGGAAACGCCGTTAGGGATGGAGAAAGTCTGCACGTGGTTGACGAAAAAACCTTAACAGACACAGGGTCATCATGAATTCGTGGAAAAAAAAGAGAAAGCCTGTTGAGAGGAGTATGAGGCCAATCAGACCCTCCAGCCGTGGATCAATCGTGGAAAATCGTCTTCCAATTTTTCTATCGTTCGTTCGATCGTTCGTTCGTTCGTTCGTTCGTTCGTTCGTTCGTCTCGTTCGAAACGAAAGCGAAATTGAAGAAAGAGAGAGAGAGAGAGAGAGAAAGAAAAAAACATCCGCAGCTGGAGGGTTAAAGCGGAAGAGAAGCGAAACGCGCGAATGCAGAAAGTTAATCTAAAAAAAAAAAAAAAAAAAAAAGAAAAGAGATAACTCTAGAAAGCAGAAAGAAGAAAGTATTTAAGCGAATGGATGATCGCGCACCCATCGTTGATTTCGAATTTCTTACATAATTTTCTGCGTGAAAATTCCGGATAATAATAGAATGAAGTTTGTTTCATTTTTATATTACGTTTATCGATGCGATATCGATGTACACGGCCGAGCGGCGTGTAAAGTGGACACACATGTGCGTTCGAAAACACAGAAAGTGATCGTTCGTGGCGGGGACGTACCCTTGAAAGTTTTTTTGTCAACAGTTCTCTCGTCACGCAACACGACATTGCGATACGGTATGGAACATTCCCTGCTGGCGTACAGTCGTTCCTAATGCAAGGTCAAATTGCTTATAAAACAATCTCGATCGTACACAGCGATTGTATCGTCGTTTCAGAGATGTGTGTGTTTGTCTCTTGTCTCATTCGTTCCATTTCGAAAAAGCTTGTAAAACGAAGCTAATATCATTAATATGGATGGGATTTTGTTGGAAATTAATACGAAAAAAAAGATGCAACACAGCAGCGTTCAGGGAATTTAACGAGGAAAAAACACGCACGCGAAAACATTTCTGTACAAGATGTATGTATGTATGATCGTTGCAAACTTGATATATTATTTTCGATATATATATATATCGTGATATCAATTTTCTTGATCAAATTATAAATCGCTCTACTTTGTTTGCCGTTTTCACAACTCGGTAAGGTGAATTATATATATATATCGCTTACGTTATGTTTCCATATGACCTTGTAAGCATTAGGATTTGCATGGACCTTGCATTCGAAATACACGTCATCGCCTTCTTCGATGTCGTCCGGATTCATATTCGATCCTAGCTTGAGATGTAAAATTGGAACGACTGGAAAGAAATAATAGATAAAATTAAACGGATTAACAACGAACGAATCAATTATCTATATTCTTTTTGTATTGTTTTAAATAATTTTTGTAGATCGTGCGACGCATTTGTTAACGGATTAAAAGAGAGAGAAAAAAGAAAGTTTACTTACAAAATACGTTTAATTTCCACGTATCTTCCATTATACTTCGTTGAATCTTAGAGTTTTCCGCTCGACAAGTTATCATTTTATCGTGATCGGATAAAGTTGGTTTCAGGATTAACGTGGAACTGGTCGTGTTTCCATCTTGAGACACCTTTAAAAAAAAACAAAAATAAATAAATATCAAGTTTTAAAAGTTACTTACTGGAATACACTTTCGGATAACGAGAGACTATTAGTTTAAAAGAGAGAGGCTATTAATTACACCTCCGAGAAGCGTTACGTTAGCTTACGTTAACTTGTAATTATTTAAATTAAACTTGAACTATTTGGATAGACTAATAAGGGATGCTTCAAAGGTAGCTTTTCTCGATCTCGAATGAAATATGATAATACGCGTAGTGAAGTAAACGTAATTCCAGACAACGGACGATTAATTGTGCGCTTAAAAATTTAACAATCGCACCGTTCATTTCTACGATCGAATTTTCTTCTTTTTCGATACAATTGTACAATTTTCTCTCGCGTCTCGTAATCAATATGCGACAATTCCACGTAAAAATCAACGTTTGTTCACTCCCGTTGCCTTCTCGAAAAATTAAATTATCCCTGATTTGACGAACAAATCTCATCCCATGTATTTTCGAGCATCGATTTTTGTTTCCGTTTCGTTGCATCAATCCCCCAAAGGTGTCCCACCATATTTTTTTAACCCAGTATATATATTTCGACGAGTAGCTTTGAACTTTATATTAAAACGGGCCTTAGAACGGGCTTGGTTTTTATCATTTTACATGAAGAGATGAAATCATACTCATCTCTTTTAATAAAAAAAGAAAAAAACAACGTACCTTCTCCGTGTGATTATTCAATTTCTTTCCATTCATGTACCAAGATAACTTGGCCGGTGGCCTCGATCCAACGGTTATACAATTTATATCGTACTTTCGGCCAGCGCTAAGTGGTGTATCGTTGCTCAATATCGTTACGGACATTGGCTTCACTGAAAAATAAGAAACACATAATCCGAAAGTCATTTTAACGTTGATCGTCCAATCGTTGACAGAAACAAAAAAGTACTCGAATGACGCGAGGAACGAATATTTTATTCGCTCTCTCTCTCTCTCTCTCTCTCTCTCTCTCTCTCTCTCTCTCTCTCTCTCTCTCTCTCTCTCTCTCTGTCTGTCTGTCTGTCTGTCTGTCTGTCTGTCTGTCTGTCTGTCTGTCTGTCTGTCTGTCTGTCTGTCTGTCTCTCTCTCTCTCTCTCTCTCTCTCTCTCTCTCTCTCTCTCCTCTCTCTCTCTCTCTCTCTCTCTCTCTGTGTGTGTGTGTGTGTGTGTGTGTGTGTGTGTGTGTGTGTGTGTGTGTGTGTGTGTGTGTGTGTGTGTGTGTGTGTGTGTGTGGTGTGTGTGTGTGTGTGTGTGTGTGTGTGTGTGTGTGTGTGTGTGTGTGTGTGTGTGTGTGTGTGTGTGTGTGTGTGTGTGTGTGTGTACGCTTTCAGGTACACGGGGTGTTAAGAAACAAGTGGGACACCTTTCGAGAATCGAATTCTAGACGACAAATATGAAAATATCGGTTATTTTTCAAATTACGAGCGATTTAATTTTGGCTTGTGGACAAGAACGTGGTGTCATAAATATATTTGTTATTTCGATTAATCAATGATTACACTGTATTTCGTATCAAAGAGTTAATTTTACCGATTACACATCGATAATATCGGGTATTGATGATGTAAATATTTTCTAAAAATTTGCGCACGCTTGAAAAGTGTTCCAAATACTTCTTAACACGGTAATTATTTCGAAATTTGCTCGATAGGGTAGAGCAATATTCTTTTATGCCTACACGTAAGAACGTATTCGATTCCTTTCTTCTCGTCTTATTTTTAAAATTTAAATTTTTAAACTCGATTAAAAAAATCCATTTTCGCAATGTGCAATGTTTTTTTGATCGTACGATCGTTCAACTCGAAGCGTTATTAACGTGGTTTCAACGATATCACTCGTGGACGAAGTGAATCAAATATTAGAACTGAACTTACGATGCATTTCAATGGTAACGGACGCTGAAACAGGTTGACTGATATTGTTGTTGGATGCTTGGCAAATAAATACAGCGTGAAGATCAGCCCTTGAAAGTTGTTTTACTATTAAAGTGTTTCTACGAAGGGATGGGAATTCTCCCGGCTCGTCGGTCGAGTCGAGAAGCATTTCTCCACGCCACCATTTTACTTTCGGTTCTGGCCGACCTGAAAAACAACGTACGTACGTGAAATATATAGAAATGAAACGTTTGAAACGATCGCGGCTTATACTTTTTAATTCACGCGCGTTATATACACGCGAACGCGAAACGACTCGATTTGTAATTCTGATTGGATAATTTCAAGATGAAATTGATACCGTTCCAGATACTTAATATAAAAGATACATATATATATCGTTTACGGTGCTTCGTAAGTGGATGTAATCGGAGATAAAAGGGGTAACGTTACATACACGTATCTATAAACGCGTTCGATAATCGTAATTCGATCAATTTCTTCGCGTTGTCGCGTACATTTCCGCAACGATTATTGTATCTGTCCATTCGCTTTAGACGAAACCTTACGTGAAACTCGATTGTCGATAACGCGACGAGACGATTAAACGAATCGAAGCGAGTGGATTTAAAACGCGTTAGAGTTTGATCAATAAATTAACGAATTAATTTTATCTCTTATATATAAAAGAAGAAGAAAAAAAAACTTTGAAGGAAACTTTGGTAAAACGTATATATACGAGAAAACTCACCCCCTGACACGAGACACTGCAATTTCATATCCTCGTTCTCTTCGTACGGACCTGTTATCGTTTGTACAATCGTTCCATGCTCGTCGATGATATTCGGTTTATGCGGCGGTACTGAAATATATACACACACACACACTGGAATACCAAGCGAGGGATTGATCACATTCATTTTCTTTTCTTTCTTGTTTTTCCACGTGAAAATTTAGATACCTCGCGCGAAAAGTGGCAGATCGAAACTTTTTCCTTTTTTGTTACGCGATACGAACCTATAACCGTCAGATGAATCCTGGAATTTCTGGTTGGGCTCTTGGCAAAATCTACCCGACACCTGTATTCACCCCCGTCCCTTTCTTCGATGTGATTGATGTTTAACGTCGCCGGTTCGGTAACCGTTCTGAAGAAGGCACGATCGTTCAAGTGATTCTTATCGTTCCAGTGCGAATCCTTTTCCGACTGTTTACCCCTCATGTCGTAACTGTAACAATTGAGCGAGAATTTAAATAATAAATCGGAATGAATCGAGTTTATTTAAAGGGGATGAATGTAGAAGCAGATAGGCAAATAATCAGCTTATCGGTGTTATCAATGCTCACCTGTATATAGGCGTGATGTCGCTCTTGTACCAAACCACTAGTATCGCGGAATCATTTTGTCGAGGGGGACGAATGTCGCATGGCAATTCCGCCGTACCTTGAAGAACAGCCCTCGCCGTCACGATCGGCCCTGCAACACCAAATATTATCGTCACGATAACCATCGATCGATTTAATAATTTTAAAGTTTCACTCGCGAAGGAGAGAGATCGAAATGGGAATACGGTGTAATTGTGTTTGTTCGATGATCGAGAACGTGGTTCCATGGATATCTTATATACTACATACTATATATGTATATACACATATATACACACGGACAAAACCAGTGGTTTACCGTTATTCTCGCTAAATATCAAGTTGCGCATTTATAGAGGCATGTTACGTATAGGAGAAGATGGAAGGAAAATAGAGACGGGGGAGAGAGACAAAGGGAAAGAGAGAGATGGGGAAAGAAGATAGAGATTATGCAATTCTGAGTGTTTCTGTTTGTACGTGTTTATACAGTGAGGAGATGGTTCGGCTGCATTCCGACAGCTGCCGTTGTCTCCTGAGAATGCCAAATGGAATGTGAATTCTGTTGGTTAGGCTCGAGCCCGAGGAATACCGGTATCAATGCAAACTACTGCTCACTTGTACGTGAGCATCCAGATGCGTTCATCCGACATCATCTTTCAACCTATTCTACTACGCCACTGTAATGTCTTCACCGATTATACCGATGTGATTTTAAAAGTCTGAAAAAAAAAAATAATAATCTCGAATAATAAAATCGTAAATTTTATAATATCGAATACTAAATATATATTCGAAATTTTTTCTTTTCGTTCCTTATGATTTAAGAACGAAACAATCAGATTTTTGATTACAAGAAGAAGAATTTTATTCTTAACAATTGCCACCAATCTCGCAACCCAATTAAATTACTAGAAGCTTAATGCACTGTTGCTATTGCGTGGTATAAGAGATGAAGAATGTTTGTATCACAGTTGGCCGAAATTAATTTACCATCGTAACGTACAATTAATCTGCGGCAGAAGGGGACACGCGCGCGAGCACCTTCCTTGCCTACTCGATTCCTACGTAATAACTTCTAATCCTCTCTTTCCCTCCTTCTTCCGTATATACCCTCGCATTTCAGCTTCGTCACGAGTGAAAAGGCGCGAACGGAATGGAATGGAACCGAAAAAAAGAGAAAAAAAACTAAAGAAAGAAAGAAAGAAAAACGTAAAAGGACGAAATTTTAAATTAAAAACGATATCGTCGAGAAATAGGAGGAGACACGAGCGTTTTTAAAGAAGATCGCCTGAAGAGAGATACGCCGAAACAAACGAAACGACGCTCCCTCTAATTTTTCTTTATTATTAAACGAAAGATATTTCCGTCCATTATTCTATATCGCGAACAACGGCCAAGAGGGGCACCACCATCGCTCAACTCAGGGCACAGTCAAATTGTCCAACTTTGGCTTTTCCACTCGCGATCATCGAGTTATAAACTAGGTTGAGCGCCCGATCGAGTGCACTCCGAACAAAGATTCTAACAACAAACAATCATCTATCTTCCAAAATTGATAATCTTCACCGGTATGGAATATTCTCTCGACTTTGATTTTCTCCGTTACGAAAACTTCGTGCGCGACTACCAATTCTCTCTCTTTCTCTCTCTCTCTCGAAGGCGGAATACAATTTATCGATTATTTTTTTACTTGTTCAAAGGGCCGAATGCTCGGTCGTAAAGTCGCTCATTCCGATAACAATGACGTATATAACTGACCGCACATTGTCGATACGATAGTGGTAGTAATAGGTGAACGTACTATGTACAACATATGTATCGTGTTGCAAAGCCACATGTACGGTCTTTCACGTGCTCGTGCAGGTGCGAGTAATAAGCCCAGCTGGACACATTCCGCAATCTCTCGTACAATCTCTTATCATCAACGTAAATTATCATACGACGTATCAGGGAACGTTCGATTTTTAAACCGATTCCAATAGGAGAGCGCGATCTGAAACTTGCTTTTTAACCAGCGAACGTTATCTTGGGAAAAAAAAAGAGGAAAAACTGTCGCGTCGCGTGCGAGTCGCCCTCTATATTCTAGACTCGCGACTAGGCGACGAATCGTCTCTATATTTCCGTTCATCGGTCGAACAGAGGCAAAGAGACGAGGATCCACGCCGTTCGAGGATAACTAATAACGATAATAGTTGGGTTGAGAATCGTAAATATCCAGAAGAAGAGTCGTAATCACGTCCGTAATAACCACTGTCGTTCAAATATTTCGATAAACATTTTGTTTAAACATTATGTTTTAGATCGAGGATAATGCAACCGTCGATAAAAAACAACTTCTTTGACCTCGTTCGTGCTCGTACGGCGTTACACCCAACACTTCCATCACCGTGTTTCATTGTCGGCCACAAATTTTTTATTTTCGTTTTACGTGCCTATTAGGACTTTCTCCGTAAAAAAAAAAAAAAAAAAAAAAACTACTCGCTACTTTTTACTACAACCGGATATATATAAATATACACTCGAATAAATTTTTCTTTTATCTCTTGGCCGGGACCGAGAAGAAAGAACCGCGGGATAAAAGGATTATCAATGAGATGCATGGACGGGTTTTGAAGTGCTCGATGTACACGTACCGTACACGTTGAGAACGAAACTTAACAAAGTTTCATTTGCCGAGAAATGGAAGGGAGGGGGATTCGGAATAGCCCGGAGACGGGAGGAAGGAGTAACGGGGGGAGGGGAGGGAAAAAAATATATCACGAGGAACGACGCAATAACCATATATAAATGCGGAAAATGTAATATCTACGCAAGAACAACAGAGCGTGTTAGCTCGGTATGTAAACCGTTAGCTCCACTAGAGTATACGCTAACAGAGACGACGAGAAGGTAATACGTATCGCACTCGTGCACCGTACAATCGTGCTACAAATATACGCATACCACAACGAATTATGGGAAACACAACACGCAAAGTACATAATGACGACCCTATATTAACGGATGAAACGATCGACAAACAGATCGGATGTCGTTGCTAATGGACAAAGTAAATAATTTTTTTTAAAAAGGGAAGAAAAAAATCACGCGAAACGACCATAAGAGATATTATATATACGAAATAATTTTTACGTATGTATATATATATATATTTATTTTCCACGTGTATCGTACGATCTTTTTTTTGAATTAATTTATTCCACGTCATACACGTCGGTCAATAGGCGTCCTTCACATTCTCTCGGGTTAAACGAACCGAAATGAGAAAAGTTTTCACAGCGCAATATGCGATGCATTCAACCATTTCCGCTTCTTATTTTTCTTTTGTACCGGTACTAATGTTCCGAAAGAGTACGAGGGAAATAATAAAAGGGATGAACCGAGATAGGATTTCTCGGAGAAAATACCGGAAAACAAAGATCCGACCGACGGTTCGAAAAAGTTAAATTATAATTATTGCCGAATCGAAAAGGAAAAAAAAAGAACTTCGAATACTTCGAATATCTTTTCACGACGTTCGATCGAATCGTGATCACTATCGATCGTCCTACACCTTCTCTCGCGAATAATTAAAATGCACGTATTCTGGAAACGCGTTATCGCAATTATCCGATCGCTCGAAAAGATAAAGTCGTACAGTTTTTAAAACGTCGTCGGAGATTCTTTGAGATATTACGCGTGAAAAGTGGCACAAGTGGAATATATAAATCATCGTTTTAGCTCTAACTATTATAAAAATTAGATTTCATTTAATTACAAATGATAGTAAAATTGGATATATGGAATAATTAAATATTAGTGTTAAGAATGTATATAATTGATATTTATTATAAAATATGAAATTAAAATTTTGAATATTAAATTTATTTAAGAATCTAATTAATAAAAAATAATTTAATGAATATAAAATAATTATAGCAATAAATATATTTTTATTTAAATCTAAAATAAAAATAAAATAAAATGAATTAAAAATTGTTGAACATGCTAGTAATTTTTTTAAAGTATAAAATTTATTAGCATAAAATGAAATATATAATCTATTTGCAATTAAAAAGTATAATGTTCATGAATTAATTTTAGTTATTGAAACTATTATATAAATTGGAATAAATTTAATTAATGTTGATATTAAAAAAATTTGTTTTCAATTTATTTCATAAGAATAAATTATTCAAAAATGAAAAGGAAAAGTTCCAATTTTTAGAAAAAATATAATTTGAACTATAAAATTAAAAATATCTGTTTTAGCAAATCTAATTGATGATAAATATACAATAATTATAAAGAATAAAAAAATTCTTGAAATTACTGATACTGAATAATAAATTAATCTTGGAATTTTATTTGTAGATTTACGCGAAATAGATGGTTCAAGCAATAATAAAAATATGCCTCTTTTGGTAGTGGCGCGAAATCGTTCGTGCATTCTCTCTCTCTCTCTTTCCCATTTTAACCGTATCCTTTCTTTTTATTCTTGACCCGCAATCTCTTACCCCAGTCCCTTTAAATTCCAGTTAATATTAGATGAGAGCTACCGGATTAAAAATGGGTATTCTTCGCGGCAACCCCCCCAACTTTCCACCACCCAAGCGGTAACTGTGATATTTTTCCTCTTCCCCAACCCCCTCCCCCTTTCATTCCAACCAACGAATTTTCAAACTTTGTTTTCCCCATGCAAATGTCCTACTCTCGTTTTGCTCGAATACCAATTTTCCGAAAATCCGCCATAACATTTTCATCGATCATTCCTTCTCCCTCTACTTTTCTTCCCTGGATATAACTTGGACGCAACTCTTCATGATTCATCCAAACTCTTCGTTTCAAAATTATGCAATTACGTTTCCCTTAAAAATTATTTCAAAGATGGAATAGAAATTTGAGAAAAGAAATAATTTCGAGGAAGAAATTCAAAAGAAACTTTTCGTAGAAATTACAATTTTCTTTCTTCCCCCTCAAAAACAGACGTAAACGGAAGAAAATATTGCGAGAGTCGACGACAAAGTTGTTGCGAGTCAGGATGAATAAGAATCGATCGAATTTCTGTTGATAAAGCTTGGCCAACTTCAGCTCGAATAATAGTAACTAAAGGTAGACGCAACTCTCTCTCTCGCCTCCGATTTTCCTTAACTGTCCGTCCGTCTCTTTCTCTTCCGCTGATTCGACCAGTAACTTCTGGACTAACCGGATTAACTAACCTCCTCCGACAACGGAAACGATTCTGTTCTCTCCGCCGTCGTAACTCGTTCATTTCGAGTTTATCCCCCGAGATGGCGTTATGATAAGAAACGTTTCGTTTCATTGGATCTCTCGTTGATGTACAACAACCGTTGTTGTACAGCGCGTCTTACGCGTCCTCTCTCGATTCTTTCTCGCGATAACTGGAGGCGAAATATGAAAGGAGAGAGAGGAAAAAAATATTGTTACCTCGAAATACCTGGAAGGACGACGCGGTTATAGTTATGCGACGTTTCATCGCGTTCACGGGCTCCGAGTTTCCATTTATCTCGGGGATCCGTTCCCGGAGGAGCCGTCAACGTCGTCACGAAGATCTTTCTCGAATTATTGCCCGAGACCTGGATGTACTCTCGCAAGGATTGACCGCGTTAGGACCGGTTCGATCAAATATAAATCGCGAATCCTGGCTTAGCCATTCTTCGATACCCGACTCGATATCCCAGTTTACAGTCCTCGCGTAACGGCTTCGCGATAGATCTTCGAATTCACCACGTTATATATACACATTTCACATTTTTTCGAGATCGAACAGGAGGGAAACAATTTTTTTCCTTTCTCTCTCTCTCCTCGCGAAATCTCCTCTTTACGCGTAAACTACACTTTCGCGTTGCGTTATTATCCGTACGAGTTGACCACCAGAAGTGCTATTTAAAAAAATTTAATTTCAAAGGTTACCGCGGAGGTTTAAATTTAATTTTCGGTAAATCGGATTTTTTTCACTCGGGGAAATGAGTTCGCTTGTTCATCCAGCATCCAATTTAGGAGCGCAAAAAAAAATGAAAAACTAAACGATATTTTTCTTCCCTTCCGCTAGGAAACTTTGTTTCGTCAGACTTACCATTATCTACCATTGTTCTCTGCCCACCGAGTTGCGTCGTATATTTATTCCCATTTATCTCGACAAATAGTATTTTATATATATATATATATATATATATATATATATATACACACGTATATTCGTCGAGACTATTATATATAATTTAAGGATTGGAATAAATAGAGAATTGGAAAGAAGAGGGAAGGAGATTCGTTAATCTCTGTAATGAAAATTCAACGACACCCCTCGGTTGATATTGACATTGATTCCGTGTTGAGAGGGAAGAAAAAGAAAGGAGAAAGAAACGGAGAATAATATCGAGCTCCACGAATATCTATACAACGTCAAATGTCAAATTAAACTGACAAATTATCGTGCCGAATGCGCAAATACAATGTGCAACATTTTGCGCAAATATTTTCTCTATAAAGTATTCGTATTTATATGGGATAAAATTCCAATATCCGGATTCAGGAATAATGCTTGCATCATTGCATGTCAATATTGCTTGTGTTGCAGAAATATCCGCATTACAGGTGTACCGTGGAGAGAGAGAGAGAGATTCGCATCAACCAACCAGTATTTACATTATCTATAATAGAAAAACTTTGTATATATATATTATTATTATTATTACACGTAATCGAAACACGTAAATATTGAAATTTCAATTAAAAAATGAACTGAACTCTTCTCCTCTCCAGATGAATAATAAGACAAAAAAAAAAAAAGAGAGAAAAAAATGAAATGTCTATAACTTATATATCCATGCACGAATAGGAATGGTATATATGGATGCACGAATTCAGACACGCGCATCTAACACGGGTACTTTTCGGACTCGAACAAGTCGATTAGCATAGAGATTGAGTCGTGGCTGTTTATGCAAATGTGGGTACGGTAGTAAAGGTAGTAGCGGTAATTGACGTCTACGTCGTCAACGGCGATGACGTCATTTCGACCTAAGAAAATCCGGAATCGATTTTCAGTCTGCCCTTCTTCCTTCCTCCTTCTTCCTCGAAAAATGAGAATTCGATCTCCTCCCTGCTATTGCATATTTATTACTGTTATTATTATTATTTTAATCCGTTCACGTCGCGTGGACAAGAGACGAGATTTATTTTTGAAGGAACAAGGAAGATAAGAAAGGAAGGAAGGAAAAATTGAAGAAATTTGGATCGGAAGTTGCTTATAAATCGGTCATAAATCGGTGGCTGTATAACGAATTTGGTTTGTCGAGATGTAGTACGCGAGCGGGGTGTATTCGCGGGCAGAGATCGGCAGAGGACAACGTCAACGCCATTAACATCGACATTAGCATTAGCATTAGCATTAACGCCAGTGCTGGCAGGAACGTCGTCCCCGGCTTGTCCTCCCTGTCCGCCCGTTGCCACCTACATGCACCCATGCAAAACCGTTCGTTCCTCGTTTAGGCGGATCTTCTCTGATTTACACCCAACACGTCTAATATCGTGTCTCGACAAACCGTGTACACTCGAGCCGATCGCTATCGCCATTTCAGATCGAAGGATATTTTAGACTTTTCTAATTCTAAAAGTGCTTGGAGAATTTTCGAAATCGATGGAGTATAAATAATAATATTTCGAGGGGAGAATTACGGGAAAGAAAGAGTGGAAGGTTTTATCGTCCGATAAACGTGCGCGGCAACAGTGGAAAACGGGCGAAATAACAATTACGTTTCACGCGGTTGACGGAAAATAAAAGTTAAAGTTTATAACGCGAAAGGGGGAAAGATAAACGAAAATAAAATCATTTTACATTTTCATCTTTCTAAGTTGATGTATTTTTAAAATTTAAAACGTTATTGTCCCTTTTAAAAAAAAAACGATGTCGTTATTATTATCTCATCTCAAACGGTTAATAGAATAATTACGAGTAAATTTCCACGGTGCGTCGCAAAATTACATTTTTCCCTGCCCCCCCCCCCCCTCTATTTAATATTTATTTATTTCTTACGTTTGTTTATCCCGTCGTTTTATTTTTTTTTATCATCGTATTTACCTATTCCATACCTTTTATTTATATTTTATTCATTGAAATTATTTCAGATTTTTATTCAATTATTGTATGTACAACAACGCAAAATCAATAGAAAGGTATAAAATTTTAAACGTTTCCATATCAAGTTGGCGATAAAATTTGTGTTCGATAATATCTATAAAAACAAAAAGAAATAATAATAATAATTTCCACGCTTATATATATATAATGTAATATATAGCATTACGTATTGCGCAACAATATCGAAATTCAATTCGATCCATTGTTCGCTTATATTCCCGACCAATAATTTATTTCCATATATTACAGCGTTAAAAACAAATATTTATATTTATACGCGTGTATGCACCGAGGACAGACGGCAACTAGCGAGGCGAGACCTATATCCGTGTACGAAGATAAGAATACGAAAATAAAATATATATATATAATACGTATATCTATAGAATATAGAAGAATAAGAAAATAAAGATATTATGAAGTAATATTATGAAAAATCTGTATATTTCCCATGAATATCTGATTTTTCAAACGATACATCTATTTAATTTAACCGAAGATAGGTCAGAGCACAGTCTTTTTCTATTCTCCTTCCCAGTATTTATCTTTTCTTTAAAAGGACTAGCAGATTCGACCTAGTAGCGCGATCTAGCGGGATTCTATCGTATTCGTACAACGGCCGGTATTCTTATATTCCTGAATTTAGAAAGTTCATCGGAGACGAGATTTTCTTTTCTCTCGGTAATAAACGATAATCAATAATTGTCGTTCTTGCGATAGAACGTATTTACTTTTTTCACCCTAGTGAAAAAGTACCCTATTTTCTTTTAAAACAGATCGCTTTGAATTTTCAACGATAATTAATATTTTTCTTTTTATCATTACACGTTGCTATTTATCGGTCAACTTTGTTATTAAAAACTTGATAAATGAAGAGAATAGATAGATCTGTTTCGTTTATAAAAAATATATATATGTTTATATACACACGAGAAAAGAAAAAGAGAGGAAAATATCTCGAATCATCGATCGCAAGAAATTATTAATATTAAATTGCGATTTTTACGATATTTTTGTATAATCGCGATATCGTGGCGCAGGCATGGCGCAAAATCGAAGTGACACCCACGAAAATGGGCAATAAATTTCATACGAGTGTCGCATGGTGCGGCACAGTAGAGGTGTAAAACGGTGATTTATTTACAATGCGAACTAATTGATTTACAATCGGAGCGACGAACGTGCAGCCATTGGCATCCTACAACCGCAATACTCGCACTTCCTACTCCATCTTTCCATTCTTTCTTTCAGATTTCATCTATTCCTCCTTCCTTTATTTATACTTTGCACTGCTCCCAGTACAGATGTAATATTTATTCGGAAACAAACGTCGCTCGCCTTCGATCGAACGGTATTAAAATTGAAAAAATTTTAAATCGCTGCAACTTGGAGACGGTGAGTCTCGTTCGGTCGAGGGAACGACGATAGGAATCGCGGACTCTTCCCCTTTAAAATCCTTCTTCATTCATCCCGATACGAGTTCGGGTTGGCGAGATATCGCGGTGCAAAGAGAAAGGTAATTTTTGATCTCTCGCTCGCATCTGCCGTCGTCTCTCGACCGTCGGCTCTCTTTCCAAACTCGAGACGACGAGTGACAGCCGCGCGATTCTTGCGCGGGGGGGGGGTGTAGTATGGGAATTCTAGGAAACGTGTAGCATGCATTTCGAAGGAAAAAAATGTGGGTTAGCGGGTCGCGAGTCCATTCATAATCTCCGCGTCGCGTTAAGAGTTATGGACACTTTTTGAATCCTTATATCTCGGCAACGGATCGAGATATCGGGATAAAACAAAAAGCAACTTCAATGGAACGGATTCCTCTATTTTTCCAACGGGTTTTTGTTATTACAATTCTCCCTCGCGTTTCTCTTCTCTCGTGAAAAATCAAACTTTCGCTCGTGACTTTGCGTGTTGCGATACGAAAAAAAAAAAAAAAAAAAAGGGAGAAAAATGTACAAAGATTTAAATTTATTTATCTTTGCTACTTGCTTATCTATCAGAAGCACAATACGTACACACGCCATCCATATTCGTATAATAATTTCAAAAGTTGAGAATAATTTTTGTCGTTCAACGCGATCTCGTTGTCGCCAAGCGTGAATAGTAATTTTTTTTAAACACTCTGCTAATAACACTTTTTCACACCTATCTTTATTTTTTATTTATTTTTATTTTTTTTTTTCATAGTTAGCTCTATTCTCGCAGTTTTGAAATTTCGCGTAAATCGTAAAAGTGATACGCGTGTATGGTTTTTGTTTCTAGATCGCGTGTTGAATATCGACGAAACCGTAAAAGCCGCTTTCATTGAGATCGCGCAAAATAAAAAAAGGAAAAGAGGAAAAAAAAAAAGAAGGAAGAAATATCAGATGCCACCGCAAATATACCGATGCTTAAACGAAGAAATTTTGGGAACGTGATTCCATTAAAAAAAAAAAAAGAAATTGAATCGAGGATAAAAATAACATCAAGAATCTTAATAATTAATCCCGATATGCATTTATCGAAAATTATTAAATTTCGTGCTTTTTCTTTTTTTACACTATCTATATCTGTGAACACGTGGCACGATCAATGCGCGACCTCGATTCTTTCCTTTTTCATAATTACATAACCATATATATATATAACCTATTATTTCGGTAATGCGCAAACACGACGTGCAAATAAGCGATATCGTTGTATAAATATACAACGCGATAATTCGAGGAGATAAATTTCTTAAAAAAAAAAAAAAAACAAATAAAACTTTCTCTCTCAAAAGGTGTTCGAAACGGGAGTGAATCAAAGTGGAAAGATTAAGCGCTAGATGAAGCTTAGGCGGGTATAAACAAGGAGGGAGAAGAAACGTGGGTATTAGTCGGAGTTAATACGGTCTGAGAATAGCGTCACAGGCTTGCGGCGATTTACAAGGATCCGCGGATCTTAGCGGACAATCGTGGCAACGTTTCCCTAATACTCCATATATCTCGATTACTTCGCTGCCCGACGGGGGACAAACATAAGACATTTCCCTTCCTTCGGTTAAGTTTACATTGTTGTTAACTAAATCTGCAACCTAAGCCCGGGGAACGACTTGGCCGGGAAGGAAATATCCCCCGCGATATTTGTACGATAGTTTCCAAAGTTACAGCTCGCTCCTCCAACTCACGGAGATTATACACGCGATTACGCGTATCCTTCGACTTCCTCCTTCCCATTATTTTTTCGATCAATTTTCGACGCAGCGCTCGGATATCGAACAACGGTTATAAATTAATTACCCAACGGCGAAGAGAGAGAGAGAGAGAGAAGGATTGGAAAAGTTGGAGCGGAGGTGAATTACGACGGAAAGGTAGTAAATCAGAGAAATCAATTGTGGAAGCGGGCGTGTTCGACCGGTCGATGTACGATCAGCCGTAAAACCTTGCCTGGTGGCCAGGACAAAAGAATGAGAAGGGGGAGGGAGGGAGGGTTGGCGACACAGGGATAGCGGGAAAAGAGGTTGTTCGGTGGAGACACGGGAAAACAGGGAAACCGAAATGCTGGAGGAGGCGAAACGTTGAGAAGGGAGAGAAGATTGAAGGGAGAAAAGGAAGGAGATGGATGGAAGGTGGCACGCGAAGAAATTTGGTCGTTGAAAAATCAAAGATCGGCCACGTGGTACACGGGAGAGCGCACGAGTTCTTTAAAGGGAAGAAAGAGGTAAAAGGCGAAAAGCGAAAGACTTGACCGGTCGGTGGATTGGTCGGTCGATTGATCTCTTTTACTTTTTAGCCAAGCACAATGACCGGTTGGCTATTTGGCGATTCTTCGACCGTGCCGCCACTTTATCCCCCTCCTTCCCTTCTCCTCCCGTCAGCTTCAACCTCTTTCGACGAGTACGTACACCACCGCCGCATAACTCGAGACGAAAACGATCGATCCCTCTCCCAGCGTAAATATAATTGCGATGTGTCTTTTCGAGAGATATTTCTCACTTTCTTTCTTTCTTTCTTTCTCTCTTTTCTTGTACTCGACTCATTAGAAAAAAGGAGGGATCTTTAACGTACGTAAACGTTAACACGTACGTGTTTAACCGTTTAAGTGAAATCAGTTTAGCTCTCGCTGTAGGGGAGGTCGCTCGCATACATCACTAATTTTTTATTTGTCTTCGCGTTAAATAAAGTTCAAATTATAATTATTATACTTTTTGAATCCATAATAATGTCGGAATACGAAAATAAGTTTTTTTTAGAGACAAAGGTAAATGGCATCAACGCGACAAAAATTTCTTTGGCATTTTTAATCAGATATGGGTAAAGATCAATGGAATTAAAACGGTTAATAAAGAGATAGGAGACACGGCTGGAGGGGATGGAAAAACATATATTTGCTTGGAGGAGAGAGAGAGAAAGGGGGAAGCATGAATCTCGAGGCGACACATGAATCCCGGAAGGTGGGGTTGATGCAGGTTCCTACGTACTAAATGCCTAGTTGATCCGGTTTTGCGTGGTTTATGGAGCGCGGGACCGTGCATCACTGGACGTAGGGAGGAACGTGAGGCGCCATATTTCCAACGGATGTGGAACGATCGTGACTTCGTATCGCGAATGAAATCACGTAGCCCGACCGTTTAACACGGAAACGTATTCTACGTAAACGATTCCGTCTGCCTGCGCGAATACGCGCGTCCGTCCCCTTCTCTCGAGGAAGGGGAGTTATTTCTACGAATGCGTACACGTGTAAATTCAATGACTACGTTTAGCCCACACGCGCGACGACGAACGACAGAAACGCGTGGTCGCAAACTACGAATCTGTATACGAGCTTTACACGCGCATTCTCGATTGTCGCGCGTACACGCGTGAAATTACGCGCGTGTCGTACGAAATCGGACAAGACGTCGTTCGATTTATGCGACGTCCATCAAAAAAAAGAAAAGAATATTCAATACAATTATCTGGAAAATAACAGCGAGATTTAGGTATCGAAGTTCCAAAGTTTGAGAAATAATTATTTTCGATCGAAATTTCGGATTCGATCTTCGGACGACACGCGAATATGAAAAAAGGACAATCGATGATCGGAATTCAATTATCTGGAAAAGGCGTATAGCAGTGAGATTTGAATTTAGGTAACGAAATTTTAAAGTTTGTCGAGAGTAAGATTTTTGGACGTTCGGAATACGAGAAAAGAACATTCGATGATTGGAACGATTATCTGGAAAACGCGTATAGCAGATTTAGATTTAGATATCGAAATTTCAAAGTTTGTCGAGAAATAATTATTTTCGATTTTCGGTGATACGCGAATATGAGAAAAGAATATTCGATGGGACAGAATTATATGGAAAACGTATGACAGCGAGATTTAGATATTGAAGTTCCAAAGTTTTTTGGGAAATAATTATTTTTGATCGAAATTTCGGATTCGATCTTCGAACGATACGCGAATATGAAAAAAAAACATTCGATGACTGAAACGATTATTTGGAAAACGCGTATAATAGCGAAATTTGGATTCAGATATCGAAGTTTCAAAATTTGTCGAGAATAAGACTTTTGGACGTTCGGAATACGAGAAAAGAACATTTAATGACTGAAATGATTATCTGAAAAACGCGTATAAGAGCGAAATTTGGATTTAAATATCGAAATTTTAAAATTTGTCGAAAGTAAGACTTTTGGACGTTCGAAATATGAGAAAAGAACATTCGATGACTGGAACGATTATCTGGAAAACGCGTATAGCAGATTTAGATTTAGATTTACCGAAATTTCAAAGTTTGTCGAGACTAAGACTTTTGGACGTTCGGAGAAGAACAAGTTCGACGATGAAATAATTATTCTCGATCGAAATTTCGGATTCGATCTTCGGGCGATATAAAGAAAGAACATTCGATGGAACACAATTATCTGGAAAACGCGTATTTGGATTTAGATATCGAAATTTTAAAGTTTGTAGAGAGTAAAGATATTCGGAATACGAGAAAAGAATATTCGATGATTGGAACGATTATCTGGAAAACGCGTATAGAAGATTTGGATTTAAATATCAAAGTTTCAAAGTTTGAGTAGAAAAGTGCGAGTAGTATCATCTGGAACGATACAGGTAAGATTCTTGAACGTTCGGACGAAAGCCTGCTCGACGATAAAATAATTAATTTCGATCGAAATTTCGGATTCGATCTTCGAGCGACATGCGAATATAAAAAAAGAACATTCGATGAGACACAATTATCTGAAAAAAGCGTATAGGAGCGATATTTGGATTTAGGTATCGAAGATTCAAAGTTTGTCGAGAAATAATTATTCTCGATCGAAATTTCGGATTCGATCTTCGAGCGATATGCGAATATGAAAAAAAGAACATTCGATGGGATACAATTATCTAGAAAACGCATATTTAAATTTAGATATCGAAATTTTAAAGTTTGTAGAGAGTAAAGACATTCAGAACATAAAAAAAGAATATTCAATGCATGGAACGATTATCTGGAAAACGCGTATGTGAATTTAGATATCGAAATTTTAAAGTTTCTCGAGAGTAAGACTTTCGAACGTTCGAAATATAAGAAAAGAACATTCGATGATTGGAAAAGATTATATAAAAGATTTGGATTCAGGTACCCAAGTTTCAAAGTTCGAGTAGAAAAGTGCGAGTATACATCTGGAACCTGTACAAGTAAGACTCTCGTACGAGAGCTGGACGATAAAATAATTAATTTCGATCGAAATTTCGGACGATTGTTATCGGCACGATACGAGAATATAAATAGGACGGCGATAGCCCGGCCAGGAGATATCGTCGGGCTGGAATCAATTGTAATCAAGATGAACGTATAAATCAAAGGGTCGGGGAAGGGGGATAGAAATCAGGAAGTGTATAGCGGGTCGCTTCCTCTCCAATGATTTGTTACCAGTACGCTTTAGGAAGCTCGACATAGCGTCTTCCTCGCTTTTGTCCCCGCCTCCTTCCGCAGCTGTCACCGCTCTCCAAAGCCCATTACCCCGCGAGCGGCACAAGGAGGGCCGTCTGGATGGAACGGGGGGAGGAGGGCGGAAACTTCTCTCGTATCTTTTCAACTTTCGGCCACGAGGAAACAATATCCATTGCGTACGTGAACCACGATACGACACCGTTCCGACGGATATTGCTCCAAACCATCGAGAAACTTACCTTTTTATACCACCTGTCAAACCTTATCCCCCTCCTCCCCTTTTTATTTCCTCGAAACAACCGCAAGCTCGATATATATTTCCCTCGTACGCATCCACAAGATTTATCCATTAATCGATATCGATCCGCGAATTCGCGAATTAACCCCGTTTTCCCTTCACCAGATATATCTATATCTATATGTATACTGTGTGCACAGGGGGAGGAGGGAAAACTTGGGCGAAGTACGTTTGCCCAATTCGGTAATGCAGTTTCTATCGAAAAAGTTGAAACGATAGGATAGAGCGGGAAGAAATTTGGTTAGGTCCGATATACGTGTATATACGTATATATGTATGTATCAGGTCGGATAGAGTTTCCTAACGTTTCGTGAGAACTTAAACTCGGGGGCACAGGTGTTGCGTCGTCGTTGAAATTTCATTTCTCGTACGAATGAATAAATCTACTCCCCTCCATCCACGCTCTTCGCTCTTAATCTTTGCGAGCGAAACCCTTTTTTCTCGCGCCTATAAATCGTAGAAATTATTACCTTATAATCCCAAGATTTATCCCAAAGATCCGATTCTTTTTCTCTCTCTCTCTCTCTCTCTCTCCCATATTTTCCTCCCCACGAGTTTTCGATCCTTCGCGCTTAAATTAATTTTAATCCCGGTGCAAGATCGATAATCCGAAGGAACGAAATTAAATTGCATTTAATATTATATCGCGCAGTCTGGCCCCGTTTTCTATATAAAAATTCGATAAAATCGCGATCGACTGGGTAAAAGTAAAATATTTCTGGAATAGCGAGGAGAGCGAGATACTTGGAAGAGAGAGATGGAAAAAAAGAATTTTGCGCAAAAAGAAAGAGTAATTTCGAGAATGAGTATTTATTTAACAAGTTTCCTTTAATAATTGCCGCGATACAAGATTAATCGATGTGGAACGAAGAGGGAATATATATGTATACATAGAGAGAGAGAAACGAAATTTCTAGAAACAGTGGAAAGGAAAGAAAAAAATTAGAAAAAGATATTCGATCGATAATCGTTAATCGAAACATCAACTATTTCAATTAGGTCAATGAGGGAAAATAGGGGGGGGAGGGAAGAAGAGAAGCTTAGCGGTGGATATTAGGGGAAAAAAGATGGGAGGGGTCTATCCATCTTTTTCCCTCTTATTTACTTGCGCATGCGCCGAGCTCTACTTTAGGATCGCAGCCAAAGATTGACCGTCACGAGTCTTTTGTGCGTCTTTCAAATATTCACGAGCATTGTGACATTCAAAGCGGATAATAATAATGGTGGAAAAATGTGTGGAAAAATCCGAGAATGAAATCTACCGCCAATCTCGATATTATTAAAAGGGGATCTTTTCGAAAAAGATGGATGGATTTGGAGAAAGATATAATTTATAATCGCAGGGGAGGGGAAAAAGGAAAGATTTCGAAGGTTCGATTCGATTGGTGAATTCGATAACGTTGGTCCAAAAAAGGGGGAATGAAACGGAAGGGAGGAGGACGTAATGAATTCACGGGGATGGCGATAGATCTCCTTTTTTCCAACGGGTTACGAGTTACGTTCGAATTTCTTCTTAAAACGATATCTCGTTTGCTTTCTACTCGCGCAGAAATTTCACGGTTGAGCGGGCGTCCCTGGAAGAAGGACGATCAGGAACGTGAGGAGCGTCGTCGAGTGCACATCGCCGGACGTCGTCGTCGGCGCTACCGACAATGGATGTCGAGAATGTCGCGAATGTTTGCCGCCCCGAGCAACGAGACTCGGTACTCGAGGCGTCAGTCGAGCGACAATCTTGTCGTCGCCATCGTTGCTACCGTTCTTGTCGAGAATCGCTTCGTCAACCAATTTTTCACCGCCTCTTTCCAAAAATCTATCTTATATATTTTATATATATATATACAAAATTACAGAAATAATACAATAAATTACAAAAATGTAACGAAAGCATAGTAGGCGTAAAGGGTGTCCCAAAATTAATTAAAGATTTGAATTAAATAGAAAAGTTTTCAGTCTTTTATTTTTTAAGCGAATCATAAAGTATACAGGATAGGATTATTTATGGAATAACACATCGGGCAAATGACTCTCAAACTATTCTTTTTTCAGGCGGCAAATTCAAATCTTGTGTTAATTTTGGAACACCTTATATATATATAAAAGTCTCAGAGCGTAAGGAAAGTATAGTGTATAATTCGAGGAGTTGGATCAAAAGTGACCAGAGATAGAAAAAAATTTGGAAGAAATAGAGTGCCAACAACTTGATGCAAAAATGGCGGCAAATTCAAATCTTATTAATTTTGGAACACACTAAATATATATATAAAAAAGTCTCAGATCGTAAGGAAGCAGTGTATAATTCGAGGAGTTGGATCAAAAATGACCAGAGATAGAAAAAAATTTGGAAAGGGGGGAGAAATAGGATGCTAACAACTTGATAGGTTTATTTATTCAATTTATTTATTTATATTTATTAATCATGGAAAAATTTCTGTGATGTTTAAAATTAAAAATGGAATTTTAGTTGAATATTTTGTATTATTAATACATTGAATTCCTTTAAATTTAATATTTTTAAAACTTTATTTTATTTAAAAAATAGGTTTATAAAAATTTAAATGTTTATAAAATTAAAAAATTTAAATAGTTTAATTTAAAATATTGATTTGTGATTGGATCAATGATATAATATAAAATTATTTTAAATTATTATTAAAATATTAGTTTGTGGAATTTTATTATCTGGATTTAGATTTTCAATAATATTGATAAGATTATATTTTTTATATATGAATAAAGAATTTTTTTTTGTGTGAAATATTTAATTCAATAAAGTTTAATTTTTTATTATTAATTGATTATAAATCATTAATGTTTATTTTTTTAGTGAGAATAATTTTTTCTATAATTATTATTTATAGAGTTAGATATATAGATTTAAGAGAATTAAAAATGGATCATTTTTTATATTTAATAATTTTATTTTTAATTTCTATATATATATTAATTTTAAGACCTAATATATTATCAATTATTTTAGGATTTTGAGATGGTTTAGGATTGATTTCTTATTGTAATTTATTATATAAAAATAAAATCATTTACTTCTGGAATAGTAACTATTTTATTAAATCGATTAGGGGATATTGGTTTATTGTTAATTATAGGATTAATAACATATTATGGAAGATGAAATTTAAGTTTTTATAAAATAAATGAATTTATAATGATATAAAAATCTCAGAGCGTAAGGAATGGCGGCCAATTTAAATCTTGCATTAATTTTGGGACACCCTTTATATATATATATACATATAAAGTTACGTTAACGTTATAAATTTTTGTAATCGAGAAAATAGAATATCTTTGGAAATGTTTAAATTCGAGACGCTGTTTCTTGATTTCTTTGACGGTTTCGTTATTTTTCGTCGGCCGAAAAAAATTATATCGGATCCCGGAGGGTATAGAAACTTTTTTAAACGACACAGGGTATACAAATGTTGCCGCTTTTCCTTTAACTTTCGTAATATTTCTCAATATTGAAAGACAAGGAGGGATCCATCATCCTTCTGACAACCGAAAGAAACGACTTCCATCCAACGACTTTTACCCTTGTTTCTCCTCGTTCGAATTCGACCGAATACCGGGACTCGGCGCAGATACCTGCGTTTTTCCACGCTCCATCCGTTACACGCGATTACGCGAAAAAATAAAAAGGAATAATTAAATAACGCTCGCAATATCGTTTCGCCGCGATCGAAAAGGGAAGACGAGCATGTGTGTACACACGCATAGAAATGGAAAAGTAAAAAAGGGGAAAAAAATATGTTTGTGTAAAAATATATATATAGATGTACATCGAGAAAATCGGAGAAAGAGAAAATTCTAATCCTAATGATTGCAAACCAAACGAGGGAACCAACCAACCTCCTCGGTAAGGCCTAGCAGAAAACGTTCGCGGGCCTCCTGTAACAAAAACATATATAAATCATAAGAAATTATTATAAAAAATGAAAACGAGTATATAAACGTTTCATAATTATTACCGCTACTGCTAAACTAAAACTAATCGATGTAAAGATAATGAAGGGGGAAGGAAAAATTGGATTATTGGAAGCGAGTCAAAAATGTGTGTGTGAAATTACGGGATTAAATAGATATTAAAACGAATCGTCAAAATTTATTCGTTCTTCGTTTATCTGATTAATCGGCCGATCGTCGAATCAAAAGGGGAAAAAAAAATAGAAAAAAGGGAAAAATGACACGAGCTATCGAAGGATTAAAAATATATAATATAAGTTCCACGTATACGTACATTCTCCCCTCCCCCGTAAATATTAATATCGATATTAATATTGATAAAAATTCACGACGGTCGTGAAAATAACCGGAAAATTTTTTTTTTTTTTTTTTTATATTTTTTTTTCCCATTCTATTCTCGATATTGGTTAATGGATACCAAAATAAAGTTTCCGACTTCGATAATGGTTATACCCGTTTAACTAAAATAAAATTCTCGTCATCGATAATGGTTACCCGGAAACCGAAAACGATTCCTCTCGATAATCTGGCAGCGCGATCGAAAAAAGAAAAGAAAAGGGGAGGGGAGAAAAAAAAAAACTTTCCAATCGTTCGGGATAATTATTTCGTAAGCGAAACTTGTTTGAAAATTTTTTTTTTTTTTTTTTTTACCCAAAGTTTTATTTTTCAAGCGCACGACTCTCTCCCCAATTCTCTCCATTTGCCGTCGAAGAGGGGGAAAAAAAAAAAAAAGGGATGGAAGAGAGAGTATCCATTGTTAGAAGCGCGGCGGTGTAATATTTGGCGATGAAATCTCGTGGAGCCGTAAAGAGTCGGCTTAGCGGTAATGATGTTGATAGGGAGGGAGGGAAGGGTGTTAACGAAACTATAGCGAGGGCCGTAGAGAGAGAGAGAGAGAGAGAGAGAAAGGTTATACGTATCCCCACGGTGGCAAGTTGAGAGGGACGGGTGGTACCGAGAGGGGCGAGGTTCCATAACACTTGGAAACAGGTGGCGTTTTCTCGTGTTATTGCCCCGACTGATTCGGCCAACAGTCGATCGCTGTGCACGAAAAGGAGGGAATTAAGATGGCGAGGAAACGCGATGTTTTTCCATGAAAAACGCGAAACGACGCGTAATAATCTTAAAGGACGCGGTTTGTGTATTTCCTTTATGCGAATATATTATTCTCTCGTTTCTCTTTTTCGTTGTTTCGAAACATCGCATTTCGTTCGCGATATAAACGTAAACATTTAAAGAATAATCCCTTACGCGACTTCATTTAAAGTATTTATTTCTTCAAAGTTGTATCGATCGATCAACGCGTGTCGATACCATAACGGGGCATATTCTACTTTCCTAGAAACTTCGATAATTTAAACGGTTTACCGGTTAAAGCTATACTCGCTTTGAACTTTGATTAATGATACGTCAATGAGCACGTCACTTCCTACACACGTCGCACCTTTCCGCCGTGATATAATTTCATCCTAATTGACGTTTATCGAGTTTTTCCGAGTACGAATAAAAATTAACTCGATTAAAACATTCTAGACGCGAAACAATTCGATTTATCCTTCCTCCCCTCTCCTTTCTTTTTTTACGATATGATAAAAAAAAACGACGTATCAGTAACCGACGTTGATTATTTATAATACCAATTTCGTTCGTTTAATTTCAATAAATTAACTTTAAATCTTTAATTCTCCCTGTTTCTTTCCAAGTATTCTAATATTCGAGAGATGTATAAAATATAATCCCTCTCTCGTAATATAACTTCTTCTGTCATTTCGTCGATAAGGGAAAAAAATTGATTATCGATAAATCGTGTTAATAGATCGAACGTTTATTTTTACCGGATAAAAGACACGAAATTATAAAATAAAAAATTCATAAATACGGATGGAAATAAAGAGAGAAGGAGAGAGAAAAAAGATGGCCGGAATCTTGAGAGACCGTGCTCTCGAGAGAGAAAAAAAGAGGGTATATCTCTCAGATATACCATCCGTATTTCGTTTTCGTGCAAATGTACTCTCTCTCTACCCATCGTTATCGTTCCGAAGCACCCGCAACCGAAGTTGGCCCTAATCCCAACCCCCTCCCCTCCCCTCCCCTCCCTCTCGTACCATCGACTATCATTTTATTTCGATTCGTTCTACTCTTGACTCGAGCGTCGAGTGGTAAAGTTTTTCGATTTAGCGCGGAGCGCACAGGTTGCCTCCACACACACACACATACACACACGCAACCGAGGCACACGGGGAGAAAGAGATACAAGTAAAAGTAGTACGAACATACTGCAGTACCGTTGCAGATTTCAGACGCGTACCGGGAGAGACGCTTAAGTAGCTAGAGTTTCACAGTTTCTGTCCTACCGACTGTTCAAGTATAAATGTCTCCGTGTACAAATTTCGCCTCGAAACTTCGCCTCGATTACGATGCTTTGTGTATGTATATTTTACGCGATCCCCTTCCTTTTCTCCTTTAACCCAGTGTAATAATAATAATAATACACTGTTCATCTTCTCAATTATCCCGTTAATTATAATCGAAAACACGTTCACTTCAAAGATCGTGCGGATTCGGTCATCTTCGGCGTTTAGAGAGAGATAGATAGATAGATAGAGAGAGAGAGAGGGACGTTATTTATCCGCAACAGGTACGAATTTGTCCTTTCTTTCTTTCTTTTTCCAACCACGATATACGATTGTCTCCCGTTCGTTTTCGAATCGGAAGAAAAAGGAGAAATTAGATAATTTACACGTAATATGGTTCCTTTATCAATTCCGCATCGATAGCTTCGAATTTCGTATTCTATGGAACAAATAATCGAATTAGCGGAGCTACATATATAACCACGTACATAACATAATGACCTGATTCTCCCAGTGATATTAATTACTTATGTCAGTTAAATTGGTAAACTATCGGTTCGATATTCTGAAATTCTGATAATAGGGTTAATATACGTGCAGTTGACACTAATAGTGGATTCGCGTATTGTTATCGTTCGATACACACGTGTATCTGTGACGTGTATGGTTAATTAAACGACTTAACGTTACATCGATTTCTCTGATATTTCGCGAAGCCAAGATTATTCAAAATCTTTCAACGATGTATATATATGTACATACGGTATATCGATACGCGTATTTTGCTCAAAGTACGTTCGACAATTATTACCCGTAGCGAAACACAGACACGCCTCTTTATCGATCGACAAGACAAGGGAAACGAGATAAAGATGCCAAGTTGCTCGCTAATTGTAAGTTTAATCTCGATTGTCGAGCTATCCTACCCACGTATGTATTAATATAATTTATCGACCAACGAAAACCGATTCGTTGGAGAGTTCGACGACCGGGCTTTATTTTAAAATAACTTTCGATGGACGCGTAACGGGCGGGGACCGGTCTCTTGTTATTATTATATCGCGTAATAATTCACGTGTAATTACAGTAATTATACGATAATTATTTTCACCCGCTAATGAGTTTGTAACGCGATTATAAAATAAGATTAAAACAAACAGCTTCTCGGAACCTGATTAATTTTTTCTCTCGCGAAACTTTTCAACTTTTTTTTCTTTTTTTTTTTCCCCCTCAAAGTGCGCACACGAGCCTAATTGCTTTCGCTCGCTCCTTATCCCTTTCGCCAAGAGAAGCCACAACTTTCGAGCGGAACTTGTAAAAATCGCGAGTAAACACTCGATCGATTAACACTTCGAGCGATCGAAACGAACCTTAAAGTTAAAGTTTCCTTTCCCCTGCCGATTTTACTTTCCCTTCTACCCCATACATCTTTCTCTAGCATTAACGCTAGATTCCATCCATTTTTAATCCACCGTGAAAATACTTTCCAAATCGGTTAATTCGATGCAACAACTCGCTTCCTTTCTCCAGGCTAAACGTTTCAAAGGGAACTCGGATCGAAACCGAAACTTTTCGCAGCGAATTGGAAAGAAGGAAAAAAAAGAACTTTCGAATACTTGTTGCTGTAGATATAGGGGAAGGAAATGCTTCGATTTTTTCCTTTCCCGGAATAAACGTCGAGTAATCTCGTCGTAACTTTTCCCCCTCGTCGCGTATATATTCGCCACCGTGCGCCTTTATCTTTCACTCGTGTACACGTTAAAACTACGTGGGCGGCGGGAGGGGAGGGGATGCCGTTTCGTAAGAGCAGCGAGGATATATACTCTTATTCCGGCTACACGTACGTACACAGCGCATACATATATCCCCGGTTACCCGGAGGGTGCTAAGATCTTCGTCGTTGTCCTCGACCTCGTTTTCCGGATGTCATGAGTCTCGACGGAGTGCAGAGTCGTCGACGTCGTTGGCCACAGTATCACCCCCTTTGGTAATCTCTTCCTTCCCCCTTCTCTATCTTTCCCTCGTTCTACGCCTTCTTTTACACGTGTACACGCTTCCTTTGCTCCTCCTCCTCCTCCTCCTCCCTTTTCTTTTCTCAAATTTTTACATCGTCTCTTTTGTGTCCACGTGTATCTGTGTGCGCACAGATACGTATATGTTTTTTCGCGATTCTCTTTATAATTCTTCCTCCCTTTCTTCTTATTCCCCTTAAAAGTTTGTGGTATTTTTAAAAGAAAGAACGCTTCCATCCTTATGGGTATACGTTCTCCTCTTCTTCTGTAACGTCATCTCTCTCTCTCTCCTTCCCTCTCCATCTGTCTCCATCGAATAATTAAGGCCGTTGGCCGCGAGGTCGACGAGCAAACCGCTTCGACGTCACACCCCCTCCCCCTCTTCTGCTTCCCCTTTTATTCGTCTCTTCCGCAGCTGGGGTGAGATTAATCTTAATTTTCGTCCAGCTATAATCTTTAATTAAATCGCCATTGATCCGCGACTGCCAGACCCCACCGATCGACCGACCTTGTCCAAAAAAGGTGAAACGAAACGTTGGTTGGAGAGAGGGAAAGGAGCGGTTCGTGCGTGCGCGAAGAGAAATCAATTTCGTGGGTCGAACAAAATTTGGCCGGGTCGGGTCTAATTATCATTTCACCTTCTCGATATAAATAACGAAAGGTTGGGCCTGGAAATCTCGATTTCTTCGAACACCGCAGGATCGTTCCTGAAATTCACCCGACCCGAACATTATGCGCGACGAACCCCCTCGGTAAATTGATTTCGATAGCCCGTTTTTATTTATATTTATCGTTTCTCGGTAAAAGTATCACGATCGTTTAATTTTGAAAAATGTAGCAGACCTCTGGCACGCTTTTTCGAGTAATTACGGTGCCTTTTTTCTCCCCACTCGCCGCTACGAAACAAGGTATAAAAACGTAATTTCGAAGGAAATATTAATTAATAATGTCCCTCTCTCTCTCTCTCTCTCTCTCTCTCTTTTAGTTAATGTAAGATTGATGAAAGAGTATCGCTGTCTCGATGAAACAACACAATAACACGCGTTCATCTTCAGTTTTAATTACCGAACACGTATTTATCCACACGATTATAAAAGTAATTCCGTAAATCGGGGAGGAGAATGTAGAAACGGATATATTAAAAATCTGAATGTATTTATTTTCTCTATAATTGCGCGTTTTTGCTTCTTCCTTTCCTCTCTTTCTTTTACGAGTATTATTAAAAACATGGTGGACAATTTCAACAAGTTTGCGAGGTAATAAAAAAATGTTTCTCCCTTCCTTCTCTCACCACAACGAGATCCGAAAAAGAAGCGGATGAGCGAATTATCGAGCTCGGTTGATAATGTCGCGATCGTCTTTTCGATCGAGGGGAGGAATTTACGAATAGAGGGGGATCTCTAGTAATTGAAACAATATCCCCACGTAAAGGCGAGAGACAGGTCTTCGTGTTTCTATCAACGGGTTTACATTTTACCCGAAGTGAAGAAACGTAGGGGAAACACGAGTCGGGAGGGAGAGGAGGATGTTAAGCACGGGAGGAAACTAACACCTAATCTAACATTCCAACGATCCAAAAGCTATGCCCGTCTTTACCGGATACCAAGAGGAGAAGGAGGAGGAAGGAAGGGATTGTAATTAAGGTTGATTCGAACCTTGGCCGGGCAACGATGAAAATCTCGCTGTATCCTTGGCCTAACTCGATTAAGTAGTTAGTCCTCGGTGAATAAATCTTGAAAATTCATCCTTCCTCCTAAAAAAATTCATCCTTCGTGCCTATACTCGACAATTTATGCGGCGTATACTCTCATTTCCTCCTCGTCTCAACGAAAGGAAAGACACGAGGAGAAGAGTTTTACAATAAAATTTTACCACTCGTATATACAGATGGGCGAGTCGAAACGAAGCGAAACAGTCGGTTAGCCGTTATTTAATCGGAGCTTGATCGTGTATATAATTCGTAAGCGGCAATGAAAACCAGATATACGAATATACGTGGATCGGAAAACGATATCTCTACACTCTCGTTGTTATATATATATGTATATACATATAGAAATAGCTTAATTATACGATGATACTGCGAGCCGTATCGAAACATTTATAATTTCTCATTGGCTAGGTAGGGAGACGGTTTGTAACCGAACATTATGCGGTCTTGCCCGCGGCTTCAATTCCTACGAATGAATACGCGAGGAGCCGTATTTGCCGCATTTATTTGCATTCCGTTGTTTACACGCGTACGTTGTATCAATACCATCGTTTGCTTTCCTCTCAATTTCTCATTTAACGAATACAGTACAAATAAGTTAATAACCGGTCAATAAGTTGAAAAAATACATCTCCTTGTTTTGGTTCGATTTAACGGGAAAATAAACGAAACTAAGCGAAACTCGACGAGTCGAGTTTCTAATAAATCGACAATTTTTTTTTTCCTTTTTATTTTATACAGAGATTAGAGACAGAAGGATGGAAGAGAAAGGATATAATTATTGCGCGATATTCCAACGAACGCGGTTCTAATTTTAACGATCAAATGCTCGGATTCGTATATCATATTTGTTCTTTTCGATCAACACTTTTTCTTCGACGTTCAACCTTGCTGCCCCAACTCGGTTTTTCATTCGTCGCTCGTTCAAACGCGGAGAATAATGAAAATATTTGGACACTGGTCTAACATTGATTTCGATATCTCTGTATCTAAAATAAATGTAGAGAGAAAAAAATTCTCTCCAGAAGAGAGAAATCTTTTAAATATATTAGGTTCTAATATCCTATGTTTAAATTTTGCTTGAAGAAACTGAATTTATGTCTTTTACGTACGAATTATTCCATCTAATCTTATTTATAGTTATTCTTCATTCTTATTTGCTTTACATTTAACTGGATCATCAAATCCTCTTGGATCAAATTTTAATAATTACAAAATTTCATTTCATCCATACTTTTTAATTAAAGATCTTTTAGAATTTTACATTATCTTATTCATTTTCATATTCATTAATTTTCAATTTCCTTATCATTTAGGAGATCCAGATAATTTTAAAATTGCAAATCCAATAAATACTTCAACTCATATTAAACCTGAATGATATTTTTTATTTGCATATTCAATTTTACGAGCAATTCCTAATAAATTAGGAGGTGTAATTGGATTAGTAATATCAATTTTAATTCTTTATATGATAATCTTTTATAATAATAAATTAATAAATAATAAATTTAATATCTTAAATAAAATTTATTATTGAATCTTTATTAATAATTTTATTTTATTAACATGATTAGGTTAAACAATTAATTGAATATCCATTCACTAATATTAATATACTATTTACAACAACATATTTCTTATACTTCTTCTTAAATTTTTATTTAAGAAAATTATGAGATAATTTAATTTGAAATTCACCATCAAACTAATTTAAATTTATTGTATAGTTATACGGGAGATATACTGGTTTTTCCTTTTTCTTTTTTTTTTTTTATTTTCACCAGCAAAGATTCCCTCTTTTATCCATATCCCACAAGCCCCCCTTTTAATTTTCCTTTACGAAAACTGTATTTTCATATCGATTAATCCATTCGGATGAAATATTCATGTAATATGTCCTAACTGCAAACTTTCCTCGCATACATATGTACATAAACTTACGATATATGGTACATATATCGTTTTGTTTGTCGTTAAAAAAAAAAAAAAAAAAAAGGGAAAAAAGACAAAAGAAGCGAAGAACAAGTTGGCCTCGTGCAAATTAAAACAGTTACTATACTTTTATACAGGATGTTCCAACTTTTCCCAGTCAAACTTCGTTAAACGAATACGACGTTGTAGAGAAAAAACGAAATTAAAACGGGGGGAAAAAAAAAGTATCTTATCTTTCCTTACCAAAACTTTAAAGCAAGATTATACATATATATATATGTATAATCTTAAAGAAATTCAACCATTTTTTTGGATTCGACTATACGCGTGTAAGAGATAAAAGAGATGGCGTTAACGCTTCTTTCTTTCCTTCGAATATACATGCAGCCCTTTAATTGAAATTTATCGCATTAACTTATTTACTGGAAATATTTCGTAGCTCGACGTAGCGAATGATAAATGAAGGGTTAGTTAGCGTACGCATTAACGCAAGAACGAGACAAGAAGTTATGGAATTAATGAACCGATGTTGTTGGAGGAATAAAGGCGCAATAGCGATATCGATCGATGAGATTAATATTTCTCCCGAACGAATCCACGCTTAATCCTTTCAATTGCGAAAAATTTTTACGTATCCTCGGGTCGTACTTCCGTTGCACCATTCCTTCCCATTTTTATATCGAACGTATCGGTTAAACTGCGACTTGAATTCGTGCCAGACCACAAATTTAAAGGATTTCTGGTCACCCACTTTTGTATCGAGCAATGACGTGTACCTTACTACCGCAAACTCTGCATTTCGTAACGATTATTTCGGAAAGCTTTCGAGTCTATTAATCTCGTCTCTCTCTTTCTTTCTCTCGCTCTCTAATCTTAAGAATTTCGTTTCCTTTTCTTTCTTCCAAATCACGATTGTCTTTTACAAAAAAGACGCGAGTTATTTAGTTTTCGAGCAAAGGTAAAAATACGAACGCAAATTGGACGTGCAAATTTTACGTCCGATACGCGGTTTAATCCTTCCTTCCTTACCATAAGAGTAAGCGTATATTTATGTTAGCCGGTAAAGAGGAAGACTTTTATTCGACTTCCGAACGTATTGAGGTGGAAACGTACGTGTGTAACTTTGAAATTTCAATACGAATTTCCTTGTCGAAACGACGCGACGTTAATTCGAATCGTTTTACCCGCATAATTCCCGCGCATTTCGAATCGCATCTGAAATTTAAAAAGGCGGAAAACTGGAAGGAAGGAAAGTATTTACGGTTTTTAACGACGCGATTTTTAATAAGGGCGTCTTTACGTCTTTCGGTTATTAAAGCCATTTATTCCATTAGACGGTATTAAAGGGAAAATATATCGATGATTAAAAATCGTTATCGATTAAAAATTACAAAGCGTGGAAACGATATATATAGAAACTTATTAATTTCGATACAAGGGAAGGGGGGAAGCTCCGCGTTTCTCTTTCCAGACGTATTTAACGTTTCATTGAAATAATTTCATTTAAATATAAGCGAGATACAAGTTGGCGCGTGTATGCAGCACCTGTGGCTTTCGTTTCACAATGAGATACAACTTTTTCTTTTTTTTTTCTTTTTTTTTAAAGCGAAGATACGCGTCGCTTTTTAAATCTTTTTTCCCCCTCCCCACACTTTCAACGTTTCGTGTGTTCATAATGCGCGAAACGAAGTCACGTATCATCCGTGAAATATATATATATATATATAATTTCTTTATCAATTATTCGGATTTTTCATTCATCGCCGTTCGTAATTCTTCGTAATCCGGGTAGATATAGAGAAATTTCAATCATTGGGGATAATAATAATAATAATAATAATAATGATAATGAGAAGAATGTTGCGACCCAGTCATTTTAATCTCATATATATATATATATGTATATGTATTGAAACAGAGGTGAAAAGGAAGAGAATACTCGAAAAAAAAAATACGAAACGAAGTTTCATAGTTTTCCGTTTATCTGTACGGATTTTTTTCTTTTCCCTTCCTCATCGAGGGCGGAAAAAAGGATGTAATTTAAGTAAGTATCCGAGCAAGATTGTAAAGCAGAGGAGAGTTGAACGAACGAAAATGAAAAGAATAGCGGAGATGGGATGGGGCGGGGAGGGATATAGAACGAGAAAATATCCCTTATTTATTCGGAAGACGAATGTAATTACGCGAAGCGAATTAATCACAAATGGTGTGACGTTACGTTCCATTTTCCATTGTTTTTAAAGAAAACGTTATTTAAATTTAATTTCTGTGTTTCGATAACGAGAAAAACTCGCATATTTTGAACCGCGAGGGAGGCAGGGAGGGATGGGTATATTTTTAAAATACACTTTCGTTATTCTAACGTGGTAAATTTGTATTTCTTTTTTTCGTTCTACGAAAAAAAAACATCCGTGTTACTTTTATTCTCAAAAATATACGCTAAATTCATTCTCTGTTCCGTAAATAGTTGTTTTTCTTTTCAAGATAATTAGATGTATCATGGAAGACAGGAAAACAGAATGTATATATATTGGGTTGGCAATTAAGTAATTGCGGATTTCAGTTAAAGTTGATGACGACCTAATCAAAGCAATAATCGATTCGGATCGTCACGGTACAACTCGTGAGATTGCAGAGAAGCTTCGTGTATCGCATACATGCATGGAAAACCACTTAAAACAACTTGGCTATGTTCGAAAACTCGATACATGGGTTCCTCGTGAACTGAAAGAAAAGCATTTAACGCAACGCATTAACAGCTGCGATTTGCTAAAGAAACGTGATGAAAATGATCCACTTTTAAAACGACCGATAACTGGCGATGAAAAATGGGTTGTTTACAACGATATCAAGCGGAAAAGATGGTGGAGCAGGCCACGTGAACCAGCTCGAACAACATCAAAAGCTGGTATTCGTCGAAAGAAGGTTTTGTTATCAGTTTGCTGGGATTACGAAGGAATTGTCTATTTTGAACTCTTACCACCCAACCGAACGATCAATTCTGTCGTCTACATCGAACAACTAACGAAATTAAACGATGCAGTTGAAGAAAAGCGGCCCGAATTGACAAATCGAAAATGTGTTGTATTCCATCGTGACGATGCAAGGCCACGCGCATCTTTGGTCACTCGGCAAAAATTATTGGAGCTCGGTTGGGATGTTTTGCCACATCCACCATATAGTCCTGACCTTGCACCATCCGATCATTTTTTGTTTCGATCTTTACAAAACTCCTCGAATGGTAAAAATTTCAATAACGACGATGATGTCAAATCGTACCTGATTCAGTTTTTTGCTAATAAAAACCACAAGTTTTACGAACGTGGGATTATGATGCTGCCTGAAAGATGGCAAAAGGTGATTGATCAAAATGGGCAACACGTTACGGAATAAAGTTATTTAGTTCCATGAAAAAATTGTCTTTGATTTTCTAAAAACAATCCGCAATTACTTACTTGCCAATCCAATAATTAGGAAATGTTTCCTAAAGAAGGAGGAGGATTTAACACACTCTTCTTCCAATAATAATAATAATAATCGTAATTAAGAGCGATATCAGTGTAGTAATTATCGAATAATCACGAAAATCCGTGCGATTCCGCGAAGAAACGCGGAGTCGATTTAAATAATATCGCATGGTCCGAATAAAGCGGGTACACTCGGCCGATTCCCATCAAATATACACGTGCAAATGGCGGGAGGATCCGTAATCCGAGGAGGGAACGGTTGAAAAGTTGATAACGGTCAACGGTTATTTTCGTTCGTTCGAAACAGGAGCAGGGAGCAGGGAGGAGGATCGCGAAGAAAGGATTCGCAACATTCGCGATTCTTCGCGTTGAAATATTTCTGCTCTTCCGAAAAGCTGAAGAATCCCGCTGCTTTTGTCGAGCTCCCTCCCTCGTCTCTCTCTCTCTCTCTCTCTATGAATCGTCTCTTACATTAGAGAAGAGGAGAGAGAGGGAGAGACTTCGTCTTTGACGACAAACATCGCGTTCCACTCCGCGAAAGCTTTCACTCGTTTTCGTGGCTTTCCGCACGAATCCACGCGCACGCTCGGCTGAATTCTCGGTATGCATGCATCTTCCTCTGTGCATCGTGATTTCACAATTCCCTATCTATATATATATATATATATATATATACATCGAAGCAAGCATAGACGGGCGGCAACTTATCCCGCGCCGTGGAACGATCATCCTTTCCGCCTGCGTCTCATCTTCCCATACTTTAACTCCCTCTCTTTTTTTGCGAACCAAATTTTCGTTTTCGCGACCAGATTTCCACCATTACGACCAGATCCCTTTTTCTCCATCTCCTTCTTGCTACCACTTTCCTCCTTCACTTTCCTTCGGTTCACTCGTTCGAGAAGAGGAAATATTTAACAACATTTATTCGACGATACGATCGACGCGCGAGGATAAATTTTCCTCTCGTGAAAAGTGCCTCGCGTATCAATCCAATTTTTTCCCGCGTTCGAAATATTATCCCCTGTATAATGTAACGGGAAAAGAGGTACGAAAGATACGAGCTCGATTGTGTAATCGAGATGATGCGTAATTAGAGAGCAGTTTTTAACGAGGAGCGATCTCTATCTATGTGTATATATATATACAAAATGTATATAGAAAATTTATATAGGATGATGCGGAATCGACTCTCTGCCCGTATTTTATCAAATTTTAAGATCCGCTCATTCGCGGAAGGAAAAATCCGCTTTAATATCGGAAAGATTGGCGCGCTTCAAGAGAGATAGAGAGTAACCACATTTTATGTTAAGCCGGTGGTACATTGAAAATTCCATCGGAAGAGGGAAGAAATAGCGATGTTTCGCTCGATCGTTCTCGAAAAATGAGCGTGGCCGAGAAGAGGGGCGTGCAATTTTCGGAGAGTCGGAGAAAAGAGGATGGAAAGGAAAGGGTGGTGAAAAGAGCGGAAACTGGATGAAAAAGCGCGGAAGGGCCGAGGATATGAAATAAGGGAAAAAAGGTGGAGGAGGAGGGGTGGGGAAGGAGGGTTAAGCGAGTAGGACAGGAAAAGATTGGAGAAGCAAACGAGCGGATACGAGAAAAATGGAGAGAGAGAAAGAGAGAGAGGTGGTGCTGCAACGGAAATGGCTGTACAGAAATGAAACGTACGACTTCTGCGTACGACATTCGAATTACCGCGGACCAATAACGATATTTATGAAACGCGCTTTCCTATCGATTTCGAGTGATGAAATATCTGTCCATCGATCTCTCTATCGAAACTTTCTATCGAAATATTTGCTCTCGAGTGTCGCAACACAACGAGACAGAGAGATTTTTAAGAAAGAGAGAGAGAGAGAGACACGTCATTTTCCAAGCGAAAGCGATTTTGGAAATCGATCGCGGTAATTGATAGTGGGGCGATATTGATAAAAAGAATTAAATAACGGAGCGCGGAGATTGAAAATATCGCAATTAAAAATACTAAATAAAATATAAAGCGATAAAACAGGCACAAACGCGTTATAAAATTTATAACGCGGGCCATGGATTGGAACAGTTGCAGCAAAATAAGTTACGTATAGCATGAAACTGAAATTCAAACGAGCAAACTGTTCGTCCGAACATGTATAAACTTTATACGTGTACACGCGTGTACATTTTATATTTTATAAGCGAATCTACACGCATCAACCGATTTCCAAACAACTCTTGTTCCAATTCCGATTATTTTTCATCTTTTTCTACGTCGATTAATAATTAATATTACCATATATATATATATATATACATGTATATACATAGCGTGACCATTTATTCAAATGTGCAAACGCTTTTTGGAAAAATTACCGCGACATTAACGATCGTGGAACAATTGTTTGAAAATGGGCGCATAACGGGCGGCAAACGCGGTTACCCGAATGATGGACTGTAAACGCGATTGTCCCGGATTACTTTGTGCCGTATTCAAAGGATCGTCTTCGATCGATAACCGTTTCGTACGAATATTGCGACATTCGGGAAAGAGCGGACTCGGAGGCCGCCGATCTTTGCCTCGACGAATGTCGAAAATTCTCATTTCTCTTTCCTTTTTAACTCGGTCATCGAACAAATTTACGGTCGCGTTAAAATATATTCCCGATTTCTACCCCAAAGAGATGAATTTGGTTTTCCTCGGAGGAGGAGGTGGTACAATGCTTGGAAACTTTTTAAATCGATAACGATTCAACCTTTGACGGAAAAATTCTACGTAAGCCACGGTAGTTAACTTCAATCGTATTTACATCTCTCGTATTCTTCTCCTCCAACGCTACATTCCGTCGAAACGAAAATATCGAACGAATTCCTTCGTTCCTTTTATTATTATTCCTCTTCCTCTTCGAAGAAAATTATCGCGCGATATCACGGAGAAATTGATAACATCGGGGGTTTATTACAGGTTTATTTATGAATATCCCCGCAATTTTTGAAACGCGAAGCGTTTTTTTTTAAAACCATAATTTACGAGTTATTCCAAGTCGCGTTGCTAGCAAAACCTTTTCCGCCTCCGGACCATTTCGGGCAAATCGAGTTTTACCGTAATATATTAGGTCTACCGGAAAGTTCTGTCCGTTTTTGGAATAAAACAAAATACAAATTTTTTCTTACCGCCAATTAACTTTATCGAATAACATAATTGCCATTATTATTAATGATCTATTGCCAGCGTGAGGGCAATTTGTATATCCCATTTTTGAAAAATGTTTCATCTTTTGATGCGAAAAATTGAACCAGTGCTCGTTCGACATCTTCTTCATTTTTGAATTTTTTGCCCGTCAAAAAATTTTGTAAGGATAAAAACAAGTGATAATCAGAGGGGAATATGGTGGGTGCGACAGAATTTCCCAGCCTATTTCTGCAATTTTTTGACGAGTCCCTGAAGCAGCGTGTGGTCTGGCGTTATCGTGGTGCAGTATCGTGTCCTTCCTATTCAACATTGCCGGCCTCTTTTTTAGACCGCTGTCTTTAAATTATCCAGTTGCTGACAATACTTCTCCGAATCGAGCTTTTCGTTCGGTTTTAAAAGCTCGTAATGTATTGGTCCTCGAATGTCCCACCATATACACAACATTCTCTTATTTCAAATTTGGTTCAGAGGTGGAAGGGCTAGGTTTTCCGGGTTCGCAGTATGCCCTTTTCCTTGCAATGTTGTTGCATGTAATCCACTTTTCATCCCCGGTTATCATCCGGTTAAAAAAGGGCTCGATTTTGTTCCGAGCAAGCAGAAATGTGCGTATGACAACTCGATCGTCCAAATTTTTCCGACTTGATTCACGTGGCACCCATCTTGAATACTTGCACACCAATCCTATCTTCCGAATATGGTGAGAAATGGTTCGTTGAGCTGAATTAAGCCTTTCCGCGATCTCCGATGTCGTCGGAAAAGGATCTTGCTCCAACATTGCCTTAACAACATCGTCGTCGATCAAAGATGGTCGTGGCTTATCAGAAAGGTCGAAATCACCCGTTTCAAATTTTTCGTACCATCTTGTGCATGTCCTATCAGAAACTGTACCTTCACCAAACACTTTCGATAAATTTCTACATGCTTCCGTAGCATTTCTTCCTCGTTGAAATTCGTATAAAATACAGTGGCGTAAATGAACTTTATCAGTCGCCATGGGTATACTATCGTTTCACACTTAAGACTAATGTGAATCAACTTTATTATAGTTTATTTACATTAAGCGATAAAAATATAGAGGCGAACATGCATTAAATAAACATGTGCTTAGGAATGGCGAAAATGATGTCATAGTAGACGTAATATTAAATAACGCGTGTTTCGACCGATCGTATCGAGATAGCGTGTCATCCGCTCCTCCTCGATTTATCTATGGTTCGTTCGTATCACAGTTTCCATCGAAATTCTTACGAAGCAGAAAAAAAAAAGAATCGTCTTCGTGGTCACGGAAACGTAAATTAGAGATAACGATTGTACGTCGGTCGGCATTGTAAGATGGAAATCCGTGTAATCGCGTTACACGGATCGACGAAACGAACGAAAGGGGTGGGACGAGATCGGTCGGACGCGCATTGTTCCCAAGCGTGGCGGAAAGACGAAGGTGGCGTTGAACCAAGAACGGAGTTTTCCACGCGTTTCCACGAGCCGAGTGCGCGACACACGTACGTGCATACGGAATTTAATTAGTTGCATACTCGAGTTGCCGCTGTGCGCGATAGATTCGCAGACGCCAACTGCTTGGCGAAACTTCCTCGCCGCGCCTCGTGCTCTCGTTTTCCCTCCCATAAAGACCACTCGACCGCTTACATCGTTCTTTAATTAGCGAGGAAAGCCTTCGATTTCTCCTCGACTTTTCCCTCCCCCGCGTCGGCCAACTCTCGCGGACCGAAGAGAAAACCGAGCCAGCGGGAATTCGACTCGAGAGAAGCTCCTTGTTCTTCCGCTCGCGAAAAAATACCAACCTTTGTGCGTGTATATAATATATATTAAGTCGCGAGAAAAGCTTCCCTTCCTTCCCTCTCTTTCTTTTCTTTTTCCATTCGAGAGAGAGTATGGAACAATTTATAAAATTGGCGGAAATTCCTTAACCATTTCGAAATTAAAACTATACATTCGAATTAAAGAAAAAATGTTTGTAATTTCGTTTGGAGGAAATATTCAATCGGGTAGAATTAAGGTTGAATCAACGTTATCCCTTATTAACGTTAAAAGTCTTCGCATCGATCCCAAGTTTTATTCGTTAATATCCTTACCAAGTTTCCTACTCGCGTACTTAATGTATACTGTATATATATATAGTATCAAGTTCGTCTCGAAGTCTTCATTCGAGAGAAATTGTTTCATCGAGGGATTTTGATATTTCAATAATATCGAATCCGTGAAAATTTTCTACATATATAAAGGATAAAAATAATTACTTGTATCTTGACGAGTTAATTTACGCGCGAATAAATGTTACAAAGTTGCAATAAAGTTTTTCCAAAGTAAGAATATCTCGATATCTCGGAGGAAAGGTTCTCGAATGGAATTCTTTTTTAAAGTTTAATAAAAAAAAAGAAAGAAAGAAAGATAAATTTCCGTTTCGAATCCGGGAAATTTCTTACGAGAAACGAATCTACGAAAAAATTTTTTACGATACAAAAATTGTTCGAACGAATCTCTATTTATAATCCGACTCGCGGATCAGCCAAACTTTAACCAACTCTCGACTCAATTTTACGAGATTTCACGTGATATTAATCGGGGATAATATATCCACGAGTATCGTTCCCATTTAACGTAACCCAAGTTTACAAGCTCGCGAAATTCAAAGTTTTACTCGCGACCCACTTAGGGAAACGAGCAAATGTCGAACAAAGCAACCTTGTCGTTGCTCTCGTGTATATATATATATATATATAACCACGCTATATTATATATAGCACATTTTAAGATAAAACGATACGAGTATTAACTTGCTCTCGCGTGTAATCTGGTAACCTAAAACACGATACCTCTAATTTTTCCTCCAAATAAATTTCCACAGACTCTATTAACGGATACGAAGGATCCACGCGTGGAAGAATAGGAAGGAGTGAAAGGATCGACGAATTTCAGCGATCAGCTGGTCCCACGATCCGATCGTTCCTTTCCTCGTAATATCTTGTAAGAGTATAATAAGCTTTGTCGACGAAAGATATCGGGAAGAAAAGGGGGAGGGTTGAAATTTAATTCGACAAATAAAAGGAAAAATGATGGAACAATACGCTCTCCCTCTAACAAACTCCTCTCTCTCTTTCTCTCTCTTCCTGAGGATTGTTCTTTCTCACTCTCCACTATCTTTCTTTCTCTCTTCTTAATCGCACGAATCGAGGAAACGCAATTTCACTCGATTAAATTTTTAACAACATTTGAAACGATCCTCGAGAACGAGATTAGAAGATCTTTCGAATATTAAAATTCCTTCTTCCCTCTCCCTCCCCTTCTCGAAACTAACTAATCGAATCGGGCGCGAAAGTTGATCGATTAAAATTGTTTGTACTCGAGAAAACCATGCGGTTGTCACGGGGAAAGTTACCAGCGAGATGGCTGATTAATAGCGAAACTCTGCTCGCTCACGCCTACTACAAGACCCAATGCTATCGGTTTTTGCCCCCGCCCCTCCATCTTCTTAATTAAAACTTATCCACCCGCCCGCCCGCCCGCCGTTCCCCCGCCATTTTACATACTTTTCCCTCTCTCTCGCTCTCTTTGTCTCTTCTTTCCATTCGACGACTCGATAAATCGAATTACGATTACGAACGAGTTCCGTCAATTTCGATCGGATTCAGAGAGGATCGATTTATGATCCTCGCGTCTCGCGTCTCGCGAAATTCTCTTCCTCGGTTTAACGGGTGAAGAAACAGTGGAGAGGATCGAAATACAAACGCGATTAATAATAGGATTACGTGTTCGGCAGGGGTAACGCGTTTTCGCTTTATAACCGTTTTCCAACGATTTTATACGTAATATTTGCCACCGCTCGCCTCTACTAACTCGATTCCACCGGCGATAAGAATATAATTATCAGCGAGAAATTCAAAGCGAGAAAACGTTATCGAAGCGTCGATGATTTCGAATATCCGATAAGAGGGAGAATATATATATATATATACATGTACATGTGTATATATAAAGGGTGTCCCAAAATTAATAAGATTTGAATTTGCCGCCATTTCTCCCCCTTCCAAATTTTTTTCTATCACTTTTGATCCAACTCCTCGAATTATACGCTGCTTCCTTATGCTCTGAGATTTTTATATATATATGTATATAGGATTTTTCAAAATTAACACAAGATTTGAATTTGCCGCCATTTCTCCCCCTTCCAAATTTTTTTCTATCTCTGCTCACTTTTGATCCTCGAATTATACACTGCTTCCTTACGCTCCAAGATTTTTATATATATATATAGGGTGTCCCAAAATTAACGCAAGATTTGAATTTGTTAAGTCGTTGGCACTCTATTTCTCCCCCTTCCAAATTTTTTTCTATCTCTGGTCACTTTTGATCCAACTCCTCGAATTATATACTGCTTTCTTACGCTCTGAGACTTTTATATATATATATATATATATATATATATATATAGGATGTCCCAAAATTAACGCAAGATTTGAATTTGATGCCATTTTTGTTAGCAAGTCTGGAAAAAGTTTGACAACTGAGAGTTTAAGGTTAGTAAAAATGGAACGTTATGCAACAATGTGTCTTCATTATTGAACAATATTTTAAAAATAATCCTAAGCGATGATTTTCACTTCGATGGCTTTATCGATCGCCAAAATTGCCAATTGCGTTTGGGAGAACTCATGTGTGATTAGTGAAAAATAAACGCATCCGCAACAAAATGTCACCGTTTGGTGCGGATTTTGGGCAGGAGGCATCATAGGACCATACTTTTTTGAGAACTGGTCAAGCAGCAACTGTTAATGGTGCTCGATATCGCGACGCGATAACACGGTTCTTTCTGCCGAAATTCGATGATATCGATGTGGCCGATACGTGGTTTCAACAAGACGATGCCACACACCATCACAGCCAACGAAACGATTCAATTACCGCACGAGACATTTGCTGCTCGTGTACTCTTTCGATGATCAGAATTGGCCTCCTAGATCGTGCGATTTAACGCTATTAGATTTCTTCTTACGGGGTTATTCGAAGCGAAAGGTCTACGTCGACGATCCCACAACCACACGCGCATTACGAGAGGAAATTGAACGCTGCATCGACGAAAGTTAAGCACAATTATGCAGAAAGGTGGTGAAAAACTCTCTTTTATATTTAATTCAAATGTTGATTTAACTTTGGGACACCCTATATGATAAATAAAAAGAGCTAAAGTCGCGTAGTTATCGATGGCGCATCGAGACGCTCTTTAATCCGTTCACCGAGCGAGTACGGCCACAAAGGACGGAGACGTTTTGGGAAAAAACGAAGGAAACGAAAGTTCCCGTGGAGAAGAAAGGAATAAATTGAAACACGATAGTCGAGTGGCGAAGTAACCGCGTATAGGATAGGGTGGTGGAACTCCGTAAGTAGCCTCCTCCGACGGAACTCGTGCCAAACAATTTGCAATGCTGAAACGAAAAGTTGTCGAGCTTTACTCTCGCGAGGAGGCTCCAACTCCTCGATGGAACGTTGCAGTTCGTCTTCGCTCGTGTTTTCTCTTCTCTTCCGGAGAATTCTAACCGTCCTATAACAAGCAACCAAGAAATAGCGAAGAGAAAGATTAACGAAACGAACGAGTAATCGATACCTCCTCTTTCCCTCCATCCTCGATAGCGCACAATTTCGATTCCAGTGGAGGCGACGCGCCTCGTTTCTTCAAAATATTCGCTCCTCCTCCCAAGCAACGTCGAGCGCAACGCTTGTCAGCCCTCGTCGAGAGAGAGAGAGAGAGCCACCGATGAGGCTCACGATCCCGAGACGAACGTGTGTACTTACGTGGCTCACGCCTTTGTCTTCCCGACCCTTCTCTTCTCCACTCTCACCCCCTGCCTACATTCAGACATTCAGGGTAAGAATAGGAGCAAGAACCTCGGTTGCGTTTTCGGACGTGACAATTGTGTTAACCGTGTATACCACTCCTATCTACTTTATATATATATATAAAGGGTGTCTCAAAATTAACGCAAGATTTGAATTAAATATAAATATTCAGTCTTTGGATATTTATTTTTTAAGCGAATCGTAAAGTACATAGGATGATGCCTTCTGCTTTCAAAATCCGCACCAAATGCATTTGTTCTTCGCTAATCTCTCTTCTTCGAACACAATTGGCAATTTTGGCGATTAACAAAGCCATCGAGATGAAAGACACATTGTTGTATCATATAACGCTCCATTTTTAACCCTAAACTCTCGGCTGTCAAACTGTTCTTTTTTGCCAACAACTTGATGCAAAAATTCAAATCTTGCGTTAATTTTGGAACACCCTATATATATATATAAAAGTCTCAGAGCATAAGGAAGCAGCGTATAATTCGAGGAGTTGGATCAAAAATGATTAGAAATAGAAAAAAATTTGGAAAAAATAGGGTGCCAACAACTTTATGCAAAAATGGCGGCAAATTCAAATCTTGCGTTAATTTTGGAACATCCTATGTACATATATATATATAAGTCTCGTAAGGAAGCAGTGTATAATTCGAGGAGTTGGATCAAAAGTGAGCAGAGATGGAAAAAAATTTGGAAGGGGGAGAAATAGAGTGCCAACAACTTAATGCAAAAGGCGGCAAATTCAAATCTTATTAATTTTGGAATACATTAAATATATATATATTTATAAAAGTCTCAGAGTGTAAGGAAGCAATGTATAATTCGAGGAGTTGGATCAAAAGTGACCAGAGATAGAAAAAAATTTGGAAGAAATAGGGTGCCAACAACTTTATGCAAAAATGGCGGCAAATTCAAATCTTGCGTTAATTTTGGAACATCCTATGTACATATATATATATAAGTCTCGTAAGGAAGCAGTGTATAATTCGAGGAGTTGGATCAAAAGTGAGCAGAGATGGAAAAAAATTTGGAAGGGGGAGAAATAAGTGCCAACAACTTAATGCAAAAGGCGGCAAATTCAAATCTTATTAATTTTGGAACACATTAAATATATATATATTTATAAAAGTCTCAGACTGTAAGGAAGCAATGTATAATTCGAGGAGTTGGATCAAAAGTGACCAGAGATAGAAAAAAATTTGGAAGGGGGAGAAATGGCGGCAAATTCAAATCTTGCATTAATTTTGGAACATCCTATATACATATATATATATAAAAGTCTCAGAGCGTAAGGAAGCAGTATATAATTCGAGGAGTTGGATCAAAAGTGACCAGAGATAGAAAAAAATTTGGAAGAACGAGAAATGACGGCAAATTCAAATCTTATTAATTTTGGGACACCCTCTATATATTACTTACGCTCTTGCCCTAAATACGATACACCGAAGGCGCGCGCCAGGTAGAAGAGGGGCGCGTTATATTTTGTATAATTAAAGAAGGAGAAAGAAAAGAGATATGGGAACGTATCCGTAACGCGGGCGATAAAAAAAGAAAGGAGAGAGAGAGAGAGAGGGCAAAAAGGGATGTGTGTACGTATGATGTAGTCGCGTGGAAAAATAGTTTAGCAGTTGGAATTGCTACGCTCGTGTGTAATAAAACGGTTGCCACTTTCCTGTGTAATTTTTCCGGGCGCAATGAGTGCCAACAACGCGGAAATTCGTTGGTTAACGTCCTGCATCGCGCCACGCGGAATTATTGCCGCGATACGTCGGGAATAAGTTGAGAAAAAATGAGGGGGAAAGATAAGAAGGGGGCCGATTGTAATATTTCCGTTCTCGTTCGAAAACGAGACGTAAAAAGAGACGCGCTTGAGCAAAGCTGGAATAAGAGAGCGAGAGAGACGAATAACGTTTCACAAACGCGTAAACTTGAATTTCGAGAGCGATCTTTAAAGGAAACATCCACGCTTAATTAAACGTTTAATTTTCGAATAAAGTTTCACCTGCGTTTCGATTAATCGACCCGAGTAATTAAACGGTTGCGCGCTCGAAACGCTCAAATTTTTCACGGTATTAACAAATTTTATAACGATGCTCGTTAAACGGTATATCGATTTACAAGGCAGTATCGAAGAAACAATTCGGAATCAAGCTCGACGGGAGAATAATCCGAATGACGATGAAGATTCGAGATCGCAATGATTTCGACGAATCTGGAAAAAATAATTTTTCATCGTGTCGTCGACCCTTTTCTTTCTTCGAAGAAAGAGAAGGGTAATTGGTTCATCGTCGAAGAAACGACAAAAATCGAGTCGATAATTCTCCAAGATTCGTGCCGGATATATTTCGATACGTTTCCACTTTTTCCTTTCGTGGCCGCCGAAGGATCTTAAAAACGCGACGATCGTTTTCTTTCGCTCGAGGAGTTTGAGAATACCGGGTTTTCTCTCCAGGAGAAGATACACGGATGGAATGAAAGGTTTGGAAAGAGAAGAGGCACGCGGAGGAGAGTATCGATGTACCGCCACTCGAAGATGGATTGACCGGCGAGTCAAGAGTCGATCGTCGAAGATGTTGAGGGGAAACTCGTGAAGATCGTCGAGATTTCGGGAGGGGAGGAAAGTTTGGAAGGAAAGAGTTTTAATCGGACGATTATCGATAATATTTTTTCTCTCGTACGGTTTCCTGTTAATTAAACGAAAATATGACACGCAGGTACACATAGGAATCGTCGTTTACGAGATTAAGCGGGTGTACGCGTATCTATCGCGTAGCTACAAATTGTTAGTAATCGATTCGAATCCCTAGTAATCGAGATAACACCGAGTAACGTATGGCAGTCGAAATTCATGGTGCATCGAGCTACATATATCGAATCGACAGAATTAACTCGAGAGACCGCAACGAGACCGCGCGCGTGTTTGGACCGCGGTGGCCCGTTCTAATTGTAAGTAGAGCAAACGTAATTATCTTAATCCGAATTGCCTCCGAAAGAATATCTATCCCCTTTCCCCAAACGAAACGAAAGCTTCAATTTATCCTCCCATTATCTCCTCCGCGATTCTTTTCCCTTAATTTCACGGAAGAATCAATTCAAAAAAAGGGGTAAACCGAGGGATCAACATTTCGTTTCACGTCGTGTTTATCGGTAATTTCGTCGCATATAAAATTTTTACACATCCGTTATTTTTACACAACGTTCGCTGGCTTATTAAACTATTCAACTTGTTGAAAGAAGAAAGAAAGGGAAGACGGTTTATATAAATCTGTAATATTTTTTGTTAAGGAATATTATCCGCGGGATCGATGCGTTCAATTTTTGAAACGGGCAACGTAACGAAGACTTCGTAAGAAGGAAGATAAAGAAACGAAGGTTGGAGCGTTATTGTGGCTTTATGCGATAATCTAACGCTATCCTTCTGCTAATAAACGTTGCAGGCCGCCACGTGATTCGATAACATAAATCCTGCGGGGATTAAGTGTTACCATACACGAAGACAAAATTAATACCGAGCTCGGACGATAGGTAATGTAACGTAATAAATAACACGAGTCCTTTTATAAATCTTTAAATCCTGCTGTAATTTCAGTAAGATTAGATTCTATATTGAAAAGAAATATTTCTAAAAAATTATTCTATAATATCTCGATACGCATCTTTGGAAATTTAAGATTAAACCAAGTTTATTATTACTTATTATCCTTTACTTTTCCCACCCAGATTCCAATCGACCCATTTTTGTAAAACTTTGCAAAGTTCTTCGAATGCTGGTATTTTATTTTTCAAGAAACGAGCGATAATTGGTGAAATATCCGGGTAAGTTCGTATTCAGCTAATTTTTCTAGACCTGTTTGCGGATCAATTTCTTCCCAGTAGAATACTGCTCTCTTAAAACTAATGTATTAATTATTCCTTCCCTTTTCACGACGCTTTCGACAATCGTTTGGCCGATTTTCATCAGCATCCGACCCATTATTCGGATCGTAATATATAGTATCCATTTCCGGTTATCCTAGTGCTATTCAAAAATGGACTTCGTTTCGAGCCCTTTCGGGGGATAAGCACACTTGGAAACAACTTTTGATCCCCCGTCAAGTCGACGCGATACCCACTTTTCCAATCTTTTCACTTTACCACGTTGCGAAATGTTTGAGAACTGTCATTCGAGACACGTCCAACTCCTACGTGGATTAGCTTCAATTCCCAAGATTCTCGTTTCCGCGGCTGAATTTTTGAAAGCGCCATCCTCTCGATACAATCTCCCCCCGTAGAAACGTAATCTAATATTTCCTTTGCCCTTTCCGGGATAATAATTCTAAAAGCAGTCCGCTTCTCGATCAAATCGATTCAAAAAGGAAAAACTCGATCTAAAATTGAACACTCGTAGTAGAATCTTCACGAGTGTAACGATCGAAGAAGAGAGAAAGTTGACTCACGATGAATCACGTTATCCAGGCGTGGAGGGGGGAGCTGCGAATTGAATAGCAGCTGACAGTAAGAGCGATCGATTAAGATCGCGCCACGCGTCATCCGAATTAATTAAATGGCCCGTATCGATCGGACGTTATTATTGCAAAGCGTTGCGTATCCCAACATTTATGAATTTCCACGAAGAAGGCGTTCTATCTGGCGGCCGTTAAATCAGTCTCGTCTCCGTACATAAATTTACATTTTCGAGCGGAGGAGTAGACAAAGATATAAACAATATCGTGGCAAATGTCAATTTCAGTAAACACTGGCGCATCGAGCGCCATGTATTCCAGCTCGTGGATACGATGCGCGCAACTTGTTTTCAAAGTAAAAATGACGCAAACGTTAAAAGCATCGAAACAAAAATGTTCTGGCATTGCGATCTCACTCGCACGCATGTGTATGCACGTGTACTTTTTCGAAAAAATATCGTCGAATAATAATCCTAGGCTAGCTTTCAACACTACGTTCTCTCATTTTTCAACGATCCTCGTCAATTCGTTATTAATTCTATGAAATTAAGAATCGAACGATGAAAATTCGTTCGTTATTTACATTTTCGAAGCGAAAAGTTTATATATTCCCGCGCACATCGTGTAATATAAAATTTAAAGAATTTTTAAATTCCCCGAAATGGTTTATTTCTCCCTGTTATATTGTATAACCGCGAACGAATACACGGTTAAAGTATATAGAGTTAGTTTCGCGAAAGGAAGAAAGGAAGAAAAATAAATAAAGGAGAGAATGCAACGTTGAATATGGTAGCATTGTTCAAAGCCGTGTCATCAGGCTGAAGAAGCATCGGAAAGCTCTCGACAACTTCAATAAAACCTGTTTCCACGTGCACGAACGTTATCCACGGCCGTATGGGAACCGTAAACTGTACGATCCGTCGGGGTGTACGAAAGAAGGAAGAGGGTGCGTGGAAAAAAAAGGGAGAAAAAAAGAAAAAAAAAAAAGGTCGGTGGAACTAGGGACACGTAGTAATTCGTGGACCACGCCTCGATGCTTGTAACTCGAGTGTACGTGCGTGCGTGCGTACTCGTCGATGCAAACACGCGTGCGACCCCGATTCGATCGCACGAGGGTTTCTCGCGACGCGCAACAGCCTGGGGTCGCATCTCCACCATCATCCACCCATCCAGAAGAAGAATAGGCGTCGCGAATACCGCTCCTTCGCTTCTTCTCTCCACTGTGTAAACAAAGTGTAAACGAAAGATCCTCGCACGCGATGTATGAAATAAAAGTAAAGCGTTGTTTATTGTGTATATATATATGTGTGTGTATTAAGAATTCATTTGGTTTCGTTAGGAAAAATCCTTTCGTAACGAGGATCATTAATATTTATTTATGGAGATTTACGTCTTTTTTTGTCTTTTCTTTTTCGCCAGTCGGGAAGCTAGAAAAAAAGCGTGGATAGCATCGTTTTACTTTACTATACCATCTTTCGTATAAAATATATATTTGGTTAATCATTTACAATCTTTCCTTTGTGCAACGCGCAACAGTTTGTCACTCTATATATCGTAGTGTGTATAGTAAAAAGTGAAATAAGGATGCTCTGCTTCGAATTTTATAGAAAAATTTCACAAAGAGGTATTTTTATTTTTTTAGAGAGAGAGAAAGAGAGAGAGGATGCGCGAGCGTTAAAGCATGATAAAGCATGACGAGTTGTTTTCTTTAAAATGAATTATCGGTTAATGCATTATTCATATAGCATTCGATCAACGTGTTTCAATGATTCACCGTGTATCGTTTTAATCAACGTACCGACTTTTATACATTTCGATACGCGTATTATAAGCCAATTCTGTGCGTTGAACAGAATCGCTACCGATATCTCTTTCTTTCTTTTTTTCTCTTTTTTTTTTTTTATTTATTTAAGATGATTGTATATCAAAAATCGATCGACTATCTTATCGTTTAACCGCCGTACGTTTATTTGTTACAACGGTTTTTTCCCATTTTTTTTCCCCTTTTTTTTTTAATAATATTTCATCGTTTAACGCACAGCAGCGAAGCAAAAAGCGTTTCAAAATGAACAGCGAAATTCATTTCATCTTAAGTGCACTTTTAAACGATGAAATATTTTTTAAGAGAGTCGATATTCGGTCTACGAGTTGTTTAAAATACGAGTGATAAATGTATCGTGCATAGAACAAAAAATAATTAGCGAAAGAAGGAAAGAAAGAACGTATCTTACAAATACGAGACGACACGGTAAGGATTTCGTTATTTCGCGATCCCCATTGTTACGTCGACGAATGGAGTTTTTTGTATTTTTCCGTATTTCGAAAAATATGACGAAACGCGGGCTAATTTCAATCGAGAATAAAGATTCCTAAAGATATATCATATACACGTTCGAATCTGCCATTTACGAATATCATTTCAATTAAAAAAAAAGAGGATTTCGCGTGGAAAACAAAAGAAGACTGCGTCGTTTCTACGCAGATATTGGATGAGCATTGTTATTATTTAGGGCAAAAATCTGATATCTGAAAACGAAAACATATTTAAGCTCCTATCGCTAAAGGAATATTCGTGTCGTTAATTATTTTCTGTCCTTCCGTTTTAACTGGAGCACTAAATTCTCGGCTATGAAACGGGTGGAATAAGAAAAAGAGAATTTCTCGCATTATTGCTCGTCACGTTGAGTGGCACGGAAACTTCGTTTTGTTTCGAAACGTAGTTTCTCTAAAAAAAAGGGGAGGGGGAAGAAAAAGGGGAAAAAGAAGAAGAAGAAGAAGAGGAGGAGGAGGAGGAGGGAAAAAAATTATGTTGTTGTTTTTAGCAAGTGCATCGTCGAAGTATGATAAATGATAGCACGTAACAATGGATACGTGCCACCTGATACGAGGAAAAATCACCGAATTTCGTTGAATCTCTTTCTACAAAGATGAATTATGATATTCCAAGGATATATCTTTTTCTTCTTTTCTCGATAAAGAATCGATATTGTTTTCCTTTTCTTTTCTCTTTTTATAAATATATCTATAATTTTAATTAAAACATTGCGTTATTCGAAACGATAAATCGTATAAATCGTACAAGACGTCTGTTGATAACTGTCGATGGGACAAATTTTTATGCGTGTATACAAGACAAAATTGAAACGAAATGTGTGGAAGTACGTATCGAAATTTAATTTGAATTAATACTCTATTAATTCGTATTATGCGATAGGTGTAGATACGCGGTTACACGTGTGCGTATGTACTTACACGTACGTGTGTGCGGTATCGATTCATACGGACGAATGCAATATCGAATCAATTTCCCGGCATTTGTTTATTTTCAAAGTATAATTTCGCATAGTTAATAAATTAATAGCGATTCGAAAGAGGGGCAGCCGGTGTCTCCGTTATTTCACTTATTCGAATCAAATTGATTACCGTGAAAAATAAAATATATAAAAGATTTTCCTAACAGAGAATTATCATAGATCTCGTTTCTTTCCAAACTGAAATTTTTCCCATCCTTATTATCCTAATTATCCGGGTCTCCAAGATGATAAGGGAATTGGAAATTAATAAAAATGAACAAAATAATATAAAATCCTAAAAGATCTTTAATTGAAAAATATGGATGAAATGAAATTTTGTAATTATTAAAATTTGAACCAAGAGGATTCGATGATCCAGTTAAATGTAATGCAAATAAACGAAGAATTACTATAAATAGAATTACTAATAGATGAAATGTAACGAGAAGAATCGATTTAACGTAGCATTATTAATTGAGAATCCACCTCAAATTCATAATACAATCGTATCACCAATATAAGGAATTGCTGATAAAAGATTAGTAATAATCTGTTGCTCCTCACAATATGATATTTGTCCTCAAGGTAAAACATATCCTATAAATGCAGCTGCTATTGATATTAAAAGAATAATAATTCCAATACCTCATACTCTATTTAGTTTATAAGAACAATAAAATATATTTTGTCTAATGTGAATATATATTACTAAGAAGTAAAATGATGCTCCATTTATATGAATTAATCGAAATAAAAGAAAATTCAAATTCTCTTTTATCGTACCTTTCGCCAATAAGATTATGAATAATAATAATAACAATGAAAAATCGAAAATTTTCGGCACGCAATTTCGCGATAGCGCGACAAGTAGAATTCCGGAAGGCGTATCGATCCGAGTTGAAAAAAAATTCTTCCGGTCGACGGTCAATGTTTTTATCTTTCCGTCACGAGCGCGTACGCACGCGAAACGTATAAAAGCGTAGGTTTGATCGTAGGTTTTTACGAGGGGTGTACTGCGGGAATAAAAATGCTTTCGAGGAGGGTAATGCGAGCACGGGTCGAAATCGAAGCATCGTTATTCGCGGGGAACGAATAACGCGTAAAAACCGGCGATATGGATTGAAACCGAAACGCCAAGTTAAAGTTTCAGACTTTTCGGCCGCTCCTCTTATTTCCTCCACCTCTTCTTAACAATGTACAACAATACTTCTTCAAATATATGGATAAATATTGGTGAAAAAAGTAGAAAGAAGATCGGGCGATGATTTCACGGATGGCGACCAAAAAGACCGAAAGATGAGATGAAAGAATATGTGTGCGTGTGTGTGTATGTATGTAGAGGAATGACTAACCTTGAGCGTGGACGAGAGCGTGGAAGAAAGCGACGACAACGGGGAAAAGAAGGTGACACCGCATCTCTTCCTTTTTCCTCCAACTTTCCTTTCCTGCTCGGCCGCACTCTGTTTTTCCCTCCTTCCGTATTCAACTTTGTTTCACTTTCCACGCGATCCCGAGCGGAGAAGGAGGGGGGAGGGTTCCTCGCGGCAGCAAGGGAAAGGGCACGAAGCAGGCACGTTTTAATCGTGGCGCGGTATCGCGTGCCGGTTAATCGACGGGATTCGTTTCGACCGAGCCGTAACTCGATCATTTAACGTCACGAAAGATCCTGTATTCACTCATATCACCCGCCCGTTCACGTTTCGCCAGATTTCCGCTTCCACTACCCTCTTTCTCCCTTATTCTTCTTTTATTCTCACTTTTCTTCCCTCACATCGATATCATCAACACTCACTCTTCTTCTTCTTCTTCTTCCTCTTCTTCTTTTTCTTCTTCTAGTCTGCAATACCAAACGATATTTAATCCATCACCGACCTCGCGCTTTATTCTATCCTCCGAAAATGGTGGAAATAGATATTTTTTGGATAGGAATGAATAAATAATATTAATCCTAATTATCGAACCGATCGCTCCGCCAACACCGCTCTCTCCCTTCCCCCCGTTTCCTTATCCACTTTCTTTCTATCACGGATACGAGTGTACGCCGTTGGCATATCGAAAAGGCAGCATCGACGTTTTCCATGGATTTTATCGCCGATGATTGATGAACACGGCGAGGAACACGTATCTCTCTCTCTCTCTGTCTGTCTCGTGGAGCAACCTTACAGCGTAACTCCAACGTTGTGCCTTCGCTTACAAATCAAATACCACTAGCAAGGCTTCCGTGTTCCCTCCGCTCCTTTTCCACTCTAACTTTCCTTTCAACCTAGTAGCGCCATTGTCGCTACCCTAAATCCTCCTCCTCCTAGTCACATCCCTGCCGACATCCTGGACCCGGTAGGAACGCATAATCGAATAAAACTGCTAAGTGATTAATCGCATGAACCTCCTCCTCCTCCTCTCTCTGTCCAATCCTCTCCCGCTTTAAACGACATTTACCGCATCGTTTCGCTTTTTCCACCGCTTCCATTCCAATCTTCGTCCCGAATACGCTTATTATCCGCCGTCCCGTACGACCACCATCCAACGCGATTACCAACGTGGACAAGCAACCGATCGATTTTTATCCGTTTTTCGTTACACGATGAATAATCGTTCGAAGGAAGCGCGCATCCGTTCGAGATCGATAAACCTTTGATCAACGATTCTCTCGATTCTCTTTCGAGAATAATTTTAGACCACGACTTGCAACGACTCCATCGAATCGAACTTGCTTCCCTCCTCGTCTTTGGACCGAGTTTTACAACAGTTTTAAAACTTGGCACGGGAGAGGTTTTGATTCGCAGGAATCAATGAATTTACCGGGTCCCGAGAAAGTTTCGGGAAAGCAACTAGTCCCGCTGTGGAAACGCGACTTCACCTTTCTCCCCCGCTCCGATCATTTGTCGATCCCCTTTTTTCTTTATACGAGATTACGAAAATTTCCACATCGGTTCGAAAAAAAGTTTATTAAACGTGGTCGTCGCTAGTATTATCCCCTGTTCGCTGGTTGGAGCAACGGTGCAAGTTACCACATCGAATCGAATTTGCTAATACGCCCACCAGCCCGGAGGGACTTTGCTCGTCGCCTAACGTAGTAGGAAACGTTGCGCGTCCTGCCGGGTTGACTAACAGCCGGGGAAACATCCGACAATTTTCGTTCTCCCACCATCTATTCCATTAACGAGAATTCTTGCGAGCGTTCGACCCAATCTACGTATATTTTGGCATCGATTTTAATAATTTTTTAAACGAACAATCCCTTATCCCCTTCGAAAAAGTATATCGATAATTTTAAACGTTTGCGCGGAAGCAATTTGTTTAATGGAAAGTTTTTTTCCTTTTTCAATTCGCGATAACGCGTTTCGTGATACTTGGCAATGTTCAATCCTGTTAATAATTAAGCGCAAAACTGTGGACGGAGAAGAATACGAAGAGCGGTGATAAATTTTATCCGATTCACTCGCTGCATCGATGATTCTTTGTTTAAGAGAACTCGAATTTTATATATATATATATAAATCGTCCAAAGTATTAAATTCTCTTCTTTTTTTAACGATAAAATCGGGGGAAAAAATGGAAAGTATTTATACGCGACGAGAAATATCGTTCGCGTCGTTTATTTTCCAACTCGTATAGTCGTTTAATACATCGTTTATTTATTAACGCGCGAGACTCAACGCCATCTAGAATCCCGTAACGTTTCTTTCGATCGTGCGAATAATTTCAACAGAATGTTAAATTCGTCAACATTCGTCAATCACGAGCATTGTTCACGAAGATGATCGCGAAAACGAGCGGCAATCTCTTACACCGCAGGCTTGTACCTGCACCAGCCTTCTCGAATATACGTTTTTCGAAAACACTCGTCAATGTCATCGACTCGTGTGGCGAAAAAACACGAGGGTTTTTTTTTTTTCCCCTCTCTCTTTTTTTTCGCGTGCTGTGTGCTCCGCCACAGCGAATCAATACGAATTAATTCGTCGATAAAAGTATCGTATCGGTGGAAATTCCGCGCGCCACCAGATCCCCAATTACCGAACGGTCGACCGAGAAAAACTCGTTCAACTCGTTAAGCCGCAGCGGCCTGTTACCCGATCCCAACGCAACGATTCGAGTAAGATTCCGCACGAGGATGAAATCACGGAGCATCCGGCGGCCGCGTCACGTATCACACCCTCCGCAACTTCTTCGATAAATGGAAATAAAAATTCGGCGCAGGCAAGCGATACGATACGATACGATATGCGGTGAAACGAAACGTCGTGACGCGCCACTTTCCCTCCTCGTCAAAATATTACGACGATCTTTCGATCGAAACGATTTTACTTTTTTTCTTCCTCTCTCCAAAAAAAACACGCTTTATTCGGGCAAAGTAACAATTTCGAGTATCTCGGATCGATTTGGAAAGAAGAAGAAAAAGTTAGAAAAGAGAGGACGATACACGAGACGAGAAGGACGAAAATCGGGATAACTTGCGATATTGATAAACGAGCGAGTCGAGTTTTCGATCGATATCGTGGAAAAGACGTAAGAAATTGGGACGAGATCGATTCGAACGTCGCACGAGATCCAAGATTCATTTTTTACCTGTTAGACTAGAACGTGCGAAGAGAAACGAGGGGGTCGAATTGTTTTCACGAGCGTTGGACGGAGCAATGTGTCGGTTTGCGTAAATAAAGAAGACAGAGGGCAAGGAGGAAGAGAGAAGGGAGGATAAGAATATCGAGAAGGAAAGATCGGACGAATTGGTTCTTCTCACCGATATCTATATATATAACGCGTATACGTGTGTGTGCACGTCGATACAAAAATTCACTTTTGGAGGCGAAACGAAAGGAGGCGAGGCGAGGCGAGGCGAGGCGAAATAGCGGACGTCGCGCGTACACTCGCGATGGTCGCGGGCTGAATACTGGCGCGTCGTGCCGCCCGGACTTTTAGTTCGTGCCGCTACCGAGGAGCGTCGCGACGCTTTTCGCGCCCCCCACTCCGCCGGTTCAGCCCTTGGGTTGAGCGTCAGCCGGCCGCCGGCCCTCTCAAATCGTCCGCCACGTTTCACGCTATCCCCACGACCCACCCTATCAAGCCTCGCCTCACCTCGCCCAGACTAGCCAAGCCTAGCCTCGCCCCTCGCGCCCTCTCGCCCATCCATCTCCATCTCCTCTCCTATTTCCAACGTATCCGATCTTTCGATGACGACTCTCCCTTCGATACGAAGACCGCGTATAACTCCAAATACGTTTCCCTTTGTCTTCTTCCTCTTCTTCTTGTTCGCGTCTCTAATCGTGCAAACAAAGTTTCTACGTTCCTTTTTAATTTCCTTTCTTATTCTTAAGAACTTTGATTTCTCTCCCAATTTATATATGTACGTATATTGAACTCTTTCGAAAAATTTAGCGTATTGAACACATCAATACAGTGTTTATGAATTATGGAATTCTTGATAATGGAAACGTGTTAACGAATTTGAGTTCGATAAAGATCTTCGAAAATTTATTTACACGCTTTCTTTAAAAGTTCGAATCTTTCTGCTTAATCCTTTTGTTCGATCGAAGAAGGAAGAAAAAATTGGAAGGACGCGGAAAAATATTTCTCGCCATTTTTCACATTTAGTCACTTATCGAAACGACTCGCCTCGCTCATCTTTCCGAACTTAATCTTTCGAAAGCCTGATCGGCCGAGCTGTTCTTAACTGTTTATCGTAAGTTTCGCACTTTCAGCCATTCTGCTTTATAAAGACTCATTCTCCGAGCAGATTCATAATTATGGAAAATTTCACTCGATTCTCCCTGCTAAACCCAACGAATTTCGAATATCGAAATATTTAAATGTAACGTAAATAAAAGTTGTTTCAACGTTAAAATACTTTCTGGACGATGTTTCGAAAAAAATTTTATACGTGAAATTAATTTTAAAAATATAATTACGAGATATTTCCATTCAAACTACGCCACAGATTGGAATTTATTTTCGAAGCAAAACTATGTTCCTTCAAGAATTATTCCAAAACTGTTACCTATTCCTAACTAGATCACGACCTCTGCGTTTATTACTCTCGATGAATCTTGCGAATAGAAATAAACTCGTATTCCTATTATCGAATCGTTGCCACCTTAAAAATAATTAGACAGCTCCTGGATCAAGATCCTCCTTACAAAATATCGTTAATCGTATCGTGGAGTCTGCACTCGTACGAGTTATCTTAACTAGCCAACTATAATCAAGAAGAAAAGAAGAGATAATTTGGCGAAGAAGCGTCGAAGAAAGAAAGAAGAATTATTCTTCGTAACGTTACTTTTCGAGGTCGTTACGAAATAAACTGTCGCGTCCCGAGGGAGGAAGGGAAAGACGTTTGCACGTTTCTGTACACGTATTACGAGACAGTCGGACGGTTAGTTAACGCCGAGGGACTGTTTTCGCGAATCCTGATATATTCGCGCATCGAGATAACAGTATCCAACCTCTTCTGACTGACCTCCCCTCCCATCCTCCTCGTATTCTTCTCTGGGAGATGTCTCGAGTTAACCTCGACGAAAACGAGAAGGATCCGACGAAAGGAAGGAAGGAAGGAAGGAAGGAAGGAAGCGTTGGCGTTTATCGATAGATGCGTTTTAAGAGAAGAAAGGAGGAAGACGAAGGAGGAGGATCGAACGGTGGAGACAAATGGGTTATGAATTAATGGTCGGTCGTGAAATCGGAGAACAAAGAGAGGATCCTGACTGGTTGGGATACGGGTGAAAGGGCACGGGATCCGCAGGAAGGGGATGGAGAGGATGCATCCAGGTTCCAGCTGCGTGCGATAAACGCGCGCTAAGCCGCGCGCATGTGGCCCAAAGCCGTCGAGATTACACACCGAAAGGTAATTAACTCTGGCAGCTTCGTCTCCTTCTTTCTTCTCCTCCTCGTGGAAAAAGAGGAAACGAAATCTCGTCGAAATTAATTATTCAGAAAATGTACGAACAATATGGATTGATTTCGGATGATTTCTTCACGGACGATGATCGATGTACCCCGAAACGTTCGACAACGATGGTGGTGGATTCGAAACGGGAACTGCGAGATTGCAGACCTGTTTCCCAAATTAAGGTCGTATGCAACATTCCCGCATCGCGTGTCTGCATACCCTGTACAGCTGCTTGCGTCGAGTGTATGCAAAATTCAGGAAACCACTCTCCGCGCTCTTCTCACCTTCTCCCTCGTCCGTTGCCCTTTCGTATAATCCCGCGGAGAAAAAAGAAACAAGGAAAGTTGCGATTCAGAGTTTGACGTTAAATCAGTTTTTAGGGGAGAGGAAAAAAAACAATAACTCCATGGCGGGAGAGTTATCCCGTTCACCGCGTCGTATATATCGCCGCGTACGATCGAAAATCGTACAAGCGTCGTTCTAAAATTTGTTGTTATTTTTTTTTTATATATATATATATATATATATATAATTGTCCTTTTGTACATTTTTCGTCGTATAACTTTTTTAACGACGCGTTTATGACGCGGTACACGATTCGTACGCGTTTATTATCGAGAAAAGTTTGGAAAAAAAAGCAAAGTTTTCCACTAATTTTCGTTCCTCGCGAAATTATTCCAATTATTTCGTATATATGTAGGTTATAATCGTACGTTCGATTCCTTCGATCGACAATAAAGAATTGAGACTACGGTCGAGAATACATAATCGATCGAGGTGTAAATTGACGCTTTGTATATATAAACGTATACGTATGCACACAGGTTGGGGACGAAATAAATCGATGATCACGGCCGGTATTAACGTTTTGTATATTTCATTTCATTATTTCTAGAATAAATCCGAATCTCTTTTAATCTTGTACGGGGCAATTTAAATTTGAATTTTACGACGTATATAACGACATTTATCTTTCCCCGGAACGGGTCCAAAATATTATCGCGGGCGTTGTAATCGATACAGGACGAGTAAGTGAAAATTTGGAGAGGGAGGAAAAAAAATCGATACGATCGATCAACGATGACAATTAAATTAAGCATCGTTCGATTTAATTCGCGCGACATTTTTCACGATCGTTTATGCAACAGCGGCGACGAGTGTAAAACCGAGCGGTAAACCCAATTCCCCGAACTACAAAAGTGGATAAATAATCGATGAAACGCGAATCTTGTATCTTGTTTTGTGTTTTTTTTTTTTTTTTTAATTCGCAGGTTGACGGCCGACAATTTACCGAAGTGAATAGTTAAACGAATTGGTATCTCGAAACCCAATTGGAATACCGATACATTCGGTTATTGGGGCGCATTGTTCCTAGACCCAGGCATTGAAACGCGGAGGCAAAGGCTCCTCCTCGCCGAGGATAACTCGTCACCGAATAACTTCGAACTTTTTCCACCGAAAATCGATCGAAACGCAACCCCGTTTAACCCCGCGTTCGATCAATCGTATAATTAAATTGCGATTTTCGCGGATAAATCGCGAGGACCTCCGGAAGAAAATGGCTGGATGGATAAATAACCGGATCGAAAACGTTGGAAAAACACGTTGGTTGCGAACGCGTGTATACATGGGATAATTTGGAGCGTAGTTTTCATCGATCGGATGAATCGATAATTGGTATCTCGGAAGCAAATTAGAGCGGTGTCGAGAGTGCATTGTGTCGTGGTCGTGGACGGAGCAATAGAGGAAAACAGGGGACTGGACTGGACTGGACTGGACTTGGGCGGGCGGGGAGGCGCGAGTAAATGCGAAGCTTGCCGTTTGCTCCGCCACGGCGTCCGATTAATTTCTCCGGCAAAGCCTGCGGGCTCCAAGGACATTGGCAACGATTGTTTTCGGCTTTGTCGATCTCAAAACCGTGTAAACGTCCGCCAGTCGCTTTCGCGTGTTTCCTAATTAAACTACCACTATGCGGCCAGAGAGAGAGGGAGAGAGAGACTTTAGCCAACCATTCCAAACCGCTTTTCCTATTTACATTAACATATTTCTCTTGGCGCAAAGTCCTCTTACGTTTTTTCTATCCCTCACCGCCGCCGCTGCCACGGACAAATAACGTCGAGGAAAAAGAAGGAAGGAGGAAAGAAAAGAGGCAAAGTTTGCCCGTTGTAAAAATCGTGTCGTTAATTTAATTTATGCCATTTACGTTTAAATCCCGCGAAATGAATGAACGGAACGAAAGATAAACAATACTTTTAAAATACGTAAGAATCCCCGGAGAGAATCTTGGAATCGGGGGGAATTTGCATAGGGAAGGGGAAGAGGGACGGTAACGAAAAACCGAGAATCTGCATTTCTTTGAGGTTAATGGGCCGAGAAGGAAGTAACGAATTGAACGCGCTATATAAAAGTCGGTTCGAAGACTCGTCACGCGCGATGGAGAGACAATTTACGAACGAAGATTAAGCCAAGAAATTGAAGAATTGCGCTGGAGAGAGAGAGAGAGAGAGATACGATCTCGTTATCTTGTTGTTGTCGTTAAATTCAGACGAAAGATAAAGCGTTTTTTTCGAGGACAAATTGGTTCGAATCGCTTCAATTCTCGCAAACCAAATCCACGAGTTTCTCGATCGTTGGCAAGGATTGGAACGATTCGATATTCGGGCCGCTCGAATCTCGCCTTTTTCCTCGACGAAGAAAAGAGAGGAGGGGAGTTAAAAACAAAAGTCGACGAGCAGTCGAGTTCCTCCCCCCCTTCCTTTCCGGATATCCCTCGGCGACGAGGGATGCTCGTAATAATGCAGGAACAAGAGCGATGACGGGATCTTATTTCACCAGTCCGATTACTGCAATATTAAGTGAAACTAACTTACCAACGCTGCAAAGTTGGGACGTAGCGAGGTATTAATCCTAAGGTACGCAACGTCTAAAATATTACACCATCAGCCGGGTAACCGTGATACACTGAACAACGAAGAAGTAGGAGACAACCGCTTTAACGATTTCATTAAAACGTCTTAATTATCAAAACCCTTAACTTTGGGAGGAGAATAAGAGAGAATAAGAAGAAGAGTTATTCGCTTATATCTTCTATGCTTTTCTTTTTTTCACGAAAGTAATATTTGCCAAATTTCGTTCCTTCGGAGAAGGAAGGTTGAAAATTTTGGGAAAGATTCGGAGCTGCGTTCGTTATCGGAAATTATTCAACGGACAAATGCTGGTTTTTTTTTTTAGGGGATGATGTTACGAACAACGATAGATCGGAAGAGAGAGAGAGGGAGGAAGAGGGAGGGTTATCCACTCGGATGAGAACGCTGTCAGCATGATTGTCATCGAGAATCCAATCAAGTAGGCGAGCATAGCGCGTTCCGATCATCTCAATAATAACCGACCGTTTAATTTCGATCGATGATAGATTGCTCGAACCACTGATCTCGAATCGCAACATTCGATTTTCAATCTGTTATCGCGCTCCCCCGTTACCCCCTCCCGCTATCGATAGACCGACTCCCAAATTTTCATTATACTCGCCCATCGAATTAACGGATTAGAAGAATTTAAGGAATTTCGAATATATTCGGGGCGCGAGATTTCGCCTCCCCCTCCCTTCCTCTCTTTCTCCTTCGAGCGCGCGCGGAATCGCAACTCGATCGTTCGAATTATTTACCTTACTTTGCGTACCAGTCCGCATTTTTCGCCGCCAAATTTCCCTCGAACGATGGAAAATTCGTCGCGCGCCATCTCCGCTCGGAATCCTTTCGATCGCTAATCGTTCATCGATTACGAAGGAAACGGATCGAAATTCGCTTGCTTTTTTCACGAGGAAAATGGCAGGGCATCGATCAAGTTTTCTTCCTTTGAGAGAGAGAGAGAACACGGATCCATTATCGGATCCTAAATAAAGCCGGCGGAATATTAAAGAATTTCGGAATTTAAGTCGCGTGTACAAGTCGGGCGGCAATTTAAATAATTTCCAAGCCTTGATTATAACTCGGCAATACCTCGTGTGGATGGCTATTGGCCAAATTGAGCGAAATTTCACGGGAGGAAATTACGAGGAGCGAGAGTTTTGATCCTATATATCCTCCGTTTCGAAAAATACGCGTGGAACGTCACGAGATATCAACCGAGAAAGGAATTCGAAGAGGCAAAGTGGAAGATGGAACGAAACAAACCCATCATTCGCGACCGAACCAACTTTTTCCCATCCCTCTCTCTCCTCCATTTTCTTTCTCCTTTGTTGCACCCTCGTAAACCATACACACACACAGATGTATGTATTCAAGAAACCTCGGACGATCCCTTGACCTTCGAACGACTTTCGAATAAAGTTTCGACGAGAGGGGAAAATTCCTTTTTCCCTTGGTAGATCGTTAAAGGAGAAATCTGTTTTGATCCGAGTGTAAAATGGAAGAAAATATTGGGTTGGCAACTAAGTAATCGCGGATTTCAGTTGAAGTTGACGATGACCTAATCAAAGCGATAATCGATTCGGATCGTCACGGTACAACTCGTGAGATTGCAGAGAAGCTTCGTGTATCGCATATGCATCGAAAACCACTTAAAACAACTTGGCTATGTTCGAAAACTCGATACATGGGTTCCTCGCGAACTGAAAGAAAAGCGTTTAACGCAACGCATTAAGCTGCGATTTGCTAAAGAAACGTGATGAAAATGATCCATTTTTAAAACGACCGATAACTGGCGATGAAAAATGGGTTGTTTGCAACGATATCGAGCGGAAAAGATCGTGGAGCAGGCCACGTGAACCAGCTCGAACAACATCAAAAGCTGGTATTCGTCGAAAGAAGGTTTTGTTATCAGTTTGCTGGGATTACGAAGGAATTGTCTATTTTGAACTCTTACCACCCAACCGAACGATCAATTCTGTCGTCTACATCGAACAACTAACGAAATTAAACAATGCGGTTGAAGAAAAGCGGCCGAATTGACAAATCGAAAAGGTGTTGTATTCCATCGTGACGATGCAAGGCCACGCGCATCTTTGGTCACTCGGCAAAAATTATTGGAGCTCGGTTGGGATGTTTTGCCACATCCACCATATAGTCCTGACCTTGCATCATCCGATTATTTTTTATTTCGATTTTTACAAAACTCCTCGAATGGTAAAAATTTCAATAACGATGATGATATCAAATCGTACCTATTCAGTTTTTTGCTAATAAAAACCACAAGTTTTACGAACGTGGGATTATGATGCTGGCTGAAAGATGGCAAAAGGTGATTGATCAAAATGGGCAACACGTTACAAAATAAAGTTATTTAGTTCCACGAAAAAATTGTCTTTGATTTTCTAAAAAAAATCCGCAATTACTTAGTTGCCAACCCAATAGAAGATTTGGAGGAGAGTGGAAATTGATATAAAGAGTAAACGGAGAGATATTCCGCGTACGAGTACGAAGAATCGTGAATTCTCGATACGAGAAGCGATATCTTGCGATATACAGAGCCGATCTTGGGCCGGGCCGATATTTCAATTCGAATTACGCTTGTCACCGGCAAACCTGCCGCTCCGCCAATTTTCCAATTTAAAATTTCGATCGCCCGGAACCGCTTCCAACTATCGCTTTGCCTCGCCATTTTTCCGAACGACGAGAGAAGCGTGGAGAATATTTAACGTACGGTTACGTTGTTCCGTCACGCGTTGCACGATTGAACAGAGAGAGAGAGGATGAAGTTACGGATAAAGTGGAAAATTGTGGTGGCAAGGACTCTGAAATTCAGAGGGACGAAGATAATATCTATGAAAGCGAGGGATCTCTGTGTATAGGAAAGAGGAGGGGGAGAGAGCCGAGTACGGTGAGTCTGAAATAGTTGGCGGCGGTGGTCAATCAGGAATGGCAAGGGTAATAAGTCGTACCGCTATCCATTCCCATCTTGCAAGGTATTTACCTTTGGGATATATCGCGTCGAATTCCATTTGCCTCGCTCCATTCTTCTAACGCTTTATGACTTTTACAGTTATTTTTCCCTTTTCTACTTCGTTTAATCGATACTTCATAATCGAGCTTTCTTTCCCCCCCATTCTTATTTCTCTTTCACTCTATTCATTATCGATGAACATAGTTAATATATATAGACGCGCGTATTTTTTGTAATTTTTTTACAAGCGGATGAAAATGGAACGTAAATGGGAGAAAGAAGATATAATTTAAAAGCGATGAGGAAATATATATATATATATATATATATATACGAGAAGATCGTGTATCGAAAATGGGTATGACGGAGACGACAAGATGAAAAAAGAAAAAAATGATCGAGTCGTTGGAAAATTTGATCGATCGATCGTAATACAGATTTTTTAATACGCCAATAACGTTACGATTCGTAAGCTTGAATTTTTACGCGCGTTGCGCGTTCGAACGAAACGTACGCGTTTTATTTGACTTATTAATTACGTGCATCATACGCCGAGTTTACACAACGTTAACCGCAATCAAGAGGGGAAAAAGCATTGTTGCGTATCGATTCGTTCTCGCAGGATCGCGTAAAGCGGAAAGTACACAATTTTTCTCGCAAAAGGTTGTGTCCAATTAATATCGACTTTTACCCACCAGCTATGCAAAAAGTACGTACGTTCAATCGCTTAAACCCGTTCGTTTCCAACTCGACAAAATATCGATAATTTACAAAAAAAAACCTAATCCAATAATTTTCCAATTTTTTTATAATTAGCCTACCCAGCGTGGGTACAAAGTTTCGAAAAGCTCGGCAAACTTTAGAAAACTCGCCGTTAAAGTCTCTTTACGCGATTATCATTCTTTTTCTTATGGGACCGAGTATCGAGAGACGATCGAGCCTCGAGGGAGAAAGAGAGGAGGAGGAGGTATCGAGGAGGAGTCATACCGACACGACCGTTCTTAGGCATTTTCAATTACGCGAAATTACCCCGGGTTATTAATAATGCCGGCTGATATTTACGCTACTTGGCGTCGCCGCCAACCGCGCTATTCTCTCCTCGGCGCGCCGCTATGCTGACGGAGGCGAATAAAGCTTATTAGGCAGTCGCGCGCGCTCCAAATATGCACACCAATTTAAACGGACGCGCGGCTGCAAGCTGGTGGAAACGTTTCGACGACCGATCGAGGAGAAAAGCCGCGCTTCCTTCCTCTTTCTACCAATTTATTTCATTTCTTATGTAAGGAAGCATAATTTCGACGAATTAATAAGATTTATTCTTCTTCTACGTCGAGAAAAGAAGAGGCATTCGAAGGAAAGTACTCGGAAAGGTCGATGAGACTCGATGAGACGCGATGAGGCACGCGATCGATGATGATATTTATAATGGAGATTTATATGGAGGGGAATAGGCATTTCATACATATGTAGGTACACACAGGTTGGCACGATGTCCGAAAGAGTTTGGCAGCGAAGCCAGGCCGGCCACGTTCTCCCGATATTTCTGCCGCCGGTAAAAACGGAGAATGCAGATTACGCCGCCGGAATGGAATAACACGGTGGAAAATGGCGAGGATGATGCATGCCCGAACCGGTGCCACTACACCGTGTCTTACCGCCAACTTACACCCCTCTTTTCGTCCCCTTACACTTCTTCTTTCTCTCTTTCTTTTCTTATTTCCCCTTTTACGTTTCTTCTCTCTCCGCGCTGAAGAAAGAAAGCGATCGATCCTTCGTTTCGATTTCTGGATGAAAGAAAGGTAAGGCAAGTGTGGAAGGAGCTAGGAGGACAGGTAAGGAAGGAAGCATTAAGGGATGAGGAGAGTAAGAAGCACTCGCGGTTATGGGATTCCATAACGACGAGCCGAGTAATATACATAGATATACAAGTAGCGAGAGTAGTTTCGTTGTACGTTTCCTCGCTTTTTTCCACCCCTCTCTCTCTCTCTCTCTCTTTTCTCCCCGGGGCGTTTACTCCCTGCAAAAATGAAAGTAATAATTACCGAGCGCTCTGCTTGACGCGCAATTTTCACCCCTGTCGTTCCTCCTAGACGCTGCTTCCCGTTTTTACGAGCAGAGAAAATCTAAAATATCCGTGAAGATATATATACCCGCCTCTCTTGAGAACTCTTTTTTTCCCCGATCGAACTTTTTTTTTCTTTTTTTTTAATCAACGAGCTCGTACGTTCGAATATCTTATCTCTAATTTGACTTGCTTCGATCTCCACTGATATATTTGTCTCGTTCGTACGCAATATTCGAAGGGAGAAATTACCGATTTATTTTTCGCATCGTACGAGATATCTTTCGAGACTTTGTACATCGGATAAAGTACAAATTTTCCGAGTATCGAATTAATTCACGATACGAAGCTTTTCGTCAGTGAAATACGTTTAAATCGTTTCGATGTCGTCGTGTTTCACGAGAGAAGTCGTATTCGTCTGGTCGCGAATTCGACGGATTGGCCCGATCGCGGACGACGAGGAAAGATGACGAATCGAGGAGGCGCAAACTCGATTTTCGGGAAATTATCGGCGGAATGTCGGGTGACAAGATGCTCGTGGAGCATTCTTCCCTCACCACGACTAATTACGCTTTATCGCGTAGCGTCTTGGCGGAAGAGACGCGAAATATCGGTCCTCCTGCAACCCTTCGCATCGAATGCTTTCGGAATTCGGTGCGGAATTCGAGCGGGTATCGATTCGCCTGCAGTCGAACTTTAATAGCCGTGGAATACGTGCGCTAGACGAGTATAAAGGTAAATCGTTTCCACGTACGTGTATTCATCGACTTTTTCATCCTACTCGCGAATTCAACAGTTGTCACTAACATAAATTCCAACCATCAACTTTTTCCATTACCCTTCTTTAACGAGAAGAGAAATCGAAACGTTTTTTTTTCCCCACCGTAAACGAGGCGAGTAATTATTCGAGTAGTTTCTTTAAAATATATATATATATATATATATATATATATATATATATATATATATATATATATATATATACGCGATAATTGTAAACGGATACTGGATGGATTAACTCTCTCGTTCCACCAACCGTTGTAACACGATACGGTTTACGATGGCCCGTGTTAAGTTAAATTTATCATTACGGTAATTATTAAGAGGTAATTGCAAGTTTAATACGAATGGCTTTGTAACACGGATAGCTTAGTTATAATAGAGTTGGCGAGCTTTTGCCGCTCACTTCTCGAGCAGCAATCGAGAGGAAATCGACCTCCTCCTCCCCCCCCGCCTTTTCAGTCTGATGCTTGCGGGAGCTGCTGTTCGTTCGTTCGTTCGTTCGCCGTGGGATATAATAAGGTGAAGGGTATACGCTTCTCGATACGAAGCGAAGTTGGGAAAGGAAGCGCCGAGATAGTTAAGCGACGTAGAAAGGGTTACACCTCCTGCGTCTTTGTTTGCCCCAAACTCGTTATACTTTTAAGATTTTAACCAAATCTTCCATTGATCGAACTATTTAACTATTTATCGATAATCGAGGATGGAATTTATCTCGAGATGATTCCATTCCATCGAAATAAATGGTTTTTTTTTTTTTTTTCTTTTCTTATGAAAATGGGGAATAGGAAGAAGCCTACGAAACGTCTTTTACCGAGAATCGGAGATGGAAATCCGACGCGACTCGTCTCTCTCTCTCTCTGCGGTCGGACGACGTCTGGTCGATCGTATCGATCGCGCTTAAGCCGCTTATTATCCCCCGTGCGTATTATCGTCGCGGCTTTGAAATATTATACGTGCTCAACCACGCCAAACATCTAGTCGATTATTGTACTTTTGCTTATGAAATAATTATCGACCATTAACGAGGGAGAGAGAAAGGAAATATTATAACACACACGCGTAAGAATAAATATTACCTGATCTATCGATCCTTTCTTGGTAGAGTACACTTTACGAAAACATTCTTCCATAGAGAATTTTCTCCTTGTTGATCAATTTTCCTATCCCTTAAACCGACTGAAATATTATTCTGTACGCGACAAACGATGGAGGAGATTATAGAAAAAAATTGTAACGCCGCCTCGATTCGATGGGTTTAACAATTTCCCCTCCCCCGTCTCCCTTACTTCGAGAGAAGGGAACGCCTCGTCTTTTGACGCGTTGCGCCACGTAACCGTAGTGTCAACAGCGTGGCCTCGTCGCATCGGCTAATTATTTATCGTCCCGTGAAAGTAACCGGCTCTTTCGGCCATGTGAATAAGTAACCGCCATTAAACTCGAGCATCAAGGCGATATATCTGTCGGGAGTAGGAGAGTGCTTCCGACTTACGACTTTTACGAGCACACGTTGTTGCAACCACTCGTCGCCCTTCGTCCTTTCATCTTCCTTTGTTTTTCCCCTCCTCTCTCTCTCTCTTTAAACTAACCGCGCTACTTTATCCTCGATACAGTAAATTAAAGCATAATACACTTTTCCTTCCTACCAATCTTTTCGTCATTTCGAGCAATTTTGATATATAGGATTATAGGCGAAGACGCGCGAAAGAGGTTAAATCGGAGGAAGGAAGGATTATCGGCAGAGTATTCGGGATATTGGGTAGCGTAAGCCCTGGAGGGTAACCCCGTAGGAAGCTGGCGCTCGTACGTTCGTGTAATCGAGGCACTAGCTCGCGAGGATGGCGAAATAGAGAGAGATTTCGACCATAACAACTGGTTCTCGCAGAAGCGACAGCGGTCGAGAGTTTCGCCGAGAAGTTTGGCTTCCAGCTATTCAACGCGAGTCGCAAAGATGAATCGAGCAAATGCGTGCGATTGTTCGCGGAGAGAGAGATATATATATGGTGTAGTAATCGAAAATGGTAATCGATATTCTTCGTTCGGGAGATCTAATTATGGAAACTTTATCTCGATCAAGCGGATCTTGTATATTACAATTACTCGAGCTAAGGTATCTTATTAACCTTTATCCTCTTGCCATTTTATTTATTCCATTTTCGTGTACGTGAAAGAGAATCGATGAAAAGTCGTCCATTTTCCTTGCGAGAAAAGAAAAAAACGTTTAATCGCCGATAAAAAACGATGCGTGCGATGACAGGAGAGAAAAAGAAAAGAAAGGAGAAAAAAAATATTGGAAAAGCGAAAAGTTATTTCGTTACGTTTCGCAATCAAAGCGTAAACTAATAATAACGACGTTTAAAAGGTGTGATATTTGCCGCCGCGTCTCTCTATCTCGTTACGGCTCGGCTCCCTCGGCTATATCGGTCGGCTAAGCTGCTAAAGGAAGATATGGGAAGAGGGAGAGAGGAGAAGAATAGGAGGAGGAGGAGGAAGAAGGGTCTTAGCACGCGGAAACTTTAGATCTTATAAGAAAAGTTAGTAGTTCGGCCTCGCACAGTTCTTCTATTTCCCGTATATACCGAGCTTCCTCCTCCTCCTCCTCCGTTTCCTTTTGCTCCTTCCTCCGAGCTTCGACCTCCGAGCGAGCACCTTCTTTTTACCACCCACCCACCACCACCTTTCGTCGCGAGCGTATCCACTCCTCCTCCTCCTCCTCCTCCTCCTCCTCCGCCGCCGGATATAATACACCTTTAATTTCCGGATTATAAAGTCCCGCTTGACGCGCCACGGTTAATTTACCGTTCTCACGCGCCTTCCCGACCATTCCAAGCGCGCCAAGTCGGAGGACCCCGCACGCGCGCCATTTTCCATTTGTCCAAATCCCGTCCATCCGCTCCATATTTTTACATCCCGCTTCCGTTATTCCAATGTCTACCGGAAACTTCTGTCCGTTTTTGGAATAAAACAAAGTACAAATTTTTTTCTTACCGCCAATTAACTTTATCGAATAACATAATTGTCATTATTATTAATGATCTGTTGCCAGCGTGAGAGCAATTTGCGTATCCCATTTTTGAAAAATGTTTCATCTTTTGATGCGAAAAATTGAACCAGTGCTAGTTCGACATCTTCTTCATTTTTGAATTTTTTGCCCGTCAAAAAATTTTGTAAGGATAAAAACAAGTGATAATCAGAGGGGAATATGGTGGGTGCGACAGAATTTCCCAGTCTACTTCTGCAATTTTTTGACGAGTCCCTGAAGCAGCGTGTGGTCTGGCGTTATCGTGGTGCAGTATCGTGTCCTTCCTATTCAACATTGCCGGCCTCTTTTTTTCGACCGCTGTCTTGAAATTATCCAGTTGCCGACAATACTTCTCCGAATCGAGCTTTTCGTTCGGTTTTAAAAGCTCGTAATGTATTGGTCCTCGAATATCCCACCATATACGCAACATTCTCTTATTCAGAGTCAAATTTGGTTTAGAGGTGGAAGGACTAGGTTTTCCGGGTTCGCAATATACCCTTTTCCTTGCAATGTTGTTGCATGTAATCCACTTTTCATTCCCAGTTATCATCCGCTTCGAAAAGGGCTCGATTTTGTTCCGAGCAAGCGGAGATGTGCACATGACAACTCGATCGTCCAAATTTTTCCGACTTGATTCACGTGGCACCCATCTTGAATACTTGCACACCAATCCTATCTTCCGAATATGGTCAGAAATGGTTCGTTGCTGAATTAAGCCTTTCCGCGATCTCCGATGTCGCCGGAAAAGGATCTTGCTCCAACATTGCCTTAACAACATCGTCGTCGATCAAAGATGGTCGTGGCTTATCAGAAAGGTCGAAATCATTGTTTCAAATTTTTCGTACCATCTTCTGCATGTCCTATCAGAAACTGTAGCTTCACCAAACACTTTCGATAAATTTCTACATGCTTCCGTAGCATTTCTTCCTCGTTGAAATTCGTATAAAATACAGTGGCGTAAATGAAGTTTATCAGTCGCCATGGGTATACTATCGTTTCACACTTAAGACTAATGTGAATCAACTTTATTATACTTTATTTATATTAAGCGATAAAAATATAGAGGCGAACATGCAATAAATAAACATGTGCTTACGTGGCAAAAATGATGTCACAGATTCGGACAAAACTTTCCTATTAGGTAGACCTAATATATATATAGAGCGATGATACCGATTACACGAGGTGATCTAGGTGAACATCAACTGCTACGTTTAAAATTAAAAAAGAAAGGAAACGAGTAAGAAGGATAAATAGTTGCGGTCCCCCGATTTTTCGAAAACTTTTCCACCTCCCCGGACGGTAAACGCGTTTAAAAACTGTGCGCTAATTTTTAAATTTCTTCCTCCTCCTCGACGCGGTAATAACGGGAGCGGGAAGAAGTTTGTCCTCGCCGGGAAATAATGGCCGCGTAACTCGATAAGATAAAACGATGGAAAGTTGGGCTACGGTCTAACTTGGCCTAATTTTTCGCTACACCGAATCCACGGAGATTCCTGTCGTTCGGAACGGAAGAAAGATGAGAGAGAAGAGGAAAGAAGGTAGAGCTCGGTTAAAAAACCGAATCGTTACGAATCCTCTCGATGATTAACTCGATTCCATCGTTGCCTCCTCCGTGTTGTCCCGAGAGCGTCAATCGCAAAAACAGAGGAACGATTCGAGCCGAAAGTTTCGCTATAAACTAGGGGAGGGAAGGGAGAAACACTTTTATCGAGCGGCAACACTCGGCCAAGTTGGTCGCGAGATAGAAGAACTCGACTTGCTTCGACTTGCGCCGTTTAACTCTCCGCGTGCGCGTCTAAACTCGCCTATCAAAGTATTTGGAAAAGAAGATAGAAGAAGAAAAAGACTATTGTGCGTTATTGTGCGTTAAATACGATACGCTCGAGTTTTCAAGTTTTAATAGATTCACCGAATCTAATTGCGAGCTCGAGAAAGATAAAAGTGGACGACGGGGAGAAATAACGTAACGAGAGAAGAGAAGAGAAAGAAAGAGAGAAAAGAAGAAGCAAACCTTAACGATTAACGGTATATAAAATCGATCGATATTCGTCGTCGACTGCTTAATTAAAGGGAAGAAATTTATGAAAAGTTTTTTAATTAATTCGAACGATCGGAATATAAACGGAATATTTCTTCAAAGGGCGCGATAAATAAACAATTCCCTTCCAATTTACGCGAAATTCGTGTTTCGAAACGCAACTTTCAACTCGATACTCGTTTTTAAACTTTCTTCCTCCCTTCCTTTCTTTCGAGCTTCGAAGAATTCGTAGAATTTTCATCCGATAATTTCAAAACTTGGATATCTTTCTCGCCATGTTGTTTTCGAGAAAGGGACTAAAACCGCGGTCATTAATTAATCAATGGTTAAATCGAGGGACGATCGATCAACGAACGATGAAGCAAATCGAATCGAACGACGATCGCTGATTACAGAGTTGACCCAGAGATAGTCGAGATATTGCGCGTAATTGCCGATACCAGAAGGTAATAGATTTCTCGATCGGTTTAATCGGCAATAGCGATAACACGGTTTAACTGGAGGCGAGTATCGCCACTGAAACGACTATTAATTTCGAGTAGTGAATTAAAACGTTAATTGAGAAAAGGGAAGGAGGAGGGAGGAGGGGAGTGGCTCTAGGAAATTCCAATTTTCTCGCGCGATAATCGCCAATTTCTTTCTCTTCGTTCGAGATTCTTAATCGACCGAGTGTTTCTTCTCGCCGCTCTCCTTTCTTTCTTTCTTTACATATTTTCTCGCAAGGGAAATTCAAAGATACCGAGCCGATTATTCGCAAAGAAGAAGAAGAAGAAGGAGAAGAAGAAGAAGAAATTGGCCGGTGGAATGTGACGGCAGTAAAGTGAAGTGGAACGTTCGGGAAAAAGATCAGGATGCTCTAAAGGGTGACACCGCTACGCTTATTTGACACTTGGAACGACAAACGGCCACCTTATTACCTTCCCATCTTCCTCCTTGTTCTCGGTCGCATCGCCCTCTCGATATCCTCCGACGAATCGATTTCTGAACGACCGTTCTGACATCCTCCTCCAAGGTCGAGGAATTCGTTTCGCCCCGAGAACAATTCTCGATATAATAAGGCTCTCGTCCAGCGAAATAGTTTGTCCCTTTTCTCCCTCCTCCCCTCCGCTACTTGTCTATTCTTGCACAGATATTTATACACGATGGGATAAAATTAGGTAGAGCTCGATCGAAGAATCGTTTCGAAAAAAAAAACTCGAATCGGTGGAAAGGAGATAAATAACGAAGGAATAACTCGAGAGAGAGAGAGAGAAAGGGAGAGAGAGGCGCGAAAAAGGGTCTGAACCGAAGGGGTGGGAAAAATCGTTGATACCACTTTGGATGTACAGCGGTTGAAACGAAATAAAAAGGACGTATTGAAAAATGGGGGAAAAGCGGGGGACGAATATACACGGGTGGCGCATTGGCTTTCGAAGCGATCGCCAGTGGCGATAAGGACTTCATTGTCTCGGCACCGAATCGAAAAACGAGCGGAACGCTGGTGGATGGATGAAAATGGCGGGAAGAAGGGAAGAGTCGGAGGTTGCGCGGCTGGCTAAACGACCCCCATTTTTTCCCTCCTCTTCTCTTTCTCTCTCTCTCTTGAAACGCGAAAATTCGATACGCGCGTGTTCACCGCAAAATGAGCCAGATGTTAACGCAATTTCCCGCCAAACCCAATCTTTTCTTTCTCTTCCTTTCCAAACTCGAAACTTTGAAAATATTTTGACACTTTGATCGTGGAAATTTAACTCTTCTTACGTATATATATAAAACGTTATATAATGTTGGAATAATTCTGGCGAAATTCTCAAAGTTGTAGAGTATCCTCGATTGTTTCGCTCGATTGTCGGAACTTTGAAAATCGTGCGCCGATTCTTCCAAGTTGAAGCCGCCCCGCGTTTATACGACGTTTTCAGATGTAAATTCGAAGCAGTTTTCGGCCATCGTCACTGCCGAAGACAACACGGAATTGGAATAATGGAAACGCGAGAGAGGCGGGAGGAATACAGTTTGCTTATACAGCGCCGCTCCTAGACAAATTTCACGCTTTTCTTACTTTTCGTATCGACTTTTCCCCTTTGTCTCGCTTATCCAACCACCGGACTCTACTATTCCATCGTTGTTCGATCCCCCCGAACGAGATACCGGTTCCGGATCGATACCATCCGACATCTTGCGCGTTTAATTCCATATTTGTTCGCGACGACGAGTCGAACAGAGGACGAAAGATAACTCGATTTAACAACTAGCTAGGATTCGCCAGCATTCGCCTAGTTTAGACCTCGTCGAGAAACGAGAGGTAAGAGGTGTGTATGTGTGTGCGCGTATAAAGTTTAGCACTTGGTGGCCAACTTTGGGAGAAAATTTGTTTGCCGAAAATTTACATACCGGTTGCTTTCGCGATCGAGACGTACGAAAATATTTCCCCAATTTCTCCGCGCAAGAATTACTCGATCGGCGAAATAATATCGAATTTATCTCCGTCGATCCGTTTCCAAGAGTATCGATAAGAATATCGATTCTTTGAACGTTGATACTCTTAAGAGTCGTTTTCCAAAAACGATAAAGTCGTAAACTGTTCATTCTCTTTTTTCGAAAAAACCAACATATATAAATTCCGTTCGGATGGACGGAACGAACGACGCGTCGTTTCGAAGCAGTTTCCTTTATGTAAATTGTATGCATGGCTGATAATAGCGCGAATATCGGAGAATTCCATTAGCCGCGCGTCCTATTTCCTCGTACTCCCCCTCCCGCGCTTCTTCGACTAGTTTCCTCCTCGCACGTCCCATTTTCTTCCTACCCCCGCCGCGTAAGAAAGGAAGAAGGAGGAAGACGAAACGAGTCTTACCGGGTTGAAAGCCATATTAATAGTCGCCACTTAAGAGTTTCATTAAGTCGCAACCGCTCGATCACTGCCTACCCGCAGCTACAACTTTCCGTCCACCTTTTAACCATCCAAGCCTCCTCCACTTTCGATCTTCCAGAGATCGTCTTCCCTTATTTTTTTTTTTCCACCCTCTTCGTCGGGGAACGCCGCGTGGTCGGAAAACAGGGCGGTGGTATTCACCTTGTTCCGTCCTCTGTAAACAGGGGAAAGGGGAGAGGAGAGGAATGGAACGGGAGGGCATTCATCCCTCGACGAATTTTGCCGGTTTCTCCCCCTTTCAAATTTTTGTCGGCGCCCGTCACACAGGGGCCGCCTTAACGTCTCGTTAACCGTCGTCCACCGTTTCAATTTTTCCGTGCAATTTTTTTCGTCGTCGTGCGCGATAATACGCCTAAACACGGCAGCAGGAAGAGGAGGAGATCGGTTGCAAGAGAAATCGTGAAGAGAAGGACAGGAGGAAGGACACAAGATTCCGACGGCGCTCGTTTTTCAACCATCCTTTCCTCTTTCGAAATATCATCGCCCCAATTTTCATCTCCCCTGCTCGAAGAATTCGAAGGTACGTACATTCGAGTACAGGATGGATAGAGCGTTACGTCTCTATCCATCTCCACCTTTCTCTCTATTAAGGGTAGAAAAATTTACGAGCGGCCGCGCGTCGGTGATCGAGGTGGGTGCATCTAATGGCCGTTCGTTCCCGTGCAAGCCCATCTATATCGTTGAGAGAACGTCCTTCTCTCTCGTTTAAGGAAACTCGCGAGAACAAGGCGATTCGGGATGGGGAGGGGGAGCGTATCTTACCGGTTCGACGTGATTTAACGTTGTTACCCCGATCGAATGTCCGACTTTTTTTCCCTAACTCGTTCTATCCTTCGAGAAAGATGAGCAACTCTCTCTCTCTCTCTCTTTCTCTCGAATACGCAAATAGAAAAAGATTGGTTTGAAAGATAAATATTAGGATACTTTCGATATCTTAACCTCGTCCCAAGGAAACGTTTAAAGGTTTTAAAGTTCGAACACGCGTGATAAAGTAGACGAGTTATAAAATTGAACGTAATTTTCGACGACTCTGGGAAGGAGAGGAAATTCCAAAAGACTTTCCTAAGAAGTTTAGTGTAACGCGTTTAATCGAGCAAATTATTGGGTTGGCAACTAAGTAATTGAGGATTTTAGTTGAAGTTGATGACGACCTAATCAAAGCAATAATCGATCGTCATAGTACAACTCGTGAGATTGCAGAGAAGCTTCGTGTATCGCATACATGCATCGAAAACCACTTAAAACAACTTGGCTATGTTCGAAAACTCGATACATGGGTTCCTCGCGAACTGAAAGAAAAGCATTTAACGCAACGCATTAACAGCTGCTATTTGCTAAAGAAACGTAATGAAAATGATCCATTTTTAAAACGACCGATAACTGGCGATGAAAAATGGATTGTTTACAACAATATCGAGCGGAAAAGATGGTGGAGCAGGCCACGTGAACCAGCTCGAACAACATCAAAAGCTGGTATTCGTTGAAAGAAGGTTTTGTTACCAGTTTGCTGGGATTACGAAGGAATTGTCTATTTTGAACTCTTACAACCCAATCGAACGATCAATTCTGTCGTCTACATCGAACAACTAACGAAATTAAACAATGCGGTTGAAGAAAAGCGGCCCGAATTGACAAATCGAAAAGGTGTTGTATTCCATCGTGACGATGCAAGGCCACGCGCATCTTTGGTCACTCGACAAAAATTATTGGAGCTTGGTTGGGACGTTTTGCCACATCCACCATATAGTCCTGACCTTGCACCATCCGATTACTTTTTGTTTCGATCTTTACAAAACTTCTCGAATGGTAAAAATTTCAATAACGACGATGATATCGAATCGTACCTGATTCAGTTTTTTGCTAATAAAAACCACAAGTTTTACGAACGTGGGATTACGATGCTGCCTGAAAGATGGCAAAAGATCATTGATCAAAATGGGCAATGCGTTACGGAATAAAGTTATTTAGTTCCATGAAAAAATTGTCTTTGATTTTCTAAAAAAAATCCGCAATTACTTAGTTGCCAAGCCAATATTTATTCCTCGTTCAAATTTTTTCGTTCGAATTTGGTTGAAAAACGAGAGAGAATCTTAGAGTCTAGATATTGGCGTACAAGGTGGTCCAATTATCATTCCGGATGCCACGTTGGCGAGCATTGTTGTCCACCGCGGGAATAATTGAGCGGTGAACGCGTCGCGGCGAGAATAATGCGCCGTCTAATTATACCACCGCCGAAATTGCATCGTTTTAATCTCGCCCGATTACCGCCCCCGTCTCGTCCGAGTTGTCCGAATGTTTCTGCCGATTGTAACCCGCCTACGCTTGTTCGAATTCGAAATTCAATCGTTAACCGATCTTTGCATTTCGAGCATCGATTTACGAAACGCTCCATTTTCAACGCGTGTGCTCCAAATATATTTAAATCCGTCGCTTTTCGTTTGTCGTTAATTCGATGGATTCGCGAGGAGGAACGAACTGCCGGTTTATTATTTCTTTCCTGTTTTTTCTTTCCTTTCCTTTTTTCCCATCGTCGCGTCCAAATCAAATTTTTACCTCGCGTCGAGAAATACCCAATTTCGAATTTATTTCGTTTAATGAATTTCGCGGCGTTAAAGCGTTTATTAGTTTATTCGTTTGCGTGTTCGGCCTTTTGTCGTAGTTGGAACGAGGGAGGAGGAGAGAGAGAGAGAGGGAGAAAGGGGAAAACGGATTGAATTTATCAACGAAATAAACAGGTATCCGTTAACGACAGGTATGTACGAACTTGGGAAAAATCTGTGGGAAGATCGCGTACAGAAAGTCGAGATTTTTCCCTCGAATATTGATTTTGAAGGAAAAGAATAGAGATCTTTGTCCGTTTCCTTCCTTTCCTTCTTCGTTCGAATTCGTAAATAATAAACGCCGGTTTGATTAATCTCTCTCGCGATGAAAATAACGAAACTAACGAATTATTTTATTATTAAATGAAAAAAGAAATAAAGAAAGGGAAAAAAAGAGAAAGAAGAAGAAGAAAATCGGAAAAGTAAAAGGATCGTATATAAAGTTTTTACTTTTGAATCTTTAAGAAGTTTACAAGATTTTAGTTTTAGCTTCTTGAAGGTATGCTTTGCTGTCTGAGCCAATAAAGGCCAGAATATAAGTTTATAATGAAGAAACTTTCTTGCCAGAGGTTAAAAGTATTAAATTCGAAATAAGAACAAGCTAGCTTCGTTTCTTCTTCGTTTCTTTATAAAACGTATCGAAATTAACAAACGATTATTATAACGGTATAGATCGTATTTCCCTCGGTTTTAAAACTTTCGTCCGATTCCTTTCGATACTCGTCGCGAAACCGATCGATCGTTCATTTAAAATTTCGAAGAAATTATTATAAATTACTATAGCTTCTTTTGAAAAAAAATTTTTTCAAAAGAACGACCAATTCCGTAATATCCGTTCGAAGAAGAAACTTTCCACGTGAAATTTAAAAAAAAAGAAGAAAAAGAAAGAAACGTTTTATCATCATCGTTTCTCCATGTTGAAATTTTATATACTCGAAGGAAGCGAAGTAATTGAAGTTACGTTACGCGTAAAACGCTTATATCATTAACCACGTTCAAACGTTTCATATATACATATATATATACTTCAAAGCATTCCAATTTTCATAAAACCAAATCACGCCTCGTTAAAGCATTAATTTCGAGAGAGATAGAAAAACGATTTCGCTTTGAATTTTCACCAAGGTTGAAATCGAATTACGGTCGATTTTTAATTCGATACATTTATTTATAATTCCATCCCTCGAGTCATTCAGTGGTTTATCCCCACTCCGAAATATCGTTCAGCCGATATTTTCCTCGGTTGGAACCGTATCCGGGAATCGTTGATTGACAAAGATCCGGGAGAATCGATTTATCGGGGAATCTTGGCGCGATTGACCGTGTCGCGGTGAAAGCGTTCAAAGATATACCCATCGTGTATATCCACCGTGAACGCGCGCATGCGCCCTCCTCTCGTTACAAATACGAGTAGCGCTAAGCTATTCCCGATATTACTATTTAGTCGCGAAACCGCAAACCAAAGGACTGTTCAAAGCGTTGCGCAAGTTATTGCTTCGTACCTTGTTCACGTGAGGTCCGCCGCGTATCGGCTCGTGCGTGCATCGTGAAACCGCAGCATTCGCCATCTCTCTCCCTCTCTCTTTGTTCCGCGCGAGGATGCGTTCGAGAACGCGTACATCGTATTCGTCGAGTAAACGGAGATCTGTAAAGAATAACGAGAGGAAATTACAAGGGAGAATAATGGTCGGAGAGATCGATGGATATCGACGATGCTCCAATTCCTTATAAATCATGGTTGGCGGCACGTGATGTAGGAAAAGTTTAAGGGCATCGGACGTTATTGGAATTTACCGGGCCGAAAATTGGGACGCGATTTTCAACCCTTTCCTAATCTCGATCTTCGAGATTTACGCCTCACTCTTCTCTTTTTTATCTTCCCCTATGATCGTCCATATTTTTCTATCGGTTAATTCTCGCGAAACTAATAAAGCACGGAGAAAGATTTATTCGAAGCGACGGAGATAAAGGCATCGTGTTTGTACGGATACGGCTACGTGCCGAGCATCGAGATAGGATCGCTTCTTTCTTGAGAGGTTGAGAAAAATCTGACGAGCGGATAAGTAAAAAGAAGGGAGAAGAGAAAAGATTCGAAACGAAAGCGACTCGATAGATTTGGGAACAACGCTCGTCTAATTTCGAGTAGACCGATAATTTTGCAATGGTAATACGGTTTGTTCGATGTATAACGCAGTAATGCACTGCATGTGTTATTACTATACCGTATTATTACGCGGACTGCTTTATTAAATCTTGTTACGCGGTAAAGCCGCAAACTGCTACTGCGTTATAATTCAATTTCACGTAGAAAGCAAGTCCATTAGTCCGCTACTGACACATCCGCTATCGAAATGAAAACGGGAACATTTTCCTTTCCACCACTTTTTCTCCGATAACAATCTACGCTTGCATCTATCTATCTATCCTTCTTCTTTTCCTATTACACGCCAAATATTTCTCTGCTTATTCTCGTTCAATGCTTATTAATTCGTCTCCAAGTTTTTCGTAATTTTTCGTATACGTAGAATAATCGAGAAGAAAAAAGATGACAATAGAATAGGAAGAGGAAAGAAGAAGCTCGTTTGATAAATTTATGCTCGTTTAAAAGATACTCGTACGAATTAACGTCGATATAATCAGCGCACAAACGGTATAATCACTTATGTTGGTTAAATATGTACAATATCATCGAGCGGAACTACATCCCCCTCCGCGCGCGTTTACGAATTCATGGAAAATTGCGTGCATGCACAAGCGGGAAACAAGCGGATATTCGGGCGAAATGTTGAAATACGATTCAACCGTTAGGTAAAAAATAATAGAAAGTAATTATCCGAGTGCGTGGATTAGCGCAATTATAAATATTCCCGAACTGTGAATCTGTTTCTGATACCGTTTCTTTTTTTTCCTTCGAAACGAAAAATCACCGAATTAACGAACAATTAGTCCGAGCGCCGTTGTTATTCAAATGCGCCGTATCGATTAATAATTTGGCAAGGATATTCTCGATACTACGAGAAAAAAAAGGAAAGCGCGGGAAAACCTATTCGAATGCAGTTTCCAAGCCCGTGCGTCGCATTAGAATAATTACACGCAGTGAGCCGCGCGTCGCCTTTCCTCGGTTTTCGATCGAATTCGAGAGAATACGGGAAAGAAGGAAGAAGGAGAGGAAGGCAGATGCGGAGGAACAAATGCCGCGCCACAAATTCTCAATCACGCGAGTTACGTTCCTCTTGGGTTTTACCCCCTTTTCTTACCTCGTTCAACGTGTAAAATGGAACGATGTCTGAAACGAATAATAGGTTTAAAGGAGAAAGAAAAAGAGAACAATCGCTTCGCTAATTATCGTGTTTTTAGGAAGGAAGAATGGAACGAGAGAACGATCGTTGAAACGTTGCGTACAACGGGGAAATACGGTTTAAATATTTCAACCGATACAACACGATTTATCGAAATAAATCGGGGGGAGAGAAATTTTCGCGCGCTACAAATTATAATTAAACGAAACTGAATGAATTTACGATATAAAAACTAATAACGATCGATCGAATTTTTATCTCTCCTATCGTATTTTTTGTATTTTTCAATATCTCTTCGCGATTATCGATATCCATATCCCAACGAAATTGCTCGTAAAAAAAATCTTCCAGGATTTACAAATTTCAAAAGAGAAAAGAAAATAGTAGAAAAATTTCAAAAAAGTACAAATACAAGAATATCGGTCGAAAGCGTTTAGTTTTCTAGGGAAAACTGGCACACTGGAATCGTGGACGACAAGAGGACAGATGCGTGAAAGGATGTAGCGCATCCTTTGTACCAACTCGAATCTCCCTGTCCCGCTTTGCCCTTTGAGGTTACGCTACTTAGAGCGCGTATTAGAGAGCGTGTCGAGGTGGAAAAAGCAAAGATCTCTTCCGGCCGAGTGAAGTTTGCCTCGCAACTTTCCTTCCATCGAGTTTAAAACCGTTGCCGATAGAACTGGAATTTTATTCCAAACATTTTAATCGCCCTTAATGTAACGCGTCGCATTTCTATCCGTCGAAAAGAGCAATTTGTTAGAATTTAATGAATTCGATCGCCAAAATTTCCAAATTTTCACTCACTAACGGTTATGAAACGGCGAGCGTTTTATCGTAAATGAAAGCATACATTGCGAGATGTATCCGTTAATCGGCAAGTTGTGATCCGTCACCATTCGTTTCGTCGCCATCGAATCGACTCGAATTGTTAAGTTTATCCCTGCGTTGTATCCAAAGAGTTAAGAGATTCTCGTCGAATTAATCTTCCTCCTTCTCCATCCTGATCGGATTCTTAATTCCTTAGAAATATTTTTGTTTTCAAAGTCGAAGCGATATACAAGAAGACTTGGAGAAGCTTAAAATCGTCAAGTATTACACGATGGACGATGGAAAACAGGGGGGTGAATATAGCAGTAGGAACTGGAGGAGAAGCACGAAAGAGCCCGCGGCCCTGTTTAACGAGTAAAGTCGGTATAACCTCCGTAGGTTTCGCTATCGGCCGCCAACCCTAGTAGATCCAACAACTTCGAGACCAACTAACCGACCCGTCAAACTTGCAACATTCTTTCTTACGTTCCTTTAATAAAGCTTTATCCGTGAAAAAAGTATTCCACTTCTCTCCCTCTCTTCCATCGACCGGATCAACCTTTCTCATCTTCTCGGTTTATAAATTTTTATCGAAACGGAATCGTAAAAAATAATATAGATAGATCCGTTCTTTTCTCTTAATAACTTGATAATTTAATTTAATTTACTAGATTTTAACGTCGTTAAATTTCCTTTATTTCTGCGTGTGTTAGAAATTGAAAAATTGCGAACAAAAACAACGTTTTTATCGTAATCTTCTATCCCGCTATGATCGAAGGATATGGTTAGATGGATCACGGTTATATCCCTCCACGATTTAATTATTTTTGTAGTCGGACACAGTTCGACTCGCGTTCGACTCGATACGTCATACGCGAATGAAAGGACGCAACTGAAAAAAAGGAAAAAAAGAAGAAAGAGGTACGCGGCCCGAATTGATGCATTAATTTCGCGAAATGATGCGCCTATATTAGCAGGAGGAGAGGCCAGCCTGGTGTAAAAAGCATCGAAGCATCAAAGCATGAAAGCGCGTTCGAAGCGGGCAAAGTGATAGCTGCGAAACAGTGGGCGGGAGTACTGGGTGAAAAAAATTCGCATCGGGGATAATCACTGGGATATATTTATCAAAAATAAGGCGCGTTGAAGAAAAGGGGGCTTAGGTCGAGTATTTTATAGAATAAGCCATCTTCTCGGCGGGCAAACGAAGACGATCTCGCTTCGAGAATTTTCCATTTTTTTATCGGCTCGTTACGTACGTTTGCAGATACGTCTAGCAGGATTAGCAACCCTTTATCGTATGTCCACTTTAAAAAATAACTTTCGTGCTTTGATAAAAAAACCCTGTCCCTGTTTGGAGGGAAAATATATTTTCGCCGGTAGAAATTGCGTTTCCTCTTATTATCGTATTGATGAACGAAAATTGAATTCCTTCTCTTCAAAGTTTACAAGCTTTCTCCGATTGTGGGAAACGTTTTAATGGCTCTTTGTATCGTACGATCGATAGATGGCGTGTTTTCATAAAAGAATCGCACGGAACTTGTCATTTCCAAGATGAATCGTTCTTCTCATTGTCACGATTGTATTGTGATATCCATCCTCGATGCAATATATCCACGCGAGCATCCATTATTCTCTTAGTCGAAAAAGAATTTCGAATTTATTAAGAAAATTTACTATTATTAAATTTATTATTAATCAGAAACGATAGAAAGATGACGAGGGTGGAGAAAGATCGGTTATCGTTGCGAAGGCGATATCTCGTAACACGCGCGCGCCTGCTGTTTTCATCATAATAGCACGTACGAGTCTAGGAGGGGCTGGAGGGGATGGTACGAGAGAGCATACGCCGCCCGCTACCCACCACGAGAGGGATGAATTATCGCGCCTGGTAACCGAGTCGAAAGTTCTCAATTCCCATTAAGCGAGGCAGCCGGCCAGAAACCGATAGGTTAGTCGGTGAACCTGCTGAGAATCCCCGGTGCTCAGACCAACTCGGTGACTACGGCGGTATCGGCTCGGCGTGGAACATCGGCAACCAGGCGCCAACGGGCCGATCGCTTGCGTCCCTCCGACAACGCCGATAATAATACCGTATCGAATCCATCCGCCGGTTATATCTGTGATCGCGCGACAGCGCTTTTCTTTTCCACCCGCGATCGCTTAAATTATCTCGTTGAACGATTGATCCGAAAAACTCTAATAATAAAACGCTGCGAGAGGATTGGCATAATTCTAGAATCGATCAGGAGGATAAAATTTAGGAGGAACGAACTGTTAATTGATTAAATGGAGCGTCGGTGGGCGGATAGTTGTTAACGGAATTGTTAACGCGCCGTTGTCGCTTCTTCGACCCTCGTCAACGTTGCCTCGCCTCTTCCCATTCCTTTACCGCTGTGTATACACGCGTATACGTATATGAGCGATCGAAATACACGTGTCTTCGATATACAATAATAACAAGATCGAACGAGCGTTCTTTTTTATCGGGCGGATTCGCAAACGTTTCTCTCCGACGGAAAACGAACGAAATCCCGCTACTTTCATTCGGTATGTAGGAATTCTAGTACATAGGTGGATAGGGTAGGTACGTGGCGGCGCATAGAATAGATACGGAGGAGAATGTATAGAAGCTGTTGCGTACAAGCAAGAACGCGCACAATTCCATGCTCGTTGCTCGGTTTTAAGGTCCGTCCGTTTCGTTCCACGTCGCTTCGCTCCGCTTACGAACGCGTTTAAGGGTCAGACGCGGCGCAACTTTTGTTTTCCGCTCGTTGATTTCAATATCGCGCCACCAAATAAACGCTCGTTTCGGCTCTACTTTACGTATTCACGATCCCACGCCAAACTCTGTGCGCGTATTCATCCATTCGTCCCTTCGTCAAAGGGAAAACAGGCGTCGGATCGTATCTCTCGACTCTTCTTCGGTTAGATCGTTCCTCGAACAAGAATTAAAAAAACCGCTGTCCACGCGTTCGTCATCGATCGATATCCAGGGACGAACGTAAGTGGTGCGCTGTTGAAGTTTCATTCGTGTTCGAAAATGATCCCTCGGAAGAGCGTTCAACGTCGCTTTTTATCTCATCTCGATGCGTGGGCGGACACTCGCGACCCACTCCTACCTACATTTTTTTCCTCGCAAGAATCGCTCGTCTCGTCGAGTTTCGGATAGCTTCGGTAAGCGAACGAACGAACGAACGAACGGGGCAAGCATCACGGCGACGGTGAAACGATGAAAAATTACGTTTCGCTTTACGCGACGATATCTCGACGACCGAAACTCGTATCGGGATAAATCGAGAGGCGTTTTAAAGGGGAAAGTTTCGCGCTTCTGACCATCTTTCGTTCATCGGGCGGAGATCATTATTTTCCAAGTTACGGCGATTCGAACGTTTTCGCAATTTTAATACGACTCGTCGTTCGAACGGTTCCGAGATAAATTACCGAGTTTTTCGGGCGAAACGAAATTATACACGATCCGTTTCAGCTCGCTGGAACGACGCGTATGTTGTTTTTTCGTCCCCGTGTTGCGTTAATACATAATGCATCGAACAATAGGTTTAGCTACACGCTATATTTACACCTGATTTGTCGCGCGTTCTATCCAACTCGGTTGCCACTGTTGCTGTCAGCATAGTCACGCTAGTTTAGCTAGGCACAAACTTGAAGCGTAGTTCATACGTGCGCGTTCGTGAATACCTCGCCGTGCCTTGCCGCACGAATACTTAATACCATAATCTTATAGGATAAACAGGGAACGCGCGTAAATACGGATACATTCGTGTACAATACGCGCGTACGTACGAATACAAACGAAACGTACGGAATCAAAGTTATCGTTGTAAAAACGTTTTTACATATAAATATATATACATATATATTTACGAATATTATACTCGATTCGAACTCGTCTGATTCGCGTTATCGCGAGGGATAAAACATCGTAATTCTAAAAGTTGTTTTGACAATTATATCTGGTTTTTAATCCCCCCACCTTCCCAACGTTTTATCCAACGTTTTATCGAGTATCAATTGATATTTCCGTCCGTTTCGATACTTCGATGCTTCGTCGTTTCTCCCACTCGTCAAATTTTAGTGTTTAAAAAATGGGATCTAAAAAAAGAGAAGTACATTTTCATAGATAGATCCATATTTTTTTCGATAGTGTAACGAACGGATAAAAATATGTTTCTTCTTCTCTTTCCTTCTTTTTTTTTACATCTCGAACGAGGCGATATTAGGATTAAAAGAAAGAGCAAATTTATAGTAACGGTATCAAAATTATTTCGTAGCGGTTAAAGTGGCGAGCACGCGTTGCCTTTGGCTATTTTTTCAACCTGTCCGAATTAAAAACCGTTTCGATATATTTTTCCTCTTCGGAAATTTCCCCAGAATTCGATACCGCGTTTCGATGATTGCTACGAATTTTTCGTAAAAAAATTTCTCTCTTAATCTTACCTTAATAATCATAAATCGGAACCAATCCACTTCTCGTCTCTCTCCAACGCCTTTCGATCGCACGTTTCACATTTTTCTTTTTTTAAGACGAAAATGAGAAACGTTTTACTCGATTATCATCGAATATCGAATTTTCGAGGAAAAAAAAATCGTACACTTTACAGACAGTGGTAAAAATGAATAAAGTAATGAAAAAAAGTCTGCAAATTCGTCAAATTCGAGGCGTCGATTAATTATTATTATTTTTTTTTTTTTTCACGGAACATCTTTTCGTCGCCGCGCTATTTGTATATGAACCCGGGGACAAAAGCGGGGAACAGTCAAATGCAAGCAGGCTCGATTAATGGCGCGTAATAAATCTATCGTCGATTTCGCCGGCTGAACGACGTTATTTTGCCAACAGTGCGCCGCGCTCTCCTTTATTATTTCTCCCATTTAAACGCGCACCACCGTCGTGTCTGTAAGCCCACCCCCTCCCTCGCATTGATATTTCCTCGATGCGAATGTCCACGAAAGAATATTCCCGATATTTCGAGCGTACTTGCTCCACTCGTGCGCCGCATGCAAACTCGTGTTTCCAATCATAACAAATACAATCCACCTGCTATAATAACGTATCATCGTTTTCTTCTTCTTCTTCTTCTTTTTAGTTTTTACTTAACCAACCACCGATAGATATTGTTCGCGTTGGATGAAAAAAGAAAACGAGAAAAAGAAAAATTCTTTCCCGGCCAATCGAAATTAATAATCGCAACGCGAAAAATTCCAGACAGATTGATCGAATTCCCGGCTCTAATGACCGACGTGATCGCCCAATGAACGAAAGAATGGAAAAAAGGCCGTTAATCGGTGAAGGATGATGGAAAAACCGAGAGTTTGAATAGATAATAATTATAAAAATCGTGAAAGGGAAAAAGGGAAAGGGGTTCTTTATTGTCCCAATTTTTCAAACTTTCGTGCTTTTTCCTTCCCTTTCTCGTCGCTCCTTTTCGAGAAGGAAGTATTCGCGATACTTTTAGCAAACGCGCTGACTCCACGCGTTTCCCTCCACACTCGATGAAAATCGGTGTGCACATTTCAAAGTGTATATTCTTTGAATCGTGCATTCCTTTTCGAACAATCGAATGGCGCGCGCAAGCATTCGACAAAAGGAGACGGATCGTTAGAGTGAAAGTTAGAATTACATTCGAATCGTTGCGACGATGATTTCGAAATATTCGTTCGAGAACGAAGAGGAAAAAAAGATAAGAGGATCGATATAAATTTGCCTCGTAACGATGTTACGCGTGTACAGTACGTAGGATAGCGAAAACAGCGAGCATTTTGAAAGCTTATTTAAATACAAACGCGCGGAACAGTTCCTCTCCTCGAGTTAAAATCCAGTTCGTATTCTTGAAAGGTGAACGGCAAAAAAGTTCAACTTGGTAAGCAATTTGCAATTCTTTTGAATCGTGCCCGGCACACGGTCTGATTTTAACCAATTCAACGACGTAGCATGCATACCGCCGTTTATTCCAACAATCCTTTTCTCCCCGATTCTTCCTTTGCCTTTCTCCTTCCTTCTTACTTTCTCCCCTTTAAAAATTAAATTAACGACGACACTGTACGATACAAGACACAGATGATTACCTAACCTTATATATATATTTATCATTTCCATTGTGCGATAACTTTCAATTTATATCCATTATACACGATACAGCATAGAAACGTGATAAATATTTAGAGAAAGTATAAATTTTGCGGGAGGAAAGGAAGTTGATTTATTGGACTGTTTTTGTATCGATCGATACGAGGGTATCGAATTTTTTTCGATAAAAAATCGGGATGATAACAAAGATCGGATAGTTATTAGAAACGACAGAGCGTATACACACGTACGTTGCGCGCGTGTACGTAACGAATGCGCCGACAGATGGGTATCTCTTACCGTAGCCGCCATCGTTCAACGTATTCGAATACGAGATCGAGTTTCGCTACATCTTACTCGGCCATTATCGAAATCAACCGCGTAGACTCGAATCGCCGAAATTAATTACCACTCTTTTTAACGAGAAAAGAAAACGTGCGTATTTTTCCAAGAAGCTCCAGTTTCCTTTACTTTCTATTTTTTAATAAATAATTATTTGCAATGGACGGAGAATTTTCGATAGGACTATCATTCTCCAAAACGGATCCACTTTATCGACAATGAATCAGCTTGATTCAATTCCTAATGTGTAGAAAACGAATACGTAGCTTAAATTTATTCATAAAAGGAAAAGTGTACGAATCAACGTATCCTTCCACGAAAGCAAGATTCGTTTAAAAATTAAGCATCTCTCGTCCTGGTTGTTATATAGCATTTAAATTTTATATATCGATGCGACGAATTCTTTGAAACTGGTGAGAAGAAGGAAAGGAAAGAACATTTCGGATATCGATCGAAATATACGTTTTTATCTACGGCGGGTAATTATAGGAAGTTGTAAGTGCTTGGACCATTTTAATTTTCACGGAGACTCTTATTTCAAACCGTATTATAACTCTATTGAAATGGAAAAAATATTGAGGAAATACGCAGGCGAAAAGTAGAATGGGAGTCGATGATACGCGACCAACGTACTTATTACGTAATTAAGCCTCGATGCATTCTCTTCCGGATAGAGGAGGAGGAGGAGGAGGAGGAGGAGGAGAATGGTAATCGTTGTTACGATACTAATTATGCACCGTTGGCGAAAAAACAAAGGCGAATTCGAAATAGAAGATCGTCGAGGGAGGTACGTGCATTATCTAGAAGAGAATATTACTTCCGTTTAAAGCTTTTTTTCCAGCCCCGCACTCCTACTTATATCTGCATTATCGTCATTTTCCTTTCCGTTTCTTTAATCTTTACCGTGATTTAACGCGACGATATTTCCACCAGCAAACAGACATGACTCGTTTATCGATCGATCGATCTTTTAACATCATTCGTGTTAAAAATTTTTATTATTTAACGAAGCCTCAGCGTGCATTCACATTTTCAATCTCGCGATAGCACATAAGTGAAGAATGCATTCTCGAAGACAAAAACTTTAAATTAAGATGTAACTTTGTTTTTATAACAATCTAACCTTTTCGTGTCAATCGATTTCATAAATAGATTTTCTCTCTTTTTTTTTTTTGAGAAATTTAGGAAAAAATTTAATTCGATTCGTGCAATTTCGTCGTAATTAACTTATATATATATACAGTGGAGAAAAGAAATGGATGGTAAGGGAGAGAAAGATAATGAGAACAAAGCGGCGCAAAGTATTACCGTGTACACCATTGTCGTCGTCCGCTTTAATATTTCTCACTACATTGGTAATTGGTAAAAGGTAAAAGCTTAATAATAACTAGCGACAAAGTCTAATTAGCCGTAAGCACTTTAATTCCACCAACTTTCTATAGTTTTCCATCGATTATTCTTCGTGCAATTGTATCGTTGAGATTTCATTTCTTTATTTCTAATCTTATTCGATCTCCATATTTCCAAATTTCGTTATTCGTGAAAAATTATGCTTTTATATATGTATAATTGTTGATAAAATTTCAGTTTACACTGTATCCGATTACCATAACAATTTCCAAGTACACGTTTACAACAACGCTAGCGGCTAATCGTAGAAGATGATATTCAAATGCATATTTCAACGAAATCGAACGAATTATTAAATTCCCTTCATCTACGATCTTATTCCCTCTTCCTCGCTTCATTATTACATCGTCGTTTCATCCTTTGTTATTACCTTTGTCCGTAATATCGAGATATATATATATTTTAATCTTTGCTTCTTTCTTCGCCGGGATTAACAATTCCATTTACCAAGTTTCGATTTTGCGGCGGAATTTGCGGCTTGCAGATCGAGAAATACGTGTAAAATAAACCCATCGAGCGAGAGAAATAAACAGAATTAAAAGAAATTCTTGCTCTCGTTTCTTGAAAGAGAATCGGTAGAATCGTTCTTCTTTATTTTTCAATTTCAATTGCTATTCAATAGAGAGAGAGAGAGAAAAAAAATACTACAAATTTTCTTATTTCGTAAGAATAATATATATTGTAATTTTTAAAATTATATGCTTGATAACCATCTCAAATTCATAATACGTGAAATAACAGTGCTATTGATAACAAAAGAACTAGAATACTCTAGATAATTTATACTATAATACGAATATATATATAAAACTAGAAAATAAATCAAACGGAATAATCATCCTGAATTTATATCTTTCATAATATTTGGACAATAACGATTTATCGTAAGTAATTGGAAATTTTCTTTTCCTTCGAAATATTCGAAATCTCACACTCATACGATCCACTTTATTCTCCCCTCCTCTTCGACGTATTTCTATAATATATTCCGTATATTATTTACGTTAATATTCGGCCATTGTTACTCCGAATTATTACTCGATATTCGTACATCTATTTAAATATCGCATCGCGATATTATGGAAAATACGAAAATACGTTTATTCCACTTTGTAACTAACCAACTTTTTTTTTTTTTTTCGTAACGATCGTATTTATTCGGATAATAGACTCGAATCGAAGGATTATTACGTTCTCGCGTGTCATTATTCGAAACATTTTACGAGAGACATTTTTACCTATTAAAATTCGTAAAAAAAAAAAAAATACTTTACGCATCGATTATATTACGCGTGTAATTTCATTTCGATATGTTTTCCCATATTCTCGAAACGTTCTCTTGGAAGCCTGGCCAGCCACGTTATAACGATAAAAAAAAAAACACACTTTTAAAATTTATCGTACGGATAAATATCATCGATCGATTTATATATATATATATATTCGAGGGGGAAAAAATCAGGAATGAATTCGCGTAGCGAAAAAGTAATTCGTCAGATTCGCAGGATGGTTAATCCATTTACCGTTTAATCGCGCGTAATTCGGCGAATAAAAAGTAGCAAGCGTCCCGTACATTATCCATAACGCTGTCCCTTAATCACACTCGCCGGTACGCGTGTATAGATAGTAAAACGGATAGGAAAATGAGTGCCATAAAGCACGATACGGTGTGGAACGTTATCGGTTGGGGGGAGGGAAAACAAACTATATTCCTGTGTGTCGCCCGGTCGATAATTATCGAGCATCGATTTCGATCGAGAGTTTAAATTCGAAGTGCTCGCTTTTAATTCCAGTTTCACTTCCGCTCCCGTTTAATAAAATCGCACTCAAACGTATCTTCAAATATCTTCGAATTTATTATTAACGCTTCCATTTCTCGACAATTCATCAAATTTTTCTTTTTCGAATCTCGAACGAGTTTACATTTTTGGAAATTTTGAAAATTTTTCTCGAAGGAGAGAATCGATGATTTTTAAAAGAAAGGAGGGAGGGAAGAATTGCGTTCAACTCGGGTAAGCAGAAGGGAGTAAAGTTAAAGGACGAGATGCTTTCAGAGCGAAGGAAGGAGGGTTGGATATTCGGAAAAGTGGCGACGGAGAAAGAAATTGGGCTGCTTGATCGTCCGGGTTGATTGCGATCTTAATGACTTGATCGATAGCCGATAGATCATAATTGATATGATTACTGCACCGACCCCGGGGTCGCTTGTTAATACGTTCCGTATTTACGAGGGCGGACGATGCGCAGACTGTAATCAACCGCCGATTGTTTATCGGCAATCAGTCGCCGGTCTACGATTGCCAATCATCTCGTAATTCGCCATTTGTAATTGTAACGCATCTACCCTCCCCCCTTGTCGTTTCAAACGTCACTGATTTTCAATATATACGCATATGTATATATATATATATATATATAATCCTTCCATTGTTCGAAAAAGTATAAATTGTCTCGGTTCGATCCGCGTTTCCTTCGTTATCGTGACTTATTTACTCGCGGATAACGTGATATTTAATATCAATCGCTGTCCATTAACGTCCGAGATTAAGCCTCGCTCCCTAAATCAGCGCTGCCCGTTCCTCGCAACCGAGCTTACCGAGCTTTCCGTACTTTATCTTCGTTACCATGCCACGGCAACTCGACTGATGCGTATATATATATATATTCGATATATACGAGTTTTCCACTCGATGTCCTTTCTAATCAAACTTTATACGTTTTATATATAAATCGTTTAAAAAATGTTTAATCGATGAATTACGAAAAATAATCTTTCTTCATCGAACGTCGCGCGTTTTTGCTAACCGAAATATCAAACTGACGTATTATTACGTAATATTGTTATATATATATTTTTCTTAAAAGTAAACACGTAAATTTATCGGGGAATGGTATTTTTGGAAAACGTACGGATGGGAAAAGGATCGGATCGTTTGGCGCAATAGCGCGCCTTTCGTATTATAAGAAATCGATTTATCGAATTTTCCTCTCGAGATTGGATGGCAAGGAGGGATCGAGGAGAAGTCGTCGAGTACGGAATAATTCGTGAAGGCCTTAAGGATGCATAGAGTTTGAAAGCAGTCTAATACGTTCCGAGGACCATTGGGATATCCGCGTTTCATCCGCGTTTCATTCGAAATCAATTAATCATTATCGCGTCGGACGGCAACGTCTTTTCCTATAATAAATCAAACGAAACAATCCCGTTTATCTCTAACTTCTCGAACTCTCCCTCTCACAATCGTACATTATAAAATTTTCCCACTCTTTCCGTTACGAGAAAATTAATCCCAATTTTTATTCGTGAATATATTATTTTTACAGATGATAAAAATGAATATAAATATCTAAAATAAATCGTATACGGGACGCATACGAAGCGTGATCATAGATAAAACATAGATGCGTTCACGCTGAATCCGAAATGGAAACGGCCGATTGTCGCGGAACGACTTCGGCTAAAAGTCGATGAAAAAAATATACGAAATATAGAATTTTAGATACGAGCGATCAAGAAGAAAAATAGAATCGCGCTTTATAAAATAGCGTGATAAGAAAAGAAATTTATTTATTTATTTATTTATTTATTATCGTAAGGAGAGGATCAAACATTCGGCTTTGATTAGTCGGTGAAAAAAAATACCAATTACCAACCCGCTAGCGTATCCAATTAACGGCGCGGTGTGTCTCTCTCTTTCTCTGTCTCTCTCCTACCCTTTAACGCGCTCCTGCCAAAGGAGAGGGGGAAGAAAGTGCTAAGCCAAGTTTCACAAGGATGCGAAATTTCCTTCGGATCTGTCCTCTCACGGTTATCGAACCGTTATAACCAAACTTTCCTTTCGGAAACTTGTGCTTTATGACGCGTTCCACAAATTAAACCCGATATAAATACACGTGGATGCACGTATATGTACGTACAAAAAAGCTTTTCCTTTCTTCAAACGAGGAGATGTTTTTCGAATGTAACGCAAAAAATTCTTCTTTCGAATGTAATCGCGTAAGCGAAACGTTACGATCGTAAGCTGCGTCGATTCCGTGGCACGGTTCAAGATTTCAACGTGGCAACAATCTACGTATTATTTTATTACGTAATATATTCGCGTCTTCTTTCCCCCAGTAGCTACGTTATTAAGCCACGAGTGAAAATATTTAGAAACGAAATATTACGAAACGTTGAAAACAACTTTTGTCTTCTTCTCTCGCCGAGAGAAAGATAATAAATTATGCCATTACGTTATTTGTTATTTCTTGCTACCAGATATACGTTACTCACCGCTCGATTCCCCTCACCAAGTAACCTCCACAAATTGAAACGTAAACTTACTTCAACTGGAATTATTAATCGCGTATTTAGACGTGTTATTTTACCTCGAATTCGACCTCTCTACGAGTCGAAATTCACTTATAAGCCAAACTTTTATCGTCGTCCCCTCTAAATATCGAAATAAAATTCTCTCCTCTTTCTCCTTTCCTTTCGTTCGAATCATTTCTTACATTCCCCACCCGAGATCACAGAAGAAACGAGAAAGCTGCATAACTCGAACGCGATTATCTTCCATCTGTTCCCTCGAGATCACGGTCAAGTGTATTTTCTTGAACACGTCGGTAAAGAAAACGTCGGTAAAAAACGACGCGCGCGTGACGAAAATAAAACTAACGATAAAAATGGCGGGCGGAGGTAAATATCTCGACGACGATACAAGACGACGAGCAACAATCCTATACGAGCTACAAATATGAAACATTCTCTCGATTCTCGAAGAAAAATCTTCGAGAGACTAGCGCGACGGATAGATTCGGTTATTGAAATACCACGTTTCGATGTGAATCGTATCGAATGAGAACGATATATAATATATATATATTATATACGCGATATCCATCTCGTAGTACGATTTATATCCGTATGATCACGAACGAGCGAAACTTATTTCGAAAACTATAAATATCGATGAATACTTTACAAGCATCGAGGCCGAGAAAAGATAATATTATTGTCTCTCTATACACGGCGAATAAACGAGCCTCGTTACATACTCGTCGCGACAGTTTCATAGCGTCTACGTGGACGGTGGCAAAAAAGGCGATCCCCCCTTCCTTCTCCGCCACTTCGGTTCCCACTACTCTCGGTTCCCGGGAAAAAACGCTATCCTCCTCTCGCAACAATTTAACCGTTACGCTTTGCCTATTATTTGTCACCGATCCCTCGCTTTTTGCTTATTAGCGATATAACGTAGCATAGGTGCGGCACATCTCTCTCTACACGTATCTGTATACATAATTCTCCATTTCCGTGCATGTTTAATATTAATTTCCCCTCGCTCGTTTGTGTTACCGATTTTCAAACTCATCTTCATTACACGAAATAATATTATTCACGGTAAAACATAATTAAGCTGCTACGAAACTCGTTACACGATATTTCTATGTACACCATTGAATCTGTCAATGATTGTATTTTCCCTGTACAGTAATAGATACGTTGCTCGTTCCATCTATTGCACGTATATAAACATGTATACTTTCACGATCCTTATTTTTTTCTTCGTCCTTGCCTCGTCCTTCTAAATAAATATTTCTTACTAACTTTTTTCTACGATGCTTAAAATTTAACCAGCTCAGCTGTACACTAGATTTTGTCGAGGAAATTATCGATGATAAATTTCGAAAGAAATAAAGAAAGAGAAAAAGTATCCTCCGTTGCTTGGTTATCGTATTCGGTATTCCCTGTCTCGCGAATATAAATAACGATATACAGCGGAACAGGGGTTCATAAAGATGTTGCATTTCCCTCGTTTTCCATTCGCGACGCGTGGAAAATTTGACAGAAGTAGACGTAGCGGAAACGTACGATGAAGCATCGAGGCTGTTTGCCTGTACGCTCCTAAATTACGTCCTACGTTAAATCACACGCTACGACGTGTGTACACACACACAGTCCTCCCCCCCTCCGACTTTTTCTTTCCTTCGAAAGCCAAAAGCATCCCTCTTTTCTCGCGTATTACGACACATTGCGAAAAATAGATAGAAAGAAAAAATAAGGGAAATTTAAATTTCTTCTCTCTCGAGGAGTCGTAACGGGGCTTTTAATCGAATCCCTTTTGGTGAACGAGGACGATTCGAGGAATCTCGTTCCATCTTGGATCTCATCGGGTGGCGTGCCGCTTTCTACACCTTCATTGATTTCACCCGGCTCCATCGGTACACCGTTCCCCGACATCGCAAGATTACACGTATTTCGGTGTAACCGCAAGACTTAGGGCCAACTCCCTTCCTCTATATATATATATATATATAGTTACGCGAATACGGCTTCGCTCCTCCCTGTCTGGTAACGAACAGCGATAGCCAAAGATTGGATCGTGTTATCCGAAACACGGCCTCGAATTCTCTCCCTCTCTAATCTCTTGCTTGGAAAAATCATCGTCCCTATTTTGTACGCGCGATTGTTTCGACTCGATACGAGTCAATTTTGATCGAAATTGTGGTTGAAAGGATTAAGAAACGATGTACCGTTTAGTTGAGATTCTCTCTATATACGTATATACGTATATATGACAATACATAAGAAACATGTAGCCGGGGAAAGGCGAGACTGGTTTGAATAGCTCGGTGGGAACGTTTCTAGGCGTTGATGCCGCGATTCGCGATGCGGAAAGATCGATTACGCTCGAAATATACGCGCGGCATTTCCTATACAGGGTTGCGGTGGATACGTCGCTGCGTGGATTTTCCTACGATACGATATCGCTGGTTCACGGACTCACGGTGGCCAATTTCTTCTCGGCTGGATGTCGTTCGAGGATACGTGGTGGATCTAAAAAAAAAAAGAAGAAAATAAAAAAAGTAGCGGGGGAAAAAGCGACGATCGACGAGTAATCGTGTTGGCCGAGGTGTCGACGCTCGGATATATATATATAGCATTCACCGCATCGATTAATCGTTGCTATTTACAGGTCGATCGGTGGAGGAAAAGGCAATTGATTCGCAAAACGGACGTGTAACAAATCTATTTTAATTGGCGCAACAAATACGGTGTATCGCTCGAAACGAAACGTTTCCAACGGAAAGTGATTTTTCAACGCGGGACTGTATATATATATATATATATATTCTCGCCCCAATTTACGCGAAATCGATTTTTATCCGTTCGACAACAACATTCCGTTCGTTCCGATCGATCGTTTCCAAAATACACCGATATTTCGAGAATAATCCCCCCGACTTGATTAAGAGAGTAGAAAAAAATAAATCGATACATATCGTCTTTTTTAATTTTTAATCCATGGTATGGATTTCCATATGGATATTCCGCGTAGTAAAGTTGAAGGAGGATTAGTCGGTTCGCAATTACGCGCGATTCGATGCTGGTCGTTTCAGATTTAAACCCTTGGCGGTAACCGGCAGTAGAAGACCAGTTGAACGCGATAGAAATGCAAGCAAGGATGGATTTTCGCAAACGGTTGAAAAACGAGCGAGAGAGTATTGATATAGGAATGATTAGAAATGTATATCATTGTAAAAAATGTATAAAATGTATATAATTTTATTACGCACTTTATTCGTTAGAAAGAAGAAGAGATGAAAAGGAATAAAGTACCTTAGTTTTCAGACGCTTTAATTCATCGGAAAAGGCGGAAATTCATTCACGTATTATTTCACTGGCGGAATAACACTTGACAATTTTGCAGACGCAACGACAAATTAACGAACACGGAGCGAGTATTTAATTTGGCCAGTCCTTTCCCACGCTTGTCAAAACACGATAATAAAGCCCTCGTCTTAATTTTCCCGTATAATGGGACAATCCCGTACAATGCACCACCGTACCGCGCACCCTAATTACGACACCCGCTTACCCAAAATTTAGGATCTGTCCCTCTCTTTTGTGCCCCTCGTTCTAAACACTCGCTGTCGCGCAAGCCGTTTTCGAGAACGGCTCTTTCCTCTTTCTTTAAAATTAGACCGATCGATCATCCTTCTCCTTTATTACCCGATCCTAGTAACCGCTCGAACGACTTTAAGATTAATGGAATTAAAGTAGAAATGGAAATTAAAAAAAAATGCGAATTTAATGTTATGGCCGGTTATCATTCGATTACGAATCGAATACTAATTCATTAATAGTTTAATATCGTGATGCGATATTATTATTATTATTATTATTTTCAAACAATTTCCTTTAATCGTGAATTATCTTCAATTATCCTTTCCGATATTCCAAATTTCCGAATTACATTCAAATGATCCGATCGAGTCACGGATATCTCGGTTTCTGTAACCACGTGCCATCTATATAATCGGCTGATCTCAATTTAACGGCCAAACATACCGAGAATATCGACGGCCTCGTCCGATACCGCCATCGGTTAATATTTTATTATATCATTTTTCGTGAAGAATAATAGTGCAACGTATACGTATATCGACCATCGTTCCAACATCTTTACAAAGTGGTAACGTTAACCGTTTCCGAAATTACGAATCAATTCTCGAAATAAACTAAATAAAGAAAGATACGCAAAGTTTATGGTATATTGAATTTGAACGTAGATACGCGGTGAATCAACGAATCGAATATCAAAGGAAAGGATTCGAATCTACAAAGGATACGCGCGAGCGTATATAGGTCTCCATCTATGCAAAACTTTTCGCGAAAATGGTGGGAATGAGTTACACGCCGAGCAAATACGATGGAAACGATTACGGCAAAATTCTCTGCTTAATTTCGAACGTTTCAAAAACAAACAATGCGATCCGTATAAAAAGAAGGACGAAACGTTATTTATTTCGCGCGAAAAGTAATGGTTCTTCGATATATATCTGGAAAACGAATGCTTTCACGCGACACGAGGATATTGCGACGTAAACCACGAACGGTTACATCCGAAACAATCTCGAGAGAAAATTTTGAAATCGCTAGGATTGGACGCGATGGACTCGACACATCGAACAACTTTTCCTGAAAAGAAACGAAACGAGAAAAGAAACGAAGAACGAGACAACGTTTACAACGAGCGACACCGAAAGAGGACAGAATTAGAGAAATGCGATTAATCTCTTAAAGGACCAGCCTGTCGCGGTTATAACGCGTTATATTTACCTCGAGTCGTCGAGATAACGTGCCTCCCTTCTCTCCTAGCGACACGACACTGAGAGGCGAAATAAGGAAACAGGCCTATGCTTAACTTGTGACATCTACCGAGATATAGAGGAATATCCACCGGTTTAACGCGAATTTCGTGCCTTTCGCGCGTGCAATCTCGCGTTCCTTGTTGTTTTTTTATAAACCAGAAAAATATTTCGATCACGTATCCTTCGACTATACGCGTCCGATGTCATTTTTCATCCCGCGTGCATTCACCTATGCAATTCTCGACGTTTGTTGGGGGGCAAAAAAGATCGTATTTATCGATTCGCGTCATAAATGTTTTTCGATCGTTCGAAGCGTGCGTAATGCAGCTACGAGATCGCCTCTATAACTCTCTTTAACAAACCGTTGCGAATTTGCGTTGTGCATTCTTCGTGCGTTTCGTTCTTTACCGCGATAATCGAAAGGGAGAGATTACGCGATTCTCGAGTACGCAGTACTCTTCCTTTACCGATCGCGCATAATTATCGATCGCGTGTCTGTAATATCGATTGAAAAGAAAAGAAAAGAATATGGTATAACAAAGAGACACGGATTAACGGGGGGAAAAAAAAATGAAATTTCGTTAGCGGTCCGGATAATATATTCCTAAGATGTTTCCTAACTAGAGAATATATAGGAAAGTTAGGCTCCTTAAGGAATAGGAACGCCGAAGGGGTCGGATAGATATTGCGAGAAATGATTTATGCGAGAAGCGCGAGACTGCATATTGGCAACAGCAAAGATCCATACGTAGACTCGGTTGGTGGTGATGTCGGTCGCTACGCGATCGAACTCGGTACACGTTGCAAACTTACACGTGTGCGTGTAAATACACTTACGCGAAAGTAGTAGTCGCCTCCTCCTCGGTCAGAGGGGTACTAATGTCTATATTAATATTCCTCGAGGACTTGGAAACTCTCTCTTTCTCTCTAGCTTACACCTACGAAAATTTCATTTACGAGCTTTGCGCCCGCAGTCCCAAAGTCCTCTCAAACCAGACTTTCTTCTCATTTTTCGTTACTTTCTCGATTTTTTACCTCCTTTTGATCTCGCTTTCCTTTTTTTCACCTTGTTATTTATTTATTTATTTATTTATTTATATATGGATGATTTAGATTCTAGTTCAAAGATTTTGAAAATTTCTAGAAGGAATAGGGATCGAACGATACGAGGATTGTACGAAACACGATTGTTCCATTTTTTTATAATTTTTTTTCTTTTCATTCTTACCAAGTAAACGTCATTCTTATTATACAATTGAGTGGAAAAATCGTCTTAATATACGAGAAATATCGTTATACGAATCTTCAATATCTACGAATCTTCTATTTATCATTGATTATCGATACATGTCTCGAATTTATTTCGAAGCAAACCGATTCACGGTGATTCGTTATCGCGATAATTAAAATTCTTGGATCGATAGATTTGGTGAAATTACACGTGTGGATGGAAAAATTTCTCGTATCATTAACCAATGTAACATCGTATTCATCCACGAAAAATTCACGATAAATCGAACAACTTTTAATAATATTAATAAAGAGAGGGGGAAAAAACGTTTTTTCATTTCTCGATCAAATGAGATCGATCGTGGTAAATTGGACGAGTCGTTTGAACGAGAGTGGGTATATCAGTGTTGAAATATGGTAGCGGTCGATTGACGTTGAGAGTTTCGCCTCTCGAATAGATGTTAACGATCCGTGACACTTGATATCGGAGAATCATTACCGTGCATATCAAACGGAAATTAATTTTTTTTTTATTTACCGTGAAATTCGTTGTTAGAGAACAATATTTTTATTCACCCGAGCGGGGTGAAAAATCTCATCGCCAAGTTTCAAGTTCACACGATTTACACGAAGCTTAAGAAAAGCTTTCTCGAATCGAATGCTTGTTTGCTCGATCATTCGCGCGCTGCACACTTTTTCTCGTGCGGAAAAAAGTCCGGTCGAGGCACGAAACCACAGTTACTACGTTAATTAAATGTTTATACGTGTGTGTATACGCGCGTACGTGTGTATACACACGTTCGCGAAAGAAGTTTTTTCGTCCCGTGAAAAAAATTCTTCGCGTTCGCGTTTTTCTACATTTTCCTTTCTCTTCCGTACTTTGTTTCCCGCGTTAATTCAACCTTTGCGAAACGAAAATAGCACCGCTGTACTTGTTAACGATTGAACCACTCCTTATCTCTCTGAACGAGTTCAATTCTTGAGAGAGAGAGAGAGATATGTATGATTATATTCGTAAATGCAATTATCGTGAATTGTAAATAGGATGAAAAATTTTTCGCAAAGGAGAAAATTGAGGTCGAATGAGAGAGAGAGCAAAGAATCAACTGTACTATATTATACAGGTAAAATAAATTGTGAGGCGAATAGTATGCGAGAAAATAAAAGATAAGCGAATCGACGATAAAAGTGGAAGAAGTTACGATACTGGAAAGTCGTATCGCGACGAGAATATTATTTCGTATCGTTTGTGCTCGAAAGGGAAAAAAAGGAGAGGATAATAAATAAACCAAAACGTTTAAATTTTTTGGACAAGAATCTTTGCAACTTTCTTATATTTTTATCGGCCATCTTGCGCGTCGCTATCACCAACGCTTTTTAAAAAAGCAACGTGGAGGATCGCATGCCGAGAATGCTTTCATATTTTATCATTCGTGTTTCAAGTCGGTGGGAAAGAAAGCGGAATTCTTTACGAGGAAAGAAACGACGTTCGAGAGGAAAACCTGGTCGAATGTACGTAATATCGATGGAAAAAAAAAAGAAGAGGAAAAAAATAGCGCGTTGATTTTATGAGAAAAAAAGAAAAAGAAAAAGAAAAATATCATCATTTAGGAGATGATACGATTTAACGCGATAAACGGATAGACGCTCGGTATATAATTCAATTTTATACGTTTCGCGATTTCCATATCGATAAAATGTCACCAAGTTTGAGCGTTAAAAATACGGCGGAGAGAACATTTGAAAAATATTTATATCTAATTATGTAACTTTTTAAACCTCGTCCCTCCACCACTAATTTTCTGCACTCTCTACTTAAGCACCGTTTGAGGTAGAAGTACGAACTCCGCCCTCGAATTATCCGCATCGCGAATTTTCAGTCGTCACCGAGTGACGCTTCGTATTCAAACTTTACATTTTGCATCGTATTTCAAATATTTTCATTTCGCATTTTGTCCTGATCGTGAATAAATAAAAAAATATTTATCTCGACGAACTAAAAAAAAAAAAAAAAAAAAAAAAAAAAAATATCACTCGTCAATCACTAATCTCGTTATTATCTATAACTCTCTGGATCCGCGATATTTAAATATATCGAGAAGTATCGATCAAAAAAATGTATTTTCTTTCTTTCTTTCTTTCTTTTTTTCCCCTCCGTTTAACTATTCTCAACAAGAAACGTAATTTGTATGCACGCGTTTCTATCTATAATATCGTTGAATTACTTTTAATTAAAATAGAACCGAGAACGTATGATAAAAATGTAGGGAGAAAAGGAATAAAAACGGATAGCACAAGTTACAACGAATCGTATCCATACCACCGTCTACATTACTACTCTACGTCTCTCGCTTTAAAAATTCTTTTAGACTTCCTTTTCAAACGTTTCCATTTCACTTCGTCGCTGTTACTGTGTACTTTTCTCGTCGAATCCGACTGAATAATGCAACCATTACGGGGTATTCTTCTCCCTGATACACCGTGCACTCTGCAAACTCTCTAAACATCCACAAACGAGCAGCATTCATAACAGTTGATTCCATCTTCGTGCAAAGACAGACGCTCCCTGGCAAATGACAAGTGCGCGCGTCAACCGAGGGATTACCTCTGCTTTTTTTTCCCCTTCTCCTTCTTCCTCTTCTTCTTCTTCTTCTTCTTCTTCTCGTTCTCTTTTCCTTTTTTTCTTCTTTTTTTTTCTCTCCCTTTACAAAAAGCAGACACTCGCTCCCGGGAAACTTAAAGTAGAAAATCTAAAAGGTCGTGGCGGAACGTAGGGGTCGAGACGCGATCTCGAGATCGTGGATGGCTGGCAATGAGAAAGAGGGGATGGATCAAGGGGTGCTCTAGACTCGATAATGAAATGGATGCCCTCGGGTGCAAACGGGCGAAGCAGCGCGTAGTGTGAAACCCATTCGCAAATTAACCTTACTTATTCATTAACGCTAACGACCTACCAGCATTGCCTTCCACCATCCTCTACCATCCCCACCCTTCCCACCCAGCTGCTGCTTCTCCGCTCGTCTTTCCTTTTTTTCCCTCTCCCTCTCTCTCTCTGTCTCTCTTCTTCTTGGAGAGGGAAGGGAGAATCCACCGCTCATTAATTTTTTCCCGCGTCATCCGCGATTGATATTATTTCAACCAAACCCCTTTTTGCCCGGCCATTCGATATTAGGATAATTCCAAGAGTAAAACCGCTCGCTCTCTTTTCCATCTCTCTCTCACGGATAGAAATATTCCAACGTGTTCAAATCGATCACGTTGGCGAATTATCGTGACCGTTCGTGCATTCTCCCTTGCACGTCGAACAACGTCCCGCGACACGATGATTTTTCGCGAGAAACGCGTTGCTTCCTTTTTCCCCGTTCGTTTGAATAAAAGGATGCGCCGTTTATTTTTCGCGTGGAAAAGAAACTTGGAGTTTCCTTCTCTATTTCGCGTACAATAAACGTTTCGAAAGTGGAGCATTAGAATCGTGAAAATGATCGAAAAAGGAGTAATATTTTTCTCTTTCTTATTAATGATTATTATTATTGATGATATGATTATTATCATTGATGATAATGATTATTATTATTATTGATGATATGATTATTATCTTATTATTAATAAGAAGAAATACTTGAAATTCTTCTTTACTTTTTCTTTTTTCTTTCTTTTTTTTATATATATATGAAAATTATGTTTCTGCTCGTTTCTAAAAAAAGGGAAGGAAAGACGATGGCGTCTCAGATTTCATAATTAACAAACCGCATTCCATTAATTAGAATCCTATACCGTGATTCTATTTCGCGTACTTAGTCACCGAAGGAAGTAAATCTCTCGAGAAACGTGTAATATTCGCCGAGGATCGACCGACGACTCTCTCTCTCTCTCTCTACATCTATTTCTATTAAATTATTCCAACTACTCTCGCGATTCCAATTTTCACGCCACGATCGCGCGCGCCAAACTTCGCAAAATTTCCCCGTTAAAAATTAAACCGCCTATTTTCGAACATCTTTAATAAATGCAACGATAATAAAAAAAAGAAAGAGCAGCAATTTAGAATTTAGAGCAGCGTGAAACGAAATTTCAAATTTTCTTTACTGAAACTAAAACTCGTTCGAAAGATTGCAGCGGCGCTATATTTGTTCCAAGGGGGTTGAATATCACGATCGTTTATATCGCTCGCGTCCACCGAATAGCAAACAGTTTAAAGAAAAATGGTGATCCATCGAACTGGATGACGAGGAAACGTGACGAGGAAAATACCGATATAGGCTAGTTAGGAACGTCACGTATTATTCTCGACCTTTCTCCTTCCATGTTTATTCTCTCTCTATATACATATATGTATATATACACTCGATACGAAATGATTTACATTCAATAGAAAGAGAAGAAAGGGAAGAACGATCTGTGTTTAGACGTTTAAAATTAGAATTTAGTTTCGAATGAGATGGGAAAAAAAAAAGAAAAAATGTGAAACAATTAACGCGAAGGGGGGGTGGTAAGGTCGGAAATAGCGGAACGATAGCCGTGGAGAAGGGGACGGAAAGGTTTAGGGGGGCGGAGGGGGGAGAAAAATGACTTTAAACGGAAGAAATGTGGCAAGAGAGCGGCGAGTTGGGCTCAACGTCATTCCACCGCTTCTTTTCACGGACTTTTCTCTTTCTCTCCGTTTCCGTCTCGCTCCCTCGGCCGAAAACCTTTCGCTTCTCACGACAACGACGGCGACGGCGACGGCGACGAGGCCGCCGGAAAGGAAAATACGCTCCCCGTCTCCTCCGCAATTTTTCAACCCTCTGTTTGACTCGCCTTCGAACCGCCGCTTCTCTTCTCCCTTCCTTCCCTTCACCGTTATTTCGCCACCTCCGACACCGATCTTCCGCCCTTTCGCGCCTATCGTCTCTCGACCGTTCCCTTTTTCTTTCTACCTATACTTGTACTTGATACAGTAGCGTAATTCAAAAAATTCTCCATTCTTTGTCACCTCGATCAAGTTATTAAACGCTTTCAACCACCTCTCGAATTAAATGGGTAAATAAGAACAGGGGAGGGAGAGAGGGTAAGCACCTTTTGTAACGCACCGGCCGGTACAGTTTTAAAATAGATTTCGTACCCTATGCGCCCTTAATAACAATATTGGCGCGTGGAAAGAAGGGTTGGAAAGCGGGTCGAAAATCTCTTTCGACGCGACGAACAATAAGAGGGTATTGTTCCGTCAAAAGCGATTAACAAAGCGCGTTTTAACGCGGAGAACAACGTTACGTTAATGTTTAACGCGTCGTTGTTATTTTCTTCGAAGCGTGGAACGAGCTTGAAACGAATTTTTTCTTTTTTTTCTAAACCTACGTAACCAAACCATCGAGGCGAGTAACCGAACGCGATTCTTTCGAATTAAACAATTATCGATGGCGCGTGTGTACGCCGTTCCCGGATGTGCGACGCGAAATAATGGACGCGAGCCGATTCAAAACCGATGTTTCTCCAGCGTCTTTCACCGCGCCGAATATCCATGTTTTTACTTCGAGTCATTTACATCGAGGAATGATATAGGCCTTTGAAACCGTTCTATCGGAAAAGAGAGAGAGCGGTATTACGGCATATTCGGAACAACGTCGACTGTGAGAAAGCTTTTCGCAACCGTTCCTTTCGATTCGAGGGACGATCGTTATTATTTCTTCTTAATCGTCGGGATGAAAATTTGTGGGATCGATTTGAAACGTATATTCGTCGCTCGTTTTGTCATTTATTTACATTATATTGGGTTGGCAACTAAGCAATTGCGGATTTTTTTTTTAGAAAATCAAAGACAATTTTTTCATGGAATAACTTTATTCTGTAATGTGTTGCCCATTTTGATCAATCACCTTTTGCCATCTTTCAGGCAGCATCATAATCCCACGTTCGTAAAACTTGTGGTTTTTATTAACAAAAAACTGAATCAGATACGATTTGATATCATCATCGTTATTGAAATTTTTACCATTCGAGGAGTTTTGTAAAGATCGAAACAAAAAGTATGGTGGATGTGGCAAAACATCGCAACCAAGCTCCAATAATTTTTGCCGAGTGACCAAAAATGCGTGTGGCCTTGCATCGTCACGATGGAATACAACATCTTTTCGATTTGTCAATTCGGCCCGTTTTTCTTCAACCGCATTGTTTAATTTCGTTAGTTGTTCGATGTAGACGACAGAATTGATCGTTCGGTTGGGTGATAAGAGTTCAAAATAGACAATTCCTTCGTAATCCCACCAAACTGATAACAAAACCTTCTTTCGACGAATACCAGCTTTTGATGTTATTCGAGCTGGTTCACGTGGCCTGCTCCTCCATCTTTTCCGCTCGATATCGTTGCAAACAACCCATTTTTCATCGCCAGTTATCGGTCGTTTTAAAAATGGATCATTTTCATTACGTTTCTTTAGCAAATCGCAGCTGTTAACGCGTTGCGTTAAATGCTTTTCTTTCGGTTCGCGAGGAACCCATGCATCGAGTTTTCGAACATAGCCAAGTTGTTTTAAGTGGTTTTCGATGCATGTATGCGATACATGAAGCTTCTCTGCAATCTCACGAGTTGTACTGTGAAGATCCGAATCGATTATTGCTTTGATTAGGTCGTCATCAACTTCAACTGAAATCCGCAATTACTTAGTTGCCAACCCAATATTTCTTCTTAATCGTCGGGATGAAAATTTGTGGGATCGATTTGAAACATATATATTTGTCGCTCGTTTTGTCATTTATTTAAATTATAGAAATATTTGAAGAATAAACGATCGAATAAATGATATTTACGCGATATAAACACGCGTATATATATATATATATATATATATATATATTTTATCATATTGATCGATGCAATTTCATTTCGATATATGTGTGTATATAACAAAGCTTCTATCAATTGAAATTGAAGTTACGTAATTAAATGATCGTACTATTAGTCCCGTTACCATTTTATCCTACTCGATCGCGTAATTATCGATTCGTAATATAGAAACGCACGTATGATATCTATGAGTTATATACGCACCACTGACCAGTCTCTGCTTCGCTCAAAAACGATCTTGGCGCGCGTAATTGGAACGATTTACGTACAGAACGATCGTTTATCCGATTACATTCATCGTTGAGTGATTATGATTTAACGGAGAAAAGTTTCGCGATCTTTATTTCAGAGAAGGAAGAATGGAAGGCAGATTCGTAGGTTCTGTTCGACCGGCATCCTTTTAATGTGTTTACACGTTGTACGTGCGGGATGGTTTACACAGGGAATAAGCATTGGAAATATCGTTAAACGGCGACACGAGCATAGAAGTGCAAACAATAATTAGCGCATTCCAATAACAATTATCGTTGAATTCGAGATCGATATGAATTTGCAATCGGCAAACATTTCTCGAATTAATGCCACCCCCGACAGGAAATTTGTGGTTGTTTTCGGCCATTGCTGGAGAGACCGTACGATCGACTTCCTACGATTTATCGTAGGACAACAACTAGTCCATCCTGTTTCCCTTCAATCGGGGATTAATTTTTCCCGAAACGCTCGATGAACGAATTTTGAAATCGCGAACCAACGTTTCCATCCTTCTCTCGAAACCGTCGAAGGGATACTTCCGGAGTAGCTGATGCGTATAATTTATCGTTGTCGATAGACGTCTATTTCTAAATAAAGGAAACTAGGTTCCAAGATTTAATTAATGCAAATTTGAACGTGGCAAATACGTGGGTTGAGAGATATGCAGATGTGATGACGTCGAGCAGAGAGAGAGGCAGGGAGCAACTTCTAGAACGCGGGAAAATACCCGAGTGTTCCTGTTGTCGTAAACACACGTAAACGTACGCGCGATGCCCTATTATACACGCAAACTGGTGATGAAATGTTATCGCCAAAATTTTAGCGGCAACGTCTTCTGTGCGCTAATTTGCCACCGTTATAACCCTTAATTGCCTTCCACTCCTATTATTCACCCGTAAAGACAGACTCGGTTAACTCGACCCCGACTCGCTTGCTCTCCGATTAAACTCGTAAACACCAAATTTCTAATCGAAACCGTCTCTTCCAATTTTTTTCATCGCGGATGAGCCAACGAAATTCGAATATAGACTCTCCGTTCTTCGTTTAATCGATTTGATTCAACTAATAATACCGTTGTGTATCTTCCACTATTTTTGTACAAATTCGATTTATTGGGGGAGGAGAATAATGAATTTCGGACGAAACGATTGATTTTACAGTTTTAACCGAGATGTAAAGTACACGTGGATCAAATGTATTCTTCTCCTCCTCGTTGCTTTGAATAATAAATATTTTCCTTATTCGTTAGACACAAGATTAAAATAAATCTCTAAAGAAAGATAAGAGTTTACTTCACGATTTTTCCAATTTCTTCATTATCTCGATCGACGCATTGAATCGAGTATCGTGGCTTTCCATCACATTCGATGTCCAAACTTGGTCTCAACACTTTTTAAATCGTTAAATAGAGATATTTTTCCCTTTTTTTGAAACGACGTCCCTTGTTTTTTCGAACGAACGGTTACGGCGTTCCGTGACTCGAAACTCTTGCGAGAGTAACGCGTCGATTTCCTCGACAACGAAGGCAAAGTGGAGGTAAAGTTCGGTTTTATTCCGGAATAAAATTCCGGTCATCGCTCTGGGCTAATACCATCTCCGCCAGTTTTACATCCACCAGCTTTACATCACCTTCCTTCGTCTCCGTGAGAGGAATCTGGAGGAAGGCGTTAATTACGAGTGCCAACTTTTGTAAACAGAAAATGAAACGTCAATCTCCAATTTCGCTTTCTTTTTAAACGAAAGGTGAGAAAAGAGTGATAATTTTTAACAATTTTAAAAATTAGAGAATTATCGACGATTATTCGATTCAGATGAATGAAGTTGAACGAAAATTGCTATAATTCGTTCGAATATCAAAAATATCGATATAAGGGATCACAAACTCTGAAATGATCGGTATTTTGTTTTCCTTTCTTTCAGATTTTTAACCTAGAAAGAGCACCGTTTCGGCGAAACGAACAGATTCGTATCCGAGCTTTCCCCCGTTTCAATGTCCCGCCATTCGTTACAAATTTTTCAATGCATCGTATTATCCGTTGGTAACAAGGTAAACGTGCGGCAATCTAGCCACAATAATTTGCCAACGTTTGTTTTGACCTCGTGTTCAACGATCGTTACACCATCGATGCGTAACAAGAGCGAGATGCGTGTATTCGCGAAGCAGCCAACTCGTGAATCGAGCGAACCAATCAGGGCGGTAGCAGCCCATTAACCGTTTCAGTTTCAACCCGTGCTTGAAATTCGCGCATTCCTTCTTGTTTCCGCGAATTTACGATAATGAATTCCGTTTCGCCAAAGAATTTATTTTATCCCTCCGTTTCCCCCTCCCCTTTCACACGCCTTGCAAATTCGATCCACGGAATTATCCACTTTGCTCATCTCTCTCTATACATATATATTGGGTTGGCAACTAAGTAATTGCGGATTTCACTCATCGATATGATCGCTCATAATCGATTCGGATCGTCACAGTACAACTCGTGAGATTGCGGAGAAGCTTCGTGTATCGCATACATGCATCGAAAATCGCTTAAAACAACTTGGCTACGTTCGAAAACTCGATACATGGGTTCCTCGCGAACTGAAAGAAAAGCGTTTAACGCGACGCGTTAACAGCTGCGATTTGCTAAAGAAACGTAATGAAAATGATCCATTTTTAAAACGACCGATAACTGGCGATGAAAAATGAGTTGTTTACAACGATATCAAGCGGAAAAAATGGTGGAGCAGGCCACGTGAACCAGCTCGAACAACACCAAAAGCTGGTATTCGTCGAAAGAAGGTTTTGTTATCGGTTTGGTGCGATTACGAAGGAATTGTCTATTTTGAACTCTTACCACCCAATCGAACGATCAATTCTGTCGTCTACATCGAACAACTAACGAAATTAAACAATGCGGTTGAAGAAAAGCGGCCCGAATTGACAAATCGAAAAGGTGTTGTATTCCATCGTGACGATGCAAGGCCACGCGCATCTTTGGTCACTCGGCAAAAATTATTGGAGCTTGGTTGGGATGTTTTGCCACATCCACCATATAGTCCTGACCTTGCACCATCCGATCACTTTTTGTTTCGATCTTTACAAAACTCCTCGAATGATAAAAATTTCAATAACGACGATGATATCGAATCGTACCTGATTCAGTTTTTCGCTAATAAAAACCACAAGTTTTACGAACGTGGGATTATGATGCTGCCTGAAAGATGGGAAAAGGTGATTGATCAAAATGGGCAACGCGTTACGGAATAAAGTTATTTAGTTCCATGAAAAAATTGTCTTTGATTTAGTTGCCAACCCAATATATATATACATATATACACGGGTGTGTTTCGCGTTTAAAAGAATGACGAAGTTATAGGAGTGTTAGGAGGGACGGATAATACGGCGAGGGAGACTAGAGAGTGTTCATTATGTGCGTGTTCAACTTTGTTGAAACGCTGAGAGGAGGGGAGATCGTATTCGTCGGCGCTTCGCCAATTCGCATGGATGAACCGTTCCAATTCCGCGAGGATTCTCTTTGGAAATTGAATTTCGCGTTCAGGATTCAACCGCTCGACGTGGAGGCGCGTGTACAGCGCGGTTCAAGGCTTTTACCGATGTCACGGTCGCCACAGTGTTCAAATTTCCCGAAAATTGAATCGTTCACTTTCAACCATTTTCACGTTCACCGTTACAATTGTAATTAACGATACCTTGGCCTATCTTAGCCTATTTCCTTTCCTTTCCTTAGAATATTACCTGGAAATATCGTTTCCAATTGTCGTTTAATTATTATTATTATTATTATCGCGATAGCAATTTCGCGAGAAGCAATTAGGAAAAATTAGTTTGCACGGTTAATCAATAGGAATCTTTCGCGAAACAATCCTGTTCGAAATTACAGGGAATTAGCCCGATAGAGATGGATCGGGGGGGAGAGGGGTCTAATTTCGCGCGCAAGTTCACAAGTGGGTCATCGATTTTCCATTGTTAATTTTTCCGACTGGTTTACACAAAGTTGGAAGGGGAGGGAGCGAAAATTCTCGCAGTCGTTCTCGAAATAAACAGAGACTTTTTTTTTTTTATCGTCGATACGAGAAAATTCATTCAGGCTGGTGAAAAGTGTGGCCCGTCGTGAGATTCGGATGAGAATAAAGGACACGGGATCGGGCTCCCCGTATAATATCACCTTTCTCCAAATATCCGGGATAATATCGATGGTCACGTCGGGAAGATCAGCGGCGGGATAGGAGTTATGGGGTCTTTTGCGGATCAGAAGCTCGCTCGTACAGAACGGAGGAAGGGGTGGGAGGGAAGGAAAAGCAAGGAAGCAGCGGTGGATTTGTCGCGGTACCAGATATATATATATATATATGTATATGTATATATATATATATATCCGTTTCTCTGGTAAAAAATGATCGATCTTTCGAGTCAGTGGTGGCACGCACTCCACTCTCTCCCCCAGCTAGGATATTAAGAATCGTATCGATTTATAACGGAGGGGGTATATAGCAAGTATATAGTCGCTACTGACTCCGCTAAAAAGACTCGAGAGATCTCTCTCGTCTCGCATTCTTCGTCGAAATCTAAACCTTGTCGCCTTTGCTTTTACATTTCAAATTAACACCGGAGGATATTCTCTTATTCGAAAATCGAAAATCTAATTTCGCTATTCAAATTAGTTAGTAGATCAGTTTTGAAATTTTTTTTTTAAGAAAAAAAGAAGAAGAGTAGACAAATAGTAGACAAATAGTAACGTGGTTTTATTTTTTCTAAACGGTTCTAGAAAGATAACGAGCGAGGTGTATAAAAACCGAGGTTAAATAAACGAAACTACGTTATTTTATCCCACGCTATATATTTTAAGAAAGGGAAACGGTTTCATTTGACGGTTCCCTTTGTGAAGCGAACTCTTCGGAAGGTATTCTTACAGAAATGAAATAGAGCCAATGAAACGGAATAAATACTTTCCCCGACCTTATTCGTCCCGATATAGTTACTTTATCTTACTTATCTCGTATAATCGTAAAAATGGAGCTAGCATTTCTCCTCGACTAATATTTATCTTATTATTATATTACGATAATTCTCAGAAGCAAACTTTTTTTTTCGAAAATTATATTTTTGCAACCGTGCCAAAATTATTCAATGAATCAACCACGATATTTAGATGATTTAGATGAGAGACAGAGAGAGAGAAGTTGTTCCTCGAAGCGAAAGTTGCGATTATCACGTGATTCGACGTGTGGAAAAAACGTCTCGAGTCGGTAGGTTAATCCAAAGATATTCGGTCATTTGCGAGCTGACGAGCTCGTTCGATCGCTGCTCACGTACACCGAGTAATTTGTTCCGATTAAACCAACCAGCAGAAACGACCGCAGGAGGAGAGTCCGTTCGGTTTAGTTGCAGCTGCACTCTCCAAGGGAGGAGACTCCGAGGGAAGCGCCTCTGGATATCGATCGCTCGACGCGCCAAATTCGCGAAAACGTAGAAATCTTTTTTCTTTTTTCCTAATGCGCTAAATCTCGATAATCGAAGAATGAACGATTCGAAGGGAAAGATGGAAACAATCGAGATCGAATACAATCTAACCTAACCTAACCTCGATTAATCGGATTCAGAGGCGCATCGATTCGATCTCGAAGCATTTTCAGAGAGAGATTCACGGAATAAGAACGATCCAATCGAATCAATTTCGTTGGAATTGAAATATGCGAATAATGTGAGGAAGGAAGAGAGCTTCGTTTAAAAATCGCGTCTCGAGTCAGTTCGTCGAAAGGTGTTTTGGGAAGCGAGTAAAAGTTGGCTGGGTGTGAAGAGGGGGGAAAAAGAGGGAACAGTGGGGGACGAGATGGAAATGGAAAGGGAAGGAAGACGAGTTAAATTTTGCGGGAGGGATGGTTGGTGGTTGGAGGCTTTCTCGCGGCGATAAGAGGTCGAAACGTGATATAAATTCGCGAGGGGTTTAAGCCACGATCGGTCTAACGAGCGTACACAGCTCCGAACTCAGGGTCACAAGTTTACCAAATGGCGAAACCGCACGGTAATTTTCTCGAGTAATCGTCGCCTCTTCCACGCCTCGCCCCGCGCTCCCATCTCCTCCTTCCGTCTCCGATTTTCCACCATCCTTTCCTTCTCCTCTCTTCCCGTCTGCTTCCCTTTAATCGACCGAAAAAAGTAAATCTTCCGTAGCATTCCGCCTCTTCATAAATAGAAAATGGAAGGAAAATCAAGGAATATCGGATCGAATAACATTATTTTCAGAACGATCTCCTTCCTTCTCTCTTCATCTTTCGAGAAAAATTTACTCACGACGGCTTAGTTCCAGTCAAACTTTTAGCTCCTGAAAGAAAGAGAAAAAGGAAGGTCGTCCTTATGTATATATATTTATAAATATCACGGCGCTATTTCACGGGTTAATTTAAGGATCGCGGTTATATAGCGAAAGCTACTCCAACTCCATCCTGGCGTATCTCTCGCGTTATATCCATTTTCACGACACATATATTCGTTTATCATCGTCGTTATCATTCATTTTTATTATCCTCCTTTACCTCTGATATCCTTCGAACTTACACCGCGAAAAGTAAATATAACATCCCCGGCGGGGGATTACGCGTCACGACTTTAATAAACGTTATCTCGTCTCGTATTTGTTTCCTCTTATAATATAAACTCGTACCTTTTTCCACGACTCGTCTTTCGACGACCGATGCGATCTCTCCAACCGCTCGATCCGACTAAATTTTCGTAATTCGACGAGTAAGATATTCGAAAGTATCGCGTTAGGAAAACGTGTTATCGATCGAGCGCAATGTTTTCAACTCGTGCGATTTAACCGATCGAATTATTTTTCTGCAATACCGACCAAGTCTAATAATAAAGTTATATATATATGTAACATCTTGCCCGAAAAGATTCAAACTTTTTCGAATCGTTACAAGTAATTTCGAGGATATCTAAAAGCGGTTATAAGTACACAGCTGCGTTCTCGCTAAGGACAAAGTATAAAACTCCTATTTTTGAAACAGTCGTTTGTCAGTGTTTCGATTGTACGGTATTTCTCTCGAAGACAGATATCTGGTTGAAACTTGTCACCGACCAACTTTGTCCCCAAACTTTTCCACTTAAAATTGCCCGATAACGATTCGAAAACATCGTCGTCCCACTCGTCACGAGAGATTTTTATCTTATTTATAATTTAGGCTTCTCGAACAACAAACGATTCGAAAACATTTTCCTCGCCCTCCAATTACGCATCTCGAATATTTCTGTCCGATATAATTTCAGAATACGCTATTTTCTCGGAAATAGATCTCAAAGTTAATAACGATACGTTGCATTGGATAAATTCGAAGAAGAAGAAATAGAAAAATATCGATTAAAAATATTTTTATGGAACTATTAGAATTTTTAATTTTCGTTTCGAAACGAGAAAAATATCAACGAGAATTATTATCTGATACGCGTGTCCAGGGAATTCGATTTATGGAAAAAGGATTCGCGTGTACAAGATTCAGAGATTGGACTGTGCTGATCAACGCGTAACAAACGTCGATTAAATAGTTTCTCTCATTTCGACGCTAATGAGTAATCTTTAGTTTCACTAGGAATAGCGGTGGTTACGTAACACGAGGAATTCTACCAATAGACGGGGCCTGAATTAAATTCTCGTCGTGCAACTATTTCCAATGGATCGTTGCGGTTAACCCGATGAGAATGAGTCCAAATTATCCTTCCAACACGTTCATCGCTTATGCGTTCGTCCGAATTATTTATTTCATCCCCGACGACTCTCGTAAATATCCCCCCATAATTAATAACTATCGATCCCGCAGGAATTCATCTCTCTCTTTTTCAGAGGAGGAGAAGATAGATCTCGTAAACGTGCTTCCATTCGCTCGGAGATTTCGTCGCATTCCAAAAAGCAGTCCTTGCTACTCGGCCACTTTGCCACCCGAGTAATAATTAAATACGCGCGTCTCGAAATCATCCCTCCTCGAGCCTTTGATCGCTCGCTTCCAAAGAAGGGAAACGCGGGGATCGCGAGAACGAACGTTTTTTAAATTCGCCTGAACGGTTGATTAATTCGCTCGGCGAGGAAACAGAGAAACGAGGAGGGATTGAAAAATATTCGTCCGAAACGAAAATTGAAGCGGCTTTGAATTGAAACGCGACGAAGGAAGGAACAAAGGTTATCTCGGTTGGAAATTGGCCCCGATTCGCCGAGAGAAAAGTTTCTTATTTCCCGAGTAACCGCGGAGAAAGCCGTTAGTTTGGCCGCAGATGTTGCGAAATGAAAAATTTCAATCGGATTAGCGGCGATCCGATGAAACGTTTCGTTAATAATTGTCGCGATGATGATATCGAGAGAAGGAAAAAGAAGTTTTTAAGAGAAGGAAAGGAGAGAAAAAAAGAGAGAGAGAAGGTTGCTCGAAACGTTTAACCTATCAATCACCGCTGTGACGTATCGATAATCGCTCGACTTATCGTAACGTTTGAACGAACAACGTAAAACGTAAGCGATCGCGTCATTTTATATATATTTTTATTCGAAAAATCGTTAGATATATCGTATTTTTATCGCGATATCTCGTAACTCGATATTCCGGAATATTCGGTTTCGCATTGTTCCCAGCCCGGTGTTTAACTTTGTTATACCATGATATATCAACTCGGTTCAACTACCATCCCCCCGAGATGGTAAGGGAAAGTTACACGCCAACGTTTAATAGTTTAATATGTCTTGCTCGACGAGAGATACGAGGCATCACGTACGAGCGTTAAATCCGTAAACCGGATGACCAGAGTGTGGAAAAAATGGGGAGGAAGGGAGAGAGAAAAAAAGAGAGGAAGAGAAAGAAGGAATTACTCGTAGGTAGATAGGATATAACGAGCGAGGTATAATACGAGGGGATACGGTGTGTCTTCCTTGGACGAGAAATAAGGGTGGCACGTGGGTACCTGACATTCGGTCTGTCTGTCTGTCTGGAGTCGAGGACCCAGACCAACGAGCAATATAGATGGGATAATTGCAGATAATTTGCGGCGTCGATTGCTACGCGTTCTCCACTCGAGCCACCCTTCCCTCCCCTCTCTCTCTCGTCACCCACGTCCGTCCCCTCGTTCTCCAATTATCGCTCCCCTTGCTTCCTACCCCGTCTTTTCCCCACTCGAGTTTGCCTCATTTTGCCTCGTCGAGAAGGAACAACTTTTTGCTCCCTGAAACCTGGCTCGGCGATCGCGCCAATCATTTACATGCAGCTATAACTTATAATCCACTCGGACCGCCATTGTTTTTTCCAACGTTCCACACCTCTTCTCCCCTTCCTTTCTCCACTTTCGTCGTCAACCCATTTTTCCTCCCCCTTCGGATAATTTTTACCATTTTCTCCCGAATCGAATTTCCCCTCCCTTTCTTTTCTATCGAAATCGAGCGAATATTCCAGGTAATTAAAAAAAGAATCCCTTCGCGTTTCGCTTTACTCTTGCTCGAGAAACGAAAGATGTGGTAAAAAATAATAAGAATTCGTTCAATCCATCCATCTTATCATAAGATTATAGGATGCGTATCGAGCGTAAGAGGAAAAAGAATAATTTTCATGCATGGAATCGAATTTCTCCCTCTTTGCCCCTTTCTTCTCTGTCGAAATCGCGCGAATATTCCAGGTAATTAAAAAAAGAATCCCTTCGCGTTTCGTTTCACTCTCGCTCGAGAAACGAAAGATGTGGTAAAAAATAATAAGAATCCATCCATTTTATTGTAAGATTATAGAATGCGTAAGAGAAAAAAGAATAATTTTCATACATGGAATAGAATTTCTTTCTCTTTATCCCTTCCTTCTCTGTCGAAATTCCAGATAATTAAAAAAAGAATTCCTCGTACCTTCGCGTTTCATTTCAACCCTCGCTCGAGAAACGAAAGATGTGGTAAAAAATAATAAGAATCCGTACGATCCATCCATCTTATCGTAAGATTATAGGACGGGTATCGCGTATCGAGGAAAAAGAGTAATTTTCATGCATGGAGGTGGCATGTAGCCCGTGGATCGATAGCGCGCGATGTACTCTCGAGGTAAGTAACTGACGATAAAGAGAGAGAGAGAGAGAGAGGGGAGGGGCCGTCAGCTGGGAGCCGAGTATTCCGAGTTTGCAAGAAAAATACCGCTAAATGAAACAGCGGTGAATGTATCAAAGTTCTAAAAAGAGAAATCGGCGAGCGTACAATCTGTCGCGGTTTCCTTAAGAAGCAAAACTTTACCACTCGGATTTGATCTTGGGAATGGTCGGATGAAATTGCCCATAAGCACACCCGAGTCCCTCCCCAGCGGTGGACGAGCAAGAGTGCGACTTATCGAAACTCTTTCCAAACTTTTGCGAGAGGTCTTTTCCTCGGCTCATCACTTCTGCTTCGCCCTCCCTCCCTCCCTTATTGACTTTAAGTCCGCCATTTCGAAACTCCTCGTCCTCCCTCCTCCCATCCCTTCCTCCCCTAACTCGATATACTCGTCGCGCGTATACTCGTCGCCGATCGAGATTAAACAAATTTTATCTTCGGAAAATAAAAAAATTTCCACTTCGATCGAGCTACCCTTCGCGAGGGGGAAGAAATTAACATTTCATTCTAGAGATTAGATTCTATTGGGTTGGCAACTAAGTAATTGCGGATTTTTTTCAGAAAATGAAAGACAATTTTTTCATGGAACTAAATAACTTTATTCTGTAACGTGTTGCTCATTTAGATCACCTTTTGCCATCTTTCAGGCAGCAGCATAATCCCACGTTCGTAAAACTTGTGGTTTTTATTAGCAAAAAACTGAATCAGGTACGATTTGATATCATCATCGTTATTGAAATTTTTACCATTCAAGAAATTTTGTAAAGATCGAAACAAAAAGTAATCGGATGGTGCAAGGTCAGGACTATATGGTGGATGTGGCAAAACATCGCAACCAAGCTCCAATAATTTTTGCCGAGTGACCAAAGATGCGCGTGGCCTTGCATCGTCACGATGGAATACAACACCTTTTCGATTTGTCAATTCGGGCCGCTTTTCTTCAACCGCATTGTTTAATTTCGTTAGTTGTTCGATGTAGACAACAGAATTGATCGTTCGGTTGGGTGGTAAGAGTTCAAAATAGACAATTCCTTCGTAATCCCACCAAACTGATAACAAAACCTTCTTTCGACAAATACCAGCTTTTGATGTTGTTCGAGCTGGTTCACGTGGCCTGCTCCATCATCTTTTCCGCTCGATATCGTTGTAAACAACCCATTTTTCATCGCCAGTTATCGGTCGTTTTAAAAATGGCTCATTTTCATTACGTTTCTTTAGCAAATGGCAGCTGTTAACGCGTTGCGTTAAATGCTTTTCTTTCAGTTCGCGAGGAACCTATGTATCGAGTTTTCAAATATAGCCAAGTTGTTTTAAGTGGTTTTCGATGCATGTATGCGATACACGAAGCTTCTCTGCAATCTCACGAGTTGTACTGTGACGATCCGAATCGATTATTGCTTTGATTAGGTCGTCATCAACTTCAACTGAAATCCGCAATTACTTAGTTGCCAACCCAATAAATTCCATCGGGAAATATTCTTTCTTAAATATCTGGGAAAAATATCTATAAACTGATCGTGCAATAACTGATTGAATCGAATCCAAGAAACACAACAAAGAAACACGACGAATGTGTACGGGAAGGGAACTTTTTCGAATATAAAAATTCGAGACGCGATATCCCTAACTATTGTGTCATTTATCCGAGATAAAAGGCGTTAAGAATGACATCACGGATCGTGTTATAGAGTTATATTCGACACGGCGTGGCGTGTATGCGCTTGTAACGCGGTATCGACTGTTCCCTCCCGTTGGGAGTCACCGCGTTACAAGGAAAACCGAGAGGATGCGTGAGGTATATGCACAGGTAAATGTATCAATCCCCTTCCTAGTGAATTAAATAGACCGTGCCTGGCCCAATCCCTGGCTTATTGGATCTCTCTCTCTCTCTCTCTCTCCCCCTCCCCTCGAAAGTGGACAGAATTTCACTTACCGGCCTCCTGGCCACTCTCGAGGGCATTGCGTTGATAGCCGCTCTTGCTATCTCTCGTCACGGTAACGCGTCTATTACTTAACCGGCCATCATCTCGAATTTCAAGCCAAATTTATTCCAAAAATCGGAACGAAAGAAAAGGAGGACAAAGAATAATAATAATGTATATATAGGAATGTGAATATTGGATGAACGTAGGTAAAAAAAATCGATAGAGACGAAGAAATTCTTCCTATAACGATGATAAGATTTGTTTAAGGAAGAAAAAGGGGAAAAAAATGGAGGCTGGGGAGAGGAAGGAAGGAAGGGGAATTCTTAGAGGCTGATAATTTACGAACTCGGCTCGGATCAGAATCATCTTCCCCTTCCCACCCATCCGCGATTTACTAGCCAATTTCGAAAGTGCGAGGCGTTGCTGGTACTTAGACGTTTCTCCCTTTTAGGAGATCGAATGGCATGACGGAATACGGAGGGGAGGGAAGAAGGAGGGAGGAGCGGAGAGTTAGAAAATGGAAGCTTCAATTTCAATTTAAATAGTTCTTACCTCACCTTCGGCCACCGGAATCTTTCCCTTTACTCGATACGTCCGTTTTCTTCCTCCTCCTCCTTCTTTCTAACGTGAAGGGAGGCGCGGTCTTACGTACACGTACAGCTACGTACATACGGAAATGGAAGAAGGCGACGAAAAAGGCGAATAAAAAGGGGATATTCCGCGAGAGACGGTAGTTTCTTGCCACACGGCTGAAATCCAATATTCGGACAACGAACGAGAATCTCGCCACTTCCATCTTCCGCGCCTCTCCCTTACTTCCTTCCAATTTATATATCGCGCCCCGATCCATCTCCTATATCGAATCTTTTCTTTCTCCAAACTATCAAACAATCTTTCTCTCCTTTATTCAAATTCTATTTCCCTCCTTCTCTTTCTCTCTCGAGAGATAACGCGCGAATCGTATCGTTACGAGGAGAAGAGAAGAGAAGAGGAGGGAGGGGGATTTCCCGTTTGCGTCAATTAAATCTAATTACTCGATTATTCTCGTAAGGGTAACGTCCATCTAATTATCGTTTGACCAAAGTACCACGCGGTATTAATAGCCGGGCATCGCTTCGGCCCACGCTCCCTACCACCACCATTCTCTCTCTCTCCTCTCTATTAGGGCACGTGCACGCGCACGTACGGGTAAACGTGCATGCGCCACGTGCGTATGTGTAGTTTAGGTGTCGTAACCTGACAGCCGGGGGAGAAAGAAAGAAAGAACGAAAGTAAAGTTGGAGGTCAACAGGGGTTAAATCGTTCCTTTGACCAGCCAGTCGGCTGGTTACCGCACCAGACCTGTTACGGCCCATCCCCCCCTCCATCCACGTAGTAATTCTCCATGCAAACTGCGAATGTTGTACGCGCCCTACGCCCCTATCAGTTTACTTACGAACGGATGAATCGTGAGCGAATTCCATACCTCGTTGTCGGATAATTACCCGCCACTCGTGCGAGGGAAACATTCCTTCGAGGTTAATCGACCTTTGTACGTAAGTGTCGCTTTCGAGCCAACTCCATCTTTGCTCTCTGTAACGTCTCGAGCAAAAATTTTATCATACATATTCGAAGAAGAAGAAGAAACGACGCATCGATTTTCCTATTTTTATTCCCTTTCCTCTTTTTCTCTCTTGTACGTTTCTTCGAACGAGTTCCTTACTTATACTTGGTTAACTTATAATCCCAATGGAGCGTGGTGAGGATGTGGTGGTGTTGTTACACCAATGACCATTCCGTCGTTTATTAAAAATAACTGGAGTTTCAAAGTTTTCTCCGTCGAAAGCAGCGTAGCTCTAATTGCGGTAGAGACTCTCGACCGAGTACGATGTTCGTACGTCGTATTCGCCTAACTTTCAACGGCTGTGCACTCGGCGAACGCCAGCTTTGCATACGTGCAGCCAAGTTCGAGCAACTGGAAGATTGAAAAACCAAGTCTTCTTACGTAACTCGCCTCCCCAACCGACATAACGTTTTCTAGAACGATTTTCGTAAAGAGATGAACGTAAAAAGGGAAGTCAGCAGTTTTTTTTTTTTTTTTTCATTAAAATCATCATTCCATCGAGAAGAAGATTCGCGAGAATTTCTTTCTTTCTTTCGATACGATTTCATTTTTCATTCTCGTGGTACGGTTCGGTTTATCCCTATAAATTTTAACCAACGCGTTGTCCGCAGATATGAAATATAAAAGGGAAGAAGAGAAGATCCGCATTCGTGGGTGCATATTGGCCAATGAAAGAGCGAGCATCCGAATGAAAGAGGAACAATTTTCCTCCGAGTTGTATAGGAACTTTTTCTCGAGAAAGCATCGCGATGGTGGTGGTGGTAACTCGACGTTCGACCTTTGAGAACACCGTGGGTGTGGTTGCAATTTGTGTTCCGGCACGAGTTTACGTTTATTATATCGCCGGTTAACGCAGCGGGCGAACGACGGTTTGTTATTACAAGAGCGAAGCATGCCTGTTTATTCGATGAATCGACGGAGAGAGGGATATGCCCGTTGAAAAATTCATTAATGGGATAAATTGAAAGGCGCCATTAGCCGTCTCTCTCCTCTCTGTAACACTATGTCATTTCTGGATATCGAAAAGTATTAGAAATTTATCGGATTATTTAAAACGTTTCGTTACGAATATAAATAAAGATCGATCATTGATATCAATACTATATATTATATTGGGTTGGCAATTAAGTAATTGCGGATTTTTTTTAGAAAATCAAAGACAATTTTTTCATGGAACTAAATAACTTTATTCTGTAATGTGTTGCCCATTTTGATCAATGATCTTTTGCCATCTTTCAGGCAGCATCATAATCCCACGTTCGTAAAACTTGTGGTTTTTATTAGCAAAAAAGTGAATCAGGTACGATTTGATATCATCGTCGTTATTGAAATTTTTACCATTCGAGGAGTTTTGTAAAGATCGAAACAAAAAGTAATCGGATGGTGCAAGGTCAGGACTATATGGTGGATGTGGCAAAACATCGCAACCAAGCTCCAATAATTTTTGCCGAGTGACCAAAGATGCGTGTGGCCTTGCATCGTCACGATGGAATACAACACATTTTCGATTTGTCAATTCGAGCCGCTTTTCTTCAACCGCATTGTTTAATTTCGTTAGTTGTTCGATGTAGACAACGGAATTGATCGTTCGGTTGGGTGGTAAGAGTTCAAAATAGACAATTCCTTCGTAATCCCACCAAACTGATAACAAAACCTTTCGACGAATACCAGCTTTTGATGTTGTTCGAGCTGGTTCACGTGGTCTGCTCCATCATCTTTTCCGCTTGATATTGTTGTAAACAACCCATTTTTCATCGCCAGTTATCGATCGTTTTAAAAATGGATCATTTTCATTACGTTTCTTTAGCAAATCGCAGCTGTTAATGCGTTGCGTTAAATGCTTTTCTTTCAGTTCGTGAGAAACCCATGTATCGAGTTTTTGAACATAATCAAGTTGTGTTAAGTGGTTTTCAATGCATGTATGTAATACATGAAGCTTCTCTGCAATCTCATTGTACTGACGATCCGAATCGATAAGTGATCATATCGATGAGTGAAATCCGCAATTACTTAATTGCCAACCCAATATATAATTTTCGTTCCAATTAATTCGATAGAAATTAAAAACGATGCATTCCTCGAAACATTTAAGATAAAATAAATTTCGAGAGAATCCGTCAAATCAATCAATTATCGAAAATATCTGCTATTATATGATTATCACTGATTTTTAGAAACTATAGTTAACATTTTACTTCCCCTTTTAGTTTTTTTCGAGGGGAAAAAAAAAATAAATAAATAGTTGTATAAATCTCCGTTGAACGGGGAGAGAGGGAGAATAAAAAGTTTTAACTGGGACGCTTAACAACAGACATTAATCGCGGCACGGAATTCCGAAACGGAAAATCAACGATTCCCTCCGTGGCGAAATATCGCGAAGCGAAAAAATGGTTGACAAAAATTCGACGCCATCCACTTGATTATAAATAGCTGGGATCAAAGGTTATGTTTAGAAGAAGAGATAAGGAAAAACTTCCCTCCCATTCATTTCCTGCAAAATTGAATTATCTCATTTTGCTTTCTTCTGATATGAATTTACAGGCTCTCTCCTTTGCAGCCCGGGCACGAGTCATTACACGAATGATAAAATCACCCTTATCTCTCTCTCTTTCTCCTCCCATTCCTTAAATACTTCCTCTTATATTTTTCTTGCCTGGAGATCCATAGAGAAGTATGAAAATTGATAAAAATGATCTTATTCCTTCTTTCAGAGAAGAATTTTTTTCCAAAAATATACACGTACAAATTTATCGTACGAATAATATAATATAATATTTTATCTCGTATTTATCCGAGAAACGTAAGAAGAATGATAAACATGTTTTTCCAATTTATATCGGATATTTTAGATGAATCTCGAGTGAAAAAATTATTCTTCTTTTTTTTCCTCCTTGGAACGGATTTACTCCTTCGTCTATTGTTCCCCCAATTTTTTTTTCTTTTTTTAGTATCCACAACGATGCTATACATACCTGCTTTCTCTTCCAATTTTTGGTACGCTCTGCTCGTATTCTCTTTCTTCGAGCGGGCAGAATATAACGGTATAAGTATCAAGGGTGGAATGGACTAAGCCTACCACGTATCGATGTACGTATATAACCTCTCGCGCATAGGAAACCGGAGCCGAGGCTTAGCCGAGTCATCTTCCGTGTTGTAGCTTCGCGACACTTTATACACGTGCATATCGATAGCCTTCTCTGAAATATCGAACGGATATTTAATCGTCAAGTTTTTATATTATCGATAATTTTGAAAATAATAAAATTTATTTCTATCGAGATTATTTATCGAGTTAAATTATTCGTTCATGAGACAAATATTTAAAATTGTATATCTGCCTTCAAAAGTTCGTAATTTAAGCATCTTCTCCCTCTATCTTCGCATCGAAAAATCGTAACTTTTCAGCTTTGCGTTTCATAATCTAACCCAAAGGCTTTTTCACAAAAACTGTACTCGATCGCTTAAAGCCTTTGCTTTTGATCATTTTTGCTCTACTCTCTTGGAGTTGAAAAAGGAAAGAAAAAAAAATAATTATCGTCTTTCGTTTATTATGTGTGTGTGTGTATATATATGTGTGTATATATTCTTTTTTTTCCTCTTGTTCGATTAAATTTAAAGCAACGTCAAAGGGGGAAATTTATCATTTCGCGATGATATTAAAACGTGGCATTATTCTTGATACGAAATAATTTATTAACAAAGAAAATTCTTTTTATTCGTTACAATTACGCTTTCGCTAGATAATAATCGTTGGGCGTATTTCCTGGATAAATAAAATTTATCCAAGGCCGTTCTTAGGGAATTATTTTTCCCTAACAATTTTTCGACTTATCATCATCCCTCCCGTAACAGGTATTTGTATTTCGACAATCCGCAATACCCTCTTTAGAACTTTGCGCCAAATTTAACCACGAGTCCGCGAGTTTTTGAGAAATGAATAGCTCGTTCCATTGAATTTTAAAGTTCCAAAGGGCGAGCCAACTTCTTTGCAAAATTTCTCCGTGAAATAGAAATCCTCAAACTTGATCGCGAGATACGTCCAAAGAATAACTCAAGGGTAAGGCCTTTGTATCGTATACAAGATATATATATATATATATATATATCTAAAGTTTTTACTTTTATATATATATATAGAGTTTGATTACATCGCGATACATGGCGAGAAAGGGAAGAATATAGGACACTTTTAACTTTTATATCTTTTCTTATCATTTTATTCTCGTTTCCCCGTCGCGGATAAAATTTGTAAACGAAACAAATATCTATCTGTCCATCTTTCGAAAAAGAATAATATTTTATCATTCGTAAATAAATTTTGCGGACAAAACGTTCATCCACGTTCGAACGATAATTGTCGGGATCGTTTACCTAATTTTCCTAGCGAGTACGAATAATTATAATTACCATTATTATACCGTGCGGACGAGTAACGTTTCGCAATCGTCTCTTCGTCCGATATAATTGCCCATTTCCGCTGTAAACTGTACTCGTACGCGTGGATTACGAGCGAAACGGTTGTAGATAGAAAAAAAAAAACATTTCGAGCTTGGATCGTGACACGTCGAAGGGATTTTGGATGATAAATAAACCTACCCTTCTTGGATAATTTAATTCAATTCGCAAATAGAGTAGATAACGAAGAGGGAAGGGTAAAAAGAAAGAAAGAAAAAAAATTCTTGGATCGTGACACGTCGAATCAGATCGTTGCATGATAAATAAACGGAAAACCTATCCTTCTTGGATAATTTAATTCATTTCGCAAATAGAGTAGATAACGAAGAGGGAAGGGTAAAAAGAAAGAAAGGAAAAAAATTCTTGGATCGTGACACGTCAAATCGGATCATTGAATGATAAATAAACCTACTCTCCTTGGATCGTAACCCGTGGAAGGGATTTCAAATCATTGAATAATAAATAAACCTATCCCCTTGGATAATTTGATTCCATTCGCGAATAGGATGAATAACAAAGGGGTAAAAGAAAAGAAAAAAAAAAAATTTCGAGTTTAGATCGTGACAGGTCGAATCAGATCGTTGCATGATAAATAAATGGAAAACCTACTCTTCTTGGATATTTTGATTTGATTCGCGAGTAACGAATAGGATAACAAAAGGAGAGGGATAAAAAGAAAGAAAAGAAAAAAAATTTTCGATCTTGGATCGTGACACGTCGAAGGGATTTCACATCAATAATAAATAAATCTACTCTCCTTGGATAATTTGGTTTAATTCGCGAATAGGATGGATAACGAAAGGGGAAGGATAAAAAGAAAGAAAGAAAAAAAATTCTTGGATCGTAACACGTCGAATCAAATCATTGCATGATAAATAACGGAAAACCTACCCTTCTTGGATACTTTAATTCAATTCGCAAATAAAGTAGATAACGAAGAGGGATAGAAAAAGAAAGAAAAGAAAAAAAATTCTTGGACCGTGACACGTCAAATCGGATCATTGGATGATAAATAAACCTATTTTCCTTGGATAATTTGATTCCATTCGCGAATAGAATGGATAACGAAGGAATAAAAAAAAAGAAAAGAAAAAAAAACTTCGATCTTGGATCGTGACACGTAGAATCGTTGGATGATAAATAAACCTATCCCCTTGGATAATTTGATTCCATTCGCTAATAGCATGGATAACAAAGGGGTAAAAAAAAAAGAAGAAAAAAAACTTCGATCTTGGATCGTGACACGTCGAATCGTTGGATGATAAATAAACCTACTCCCCTTGGATAGTTTGGTTCGATTCGCGAGTAACGAATAGGGTGGATAACGAAGGGGGAGGGATCGAAAAAGAAAGAAAAGGAAAAAAAAAAAAGGAAAGTAAGATAGAGGAGAGGAGAAAGGGGAGGACAAGGCCCTGTTCCCGGCGCGCGGAGCGAGGCGGAAGCTGAATGCCGCGCGAGCACATGCCTCCCGTGGGATAATCGAGAGAGGGCATGATGGACGATGCGTTCTTTCTCTTTCCCAGCGGAGATAAAACGAAACGACGCGACGACGGGACAGATGAGCTGAGTTGCCGCTCTAAAAGTTTTTCAGTGCGTAATACGCGGCCGGAAAAAGCGCGGGGGGAAAGAGAGAGAGAGGGAGGGAGAGAGAGGGGCAGGGAAGGGCGGTGGAAAACGGAAAGGCGGCCGCATTGTGGCGCATATAGGGTGAGCCGCGGAACTGGGACAGCTTGTATTCGTGGCACTGTTTGGTCCGGAGGGAAGCGCCGTGCTCCCTGATCGAAAGGAAGGAAACGTTTCTCGTTTCCATCCCTATATATATATATATATATCCGATAGTTTGCGAATACCTGTTATCTTTTTATTCCCATTCGCTTATACCTTTTTTTCTTCCTCTTTTTTAATCTTCTCCCTCCCCCAATGCGCCACTTGGACTCCTCTTTTTCTGAGCAAAAATTTCTCCAACCTTACAATTAGGGATAAACAAACGAATCGAGTTTCTTTTTATTTTTCCATTTCCAAAAGATAATGATCGAAAGTGTTACTATAAGGATTAAATTGTAGAAACGAATTACAGCCTGACGATTGCCGCGTCGATAAAAATGGGCGTGGTGTAATCACGATGAAATTTGGCGGATGGAATTTCCATGACTCACCCTGTATAAAATTGTATATACAGTCGGAAGCGTGGGTGTCGGCGCTGGTATAGTAATACCGATGTCGAGTACTACTCGTGACGGTGGCGGCGGCGGTGGTGGTGGGTGGTGACTCGAGAACGGCTCGGCATCGCAACATAAAATCGCCATTACCGCAGCTGTATGGCGAGTTATAGCGCTACGAACATCTTCCTACCTCTCCACGGCCCTGTAAATAAATACGTCGTTCCACCTTAAGGTACTTGAAGCACCGAACTTATATAGATTTCGGGACAGGAGAAGTGACAGACCAACCTTGGCAGTATTCCAATAAAAATCCACCAATGTCGAGCCACCTGACGTGAAAACGGATCGTGACGCGCGTACGTTCCGGTTACCGGAAAGTCCTATCTCTGTCAAACTTTCCTCTTCTCCCTCCAACCCCGAAACCCTCAAAAATTATCCCTCCTTTTTCTTTCCTCTTCTTTTTAATAAAAAAAAGAAAAAAAAAAGGGAAAAAAATATCATTGAATTCGATTTTCGACCATCGTCATTTTTCATATAGATAGAAAGAAGAAAATATTATTTGGAGAAGAAAGTGGTATAAATCCGTTGTATAAATCTAATAATACTCGATCCAAGAAACGACGATATTTCACTATCTTTCCTCCAGATCGATTTTAAATATTCATAAGAAAAATAAACGATTAGATTAAACGAAACTGCCCACTGTTAATGAGGTGAAGTAATGAAAGAAGAAGAAGAAAAAAGTAATAATTTATTTTTTTTTAACGCGCTCCCTGCTAACGCGTGGGGAGAAGAAGAATGAGGATCGATATCAAAGATCCCAACGGGCCAACAAAATTTTCCAACAAATTTTCACGAAACGTTATACGAGTTACTATATGGTTAAATATAATTACGATGAATCATTCATCGTCATTCCCAATGGACGTAGGGGCGCGAATATATTTTCTTGCCACGCGCGTATATCTCCCCTTTGTCGCCAGTGTTTCTCAACCGATCCGTCGCGTTGAAAAGAAAATTGTTGGAAAATTTCTCCAATAAGAAAAAGGAGAGAAAGAGAGGAGGAAAAAAGGAAAGGGTTGGGGAAAACGGGATAGGATGGGATAAATTGGAAAATAGGAGGGGACGTATTATTACGTATTCCATCGATGAATACTTTTATTCAAATTATCCAAACTTATTCCATGATTATTCGAGAATAAGCGAATTCTCGGGGAATAGGAAGAAATTGGCGCGGAAGAGAAACTTTTCGAAAGCTGCGAGACAATCCCCCGCGTTACGAGCTAAGAGATCGCTTTAATCAAGATTGCCGATTTCTACGAATCGATAAAATTCTACGAACAACTGTTTGCCCTTCGTTCGCGTTTCAACCGTGGTTCATCGTTTGATCTCCCGGCGGAGAAGGATGAGACGGATTTTCGACGCGTCAACGGAAAACTTTGAGAAAGTATAAGTAAAAGGAGGAGGAGGAGGAAGAAGAGGAAGTTTAATCGCGCGGTTGTTCGTTATCAACGATTAATCAACGATATAGGAAGAGTAACAGGGAACACGGAATACCTGTTGCATAATCTGCATAACAACACTCTTCGATAAGCGAAATTCCCAGCGAAGCGTTTTCAATTTCTAAATTTTCAACTTTGGTTAAAATGTTAATCACGAGTGTCACGCATTCTGTATACTCCGTATATAAAGTGCGAGGCGAAGCCGCGAAAAAGCAATTATATACAGTTTGATTATGATTAAAACGGATAAATTAAAAACGGAGAGCGGTGTGGATATTGCGTTCCGCGTTAAATATTCGATTTGCGCCAGCTATCTCTCTCTCTCTCTCTCTCCACCGGAATGAAAAATGAAAAATGAAAAGAGAGAGGCGACTCTCGGACGATAAATTTCCTAGATTTCCTAGGATGAAACAAACTCTTTGGACGCGTGAACAGTCTTGTCTCGAAATGAAAACACGAATTGAAAGAAGGCAGTCGATCTTTGATAATCGTTCGATAATTCGAGACGAGATAGAGATAAGAAAATTCGAAAACCCGTCGAGAATTAAATCCTACGGATGACAAAAGTGTCAAGCGGAAAAGTGGTTGTAAAAAGAGAAACGCGGAGCTTACAGCTGTTTAGTCGTCTCGTAAAAACGTCTCTCCAGTCTGAACGTTCACTGCATTGCTTTTTCCTTCCTCCTGTATCGCGCCGCGTCCACCTTCTTCCCGTGGAATACTTCCTGTTTCCAAGCAACACGTAACGTCCATTTGTCGAGACGATAACTCCACTCCCTCGTCCGATTCATCTAGAAATACCATATTTTTATTACCCTCGATTTCCCTCTCGATTTTCCATAATAATCTCTTCCCTGCCGACCATGTTTTCTATTGGATTGGCAACTAAGTAATTGCGGATTTTTTTTAGAAAATCAAAGACAATTTTTTCATGGAACTAAATAACTTTATTCTGTAACGTGTTGCCCATTTTGATCAATGATCTTTTGCCATCTTTCAGGCAGCATCATAATCCCACGTTCGTAAAACTTGTGGTTTTTATTAGCAAAAAACTGAATCAGGTACGATTTGATATCATCATCGTTATTGAAATTTTTACCATTCGAGGAGTTTTGTAAAGATCGAAACAAAAAGTAATCGGATGGTGCAAGGTCAGGACTATATGGTGGATGTGGCAAAACGTCCCAACCAAGCTCCAATAATTTTTGCCGACTGACCAAAGATGCGCGTGGCCTTGCATCGTCACGATGGAATACAACACCTTTTCGATTTGTCAATTCGGGCCGCTTTTCTTCAACCGTATTGTTTAATTTCGTTAGTTGTTCGATGTAGACGACAGAATTGATCGTTCGGTTGGGTGGTAAGAGTTCAAAATAGACAATTCCTTCGTAATCCCAGCAAACTGATAACAAAACCTTCTTTCGACGAATACCAGCTTTTGATGTTGTTCGAGCCGGTTCACGTGGCCTGCTCCACCATCTTTTCCGCTTGATATCGTTGTAAACAACCCATTTTTATCGCCAGTTATCGGTCGTTTTAAAAATGGATCATTTTCATTACGTTTCTTTAGCAAATCGCAGCTGTTAATGCGTTGCGTTAAACGCTTTTCTTTCGGTTCGTGAGGAACCCATGTATCGAGTTTTTGAACATAGCCAAGTTGTTTTAAATGGTTTTCGATGCATATATGCGATACACGAAGCTTCTCTGCAATCTCACGAGTTGTACTGTGACGATCCGAATCGATTATTGCTTTGATTAGGTCGTCATCAACTTCAACTGAAATCCGCAATTACTTAGTTGCCAACCCAATACTTCTACGTGGAAATTATCTCGATGCACGATTTACGATAAGCAAAGTTAAGGGAAAAGAAAAAAAGTATCAAATAATTGGAAACAAAAGGTAGTTGGAAAGCGTAGAGCAACCTGTAGAATCCTCGTCGATCGAAGAGGTTTCGATACATCTTCCAGCTCTTGACGTCTCGATCCCGCGGGATAAATCTAACCGAGGCAGATAATTAGGCAAAAAGTAAGCAAACTTTTTCATTCCCGTCGTTTCGAATCGTTTTCCTGAATTTATTAGGCTTAAGATAAAAGGAGGAGATTCGAAGACTGTTCGTTGTTAACGCGATCCGTGGAAAAAGATAAAAAAGAAAGGATGAAAATGGTATTAGGTAAAGTGGAAGAGATTGTCCAGAGCTTAGAAGCTTAATGGAGTTGTATTTGTCTTGTCGGTCGAAGCATCGACTCGATAATTGAAAAGTTTCTCGTTGACGCGAATGGATTTTTAATGGACGCGACATGTCGATCGAAATGATACGAGTTTTCCCTTTTTTTAACGCGCAAAATTATCGTCAACTCTCGAATATCTAATGTTTCATAACGCGATTATTTGAGTCGGTTCGTTTAACGACGAGAGATATTTTTATATCCTTTCATTTGACCGAAAGAGCGAGAACGAGGCAAAGTTCGAGAAATCTTGGAGGCCGAAATCGCTGTTCGATCGAATATCGGAGACGAAGGATACGTCGCTGTTACTCCGCCGGTAAAGTACGCGCGATTGACGCATAGTTGAAACCGATACCGGCGGGACGCGATATCAGAAATGTTTGCGAGCGAGCAATCCGACGTCGATCTGTAAATCTGTACGGCAAATAATCTTTTTAAAAATCGATACGTCGTACAACGTCGTTGTAAGATATCCTTTTTCCGATTTCGTACGTCTAAAAAATTTTAAAAAACATTGAAAATGTCGAAACGCACGATGGAGAATTATTCGATTTAAAACCGATAAATACACGTTTACCATTTATATTTTTAATTTCAATCGATTTGAATTGCGTCGAAAGTTGAACGATTCTCTGATTTTCTGTTCGATCGTTGAACGACGAAACGACGGAACAAAAGGGAAGAGGAGAGGCGACGAGCCGTTTCACGGATCGGAGAGAGAGAGAAGCCCCATCGTTTTCCTTTCTTCCCCGCTTCATTCTCGGTACACGGAGTTTGTAATTTTAATTATTTCATTAGTGGAAATCCTTGGAATATACAAAGGAGATACAGAATGGAAGGTGAATTGGTCCACGTCGCCGTTCTAAATCGCCTCTATTTTTCTTCTTCGCGGAAACGTTTCCTCCCTTCTTTGTCCTTACTTCTTACCTTACTTCGTTCCTTTATCTCGAGATTTGTCACCGTCCCTGCGACTTTACTCCATTTTCACATTGTCCTCCCTCTTCCCCCTCCCTCCTTGATTCTATCTCCTCGACGCGTTACGTAACAATCGCGTTAAAAAACTTATCGCCGATCTTTACCGATATCGTGAAAGATCGATCGATCGATCGTTTAACGATTATCGACACGAGACGGATCCTGGGTTGTCCAAATACCAGTAGGAGGAGGAGGAGGAGAATTGGGAGGGGGGGAGCATGTTCGAGGACGATAGTTATCGTAGCGATAGGGGGAGATGCGCGCGGGTGTCGCGATATTAGACCGTAATAAACCAGCACGTAGATAATCAAATACACGACACGTAACAAGGGCCAAGCATCCACCAGCACGTAGAACGGGCCGCATTGGTAATTTAGGTACCATTGGTTTGGTCAATAGCCAATTCCTATTTGGCTCGGATCCAACGGGTCAAACAAACCGGTCATGCCAAGGATAAAGATCAAAGCTTAGAAATCCCTCGTTTCGGCTCAACCTTCGCTCGATCGTTCGTTCCTTATCATCCTTTATCCTTTCTTCTCGCGTTATACTTTTCAACGCCTAGGAATCGATGGATAACTTTTTCTTTTAAAAGAATCTTTAAGATCGGTTTCGTCTCGTGATTCGTTCGTCAAGGATAATTCGTTTGTACCTCATTTGCGAGATGTATTACGAAATTTGCTCGAGTAAAGTCGATCGATTTATTATTTTTTTTTAAAATAAAGAACCGAGTTGGACGGATTTCATTCGAAGGAAAAATTATGAAAAATTAAACGATTCGTTGGGTGGGTCGGAAATTGAACTTTTGTCGTGGATAGGTGACCGATCATGCAAGGGCGCAAACGTCGCTCGATACTCTTGAGTATTCACCCATACTCGGGCTTAGTAAAATTACTTTTCTCTTCGTCGCACGAAATCTGATAAAACGCGGTGAGAGGAGAGAGAGATCGAGATAAAACTATTTTCGTATTTACTTTTACAAAAAATTTATTATATATCACGAATATTTAAGAAAATTCTCGATTTTTAATTACACGTGTAACGAATATAGATCCTTTTCGTATCAAATCGTTGTAGTTTCTTTTTCATTAAGGTCGAAAGAGAAAGGAAAAGACATTCCGTTTTAATCTTTCCAAAGGAATTATTCGATCGAGGGAAGAGCGAGGAAAGAAGTTAAGGGAAGGGTGTTTCCTTCTTTTCCTAGTCATATTTCGCACTTCTCTTTTTCACTCTATTTTACTTTACTGTACATATACTTTCATCCCCGTGTTAATCGGTACACCTGGATCTTTTAATTTTAGCAATCCAAGGACTTTGCGCCCCAGTTTTCGAAAACCTAGTTAGAGAATATATATTCGCAAGAGTTATGTATATCGACCGTTCCTGCTCCCACTCCTTTTCATCTTTGTTCTCTTCGTTTCCCGTCCCGTCTCTAGATTTCCAACAGTGGCGTAACATCGCCTCGATGTTCCGTTGCCAAATGGAAAATTTCATTCTCTCTTCTCGTTACACAAGGTTTGTTCGTTCACGATTTGTCGAATATCGACGAATAGTTCAACGTAACGGAGAGATGATCGTTTCTTCGGATATCGAGTCACAAAAGATTTTCCTTCCTGTATCCTATTTCTTTTTTCGTCCCCCTTTCAATCAAATTTCATCGAATTTCTTCTCGTATAATGTATAAAAATATCTCGAGTTTACGTTCAATCTGAACGGATAATCGATCCTTCCACTCTTGGCGACGAAAGATCCGATCGGAGGGAAAGTTTTTTGCCTCGTAAAAAGGAGGGGGGAGCAATCTTGGTTTATAGTCGCGTTTAATTATGCGTATGGATCTATAAGAGGGCTCGTAGGAGAGCCTGGCATGATCGGCGGCTCGAGTATACCCTCGAGTATACTCCTATCTAGCTTTATAACGCGCGTTGACGTTGTCTCGGTAGTGAGTCAGCGGCCAGCTGCCTGTCCTTACCTTATTAAAGCGCACGTGCTATCGCTCGTAATCTCATAAATATACGCGGGATAACGGGGCACGCGTGTATACGCGTCGAAGCAAAAAATATTATCAATTATTGCGCACGATACGCGGTCAAACGGTGGGTAAATATCCATGAATAACAATTTCGTCGCGCGCTCCGAATATCCGTTATATCCGTACGAGTGAATGAACGTACAGTCGATCGAAAAAATCCTTCCCGTTCTCCTCTTTCATTTTTAAATTTGTATAAATATACACGTGTGTGTATTTATATATATATATATATATATATATATAAGCAAATTTGTCGGGATAAATTGGAATCTGGGATCAGAATGGACGTTTCTCTTCTTTTCTTTCTCTCTCTTGGACCAAAGGTTTTCCAATCTTCGTTTTAAAATGTTTTGGAATTGGCGATTATTTTACAATTATCATCGTTATAGATGTCGGAAAAATTTATCCGTATTTATCTTTGCATAAAAATGACGATGGAAATTATTAGTTACGTAAGGAACGTGCGCGCTTTTTAAACAGAACATGGGATTAATATATATATATATATATCTCGTTCAATGAATATATGTATAAATTTTCGACACGTTGGGAGGTCTGGTAGATACTATTCATGAAATAAGTCCGTCTTTCGTAATGCGGCATAAATTTATGTTTGCATTGCAGAAAAATGTAAATTCACCTATTCGCTCTTCCATAGCTAAGATATGATTGAAATTCATTGAAAATCCCCTGGTGAACGCAATTTCCCTCCAAGATAGTTTCTCGCGAGGCGAGTGGAAAAGGGCGTTTGTTGCGCGCGGCATACGAACAATGCGACCTCGATCGATTACCGAACGAGAAATAATACTCGAAATTATCTCTTTACTTTCCTCGATCATCTTCCATTTATTTCCAACTTCTAAAATCCGAATCAATAAAATTATTCGAATACATTTCCACTCAAGGAACGTTTCGAGGAGGTGTTTTCTTCTCCATTTCGCAGTTTCGTTTCCTTTCTTTGGAAAGATTTTAAAAGTCACTTCGAGGAATCGATAGAGGAAAGAGGATACGAAAACGCTTAAGAATTTTAAAATGGAGATGCACGTATTGGAGGGAGCAGGTTCCCCTGATTTTGGCGGGAGATCGGTCCGATCGAGGAAGAACTGGGCCGGGAAGCAATCTCGCGAGAGACGACAGGATCGCACGAGTCGTTAACGAATTTCGTTAACGACATTCGTGCGTTCGAGCGAAATGAGGTTGGCGGATAGTTTAATCGAACCATCTCCCCCCCCTCCCGTGTTTTCCTTTCTCCTACGCCAACGCGGAGAAAGAAAATTCGAACGAACGAACCGATCCTTTTTTCCTTCCTTCTTTCGTTAATTAATAATTATACACTATCCTCGTTTAATTTCCAACTTTCGTTTCGAAGAAGATTGCTAATATATTTTTTTTCTTTTGCAAATTTTAATTTCGATCGCAAGTGATGAGCCGAGTGCAAGTATTCGAACGAGAGATGAAAATCGATCGGACGATTGCTAATGCGAAAATGGAAATGAAAATTGACGGATGGGAGATCGTAGATCGATAAAGGTGAGGATATCCCGTTTCATCGTCTCGCTCTTTCCTTCGATCGACTGTTTTAATCCCTGGAATTAGAAATATTTCTTTCCTTCTTTTTCTTTTTCTTGCAGAAATGGGATATCGAACAGGAGAGAGAAAAAAAAGAAACATTTTCTCAATCATATAACGTTCGAAAGCAGGACCGGTCCCATGCCGAATACGAATACCATCTATATTATTTGCCATGACTTAGGAACATGGTATCAAATCATAAACAAATATTCCGGTAACGAGAAGCAAACAGTGCGTTCGTGGGACAGTGGGTGGATGGTGGATGGTAGCGTAGGGTAATGGTAGGTAACCAAAAGAGATATAAAAGACAAAAAGAACGGAGGGAAGGGTATAACAAACGAAAATGAGCCGATATTCGCCCTACGACGAATTCAAACTAGCAACTACTACTATAGATTAAATATAGTCTATCAACGAGAAAATTCTGAAATAAAAATTCGTTTCAAGATTTATTATTACATATATGTATATATATTGTACGTTATTAACGATAAAAATCGATGAGAAATACGTTATGAATTTGCGGTGGTGAGAAAGAAAGAGATGTAGAGATATATATACGTAGAGTATAGGTATAGAAAATACGGTACGGATCGCATACTCTCGCTTATTGTGTTTAGCTACACGGTATATGTATACATGTATATTCCACGTGCACACATATCCCGTGCATATTTTCGGCAGTGCAGCATGATATTGACATACTACATACCACACGCGTAGCACACGCGCGATACACAAGCGCGTATGGTAAATACCACCTACCATACCATGAAATCGAGTATCAGATATGTGCATCGTAGAAAGATACCTACGTGCATGTGTTAACCTCCATATACGTGTGTGTGTGTATATATGCGTATACACACACGTAGAAGTACTACAAACTTCTATATCGCATATTCTATTCGCCAATGCTCGTATTATTTGTAATCCACACGCATATGAGCGCGCGCGCATATTCAATGCGATCCGAATTCATACGAGACGGCTAATATTCCTCGAATATATTTTTCCTGCGATTTCGTGGAGTATCGTAATTACGTATCATCTCGTGGAAATAAGAGGGAAAAGAAAAAAGGGAGCGTAAACTTGTAAACAGTGGTGCACAAGTTTTGCATTTCCCTTCCATTCGTTTGTAATTTGTTTACGAATTTTAAACGAATCGAGATTTTCCTAGATCGATATTCGATATACTCGCATTTGAAATCCGTTTTATCTATCCATCGAAAACGTGATATTTCTTACGTTGAATCTGCGTAGAAAAGAAAAAGAAGGTTTGTCGAAATCTTTCAAATTAATCTATTTAAATAATTACGTGTATCGTATTGATCCTTTTTTCTTCTTTTTTTCTAAAAGAACGAAACGCGTAGACAGATGTTGCTTTCGCGAAAGCGAAACAGATTTCGAAACGTGGATTCGCAAATAAAAGGTTAGACTAATGACTTATACGTGCGTATAATGTATGCGACTAGCACGCCTAGCGCGAGAAGGTGGCGGACGTCAGAAACAAGCGAGTGCTTGCGAAAATAATGGGGGCGGGAAACGAGCGAGCGCTCGAGAACAGTGGCGCAAGTACTCGAGAGATGCGGCCGACCGATTAGGGCGTAGACCGTTTCTCTTACGCCGCGTTCCAGCTGCTGCTGCTGGTGATCAACGCCACGAACCGCTCGAACCGCTTGGGATGGAGGGGAGGGGGGAAAAAAGGTAACGAAAGTTTATCAACTCGATACTTTTGGACGTGTCGCGGTAAAACGAGGCGATAAAACGACGGGGGGAGGGAAGGGATCGATCCGTTTTCGACTTCGGATCGAAAAAACAGACGAAACGATAAATAGCGGAAATCCTAGATTGAAATTGTACGTACGTGTTACGTGAACTAAACGAATACAAGGCTAACTTTCAACTTTGATCAACCCTCGTTGGAACGAGAAGCAAAAGGTTATACGGGGGCTTTCAAAACGTTGCGATTGTTTCGCCAAACTTGTCTCGCCAACTAACCATCTGCTACTCTCATTTATTCCAATTCCCGTCACATTATATAACGCGCGTTCAAACGGCTTTAAAATTCACCAGTTAATTCACGTGTACGACATCCCTCCGCTTTAATTTTCATCGTTCATACCGTTGTGTATTTGTAATTCTTTTTTCTTTTTTTTTTTCGTATCATTCTTCCGAAAGTTTTCTCGGGATAAAACGAGATAATGAAAACCGAATCGAACAATCGGTTATAATTGATCGATGATGACTCGTTGGTTACGAGTTTCGACAACATCGAAGAACGTCTTTCGCAAGAGAGAGAGAGAATGGGTGGGTCGGCATGGCTCGATCCGGAAGAACATTTACGTTAGAAAAAGGTGGCGGGTAGTAAGTGACAGACAGACAGTAGCGAGACCGAGACCGAGACCGAGCTCGTTAAATCTGGATGCTTTCATTTTCCCGTGCGGAAGGTAGGAAGTAGCGAGTTGGTCGGGCGACGAGATCCCCGAAGGTGGAAAAGAGGCGAGAGATCGAAAAGAGGCGTAACCTTCTGTCTCTTCTTACCTGAAGCCGTAGCCGACCTAGTTAATGCCGGTCGCGTCTACCATGGAGAGATTCGCTAAGAAAGAAGCTCCAACGAGCGTGACTAATGCGGGGTTATACGTATACGTTTCTCTGGATAGATAGAGAAAAAGCGAGTAAAAGGGAGCAGCTCCGGCTCCACGAGATTCCTCCCCTTGTATCCACCGACGTAATACGACACGTTTCTTCGAAAGAAAAAGCCCTCTCGATTCTATTCCCCTTTCCGTTTCACCGCAAACCGTTCATCGAGGAATACGCAACAACGCGGAGTCGAGTACACCCATCTTTCGATCTCACTTTTCTCTATATTTCTCCGTTCTCTCCGGCCAACGACAATCCGCATCCCAACGTATAAAATATATATAAATATACTACTCTTGCGTTTCGCTATCCATCCAATATCCATCGTTTATTTCTCTGTTGTTAAAATTAATTATTCATTTTTTATTACTTATTTTTACTTATAAACGAGTTGTATAGTCGAGTTCCTTTTGCTCGAAATACTAATATTACACGTATAATAACGATAAGATCAAATTTCGTTTCTCTTGTAATTTTCTAAAAATTAATTTTTATTCGTTAAAACACATACAAAATAGTTACGTATTATAACGATTAATTAATCTTTTAACTCAAATTTTTATGAGTGAAAGAAAAAAAAAACATATACGTGTAAATTATACATGCATGTATGTAAAAATACGACATATAAAAATAAAAATTATTCCTTTTTTTTCTTTTTTCTTGCGAGCATGTGTAAAAAGTATATGTATATGTACATGTATATATTCAAGAAGATATTATTCGACCTTCTCTGATATGACACGAGAGAATAAATAGATGAGATAAGAAAAGGATAAAAATAGGATACAAATTAGAGAATCAGCGCCATCTCCGGAATATCACGAATAAAACACGATACGCAAAAAGAAGAAGAAGGTGGGAGAAGGTTGAAGATAAAGAAGTGATCATCAATGCCATCTTCCGATTACCAAAGATTTATAAATTACTCGAGAGATGGAGCTGATATTTCCGATTTCTTACTCTCCTATCTTTGAAAAGATGTTTCTAATAATTTTCTAAAGATGGCGACGGCGATCAATTAATCTATCTCTATCTTTCTCTTATTATTTTTTAGACGCCCCTATTATATTTTTTATGTACACAAGTATCCTTACTTAATTTGCTCCATATAACAATTATACGTTCGAGAGACAAAAAAGTTGATTTTTGTATAATAAATTTGTCTCATTTTTTTTTAAACTTAAATTGATAAAAAATATAAACAGATTATCTCTATTTCTATTTAATTGTGTACGTTGTAAATACGATATTGACGTACAATCTTGATTAATGATCCGTGGTAACCACGGATGAAAAATAAATAACGTGACAATCTTATGGGATTTTGTATCACATCGATCGTATGTTTTGAAATGAATCGATTTTAAAAACAATCAGAATGTTTTTTTGTATCGTACTAAAATTTAAATATATGTACGCAAAATACATTCGAAAGATACAAAATAAAGTAAAAATCTATGCTTATATGCATGAAAGTTATCGAATTAACTCTCAATTTTAACATATATAAAAAAAAGTATATATTTTCGAAATCGTCCCGCCTTTGAAGCCCCGATCAAATGTGCACAAAAAACGATTAAAATTTGAAACGATATTCAATTCTGGCTTAATAATCATTAAACAAACCTTGATAATAATCTAAATAAGCTTAATAACAATAACATAATACACTGTTCAATAAAAAATTTTACATAATTACGTTCAACCGATGAAATGCACCTATCTGTCACCATGATTTTCAATTATAGACTGATTCTATTTCGTACCACTCATGCGCATTGATTCATTTGGATCTTAACTTTCTGATTGGTAAAGCTTCTTATTTCAAATCTTCGCAAAAATTAAAATATAATGTAATAACGTACATCAATTGTATACATAGAAATACGATATGTTTGAAGATTTTTCAAAGAGATGACGCTATCTGCTAAATACTAAAAAGAAAATTAATTATATTAATTTATTAATTTATATATTTATTATTTGTTATTTTCATATTTTAATATTTTATATTTTAATTTTAATATTTATTATTTGTTACTTTCATTTTACATCAGATATATCATTGTGTTCATGTTACATGTAATATTCACGTGCAATTATTTTGTTTTATATATTATGTTATATATTATATATTATATGTATTCTCGCAAATCTTGTATATTCTAATTTAAACGACACATATTAGATTACATATAGATAGATTTAAAAATAACCGAAAATATTTTGCAATAAATTTAATTCCATAATATTTTTATGTATCGTATAAATATTTTTTTATATATTTAAATATGTAATAATAATAAATATATAATAATAAATAATTTTAATAAATGTAACAATCTCAATCCAACATTTTTCTTTCATGCTACGAAATAAAATAATAATATCAAGCGATAATTCTATCTTGTCTATAAAAATTAAACAAAAAAATATTTTTTATCATGTGTTAAAAATATAGAAAATGTACTAAAAATAATAAATACAAAATATATTGTAAAATTTGTATTATCAGTTGGTAAAATAATAAAATAATGGGTACAAAATTTCACACTCAAATTTCGATTAACGACTAACTTCTCTCTAGTAGAATAGTCTTTAACAATTGACAGTCATCAAAAAATACATACAGAATCTCGTATAAAAGTGTATATTATTTGGGGGCGTTAAATTCATTTATTTTTCATTTGCAACATTTTTTTATCAAATAATTAATTTTATTTTTTTACAAATTCGTTAAAAATTTTCAATATTTTCTGGTTGACATTGACATTTATATAAAAGTGCCAATATGTATATATTATTCCTTGTTAGAAAATATCATACTACAACAGATATTTTAACAATAAGTAATTTTTAATGATTACTATAGAAAGTTACAATAACAGATTGACGATCGAAAGAATGGAAAACGTTATGGAGAGTGTCAATGGACAATTGCAAATAAAATATCAAAAAATTGCTACAGAATACTCAAAAGTAAGAGAAATATTTCATATTTTAATATTATTTGTATTTATTTTCTAAATAATAATAATTACCCTTACTATTTCTATCGGTTTCAAAATGTATTTCTTGTTTTTTGTAATTAAATATTTGCGTAAATTAAATATTTGTGACAAAATATAATTTTTTTAGATTCGTGCCCAAGCAAATGTATTAAAAAAAGCTGTGATTGATGAGCAAGCGCGAAATGCGGATATTCGAGAGCAATTAAAAGAGAAAGAAGTAGAACTTCGGAGAGCTGAACAAGAATTAGATAGTTTATCATTTCGAAATCAACAATTAACTAAACGTATAACTGTATTGCAAGAAGAACTTGACAAAGCTCAAAATAAATCCAAGAAAGGGAAGAATAAATTGTTGGAAAATAATAGCCAAGTACTTGCATCGTCGAATCATATCTTAGACGAGGAATTCCAGAAAAAAATAGTTGAGAATGCTCAATTATTATCACAAATTAGTGATAAAGATAGTGAAATTGAAACTTTAAATGAAAGAATACAACAATTAGAATCTAAATTAGATCATTGTGAAAAATCTAAAATTGAATTAGAATGTCAATATCAAAATATTGTAGATAAACTGGAAAGAGAAAGGAATGATTTACAAAAAAAATTAAGTGATAAACAAAAACAAGAGGAAAGCGTTTCATGGTCTAGTAATGAAGGTAAACGGGATGGATATGAATCTGATAATAGGATAGGACATTCGAATCTTCCACAAATAGAACCATCTCCACTCTCATCGCCATCTGCATCGCGTAGATCATCAAAATCTATTAATGAAGGCCGATCTCATAAAATACAAGAAGAGAGTAATAATTTTGATTTGTCAAAATCTTGTGAAGTATTAGAAAAAGAAATTAATCATTGGAAGGCACAATATCACATACTTAAAATAAAATATGATGAAATACAGCAAAAAGAATATACAAATAATATTGAACATGAATCTTTACAACTTGCAGAAATAAATCATATGGTAATATATATTTTAAATAATTTTTTCTTTTTTTTTTTTTTTTTTTTAAAGTAATCTAATTATATTATATTAATATTTTTCACAGATTGGGAGATTAACAGTACCATTTGCAATACCAGAAGAAATTGAGGCTCGAGAAGCAAAAATCCAAGATTATTTCCAACAAGAAATTGACAAATTAATAACGGAGAAACATATTTATCATGTAAAAAATTTAGCTATGGCTGCAACTGTAATTAAATATATTTTTACGTAATTTTTTTTAAAAAATTTATTATTTTTCTTTTATATATTTAATTAGAATTTTTTTAGAACGAAGTTCTACAAGTTCATTTGGATACAAGTGAATCAAAGAGAGAAAAATGCGAATCTGCGCTTACAGAAGCACTTTTAAATTCTAATATTTTACAGAAAGATAAAGAAATACAAGAAGGAAACTATAAAGCACAACTCAGTACTATGAGTGAACATCTTGCCAATATGAATGAAAAACTTATTTCGCAAACAGAAGAAATACAACAATTAAAATTTCAACTTGTAAATAAGGTAATGATTTATTTTAAATATAAATACTATCATTTTAAATACTCAGTATATGGTTTAATAATTTTCAGAATAGTAAAAAAGGAAAACAAAAGTGATACAAAAATCAGGTTATGAATTAACAATTATTGACATTCCAACAGTAACATGCTTTAATCTGAACTATTAACAATTTTAATTTCGTGTACATATGAAATTTGCACTTTTCAAACAATCATTATTTTTTATCATATATATTAAGTAATATATTAAGGAATTTTTTAAATCAGATTCATTATTTTATTTATGAAATAAAAATTATTTACTTATAATTTATATTATAAAATATTTACAGAAATTAAAAATATATCGTGTAAAATCATAATATACATTATCATTTATATGTATATACTCACGATCAATTTACTCTTAATATACACATGAATTGGATAATTTTTTTGTTGAATACTTTAAATTAAAACTTTTCTTTGTATTATCTTAAATAATAAAATTAAAATCTTCTTAAATAATATAATATAATATAATATAATACAATATAATAAATGAAATTATTAAATCAACTGAAAAAATTTATTTTTTTTTTTTTATTTTTTTTTAACAAAAAAATCTAAAATATTCCATTGCTGTATCACTGTCCTTCTCTTGCGTCCCTCCTCTTCCTTTAATTTTTTTTTTCACAGAAAATGTACTTCAACGTAAATATTTATGTTGCACATATGTTGTACTTATTTCGATGGGACGGCCGAAATGGAATAAAAATGTTTATTCAAACATCAATGAAAATAAATCATCTATATCCAAGAACTTACAACAAAAAATGTACAACTTGTATCGAAATAAAAAAATGTTATTTAAAATTTATAGTAATTTGTTTATTACATATTTTCTTACATTTTTTTGTATTATTTTATGATATTTATATTTATATTGATAAAAAATAATTATATTGTATATTGAACAAATTAATATTTAGAAAATATTTTATAACACTCGAAATTACAAATTTAGCTTTATTCTGCGAAAATAAATTAATTATTGTATATATATTTATTTGTATTGATTGTTAATTGATTCATCAAATTAGAAATTATAAAAATTTGTTACAATTTAAAGAATTTGAATTGCATTATATTATAGTTTCATAAGATCACTGTACATTGTTTTGAAAATATGTAAAATAATAACAGTTTATAAGAAATTAAAGAAATATTATTTTTAAAAAATATTTATTAATCTTAATTTATATTATCTTTAAACAAAATATTTTATATATATATTTATTATATATATTTGCTTTTTATATTATATTTAATTTATCACCAATAATTATTATTTATTAATTTAGTATGATATTTCATCATTTTAATCATATTAATGTTTGTATCTTTATTATGTTATATACATGTACATACACGCGCGCGCGCACACACACACATATTTTGCTATCATATATTCACTAAAAACATGGCGAAATTGAAACATGCGATTTGGGACGTTTCTTCTAATTTTGTTGCAAATAGATATTTTTCACGTTTATTAACGTAAGTAATAAATCTAGTCTAAGCTAAAATTTTTAATTTGTCTATATTATGCTTGTTTAATTTTTTTTCTTTATATAAAATTAATTCAATATAAAATTAACCAAAATTTGATATTATATATTAAGTTTGAATATACTTTATATATTTTTTTGAAATATTTTTATGTTTTTAAGAAACTATAGAATAATTTTTGTTTATAGTTCTCAGTGGTATAATACGTCTACAGTCTCGTTATTAAATAATACGTTAATAGATTCTACAGTGAAAGATAAAAACGATATCATCATTACAGATAGTTGCGTTAAACGTTTAAAGGAAATTACAGATGATAATGCTTATTTAAGAGTTACAGTGGAAGGTGGAGGCTGTTCTGGTTTTCAATATAAATTTGATTTAGATACAAATATAAATGAAAATGATAAGTAAGTATTAATATTAATTAAAATATTTATATAATTGTATAATTGATAAAAGTTTAATATTAAATTTAACATTTTGTATTATAAGAGTGTTTCAAAAGGATGGTGCAAAAGTTGTTATAGATTCAACATCTTTGGAATATATTAAAGGATCGACAATAGAATTTCATACAGAACTCATACGTTCTGCATTTAGAATAACTAATAATCCTTTAGCTGAACAAGGTTGTAGTTGTGGTGCTAGTTTTTCTATTAAAATATAATTTCCATTTAAATTCTATAAAAAGCACAGAATTTATAAATAATAGTATATAAATTGGTTTTATAAACATTAATAAAACATTTAACTATTTATTAATTATTTTTATATGTGTGCGTGTATATATATACATATATATATATATATATATATATATATATATTGTTTTAATAAAATGATAAAATGATTAGAAATATTTTAAGATTTTTACCAAAGATTTAAAAAGATTTAAAAAAATTATTAATTTAATTGATTATTTTATTTATTATATATTAAATATCAAAAAATATTTATTTCAAAATGTTTTAATTTATTATTAAATGTGATACAATGAAATTTAAATTATTAATTATAAGTGTAAATAAGTAATACTATGTATATTTCAATTCTATATGATATGATTATTATTTCATAAATAAAATCATGATAATTTCAAAAATTTCTTAATAGTATTATATATATTAAATATAAAAAATGAATTTAAAAAAAACTAATTATCTTACTGTTAAAAAATTATTATTATGAAATAATTTTCACGAGACGATGCTTATATCTTCTGCGCAATATTTGGCTAATCGGAAAAATATTAAGTTATTAGTTATGGAATAACCATATTGTTGTAAAATAAGAATCTATATAAAAACTTCTAATTTTTTTTTATTTTTATTGTGTTATTATTGTATTATTTTTTTATTGTATTATTGTTCTTCTATTGTTCTTTATTATTGTAAATAATATCGGAAGAAAAAGATTATTCAAAATATAATAATCGAATCAGAAGTAGGGATGTGAGAAAAGAAAAGATAATTATTTTCTGAATTTTAAAGATTCAGGATATATTTCGAAAAATTCTATTATTGGAAAAAAAAATTATTGAAAAAAAACGTCTGCGATTTCATCTGATATTATCTCAGGTATAACAATATATATTATTGATTAACAAATTTTATATTAATTATTAACAAAAAATTTATATTAAATAACAATAATAATAATAATAAAATTATATTTATGTAAATAATTTTATCCATTTTAAAGATATATAATATTTATGTTGAATTATAAAATATTTTTTACAATAATGTTTTATAGATTTAAAATACTTAGTTACTAATTTTTTTTAATATTCACATTCAATATTTTTCATTTGCTTTTAAATCTATGAAACATTATAATCTATGAAAAATTATAACTTGAAAAATACATAACTGATGCAATAATTTACAAAGCAATGATATAATATTATCCCCAAATATACTGAATCTATTGAACAACGTACACATAAAATAAAGAACCAATTTCATGACTTGATAAATATACATATATAATCATAAAAATAAATATACATACATATACATATAGATATACATACATACATACATCTCTATATATTTATGTATGTATGTATATGTATATATTAAATTGCAATTTTCTATATAATTATTTATATTACTATAAAATTATTTTAAATATACATATATATTTTCAATTATGATAATAATTTCAATTTAACTATATATCACTATATTTTGACCCTAATAAAAATGTTTTAATTTCTATGAAATTGACTTTCTTTTGTAGTTTATCATTTTATGTAAATAAATGACATGTAAATATATAATTATACAATAAATTATAAAATTATTAGCAAAGAAAAAAAAATATATAAAAAATAGAAAGCTAAAAATTTTTTCTCAATATTTTATCTTTTTCATTAATCCAACATTAAAAAAAAAAAAAAAAGAGGAACAAACAGTGGAATTCTAATTCGTCAAAATTCGTTAAAGTTTTTCGTATATGTTTAAAAAAATTATTATTTATAATTTTATCGCTAATATTAATGTATCCTATTAATGTAATTAATACAATTAATTTATTAATATTTTATAAAATTAAAATTATATTGTTTTGCAATTTTTTAATTAATATTTCTTCATTAAATTTTCGCTAATAATTTTATAATTTAATGCATAAAATCTTTCTTATTAATTAAAAATCGTCATATAAGATAGTAATTTTTCGTAAAACGTAAAATTGACGCACTTGATGGCACAATACATTTTACCAATGATATTTAAATTTTAATTCTAAAATATATTATACAATTGATAAAGATGAAATAAACTTTCATTTTTTCTATATTACATCATTATATTTGAGCAACTACAAGAGCAAGATTTATTAAAATGTAAAAATTACATAACTAAAAAATAAATATTTATTTATCTCTTTTTTATTATATAATTTTTGAATAAAATTTGATATTTTTTTTTTATTAAAATTTGAAAAATTATATTCGTTTGTTTTAATATTTTATAAAATTTATATATCAAAGTTTTTTAATATTTAAGCTTCATTAAAAATTATAAATATTTTTTTATAACAAGAGTGACAAACTGAATTATCTAAAAAATAAATCTAAAAAATAATTAAAAAATAGTAATTAAACATTCAAAATGTTGGATAAACGAAAGTTTACTATATCAGTTATATAAAAATTTATATTGCTATAACAAATGATTAGTTACCGTCAATTATTAAAAATAATTAATTATTAATTATTACGATATTTTAAATATAAATATTATCATATAATATCTTGAAATTTCTTTTGCATATATTATTGTATTTCCATTATGGATTATGAAAAATTTTTTCTTTTAGATATCATAATTTATATTTTATATGATTAAATAATTTTTTTTTTAATATTTTTTCATAAACATTTTGCTAGATACGTAACATGAAATGTTACATCATCAAGCGCGTAAAGGTACTATAATAATTCTTTAATAAATAAATATTTTAATTTTTATAAATAAAATATGAAAAAGCTAAACATTATTTACTGAAATAATTTGGTTGATCCAACCGATGAATGCCGAAACTTTAACATAAACCCCAGGAACATCCAATCTTCCACAACCGAATCCCCACGAAACAAGTCCAGCTAATTCATAGAATCCATCGTCTTGGCATACCAATGGACCTCCTCCATCTCCCTAAATATTAAGAGAGAAAAAATTTATACAATTATTATATATAATTATTTAAATAAAATTACAATGATTTACATTGATTATATAATATTTTATAATAACACATTTTATTTTATTTTTGAACAATTTTTTCTTCTAACTTTAAATTCACAACTCTCAACAGAATCAAAAATTAAAAAATCACAAGAATGATATATTAATTGTAAAATAATGCACAACTCATAAAAAAATAAAATAACAAAAGTGATTTTTTAGATGTATATTTCAATCTCTATATCATTATCAATAGACACATAGCATATTACCTGACATGCATCATTGCCTTGTTCACCACCAGCGCAAAAACTACTCGCTGGTAATATGAAAATTTTTTCAGTTACAGCATTCACTTTTCGTATACATTCTGCATCACTTACTACTGGTATTTCAGCTTCGCGTACTCGAAGCGGAATTGGGCCAGCTATACAAATATATATTTTATATATTTTATTATAAATATACAAATTAAATGTATATAAGATATTTAAGAAAAATTTAAGGAATGATTTTTCTAATAGCCGAAATATCTCGAAAATCAAGAATAAAGATATTGCATTTTCAATTTTACTTTTTAATTATTAAAAATTATTATTAATTATGGAAATTAAAAATCGATAAAAATATCTAGGTACAAATAAATTTTTTTATATGAACAAATATGGGAAATTTCAAATATAAGAGAACATAACATACAATTCTCAAATCAATTCTCAGTTTGAAATTGAGAGAGATACTATATTGAAATCTGCTATATGTCGTTTGAAAGAAAATACTAATATAAAAATATTACCTTCTCCCATATATCCGTAACCAGTAACGGTACATCGTTTACCAGCTGTATGACTAACTCCTCGCGCTGGTAAACATACTAGACAAACACCATCTTTGAGTTCTGCTTGGCCGTGAAGTTTTAACAATGCTATGTCGTTATCAAGGGTCTGACTATTATGATTATGATGAATATAAGTAGTTGCTACGCGCAAAGTTTGAGCACCAGGACTTCCATATTTCCTCGTTAAATCGTAATCACCTACCCTCACATAAATTGCATCGCCAGATCTTACAATACTGTAAATAAAAATAAGATAGAAGGTATTATTTATGTATTTATATTTTACTATGGGAATTATTATTAAATGAGATCAAGGAAATAGTATGGGACAAAATAATGGACGAAAATCAAGAATAAAATTTACTTTGTTACACAATGTGCAGCTGTCAATACCCATTGCGTGCCGATCAATGCACCACCGCAAAGATATTGATTATGGGCATTGATGAGACCAACGTGCCAACACCATTCATTAGCATCTGCATCTTCTCCTCCGACGACGCGTGCTTCTCTTTCAGAACTACGTACTTGAATTGGTCCACGGGAAGTTCCTTTTACACCACATACATATTTACTGTACACAGGACTTCTCATAGTTGTCGTACTTGTAGTTTCATCTACGAATATTATAATAATATTTTTATAATATTTTATTAAAAATATAGAATGATAATATGAAAATAACTAAATAATATACACGCAAGTTTTAATAATATATGTATATATGTGTACACTCACACACACATGAATTTTATAAAATAATTAAACGAATTATAATATTTTGTATTTCATACGTATTTTTTTGTATTCGATTAATGCTATTTCATTTAATATTATATTATATAGATTAATTAATCGTATTAAGCAAGGAATTACCGTATATATATAATAAGTATACAGAAATATATTTTCATAAAATTTATAAAAAATTGAAATATATTCCTTAACTTACATAAAACTGTCGTAAGTGGTGTTGTGTACGGTCTTGAGGTAACATACATGGTATCATTTCTATTACTTAAAATTGGTTCACTAGAATTTCCACCATTAAATTCCCGTATCAATGATTTTGGAGCGCAACATTGATGCCCTTGTTTTTTACACTTAAACAAATTCGTTAATTCAGCATTTCCTAGAAAAAAAAAAAGAAAAAAACAATAAGAAATTTTACTCATTATTATGCAACAAAGGATAATATTTCTCCTTATTTTAAAGATCCACGTACAAATTTATATATAATATAACAAATTTATTTGAAAGTTATTTAAAAATCATTTCATCGCGTTTTCTAATCAAACTTTGAAAAAAGTAGAAAGATGAAAAAGAAATATTTTAATAATTTATGAATAATTCGAAATCGACTTGAAAAAAATATGATAATCAATTGTTAGTGTCACATTAAGAATCATTTTATGCCAAATCTATCATTTTTTGAATTCATCAATATGTATAAAATCATTTTGAAAATAGAATATCTCATTCAATATACGTATAATTAATCTTTAATTTAATTTTTAAATAAAAATTGTAGAATAATAAGAAAAATAAATACTTACTGAAACAAGTAAACGATAAATAAGAAACGATACATGATCCAGGACATTCCGGGCGTAGATCTGGTGGTAGAGGTACTGTAGTGATCGACGGCCTTGATGTGGGCCTTGGCCTTGGCCTTGATGTCTGATACGGAGAAGACGGTGTCACTACGTTTACTGTCTATACGTCAACGTTTAATTTCAATTTTCTTCTTTCTATGGGTTTTTTATTTAACATCTTACTTGCCTCAATTTAATTGAAAGGATTCTACCGAAAAAAAAAAGAAATAGAATCACCTGCGGCGAACTCTTGGTGTTGTCACAACAAATATATCCTGATTGACAGGTCGCAGTCTTCGCTATTATTAAATTTGGCCGTTCACAAAAGGCTGCCATAATGGTCAATAAACAAAATCCAGGACACGGTTGTAATTTTGCTTGTGCCGGTTTCGTAGTTGATCCAATTGTCGTTGTTGTCATTGTTGTTGTTGTTGATGTTGTTGCTTCCTAATTATTATTATTATTATTATTATTGTATAATCATAATCGTATAAATATATGTAGTATTGATTTTAGAAAAAATATCAATTTTTATTTGTTGGAATTTATCGTTAGTTTTATCCCCTTACTGTTTTTAAAAAAGCATCGATAACGCAGCAAGATCCATCGTCACACTCGGCTTCTGTATCCACTTTATCGCATAGAAGAGCGAAGAAACCACTAACGCATTCACCTTTACACGGTTTTCTCATCGTGATCTTTGGTTTTATCGTTGTTATCGTTGTTGGTTGCTTTGTCGTTGTAATGGTGGTTGTTGCTACTGTGGTGCTAGAAATGCTCGTAGGAGAAACCATATTTGGTCTTACAGTTGGTGAAGAACCTTTGTAAGATGTATTGACACCCGTCTTCTCTTCGAAGCGGCTTGAATTTGTTCGATCGATGACTAACAATTCCGGTGGTGGTGAATCTCCAAACGCGTCTCTGGATACACAGCATTTGTATCCTGGCTTGCAAAGAGAGAGAGTGTCTATTACCAAAATCGCATCGCAGTAATCGGCAATTCTCTCTGCCATGCAAATTCCTGAACACGTTTTCGCTAGAAAAAACAATGTTATAATAAACACCGTTCAATCGTCGATTTTATAAGTTTTAATTGGATATCAATGTCAATTCCACAAAAAAAAAAAGGAAAAAAATTTGTAGTTTTATAAAATTCTAAAAATTATGAAAGAAATTGTGAAAAAGAAATCTATATTAATTATATTAAAATTTTGATGTTTACAAAATTTATCTAATATTAATATCTAACATATTCTTTTTTATTTTTTTATCATTTTTTTATAATATTTAATTAAGAATTAAAAATACATACATAACGTTTTATTGGCTGTCTCCTTTTGACTTTCCTGAAAAATAAATAAATTTTTAATTTATATCATTCATTCAAAAGATAATAGAGAAATATAACGAATAAATATTTTTTGTATGTCAACAATTTTTCAACAAAAATATAATTTTATTATATAACTTTTTCTTTATTTCACGTGTACTATGTAAACTGTGTATATCTATCTTATAAATTTCACGAATTCTATACTTTATCATCCTGTATGTAATAAAATAAAAATAATAATATTATTTTAACGAACATACAGAAGTAGTTTTTGAGGAGACTGTCGAGGACACTGTTGTAAGCGCTGTTGAAGATGTTGTTGGTGTACTCGTAGTTATCGTTGTCTTAACGGTAGTGACAACTGTTGATGTAGAATCATCGTCATTGGCAATATTTTCAGAAGTTCCGGTACTATTTATAGGTGCCTCGATACAACATCGCATACTAGCAGGGCATTGTACATGTTCAAGAACTTCGTAACATATTAATGTTGCAAATGCGTGTACACATACACCTGGACAATCTGCACTATTGGCTGTACTTGTTATAGAATCCAATAGACCTGTGAAAAAGTAAAAGCATCCAAATTAACGCATTTTTATGATAAAATTGCAACTATTGTTTTTTCCATTTTCCGTTTTCCTAAATCATTATTACGATTATAAATTATATTAAAGTTGTAAAAATATTATTGAATGGAATGAAAGTTAAGAGTATGTGTATTATATTATTTTATTTATAATGTCAAATAATATAAAAAGATTTATAGGATTTTAAGGATAGATAATATTTGACAAAAGATAAAAGAAAAAAATAAGAATCTTAATAAACATTGAAGAATTAATAATTTCCAAAATTATACATTATATTAATTATCCAACAATTGTATGGAAATTTTTTGTTTCTGTTCAAAGTGAACAATTTATTCTTAGAATTGTTCTTAATTATTCTTAATTCTTCTAGAAATTAATGCTGTGTAATAACAATAGATTATAATAATAAAAACGATAGGAAATATTCATTTGTAACATATTTATCTATATTTAAATTTTAGCTAGTAGCAAAACGATATATGTAATAATATATAATATATAAATATTTTATTAATATAGTTTAAAAATATATATACATATATATATATATATATATATATATATATATAAAATAATATATAGTTTATAAAAAAAATAGTTTTCTTTGATTTTTTTCATTTTTTTAATAGAGTTTGTATTAAATCTTTCGATACGATTGTATAATTAGAGTCACATATCGTTATGAATGAATAATATATAATTTACAATTTTGATTCAATATAATAAATATTTTCCAATTTATGATTACATTTTTATAATAATTTTTATAAATAAATAATTTTAATAAAATGAAAAAATTCGTATAGTTCATAATATAAATTTCTGCCTTAGCTGTTTTCACTTTAGCAGGCATAACGGCCCAAATAAACATAACGGTAGTTAATTAAACGACTCGACTTCATCGCATGACCGTTTTTGATATTATATATATGTACATTTTTTCTCATTTAATTGTCTTAGATTGATAATAAATTCATCTTATACATATATTCAATTAATATGTATATTAATATACATACATATATATATTATATTATAGATATATATTATTAATTATTACATTTATTTACAATTATTAATTATATCGTATCTATATGAATTTCAGAAAATTGGATGGAAAATTAATTTCATGAGCAATTAAAAGGATAAAATAATCGTTTCAACCGAATTGAAATTGGAAACATATTTGAAAAATAAAAAAAGGAACATCGACAAAAAATTTCAATAATGGAATTTTAAACGTTACATGTTTTATATATACACATTTTGTATATATACAATTAAAAAATAAAAAATGAAAAATTCTACGGAATACGAAATTGTTTATATTCTTGAATAACTGAAAACTAAATTATTATACGTACGTTTAAATATATATTTGATTTAAAATTCGAATGTAGATTTTATAGATTTATTTTATCTATTATATTATGTATAAATTAAAATACATATCTAATATATTCAATATAATATTTTGAATTTAAATAGTTTAAATTATGATAAATTATATAAAAAAAATTCAAATTATTATAATTCCAATTGTTTTAATTAATTTAACCATATAATTTTTACAAAGATTAGTAAAAATATGTTGAATACTTATGCCAGAAAAAAAAGATATATGAAATAAATTATTTTTCATGTAAAAATATACATTTATTTTTATATTATTGTTTAATTAATTACTACTATTTCATTTAAAAGTTATATTTTATTTATTCTATTAATTTTTTTGTCATTTAATTTATGGAAACAAAATTAATAAAAAATTATTATGTATTAATTTAAATAACCTAAATGTTAATAAATTATTTTAATATTAAAAATTATTTTTTTTACAAATTAAAATTATATAAAAAAAATATATCAAGATAATTTCAAATATATGCAAATATTAAAATCTTCGATATAATTTTTTGTTATGAAAATTGTGAAAATAATTATTAAAAATTGAATTTTCTTTGACTCAATTCAAAAGATATTATCCAAAAACAAATATTCATTAAAATATACAAAATTTACTAATTTGCTAATAATATCTTTTCTATTGTAGAATTTTATTATTATAATTTTCAACATCGATTGTTAATTACGTATATGTATTATCGCATACTTTTTCAAGTTTGTGAATGGCCTCACCAACAGAGGATTGAGTGTTATCCGCATAGCGTTGAAAGACTCCTAAGTGGGACAATCGCATCCTTCCAGATACTACCTATACAAGCGTGTACAGCATACATTCACGCACGCGAATTTCTATTTCTCGAAACCTCTTCTGTTATGAACTAATTTTATTTACGACTATTATTTATATTAAATATATTTTAATAAACTATTTGCTAGTTTAAATTAAAAATTAAAAATTCAATCAAAAATTATTCTATATCTAATAAAAATATTAACAAGGAAAAAAAAAAAATATGAGTAATATTTGAATTTTTAATTTTAATTTTATTTTAATCAATTCTTTAAATTTTTTTGAAATTTTATATTTCTATTCACTATTTATAAAATTGATTTTCTCGTTCCTTCTCTTGAGATATTATCCATAAATTGTTATATCTATCAATTAAAAAAGTAAATAGATTAAAAAAGATTTAAACAAGATAGATAGATTAAATATAATTTAAAATGTTATAATTATAATACTAAAAATTCATTATCGTTTTACCAATATTAATAATGTTATCAATTATCTATATAAATAAATATAAATAATATTTCAGATTTCTTTCTAAATGTTAAATTATATTTAAATTATTATTAGATTAAATGATTTATTTCGAATATAATTTAAATATATAAGTTTAAAATAAAAAATTAAGGATTAAAAATTAACGCGAAAACGCGAAGAAATAAAATGAAAAATATATATAAATGGCAAAAAAAACAAAGTATTTTGAAAAATATTTGAATATACAATAAGTAATAATTAAAAGTACAATAAGAATAAAAATAAATAATCTGACTTGTTTACCTGATAAGAAACTACCAGCTAAAGAATCGTCGTCTTGAGCAGAGATCAATCCGCTAAGTAGGAGGAAAAGGGCGATGCCCCCAGGGAATGTTCTCAGTATCATCTTCGCTTCCTTCATTTTCTCTCTGTCTTTCTTTCTTTTCTCCCTCTTTCTCTTTCTTTTTTGCTTCTTTTTCTTCAATTTAAGAAGGTAACCGCAAAAACAGTTAAAGGAAGACACACTGTGTCGTTACCCGGTTCGAACACGTGCGTGTCAAACTGCTTTACCGCGAGTTCGGCAGCCACGGTATTATGCGGGCTCGCATTGCCTGTTAGACTTGTTTGACTGACTGACTGACTGACTGAGAAGGTATCGGGCCCACTTGTGGGTCAGGGTGCGGGTCCCCTCTTTTACACCAGTCAGAAAAAGGAGAGAAAAGAACGAAGACAGGGAAGTAAAGAGAACATTCGTCAACGACCTCACTGAGAATTACTTAAAAAGAAGGGGAAGGGTTGTTGCATTAATATCAGATATTTTTGAAAATTCATCATTGTTAAAAGCTTTAATTATGATTATAAATTAATGATAAAATTTTTTATAAAAAAGAAAAATAAATAATAAATAAAAAAAAATTAATATAAATTAATTCATTTTAATAAAAATTAAACAACTAAATTTTACAATTTATTTAATAACTAATTAATGATTAATAATATTTTTTGATAATAATAATTATAAAATTGATTACCAGTTTAAATTTCTTTAAAGTCATATATTAACATTGGTTTAAAAATTAATAATAAAATTTTATTTATTTGTTATTAAATTGTTATTATGTATTAAATATTATTTATATTACAATATTTTTATGATAATTTAATAAATAATAACTTTTAATTGAAATATTCAATTTATAAATGATTAATAATCAAATATTTATCTATTTTTGCAAATTTTATCATTAAGATTGTTATAATATCTTAACAAAAGACATATTATAATATTATTATGTATATTATCTTTAAAATACCCATTTATATCCATTTTTATTTCATTATATTCAAAGTATAAGTAATACTTTGTTATTTTAATCTTACAAATTTTCTCAATTTATTGATTTTTATTTTTATATTAAATTTTTCTTTCATATCTTATTTGATTTTATATATATTATATTATATATATAATATATATATATTTGAATCTCTTTTTTTCCCTATCTTTTACGTTCTCTTTCTTTCTCTTTCTCATTCACTCACTCACTCCCTTCTAACTTTCTTTCGTTCCCTCTTTCTTACCGCATGTATATGTATACGTGCACGACTAGCGGTACTTTACCCGTAAATGTACGGGATACCGTACGATATTTCCCTTTGGAATTTATCATTCTTTACGCAACGATCAATCCTTCATAATCATAGTATTGCATTAATATAAATATTACCCCTTTTAAGAATTTAAACATAAGAAATATATTTTATAATACATTTTTGAAATTTAATTATTAATTTAAATATTTTAATTGTCATTACTAAATTATATTTAAACAAAAATTAAAATATTTTATATTTTTAAAAATTAAAAATATTTTGTTTAAATAAGTTATTATTATAATTATTATAATTATATATATAAGTTTAATTATATATATATATATATATATATATATATATAATTATATAATAAGAAATCTATAATTCTATTAAAAATTACATTATATTTGTTAATATTATTAAATTACATGTAAAAATTATATAAACAAAATATATGTATAATTAAATATTAATTAAAATTAATTAATAAAATATTAATTAAGTAAACCTAATTGTAATGGGTCAACTAATGTAAATTTTTCTATACATTCAATTAGCCATATAAGTGGTAGTGTTTTTATATGTGGCATATTATATTTTATACGTGGTTCATCTTTCTCTGGTATATAGATGATATAATGTGTACATTCATGTAAAGAATGATTAGGTTCATTAGCAATATGAAAAGGAACAAATTGTTCTTTGATTTTTATATCTTCTGGATTTGGTTCTCTTTTCAAAATTATTCCTCCACCTTCTTGCACAAGTGTAATTAAAGCATCTTTTGTTAAATGTATATCATTTATATAAATATCTTTTGATTGAAACGCAAAATAAAAATAACACTGATTAAAAAGACCTGGATTCTAAAAACATAATAAGAAGATATATATTTGTTAATATTATTTATTTATATTACAAATGATTGAGTTATATATATAAAATTAACTTTACCCAATTTTGTGCACTTTCTCTAGCTTTTTTTGGAATACCTTTAATTGGTGCACCACTAACTTCGAATAGTTCTAAATCTCCTTTTAATATATCACTTATATCCATGCTTAGCTGAATCCCTTTAAAAAAAATATTATAAAAATTAATTTTTAAAACTATATGTAAATTATTTATTTATATTATATATATATCATAAATACATTCACTATTAAGTAACCAAATTCCACGCACAAGTGCTATCATTACATCATATGATAATTGAATGATATTTTTGTCATTAGCTTCCACTATAACATGAGTTACAGATGGTCTATAACATAAAAAATATATCATGCAGCATTTATAATCTCTTGAATTTAAAGATATAATTTAATGATATAATACTATACAAATTAAAAGAAAAAAATAGTACCGAAAAGCAGACATAATTTTAATTTTATGCTTTAAAGCTATTTCATTCAAATATTTTTTATTTTCTTCTCGTAAGTTTAATGGATATATAACAATTGTATCAAATGTTTGTTGTGCAGAAAATGACTTACTAAAACTACAATTATGATTTACAATTTCTTTATTTGTATCATCAAATTCATTTTCATCTTTTAGAATATCCCATATCTCAGTATTTGGTTCACAATAGTCTCTGAAAACAATACAATATAAAGTAATAACATAAAATAATAATATAATATTCATATATATATTATATATATAAAATACGTATCAACAATTCTATATAAATTTTATTATATTATAATAATTTTATTATTAAAAATACATGTTTAATATATTAATAAATTATTTATTATAAAATAATTAATTGACACATACATGGGTTTTTTACCATAATCATCATATACATTTTTATTAGCTGAATACTTTAATAATATTTTTACTTCTGCCAATCTATTATTTATAACTGCATCATGTAAAGCTCTTCTATTTAATATACCAGGTGTATTTGGTAATGCTCCACATTCTAATAATAGCTGACATATATTTGTATATCCAAAATTTACAACTTCTTGCTATAAAAAAAATTTATATATATAATATATAAATTTATATATATAATATTTATATATATATAAAATTTATATATATAATATATAAATAGCATAAAAATAATTAAAAAAATTATTATAGGATAATATAATTACCAAAGGTGTCCAACCAGTGAAATCTTTTGTATTTGGATTAGCACCAGCAGCTAATAAATTTTTTACACGGCATTCTTGATTCTGCAAGTATATGATAAAATTATTAAATTTTGTTTGATGTTTAAAGTTTAATTATATTTTGTAATTATTTCAAATATTATAAACAATAAAAAGTAACCTTCACACATGCAATATGTAAATATGTTTCTCCTTTAGCATTTGGTTTATTTATATTCTTTGGTGTAGTATATTTTGTATTATTTATACAAATAGAATTGTTTGTTATTGCAGGCAATTCTATTGCATTTGAATTTGTAGTTGAATTCCATAAATCTCTATTAAATTTATATCAATTATATATTAATAAGATATAAAATATATTATATTAAGATTTTAAAAAACTATATAAAATTTACATAAAATTTTTAAATAATATTGTCAACAATATATCTCAATGTTAAAAAAATCTTTATATCATATTATTATTTACGTTTAATTATATATTTCAAATAATTTGAATATATTATAAAAGATGAATGTTATGAATATATAAGTACAAATTTATAATACCTTTCCTGTATTATTTCTGCAATGTTATTACAATAAGAAACAAGACTTTTAATTAAATGATCATTACATATTTCGAGTGGTCGTACAGGTATGTTACATATTACACATTTTAAATCATTTTTAATGCATTCTTTACAAAAAAAATGGCAACAATTAGTATATCTTGTTGCATTTATTGGCTCATTTCCGCTAAAATTAAAAAAAAACTATATTTATTTAAAAAAAAATTATATAAAAACTTTAAAATTGAACGAAAGAATTTCATATTTTATAAATTATGAAGAGGTTTTAATTCTAAAATTGATAAATAAATAATAAAATTCAATGGTAAATTATATATAAATAACATTATTAAATTATAAATAAATAACATATGAAGTTTAAAGAATAATATGTAATATATATTTTAATTAATTATTTTGATTTATTTATTCTTTATATTAATTATTTTTATTATATAATATTTATCTTAATTATTTTAAAATTCTTACCATTTGCAACATTTTAACACGTTTGCAAAACTTCTTAAAGCATGACGAGTATTTTCCCATGAAGTATTCATTTTCAATTATTAGAATGTATTGTATTATGTTAGAAATTTTTTTATTATTTTTTTTATAATATATCACTTTTTAAAAATTAAGTGAATATCATTTATTTTTCCACTTCAATACTTCTCAATATTTATCAACTGGTATGTGGCTCCCCGTAGTGGAAATTTAAGTGTATTATATATGAATAATATTATGGAAGTAGTAAATTTTCATGATTTCATTTCAATTGCTATCATTTATCATTTAAATGCATCAAAAATATATGTTGGATTTTATATATAATTTGAAGTTATGTTTAAAATATATAATAAATATTCATGAACAATTTCATGCATTTTATTCAAAAGATTGGTGTACTTCACGATTATTATGAATGGACGAAAAGCTGTTACCTACGAAGAGTAAATTGTACGCTTTTTGGTATGGATGATTTATTTTTTAAAAAATATTCATAAAATTTTTCATACAATTTTCGAAAAAAAGATATTACGAAAATATATCACGTTTATTTAGTCTTAAAAAAATAGTAATTACACGTGATACAAAATATCATAGCCAACATATACAATTACATATATATATATATATATATATATATATATATATCTTTAATAAATACATATAACACATAATTATAATAAATGTCAAAATATAAATGTATGTACATAATAATGATAAATAAATTTTTAATAAACTTATTGTACAATCAAAATTTTGCTAACTATTATACATCTATATATAATTATTTTATATGTAACACTTAATTACAAAATAAATATACAATATTACATAATTAATTCTATATCATACTTACATTTTAAATTTAGATTGAATCTGTTAATAAATTTATTATTTATATAAAAATATTTTATAAGAATATATAAATGATTTTTTTTTCTAAATTTTTACCAATTCAAATTTAAATTCACCTATGATAATTGTTATATATTCCTTCATATCTTGTAACATCATGTAATCATGTGCATGTATATGTGTAAATGTAATATTGTATAATGTTACATCTGTCATACTATCAATTTTTCCTTCTCTAACAAAAGAAACTTTTAATAAACAATAGTAGATTTTTCTTCTATTACCTTTATATGACATCTTTAATATTATAATTATTATAAATTTTAAGATTAAATATCCAAATTGGTGGATATTTATAGAAAAAATTAAAAAAGTGTCATTTAATAAAGTTATATGCTTATAAACTTACATTTTACTAAAATTTGTCAATTGAATGATCTATGTTAACTACAATTTTATAAAGTAACTAAACGGAGAAACTTTCTCCACATCCACACGTGCCTTTGATATTTGGATTATTAAAAATAAATTCAGAACTTAATTTAGTTTCTATATAATCCATTTCGGTACCTAATAAAGATAATTGTGCCTTTTTGTCGATCATAATACAAACACCATCTTGAACAACTTCTTCATCAAGTTTAGACTTTTCTTTGGCATAATCAAGAGTATAACTAAGACCATTACATCCTCGTTGTTTCACACTTACTCTTAAACCAATCTGAAATAAAAAATAATTATTTGATTTTATAATCAATTGCATATATTTAATTTTTTAATAATTGTGCCAAGAGAAAGAGAGCCAAAAATCAAAGTATTGGAAAAAAACATGTTGATATGACAAAATATATTACATATTTTTATATAACTAATATTTTTTTTTTTAATAAATGCAATGTTTAAATTATTTTATAGCAAAATAAATAATATTTCAATGATAATTAAAATATATTTACTTACAAATTCACTTTTATCTTTCAATAATTCCTTGATTTTTTTTACTGCACTTGGTGTCTGTAATTATAAAATTCAAATTACACATATAAATAAATAAAAATAATATAATGTAAAAAATATTTCTTATAAGAACATAAATTTTAAAATATTTTTATTTACAATAATAAAAATACAATAATTTTATATAAATATTAATAGAATTTTTTATATATATTCTATAATTAATTTTATACATTTATAAAATTATTAATTGTATTAATAGAAATATTGCTTAAAATTTTCTATAATTTTATATTTAATATATAATGATAATTAAAATTAAGATTTATAAATAGCTATTAATAATTATAAGCTATCTGTATCATGTACTGTATATTTAAAAAAAAACTTATATTATTATATTATTTAATAATTAAAGAATAATTTGAGATATTTTAAAATATATTATTTGATAATATATAATCATATTTACTTTCAAAAAAATTGATTAAATATATAAAAAGATATAAAATACATAAATATAAAATACATTTCTATTAAGATTAAAGAAATACTATATATATTAAAATTATTTTTAAAAATAAAAATTGAACGTCAAATTTCAACGTGAATTAAAAACTTAACCTCAATTTTTCAATACTTATAATACATATAAATTCATAATAATATTAATTAATATTATGTATTAATAATTCAAAACTATTAAAAATATATATATATATGTTAATTATTTACTTACTAAAGTAAGCGCAGCGCGCGTGGCTAATATTTTTCTACCTTTGACAGCACGAACTGTCGCTGCAGCAACCATGGAAGAAGCCATATTGATCTTTTAACACTTTATAGTATTGTATAATATATATAGTAACGAATATGAAGTCTTAATTTTTTATTAAATTTTTATTTATTGGCAAAGGCATATTATTATTATATATAATAATTTTTTTTATGTTCATCATCAAAGAGATGAAAAATATTGTATAAATTTTCTAAGTTAAGCATTAAATTTAATTTTTTTAGAATTAAAATCTTCTTAAAGATAATATAGAAAAGATAATATAGAAAAGATAGATAATATAAAAAAAATATAATTTTTTTATAAATATGTAATTTTTAATTAAAATTCAAAAAATGAAAATAAGTAAATAATAATAAATCTATAAATTGGATAAAAAATAAAAAATTCACTTAATAGAATATTAAAATAAAAAAATTTTTTATATATAACTACGAAAAAAATCAATAATTATAAAAATTCTATTATTTAACAAAAGGAAATGTAAAAAGAGAAAAATATTCGGATGATTAATAATAATAATAAAAAAAAAAATAATTAAAAAAAAACAATTTTATATAAGTTGAAGTTTTTTGAGTTTTTTTATTTTGTATAAAACAATTATTTAATATTAATATAGTTATTTATTTATATCAATATAAATTAAAATTAGTTTATAAAGGTTTTTAGAATTGGATAAAAAAAAAATAGATTTAAGATTTATTTATTATGCCACTTTCTTTTCTTCTTAAAATACATGTTTATGATAAATCAATGATTTTTAAGATAGTTCAAAGAAGTTCAAGAAAATTTAAAACTGTTAACTTTGAAAAGCATCATTAACAGGTTCATCATCATCTTCATCTTCTTCTCCTTCACTTTCAAATGTGTTATCTGGAATATCGTATAATCTTATCATTGGTTTATTTGGATCTTTCATAATTAAATATTTTCCATCTTTTTGTTTCATGCAAATATCAATAATGCATCGTAAAATACCCCATGCATTATCCATATTAAGATTAATTTGTGTTGCAAATTCATTTGGCTTATATTGCTGTGTACCAAGAATAACATGTTTACTAGAATCTCTAACCATTGCTCTAGAAACATAACCGAATTTCAATTGATCTGAACCAGCTAATAATGCTTGAACAGTCCATTTGGCTAACTTGCAAGCATTATTGCGCAATTCATTTGCCAATACTGCACCACGCTGTGTATCTAATTTTTGTCTCCATTCAACTCCATTAGCTAATTTTGAATCCCATTCATTTAAAGCTTTAATTGTTAAAAATTGAATTTCATTATTAGGACCTTGCATCACAGCATCATGTTCACATCTTGCGACAAGAACAATTCCATTATTTAAATCCCATTTTCTATATCGATATGCAACACTGGCAACATCACCTTCTTCTTCTTCTGAAATAAATGGATTTCCTTCTTCAAATTTATATCTAGGTTCATTTGATTTTAATACTTGTTGAGAAAAATTATGATTAATAAATGTAGCTTCTAAAGCTAAATTTCTGGGAGAATTTAAAGAATTTCCATCATCTTGAGGAGGCTCAACACTGGTTTCATTTACAGTTAAGAGATCAAATTCAGTATTATCTCGTTTATCAAAGAATAACTTATCTCCAATTTTTTCAATTACAATATCCCATGAATAATTGCTACGAGTACAACACATTATTGTTGCTAAAATTGCATCTGTAGCATAAACATTTCCTTCTGTTTTTGAAAGTTTACGAATTATTGGATCATCAGTAGTAGTAACTGTATGAAAGATTCTATCAATTCTTTGTAGTGGCTTTTCACTTTTAACATTCACTCTATCATAAGTTTTATCATAATACTCAAGAGAGCCACAACATAAAATATCTTCTCCATCTTTTACACCAGGTAAGGACAATTTAGCTAAACGTGGAAAATCCATTTCTTCAATAGTTACCCAATCAGGCCTTACAGTAACAGATGCATCGCGAATTTTAATTGGGGGTTGATTTTTATGATTACGTAATCCTTGTTGTCTGCCCCAACGTTTTGCTTGTCCTTTGCGATCTCTTTCACGAAGTTTTAATTTACCAAGTTGTTGCATTTGACTCAATGAACCACGTTGACTTCCTCGACCACGTAAATTTCTTTGATTATGGCGGAACCGACCACCACGTTGATAAGGTGGTTTTTGTACACGAGTTGTATCAACTAAATGAAAAGTTGTTTCATCTTCATCATGATAATACGCATATTGACTCCCTGAACCAAATTGTGATGTATATTTGTCTGTAAACAATTAAAAAATTTTTTTCTTAAAAATTTTCTTAAGTTAATGAATAAAACATTTTATCTTACAATGATCTTTTGCTATTTTAAATTGTAATTAAATAATTATTGAATATAATTATATTATAAGATATAAATTATTTAATAATGCTTACATTAAAGAAAAAATTCTATTTTTTTTTTAAATGATTTTAATTGTTTGTAAATTATGAAAAAAAATTGAATTTTAAGATAGAAATAACAATTTATTTATATTATTTGTATTTTATTAATTATTGCTCAAATAAAAAATTATATAAATAATTAAAATTACATAAATTTTTTTAACAATATAATTCAAAATCTAATGATTCTAAATTATATTATTTTGTAATAATTATTTTAAAATCTTATTAACATTTATTACTAAAATAATCATAAAATTTTTTTCTTTTCGTATTAAAAATTAAATTTAAAAAATATTCAAAATAATAGATTAAATTTTCAATTTTATTTTTTTAAGTTTGTTTCTTAATATTTATATTATAATAATTTAATAAATATTGAAAATATAATTAATATTAATTAAACAATTAAAAATAAACTCTTTATAACTATAATATAAAAATAAATAAATAACAACAAATAAAAGTTTATATAAATTAAATTTAAAAAATGGGAATACTTACTGGGAAATTTTTTATCTTGAAAAGCCGGTGTAGTCCAATCAGATATCTATTTCAAAAAATAATAAAAATATAAAATATATTCATAAATAAAGAATACAGAAACTACATTTGTCACCAACCTTTCCCAGTCTATCGCCTTTTGAAAATGGTTGATAAGGTATATCCTTAAATTGATCAGGTAATTCACAAGGACCCCATCCATCGGGATTATGTTGTATTGCAGGAGCTTGAAAATGAGCTATTTCTTCTTCTCTTTGAACAGCATCTTCTAGGACTACCACGTCGTCCGTCATTCTGTATTTTTAATACAGGTTACACGTTAAAACGTGAGAGAGAATCCATGGACACGATGGCAAAATCTACTTGCCGGAAAGATCGGCGACGCCATGATACTTAAAATAAAAGTTCATTCATACTACTTATATATAATACATATAATATATATAATAATTTTAGTTAAAACTTTTCGTCAATAATTTGTATATATATATATTTAATTTACTTAATATTAAATATAAAATATTTATTACTACTTTATTTTAATTACTATTTTAATTTCAATATTTTTAAATACTTATCGATTAAATTAATTATTTATATAATCTTAATAAAAAGAATTTTCAAATATAAGAATGTAATTAGTTTAATTAATCATTATATATTATAATTTATTAAAAAGAATAATACTAATTTTTTTAAATGAAAATTTTAATATATATTTTAAAATAAATATAATAGAATTTACATACACACATGTATGTGTATACATATATATATATTTTATATATATATATGTATAATATATAACATTTTAATTTATAATTATTAAACTAATATATATTATATAAAACTAAATATGTTTTTAATTAATGTAATATAAATTAAATATTATATTGTAATCTAATCTTTATATATATAAATATATTCAAATCATTATTAAAAAAAAATTTTGTCTCAATAATATAATTTTATAATAATAAAATTTAAATAAATTGATAAGCGATAAATGGTATCAATATAATTTTTTAAATAATCAATATTTTATTTTCGAAATTTTTTTGTTTCTTTTTTATATTTCAATTATGTTGCTGTATAATTTGTATTTACCGCGAATTTCATGTTATGATGGATAAATGGATTCCTGAAGTGCCATAAGATTGCAAAAATTCATAAAATAACATTAAACATAAAATTAGATAATCCACGAAGAAAAATATTATATTTGTTCGTAATTGTTTTTTAATTAATTTTAGATTTTTGTTTTATTTTTAGAATATATATTTTTATTTATAATCAATTAACATAAATATAAATAAGTGCTAATTATTAAAATTATTTATAAAACATATAATTTTTATGATAATCCATAAAACATGAGTAGTGTTGTTTTGAAAGAAGCGTAAGTAATTAATTTAATTAATTTTTTTCTTTTATATCCTGTAATTAATAAAATTCTATATTATATACTCATTCTTGAAATTCTCATACTTGAAATTTTATATCAAAAAAAAAACAAAATAAAATAAAATAAATAGCATATACTTGAATTATGTAATGGATTATATTTTAATTTTAAAATTTAATTCTTTATATACATATATATTTTATTAATCATATTTAATTTCAGTTTCGAAGTTGAATCTAAACATGGTGCTTTTTATACAGGAGGAAAAGTTCAAGTATATTTATTAAGGCATATTATTCACTCTTTTTTTATTTTACTAGATAATTAAATTAATTTTTCTTATAGTGGAGTACAGATGGACAATATATATTTTGTCAAAAATATGGTACAGTTTCTATATTATCAGTAAAGAAAGGTATAGTAATATCTTACTTAGGAGAAAGTAATAATAATGAAGAAGATACAATTAATACATTTATTGCAAGTAATAATAACTTAAACATTATCACACATCATAAAAGTGGTCTTTTCAAATTATGGAATTGGAAAGGTAATATTATTTAACTTAATTATAAGCAATTGTTATTCAATATAATAAGTACTTTTACTACATATTCTTATTACAGATAATAATACTCATACTCTTATTACAGATAATAAATTAATTAAATTATGGAAGTCTATTCACAAAGGTCCTGTAGTTCATATTGCTCATTCCATGGAAAAAAATTTGATGGCTTCTGGAGGTAGTGATGGTATTGTCAGATTATGGAATTTACAATATCATACTTGTACTCATAATTTAAAAGGAGTTCAAGGAGTTATAAGGTATTTATTTTAAAAAAAATATAACTTTTATTCTATTTATAAATAAATATTCTCATAAAAATTTTTTAATCATATATTCAAATATTTATAGTATATAATATTTATTTAAAATTTTTTTTTATTCTATATTTTAAAAATAAAACTTTAAAAGATTATATAAAATTTATATTATCTTAAATTAAACTATTTTCAATATTTTTATGAAATTTTTATGAAATTCATAAATTAAAATATAATTATAGCATTTTAGTTTTTCATCCAAATATTGATAAAGAACTTATCTTTGCTGCTGGAGATGATATTAGAATTCATGGTTGGAATATTAAAACTGGTGAAGAAGAAATTACGCTTTCTGGACATTTCAGTAAAGTTACATCTTTATCTTTTATTAAAGATAAGGATTATTTAATTAGGTAATATATTTAAATATAAAAATTTCTAATGTGAATAATTCATAAAATTTTTTTATATATATAGCTCAGGAAGAGATAGAGTACTCATTTTATGGGATCTAACTTCTGGATCATCAATACGAGTTGTACCAGTTTATGAAGAAATAGAAGATACATTTATTATATCTAAAAATTTATCACTACCTTTTTATAACAAAGATGAAAATGCTATTCATATTGCTACTGCAGGAGAAAAAGGTTTAATTATACATTTTTTTATTACATATTATAAAAGATACTTATATATTTACAATAAACTAACATTAAATTAATATTTATATCAAGTTAAGATCAAGTTAATATTTAATTTCAAATATATTAATTCGTGACTTTTTATTATCTTATAGTCAAAAAAGATTCTATTATAAATATATTTTTTTATAATATGATATAATCTTTTTTATTTTAAATTATATTCTAAATATAGTCTACAGTTTATAATCTATAATCTAAATTAGTCTAAATTACTATCAAATATATAATTATTGAATCTCTTTTTTTTATTTCAAATTTGTTTTATTCTTTATATTTGAATAAATGAATGTTATTTTTGTTTTTCATGTTTTATTGTAATGATTGTTTAAAATTTAATATATGTTTTTATATTTTATAATTATTTAAAAATTTTTTTATTTATTCTGTAATTTAAATTCTTTTTAAGGAATTGTAAAAATTTGGGAAATGAAAACTGGTAAAGAAGTATATGTACAAAAAAATTCCATTGTATCAGCTGCAAAAGAAACAGAAACTCTCTCGATTACACATTTACTTTATAATGATATCAGTAATAACTTTGCTGTAGTTACAGTTGATCATAATATAATTATTCATTCATTAGAAACATTTGAATGTATAAAACAGGTAAATTTGATTTTTAAAATAAAAATAAAATTTATAATTTAATAGATAAATATATAATAATTATTTTTTATAGTTAATAGGCTACAGTGATGAAATTTTGGATATTGTATTTCTTGGAGATAATGAGAGCCATATAGCAATTGCTACTAATAGTTGTGACATAAAATTATACAGTACTTTAACTATGAATTGCGAATTGTTACGTGGTCATATAGATATTGTGCTATCTCTTGCTACAACACCTGCTAATGTCTATTTACTTATATCTGCAGCAAAGGTATGTAGGTTTATTTGAGAAATAATGTTATTATATATGTATATCTTAATACAATTGTTTTTTAATCAATAAAAAGAAAAATAATAATAAGTTATTAAAATTACAAAATTTTAATAATTTATTATTATTATAATTACAAAAAATAATATTTCTAGAATGAAAAAAAAAAATTATACTTTTTTTTATTATAAGATAAAATAAATATAAATACACAATAAATATTAATTATAAATTGAAATAATATACAATAATTAAAAATTGAATAATATATAAATTGTTAATTTGTAGGATAATAGTATTCGTGTATGGCTTATGGATAAACAAACAAATAAAATATCTTGCATTGCATCTGCTATTAGACATACTGCTCCTATTGGTTCTATTGCAATTTCTCAAACATCTTTCAAATTTTTTGTTTCTGTTAGTCAAGACTTATGTCTTAAATTATGGAATTTACAAAATGATATTGAATTTAAAGGTAAACAATTTGTTATGAATTATTATGTTTATTTGTTATGAATTATTATTTTTAAAACTTGATATTATATATTTAATAATCATAGGTATATGCTCTTTAAATGTTATTCATACAACATTGGCTCATCAAAAAGATATTAACAGTGTAACTATTTCACCAAATGATAAATTAATTGCTACTGGATCTCAAGATAAAACAGCTAAGGTATGATGCATTAAATTTTTAAAATTAATAATATTTATGACATTCTTCATTTTATAATTCATTCATTATTTATTTTCTTTCAAATAATGTATTTATATTTAATAGATTATTGATTCTTATTATGTTTAAATATTGATTATTGATATCCTTAAGTATTTAATTTTTTCTTAGCAACAACAAGAATTAAAATAAAATAAGTAATTTATGAAATAAATATTATTTTATTTTAGATTAATAAGCAAATCGTATAATTTTTATATATTATTATATAAAAATTATTAGATATACCATTTAATATAGTATTTTTATTAAATATATTTATATTGTATTATAGTTATGGTCTGCTGATTTACAATTACTTGGTGTATTTCGTGGACATCGTAGAGGAGTTTGGTGTGTGCGATTTTCACCCATAGATCAAGTACTTCTAACAGCATCAGCAGATTGCACAATAAAACTTTGGTCATTAACAGAACTTCACTGTTTAAAAGTAACTTTATTCGCTAAATTATAATATAATATAATATAATTCCATTCTGTTTATTAGAATTATATAATTATTATTAATATGTTTAATAATTTTATTTATATGCCAGACACTTGAAGGTCATGAATCATCAGTATTAAAAGCAGAATTTTTGTCACGTGGAATGCAAATAATTACAGCAAGTGGAGATGGTCTTTTGAAACTTTGGAATATTAAAACATCAGAATGTACATGTATTTTAGAACAGCATGAAAGCCGTGTATGGTCACTTGCAGGTAAATATTATTATAATATTATTTACATATTATGTATATTATAATTTTATATTTTAATTATAGTTAGTAAAAATGAAAAAACTATTATTAGCGGTGGAAGTGATTCATTGTTAATAATTTGGAAAGATGTAACTGAGGAAAAAAAAATAAAAGCTGCAAAAGAATTAGAACAAATTGCATTAGAAGAACAAAAATTATCAAATTTATTTAAAGCAAATGAGTTAACTTCTGCATTAAAATTAGCTTTAAAATTAGAACGTCCTTTTCAAGTTCTCAAAATTGTAGAAAGTAAGTATTAATAAAAATTTTTATTGTATTTAAAATTAATTATTAAATAATACGATATTTTTTTGAAATAAATTAATTAATTTATATATTATATACATATAAAATTATTATCTTAATAACATTATATAAAGTATTTTTCAAAAAAGAAAATAGATGTATGTAAAATGTATTAATCATCTTATATAAATAATATAAATTCCCTATAAATTAATAAGAAAATAATGAATAAAATTATCTTTTTATTGTTATTACAATTTTTAATTTTTTTAGCTATGTTAAAAAAAAATAATTTTCATCTTGAAAAAACAATTCATGAATTAAAACCAATTTACAAAGAAGAACTGCTGAAATGTGCTATTACATGGAATTTTAATAGTAAAAATTGTCAAGTTGCTCAGGTAAATTTTTAGCAAACTATATTATTCTTTGAAATAAAAAATTTTATTATAATTTCATATTTATAATATTTTTTTTGATTAAATTTTTATGATTATAATATTTATGATTAACAGATAATTATAAACACATTAATGATGGAAATAGAAAATTTGGAATTTCAAACAAAATTAACTTCCACATTGGAATCTATGATACCATACACTAAACGTCATTATATAAGGATAACAAAATTATTAGAAAATTTGCATTTATTTAATTATACTCTCAATCGTATGAAACCACGGATTACAATTGTAGAAATGAGCTAAATATGTAATTAACGAATTCTATAAAGTTCTGTAAGATTTTACATATTTTTTAATATATTTTTATTTTTTCAATATAAATTTTTAATGATATATATATATATATATATAAATTTTTAAAATATGAAAATTTATTTAATTTTGAATTAAATAATGAAAAAATAATGATTATACATTGTAAAATATATAATATTTATTATATAAATAAAAATATAAAACAAATATTAATAATAATGAATATGATATCAATTTATATATATATATATACATATATATATATATATAAGTAATTTATATTAATGTTTATATTAAAAGATAAATAAGTAAAATTACATAAATTTTAAGAAATCATAAAAATCATAAAAATAAATATAGAAATTAGTATCATTAATTTAATATATATAAGTACACATCATAATTTATATTTTAAAGTTTTTATTTCTTATTATTTTATTTGTTTATTATTTGTATTTTAAAAATTAAAACTTAATAAAATGACAAAAAAATTTTTGATTTTTTAATAATTTTTTTTTATAATATTTATTTAATTATTTCATATATATTTATTTCATATATATTTACACAGTTTTAAAATATTCTATATTCTATATATTCTAATTTACAATCATATCATATATAATATCATATATAAACATCTAAATGTTCGCTTTAAATAAAGGAATACTGTTAGTGGGAGGAATGGTTGGGTAATGTTTAGTTTCTAACAAATTTACTCAAGAGTATATATGTATATGCAACAAAGAATCAGTCCAAGTTTATTAGTGAAGCAGATAAGTCATTAGGGAACTTAAAGATGGCTTTAAAAATAATTTTTGATTTCATATTTTTTATTTATCTATTACTACAAATGTTACATTTAAATACATCTACTATGTAAGTTATATAATTATAATAAATCAATTTTTAAAAATTTTTATTAGATTTAATAATAATTTTTCCAATTTTGTCTTACAACTAAAAAATATTATATATGCATGTTTTTATTGTTATATAAACTCATAAATAAGGATTTATTTATTTATTGTTTTTAATTTATTGTTATTAATCTTATTTTTTACTATCTTAAACAAATAAAATTGTCATAAATTTATAACAATTTGAAAATATAATAAATCATAAAAAATATATTTTTATTCTAGTAAAATATATTGTAAAATAAGAATTTTATACTCTGATTTTATACTCTTATTTATACTCTGATATATATTATAATTTTATATTTATATCTGATATAGAAATATAATGTTACATATAATAATAATAATGTATAATAATAATGTTTATATGTAAATAATTAAATTTTAAAACATTATGAAAATATTAATATTCAAAGATAACAATTTTTTATTATAAGATTATATCATATGATTATATTTTTATAAGATTATAAGATTTATTTTTATATTATAAGATTATTTTTAATAATATATTATTTTACCATTCTTTTTATAATTTTTATAATATATATAATATTATTATAAATAAATTCTTCATTTATCATGATTTTAATTGCAAGTAATAATTCTTAACTTTTAGTTTATAATTATTTAATTTTTATAATATTTATCAATTTATAACATAACAATTTTGAAAAAATTCTCTTTTATAAGAATATAGATATATAAAAATATGACTTTTAAAAAGAAAATTATATAATATTAAAGAAGAAAAAGAAAAGAAAAAAAGATTCTATTTTCAATTATGATACATAGTTTTATGAAGAAAAATATTGATAACTTATATAAACAGTTAAATGTTTGATGCTATAAATTAATATGTTCATATTGTAGATAAGACTTGTTATTGAAATTGATATTAATATTCTGATTAGACTTCCAAAATTCTATTGTTTAAAAATTAATATTTTTATATTCACAGTTAAATTATATAATTATTGGAAAATAAATATTAAAATAATTTTTTAAATTTGTAGATTTTTTATCTATATTTATAAACTATGAAATATTAATATAGATACAATTAAATTTATAAAATTATACTTTTTCTTCAATTCTATTTTTATAATTTTATGAAAATTATTTAACTATAATAAATATATCTTTTTTTACATTTTTTAAGAAATATTTAAATTTCCAATAACAAAAGACTTCTTATAATATAGAGTCACATGCATTGCATCATGTCACTGGTTCTAGTACAAAGCAACATAATTAACTATTCTTACTATTTAGTAATGTCTGGAATTTTAATTCAAGGACTTCTTTTCAAAACAGTTTTATCTTTTAACACAATTATATCTTTTTTTTATAATTCAATATAAGTAAATATCAGTAAATATAATATTAATTAAAATATATTACTAATGATATTTTTAAAATACATCAATTTTCTTTCATTGTTATTATAATTTTTATAAATTTTTTGTAAAATATTTTTATTGTATTATACTTTTTATTTTTCTTTTATTAGATAGATATATTATAATACTAATAAAATTTTAAACAAAATTGAAAAATTTTTATATATATATAAAATTATATATTTTTTACAGACTAAAAAATTGTCCAATGTTAAGCAATAATAGTTCTATGACACAAACTGAACTTTTACAAGAATTAACAAATGATTGTCGTTATGATAAGATGACTAGACCACCAGGAGAAATTAATTCTATAAATCCAATTAATGTGTATACTAAAGCTTATATTTATACAATTAAATCAAACATGGCAAAAACACTGGTAGTTTGTATTATAATTATATTTTATATTTATTATATATGTAAATGAATTTTGATTTATTCATTCATATATGATATATTAATATATAAATTTCACTACGTTTCTTACAAATATTTTAAAATAATGATATTATATTCTTTATAAATATATGTAAAAATATTTTTACAGCAATTTGATGTACATATGATGTTACAATTTAGATATTTGGATGCCAGGTTAAAATTTTCGAATATTGCTCCATATTTAAATCAAATATATGGTGGACAATTTGTACGTGATCTGATATGGACACCTACTGTTTATGTTTCTAATGAGCCCAGTTCAGCAATAACAGGAAATAATGTAAAAGATGTACTTGTTTCAATAGATCCATCAGGCATGGTTAGATTGAATACTAGGTTTGTAAATAAAACATTAGATTTATTATATTAATTAATTAAATTATATTTTTATTATATATATATTATTATATTTTATTAAATATAATAATCATTGAATATTTTTTGAAATAAATATCAATAAAATATAATTAAAATTTTATAATATATTTAAATATGATATAAAATGTAAATATAATATATACAAATAGTAAAAAATAATTTTAAATAATATAATATTTAATTTATTATTATGCTATTCTTTTATTATTATATCAATATAATCCTTTTTTAGTTATTCAAAATAATAATTCATTATTGATATACAAATGCATATATTGATTTACAAATGCAATTTTTTTTTATGCATATATTATATGAAAAATTAATCATTACATCTACAATTCACAAATGATAAATAATCAAAGATTAGATTAATATTAAATTTACTTTTAACAATTAAGTTAGATTATTAATATTATATGTTTTATATAATGAGAATTATAATGTTCAATGTTAAAAATTAGAGATTTATCATATATTATTAATAAAAACACATAAAAAGATATTGCACACATTAAAAATTTGAAATATTTTATTTCAAATAAAATTAATATTAAGATTTAAAAAAAATCATATATAATTTAAAAAAAAATTATATATATTTTAAAACATTAGAATTTTTTAATTTTCTTTAATTGTATTTAAGAAAAATATAAACACAATATAAACTAAGAACTCAATTTATTTATATAATGAAAGTAAAATGTAAATTATTATAGGTTGCAAGCTACTCTTAACTGTGGGCTTCGCTTGGAGAAATTTCCATTTGATGTACAAGAATGTCCACTTATTTTTGAGAGCTGTAGGATGTCATAGTTATTGTACTATTACAATATCAGCTATTTTATTCTATTATGCTCCTTGGAATGAATGGAATTTTTACCTACAGGGACACACAATGTGCTTGATATGGTGTTGTATTGGGACCAAGAGCCAATTATACTTGCAGATGAATTACATTTAACTGAATATAAGCTTGTTGAAAAATGGGTTAACTCATCAGAAATATTTTATACTACATCACAACAATATTATGGTCATTTTGGCATGTATTTTTTTACATATAGTAAATAATATTTCAAAAATATTATAATTATCTTTTGTTTATTATATATATAATTAATAATGCTTTATATTTACAGCTGGTAATTTCAGTTCAATTAGCATAACATTTAAATTAGCACGTGAGATGGGATTTTTTATGATGGATTATTATATACCATCTATATTAATAGTAGTTATTTCTTGGGTATCCTTTTGGTTGCATATGGATGCAAGTCCACCGCGAATAGTTTTAGGTGATAATTTTAAAGAAATATATAACTTATTCAATAAAAATTAATTATATTATAAAATAAAAAATTAATTAAAATTTTTATATTTAGGAACAAATACTATTTTAACATTTATGACTCTTGCATCAAAAGTAGAAAATTCTCTACCAAAAGTTTCTTATATAAAAGCTAGTGAAATATGGTTTTTAGGTTGTACTATATTCTTATTTGCAGCAATGGTTGAATTTGCTTTTGTTAATACAATTTATCGACGGAAGTATGTATTATTCATTTATAAATATTACTTTTTATTCTAAAAATTATTATTAATTTTTTAAATATATTCAGAAAAACTGTTCCTTTAAAGAAAGTAAATAGTAAATATATATTAAAATCGACATTAACGCCAAAACTAGCTCGAAAACAATTTCAAAAAAACACTACTGGGCTAGAACGATCACGATCTTGGTCATCACTTGATAATACTAATACAAATGATCAAGATTATTCAAGTCAAAACTATCTTACTGTACATGTAAATATATATATTATTTTATGAGAAAAATTTAAAAAATTTCAAACAAAACATTCTATAATTATTTTTCATAATAAATATACTTTTTTACAGAGTTTTCCAAGTACCCTCAACATTCCTTCTGTTAAAATTGATGAAGATCAAAAATGCTCTATTGAAAGCATTACAAGTGTTAATAGTACATCATCACCAAAACCTTTTCCACGAAGAGCAACTCTTGCACAATTACATAATTTTACAACAATGACACCACAAGAAATTGCTCAGTGGATCGATAGACGTAGCAGAATTGTATTTCCTGTAGCTTTCATCATATTTAATATTCTTTATTGGTCTTTTATTTGGATATAAAAATTTCATAATTAAATTAATATATAAAATATATTTATAAAATATATATTTTAAATTTTTAGGAAAGTAAAAATAATCATAAAAGTTTTATATTTATATATATTATATTAAATTAAATTTCGTATAATTTTAAATATTGTTATCAAAATCATTAAATGGAAAATTTATTTTTTATAGCATTTATACATTAAAGATTGTTTATTTATTCAATATATTATAGAAATTAATTCAATGTTTCTATATTAAATATATTAAATTTTAACATTTATTCTAATTATATAAAAATGTTATATTTTACAAATTTATATCAATTATATGAGCAATGTCTGAATAATAATAATGTTAATTATTGTAATTAATAATTTAATTAATAATTTCGGAAATAAAAATTTGTTTAAACTTATAATAAACTTATATTACTTAAAAAAAATATACAACATAACAAATTAAAATATTAACCTGATATGCATTTTATTTAGAATTTATTTATTTTTAATCTTTTTAATCACTATTTAAAAAAATATAAGTTATTTTAAGGAACACTTTTTGCAATTGATGAAGTTTGCTATTTTTTTGGACGTATTTTATCACTAATATTAATAAAATTTATGAAATTTTTAAATAATATTTATATTTTAATTATATTTATATTATTATATATATTAATTAATTATATATTATAATTATATTATATCTTATATGATAATTAATCAAAAGTTGTATTAGCAATATATGTAATATATAATTATAACATATAATTGTATTTATTAAATATAAAACATATAAATATAATATAAATATGTAAATATTTTATTAGAAAAATTTTATAAGAAAAATAATAAAAATAATAACTAAAAAAATTTTACATAATAGTTTTTATAAAAAATATTTATTGAAATAATTTGAGTATTTAAAAAGAAAAAAAAAATTAACATATATGTATTTATATTTTTATTTATTTTAAAAAATTTTACTTAATTTTATTATATATATATTATAAAAAAATTTATAATATATATTTTATATATTTTTATATATAATTATTCTATAATTAATATTTTTATATTGTTTACTCAAAATTAAATATAAAATATATATTTTTTTTTAGTAAAAAAATATAATTAAAAATTAAAATCGATTAACTATAAAATTATTTCAAGACATCAATTAAATATTTTCATGTCTTTCTGATTATTAGCATATTCTTCTTAATAATTATAAATATTTGTAATTATATGTATGATAAAATGTAAATATTTATTTGTGTTTTATATTTCATATTTGCTAAGAATATCAAAGCTAATTTAAGATATTTAAAATATGATTTTGTAATTTTCTAAAATGCATTTTATAAAAACAAAAGGAGTAATTATGGTTTTTATTTATAATCAATTTTGTTAAATAATGAGAGAAATTTTTTTTTATATATTTTCTATATTTATAGTATAAAAATTTCCTATATTTATTATATAATAATTTCCTATATTTATAGTATATCTTTATACTTTATTTTTTTAAATATAAATATTAAAATATTTAGATATTTATAAGCAAATCATCGAAATATTCGATCGATTTTGAAGTATTTAAATTTTTTTCTATTATAATTAATTTTAAATTACGATTTTTTGTGGATGCGTCGTAAAAACAATCTTCAATTGTAAATTATTAATTTGGTCTTAAAACTTTCTATTAAAGGGTAAGTAAAAATAATTTTATTTAAAAAAAAAAACAAAATTAATTATAATATCTTTTCTATTTCTAATTTGAATATTTTGTCCCAATTATATTTTAAACAAATATTAAGAATAAAACATTAATAATTAGTCAATAAGTTAAAAATAAAATCATATAATTTTTTTATAATCACATACATAATCATATGTTTAATATTTTCTATTTTAAAACTTGGTACAAACTTTCAAATATAGCAGATTAGTATCTCACAGAAATCAAATATTTATATTAAAATAAATTAATATTTATATGTTGATCTATATGAATATTTATATGGTTATGTTTGTTTATGTACAAAGGATGTTGTATAAGTACAAGTTTATATCTATCAAAATTAATATACATGATTGTCACTGAATCTAAATATTTTATAAAAATTTATATATATAAAATATAATAATAATATAAGATAATTTATAAGATAAACTGATGTCCATACAAAAAAAAATTTTTATATGCATATCATCATTTAAAAAAATATATTATTTTATAATATTTTTATGAACAAAATATATTGCTATAAATATAAATATTATAATAAAATACATATATATAAAACTCTATGTATATCAGTATAATAATTATAATAATATTTTTATGGAATGTATTACATATTAATATTAATAAAATTTGTACTTGAAATTACTATATTTAAAATTATATTATTGAAATAATTATTTAAAATTATAATAACTAAATAATTAATTAATATATGTACATATATATATTTTTATATACATGTAATATAATTAAATATATTTCTAATTATGTAAATATTTAGATATGCAGATTAAGATTGTTTAATTTTGAAAATAAAAATGAATTAGATTTTGTAAAAATAAATGCAAATATAAAAATTATTTATACATACATTATAAATATTTATATATATAAATATTTAATTATATATTATGTAATTATTCTTATAATTTAATGCTTATATGCATTATATTTTTTTTAATAAAAATTTTTAATAAAGATTCAATTTGATTGATTTGTTTCATCTTTTTGCTTTTTTTTTATTATTATCATTATCATATTTATTATCATTTCTCTATTTTTATTTTGTATATTTATATACAATTAAGTTATAAAATTTCTTTAAAATTAAATCCTCTCACTAATTATCAATCCTCTCATATTTAATATCATTTAATTAATTAAGAAATGTTATATTTATTTTTTAGAATGATGTCATTAATATAATATTAGTAAATTCAAAATATTATTATTAATATTAAATATTATTATAATATTATACTGTGTAATGCTTGTATAAATATAATTAATATAATTTTAAAGTAATATTATATTACATAATATTATATTAAAAAAGTAATATTATATTACATAGCATAAAAAAATTTACTAAAAATATTTCATAAAATTTGTGCATAAATTTAACAAACAAATTTAACATACAAAAATAACATTGGTCCTACTTGAATTTGTTTTTTTTTTGTTATAAAATTTCAGTATTCACTATTTTTATCATTGTTTTAAAAAATTAATTATTATATTTCATAAATCATTATGAAAATTATTAAAAAAATAAATTATACAAATAATATAATATGTTATTTACTCTAATATATAGATATAATAAATAAATATTTAATAAAATTATACATGCAATATTTTGCATATGAGTTTGATTGCATATCAAAATAATTATAATTGCTTATAATAACTTCAAGTAGGATGTCTACTTTTATATTTTTTTTTTTTTGTTTGTTTACTTTCATGTGCTAAATTTTTCTTTTATGAAATATTTCAAATGAATACTATATTTTTATATTAAATGAATTTTATGACTCTGGAACATTAGAAGGATAAAATCCAAAATTAGATCTTAATTGTTCTAAAAAAACAAAAGTAAGAATAGTTTGTGGTGCTAATCTGATAAAAGCAGGTATATAGCCCTAAAATAAAACAATCAATATATTTTTAAAATCATATGATTAAAATTTTATTTTATATTAATACATTATCAGAAAAGATTATTATTTGAATAAACACATTCAAATATGATATATACAAATAAATTAAAATGATAAAAATATAAATATATATTATAATATAAAATATACAACTTTTTTTTTAAATAATATCTCTTTAATCTCTTCTTAAATAAATTCTTTGTTATGATAAACAACAGAAAAAAGTAATAAAATTAACTATTTTATTATTTATTAAATTTAAAAATTTATTAAATTATTTAAAATATTTAATTTATTATATATATATTTTTATTCAATTTTAATATTTAATCTATGATAGTATTGGATTATGTGTATATAAATATATTTAATTATATTATTATTAATGTGGATTATATATAAAATAGAAAAAAACATTTTATCCATAATAACTTTCACAATTAATAAATAATGAAAAATATATAGTTATTACATATAATAGTTATTACAAACAAAATATCATTTCAATCTTTTCCATTTCAATCTAGAATATCTAATACAATCTAATCTACATATATATATGAAATTATATAATTTAAAAAAAAAAAGAAAATTATAAATTAAAGAATATTATATAAATTTTTAAGAACATGCAAAATCATTTTAATTCTTGATATTACAGTAAATAACAATGAACTATATATAAAAATACTATATATTATATATTATTCATAAACTATTTATTATAAAAATAATATAAAAAAATTATATATACATATAAGATTTTTATTCTACTTATTCTACTTATTCTAATGTATTTCAAATGTGTTTACCCAAATTATAATCTTTCCATTATAGAAATATCGCAAAATAGAAATCATAAAAAAACTTAATGTAATAAGTAAAAAAAAACTTACTTTAAAAAATGCAAATGGTCCATTTTTAGCAGTATATAAAAATAAATCCATTAAATTCTACAAAATATAAAATATATTAAAAATATAAACATTCATATTATATATATATAATAATAATAATAATAATTATAATTATTATTATAATTATTATTATTAATTCAATTTTATGATTATAATTACCTTAAATTCTCCAGGTTTAGCATTCATTGCTCTTGTTTTTAAAACATCAAATGGTTGTGTAAAAGTTGTAGCTACAGCACCCTTATTTAAGAATATTTAAAAAATAAATATTATAACTAAAATATTGTAATTAAAAAAATATAAAATAAGTTATTTGAAAAAAATGTTCATTTGAATGATAATTATATTTTTAAAAAAAATTTAGTATAAAATTTAAAAATAATAAAATTGTGCAAAAATTATATTAATGAAAATTTATTTTTATTTATTTATTTTTAAAAAAATTGAAAATATTATTGTTTCTAGATATAGCAGTAATATCTTTTTGTTTTTATAATTTTTTAAATATTTAAATATTAAAGCAATGAAGATTGAAAAAAAATAATCATGGCAAATATTTATAATGAGAAAAACTGGAAAAAAAGTTACAAGAAAAATGGTGCATAATAATGATAATGTTCTTATACACTGACTTTTTTACAGCTTTCCTTGCTGCTTCATATTTAAATTTTGAAATGATTTTCTTTAATATTAGTAATGTTTACTTACAGCAAATATGCTTGATATTATATGAGTGATTGGATTATCTTTAAAATAACCACTTTCTAATAATATAATTTTAATTTGATCATAAAAGCTCAATTGTCCAATAGTCATTAATGCAGCTCGTAATGTTGCTGTAGAGCATCCACTAAATAATTGACGTATTCCTTCTTCTTGAGTTACACGTATTACTCCATCTAGAGCATGCTTATAACTAAAATAAAATTTACTATTAAATAAAAGTAAATTAAAATATAAAGTTATATATTTACTTTCGTCTTAGTTGTGGTGAAAGTTTTATATCATTTTGCATGCGCACATTAATTACATCTCCCGGTGTTCCTAAAACACCTCCAGCTGCACCAGAAAATCCAGCTAATAACAATTTTTGATAAAATAATAATGGTTGTCCAGATGTTTCAAATGTTTGTTTACCTACCTATATTCCAATAAAATATTAAATATAATATCTTAAATACTAACAAATATAAAATCAAATACATAATAAAATTATAAGCATATTAAATTATTAGAAATAACTATTGTATATAATATAAGTAAACGTACTTCATATGCTCCAAATCTTATTGTAGAATATGTAAGTTGACGAAGCAAAGAAGCACTTAATCCATTGTATAAAGCTAAAATTCCTTGTTTTTGTATTATAGATGTTGTTAATCGTACTATAGATATTTTACCTTCTTGTTGCGTTTGTAAATGAACCTATTAATATAGTATGTATAAATAAAATGTTATTATATATGCTAACGAAATGTTATTTCATAAAATTTTTCAAAAATGATAAAAATCATTGCTTATTTAATAAATATTTAAAACTCACAATATGAAAAAAAAAAAAGGAACTTTTATATTATATTAATTTAAAAATTTAATAAAAATACCTTTAATAAATCTAAAGGATGGGTAACACAAGCAGCACCTGCAGAGGAAAGTCCACCAAAGTACCATCGTGACAACTTTTGTGTTTTATCTGTCATGTTTTTTATGTTTTATACTTTCATGAAATAAGTAAAAAAAACATATTCAATAATGAATAAAACTACTTAAAATTTAATCAATATATTTATTTATTTTTCCATTTTTTTATATTGCTATTTATATATATTTATATATATAAAATATATATGTATATATTCTAAAAAATACGAATAATATGGATATATATATATATATATATATATATATATTATATTCGTAATTTTTGTTTAATAATAATTTTCATTATTAAAATATACATTATTTTTAGCTTATATATATTTCATTGAAATTATTTTTAATTTATTTTTATATATTACTAATTATCATAAAAACTGAAATTTGCGTTAATAATATGAGAATTTGTATATATATATATATATATATATATATATATATATATATACGTTTTTAAAATGAATTTAATAAAAGAAATTAATAAAAGAAATAATTTAAGAAAAATGAATTTAATCGAGAGATTCTTTAAAATAAGATTAAGTTTTATATATTATAACTATTAATAAATCAATCATTTAAAAAATTTAAATGAAGAAACAATAATTTCTTATCTTAGAAATAATAATCTTATATAAGAATTATATCAAATAAAAAATTTTAAAAATTCGTGTTTATAAAAATAATAACATAGCATATTAATTAATTAAATATATTTTATTTTATGTATATATATATACATATATTCACATTAAATTTAACATAATTATTTTCATAAAAAGATAAAATAATCTAGTAATCTACAATTGAAATATTTATTTAATTCGAATTTGTATAGAAATTTAAATAATAGCTTGTTTTTAATATTATTACGAAATATGCATAAATATTATTTAAATTAAATAATTAAATTATATTATATTACACATTTATATCTATAAAATTATGAATCTTTAATAGTTAATTCTAATTCGCGATATGGTGGAATATTTTTGCGCGCGCATATATATGGAATTTTATATAAACATATGGTGTTTTTAATCAATTAGTAATAAAAAAAAAGTATAGTAAAAGTCTGAAACATATGAAAATTATTTTTTATTAATTAAAATGAAAAAAATTACAAATAATAAAAACAAATTTACATAATTGTTAATAAATCAAAATAATAAAAATATAAATAGATAGAACGGTAACAAAAGATAAGATAAATATTTAAAAAATATAAAATATAAAAGAGCTTAATGAATATAATGAGAAAAAAACTTACAAATTATTAATATAATTTTTAAATCATTCTTGATTAGTATCTCCGGTAATATCTAAACTCTGACTGACGTAATGTCCAAAATTGCTTAACAGAACTGGAAGATGGTGAACGCGCACGCATCAGCTGATAACCACGTGTTATACCACCACTTTTCTAAACTGGAATTATTTTTCATTGATAATATATTTATTTTCGAAAATCATTTTATTTATTTAACAAAATTATCGATTATTTGTAAATAAATATTTATAAAAATTAAATATTTGTATAATTTCAATTTATATTTACATATTTTAAAATTATATTTATGCAAAAATAATATAAAATATAAAAAAATTTTTTATTTTTAAAAAAATTGAAGTTTATATATTACATATTACATTTTTCTACTTTAATTATTATTTAAATATATATATATATATATGTAAAATATTAAAAATATTTAATATTATATTTATTTAATAAAAAAATATATCTTATATATTATGTATACTATATAATATCATTGATATGTTTATTTTTAATATTTTTTTGCAAATATTTAAATACTATTAATATTATATTTTTTACAAATAACAATTCTGTATAATTTTTTAAATTTATGTTAATTTTTAATATTTTTTTATCCATTGTAAAAAATTATTAATATGATATTACATAATGTGGAAATATAGTATTTGTATAAAATTCACTTATATTTAAAAAGTTATGTGAAAATATATTATAATATTTTATTTTTTATAATTGTCGTGTTATATTTTTAATAAATAATATTAAAATGTTTAAAATTATAAACATGATATGGAATCATTAATAATTAATATTTTTTTTTTAAATTATTATTTTTTTTATTTAATGAGCTTGATGTTATATCAACAAATATATTATATATTAAAATTTATATTTATATTTTATATCTGTTTATTTTTTATCATATGAAAATAAATTTATTTTAAACTATAATTAAAAATGTTATTAGTTAAAATGTTTTTAAAAAACGCGCCACTAATAAGTCGTAGTAATTTGATAATACATTAAATACATAGTAAATAGTTCTAACCTGAATTTGAATGTCATTTTTAGGTAATAATAAATAGTCAGTATTATTTCTAATAAAATTATATTTATTTTACAAATTTATAAATTTTTTAAAAATATAATTTTTAGTGTTAATTATATAATAATGGATTCAGTATCTAATATACTTGGTATTGATAAAGTAAATATGAATGGAAAATTAATTTTAATAGAAGAACAGCATGATAGTAATGCAAACTTTTTGTTAAACTCTGTTATATTTAATGCATTAAAAAATAATTATGGAATATGTTTTGTTCTTTTCCATAATACAATGAATCATTATCATAACATGGGTATGAAATTTGGTTATAATCTTACATTATTAAAAGAAAAAGATAAGATTACAATTATAGAACCACTAAAAATGATTGCATGTAATATGGAATATATATATGAACCAACGAAAAATTGTATAATTAATGATATATTTATAATTATTAAAAATGAATGTGAAAAAATGATGCAAAGCAATGAATCTGTACTTATTATAATGGATGATTTGAATCATATTTTTAATTTCGGAGCTAATTTGAAAGAAGCTATGTATTATATAAGATATTTAAGATCATTGATTGAACAATATAATACAGTTCAACTTTATATTCTAACACATATTTATAAAGATGAATTGAAGAATTCTTTATCCAATATATTTGCACAAACTCTTAAATATATTGCTCATTTATTCATTAAAATTGAACCTCTTGAAACAGGATATTCTAGCGATATATCTGGAAATTTAATAATTAATTGGAGAATAGATAATATTAGAATAAAATATAATTGGCCCCAAATATCAAAATATACATATAAGTTATCAGATCGTCAAGTACAAATTTATACACCTGGTACATCAACTTTAAGTTAAGGTAAAATAAATAATAATTTATAATATAATTAATAATAAATAATTTTCTGTAAAATTTTCATATATATATGTATATATTCTTATACTCTTAAATTAAAAAATTATAAATAAATTGATTAATAATGAATAAGTTTACTAATTTTTTTTATATATTTTATTTATTTTATATTCCTGATAAAAAAACAGTAAATATTTATTATCAAATTTTTTAAAATTCATTTTATAATTCTATAATGAATTACGCAAAATGATGGATAAATAATGGATATGAACATGTAATATTTTCCATTAAAAGTATAATTTTTAAAAATATTTGAAAATCAATTTTACATATCAAGGTTTCTATTAATATATAATTTCATTTAAAGAATTTAATATCGCATATTTTGCGTAGTATAGAATCACGTATAGAGTAATATTAAAAATATGGTATCTATAGTTTATTAAAAAATAAAATACGCCATAATTTTGAAAAAGAAAAAATGAAAATATATTCAATTCTCATATTTCATTTTTACTAAAAATAAGTATAACCAAGGAGAGAAAATAGTGAAAAAAGAACAGAAATAGAAAAAATTTAAAAATTATCAATATTTTGAATGATGCAAATGAAATATGAAAAGGATAGCAAATAGAAGAAGCTAATAGAAGAAAAATATCAAAATATTTCTTCAAAATTCTCCAAAGATGACGTTAATTTTTAATTCTTATTCTACTGTATCTAACTATTGAAGACATGTCTCGAAAGATGGCACTGGAGATTAATTCTTATTATATCTTTATTCTTTTTCTATTATTTGTTGCGATACTTTGGAGATAGTATTCGTGTCCAAATTTTTATCATATTCCGTTTTCCCATTATTTCTTTTTTTGATGATAATATGATGATGCATGATACAAAATATTAATTAAATATATTTTCATCGTTTTTCTTTCAAAATTATAATGTGTTTTAATTTATTTTAATCTTTAATAAAAAATAAAATATAAAATAAAAAATAGATAATCCGAAGTTCTCGACTTTACAATATATCTTATTACAATGAAATTCTTATGTTTATTTTCAAAAATTAATTTCATAATGTTTCTGTGAATTATTATAAGTATTTAGTAATAAGTATTATTTAAGTATATATTGATCGAATTTCTTCTTTTTCATTCTTCATGATAGTAATTAAACAATATATTGTATTTTTTTAATATTGTTGAAAAACTTGGTTTGCTTTCAATAATCATTTTTAACAAAATAAGTAATTAATAAGGAATTAATCAGACTCGTTCTTACTAGATATATTTTGAAATATTTATTATATGTTAATTTTTAATCGAATAAAAATTTTATTGATATATCTATATCAAATAGACATTGAATGAAATAATGTTAAGATAATTAATAAATTTTTATTTATTATATATATATAAACAATTACGTATTATGAAGTCAAACAAAAGACTTAATTTGAATTTATTCTTATTCTGTTGTTATTCTGTTACAAAAGATAGGGTTATGTTTCATTTTATTAATTATAATTGGAGATTTTTTTATTAGTCATAAAATGGCATTTAGTGCACCTATAGATATTGGGAAATTAAAAAATTTTGTAAGTAATATTAATTTTAATTATTTTCTTTGTAAACTTGACAAGTTATTCATGATTTGAATTAATCTATATTTATTCGAGCAGAAAAATTTGTTTTCGTCTGGAAATTATTATTAATTTCTAATTATATGATTTCTAATTAATAATTAAAATGTCAAATCAAAAACACAATATTTTTATTTTTGATCTTTATTTTATTTTGAAGAAACAATTTAAATTGTTTTTAGCCCAATAAATCAATTGTATTCATACAAGAAGGTATCGAAGTCCAACATGTTTCAAGCACGATTAATGAAATCGTCGAACATGATGAAGTTCGTATCTATCCCAAATTTATTCAATTCAAAGAAGCCAGTGAAGGAATTACATGTCATCAATCTATCACTATTAAGAATACAGGCAAAAAATCAGCTTTTATTAGAATTTATCAAACCAAATCAATAGTAAGTTAAAATTATGTATTTATTGTTACTTTTCAATTGTTTAAAAAAATAAAATTTTATTAAATTTTCTTAAAAATTAAAAAAATAAATTGAAAATAAAATTTTAATACATATTTAATAATAAAATGTTAGAAATTTTTTTTTTTTCTATTTTTTTAATTTCTTCATAATTTTAGCATAAAGATAATAAATCACAATTCTTTTATCAAAAAACATTCTTCTCTTCCATATTCTATGATTAGATCTTTCAAGATTCTTGTTTTTTAGCAAGTGATATGACCTTAGATAAGCTATTATACTTAAAGATTTCAAATTTTTTAAATAATATGTTATGCACATATATTATATACAATGGATATTTAACATTCAATATTTGTATCATTCCGAATGGCCAGATATCTATTTATTGTCTATTTATTAAAAAATATATAATTTTTAAAAATTCTATTCAATTGTTATAAATTAATCAAAAATGAAATGCTGTCGATCTATGTATTTTCAATTTCTTTTAAAATACTATGTCGCTAACAAATATATATGCCGTCAATAAATTACATTAACTTCTTTATATAAAAACATATATTTCATTTAATTATTTAAGTAATTTCAATGACAAATAATAACACAATTATTTTTCTATAATAATTTAAGAAAATTAAAAAATAATTTAAAAAATAATTATGAAAATATTTTTTGATTTTTATTTATATAAAATATTTTTCTTTTAATAAATTATTACATGTAATGAATAATTTAGAATTAATATTAAAAAAAATTAACATAATATAAACAAAATTTTAAAATTTTATCAATGAAATACTACTATTCATTATAATTTTATTTTATAATTTGATAATGAAAATAATTTTTGTTTTTCATTTTTATGATTTTCTTTTCAGTCTTTTCAAATTGAAAGTTTGAGTAAAGGAATAATATTGAATCCTGGATTTAGCATACGAACAATGGTAACGTATTCCTTTAAGCGACCATCTTTGTTACACGTAGTGATTCCAATTGAGATTAATGGAGAAATTCTTGACTATCGTGTTATTTGTAAATTATTAGTCGAAGGTATTAGTGTTGAACCGAAATCAATCGATTTCGGAATCGTTGATATTGGTCATTCTTCTGGTATTAAAATAATAACTCTCAAGAACGAAGGTGGTAAAAGTACTAGGTATTAAACTTTTATTGTTTATCATTCATGTTATATTGTTTTTTATTTTCATTTCATATCAGGTGTTGGAATTTTTCGATTGATCTACCTTCGATATCAATTCTAAATATTAAAATAAATTGGTTAGATTCTCTAAACATTTTCAGACGTTTCTTTAATATTAATTCATTTAATGACAATATTATTATATTATTATAATAAATATTATTTTACATTTTTGGTTGACTTTCTTATTTAAATTCATATCTTTTTATTAATAATTATATTACATATATATGTATATTTTTTTTAAATATTTATATTAGTTTATTAATATTATTAATTAATATTAATAGATTTTCAATTGATCTTGGTATTAATGAATTAGAAATAACGGTAAAGCCTATGCGTGGAATCGTTCGACCTAATAAACCAATTCAACTTACTGTTGAAATAATTGGTATAAATGAAGGAACATTTATCAGTGAATTTTGGTAAGTTTTATCATCTATATTAAAAAGAACATTGTTACAAAATGGTGCATTTTTAAAAAACTTGGAAAAAAATATCGATTAAATATATTTCTTATACATAAGTATATATTTATTATTTTTTAATGATTAAGCGAATATTATCATATTAGCAGAGAATTATATATAATGGAAATATTTGCTATATTTGATATAGTTATTACAATTTTATTAATATAAATATTTTATATTACATTTCTAATTAAATGTAATGTAAGGAAAATTATTTAATACAATTAACAAAAATTATTAGAATATTTGTTTTTTTCAGGATCAAATCAGTTCCGAATATACGCGTTCCTTTTAATATCAAAATAATCATACCACGATTAATAATTTATCATCCAAATACGACTGGAGATTTCACATTAATCGATTTTGCGAAAACAGTTGCTAATACGCGAAAATATGATTCTTTTGTCGTTCGAAATATTTCTTCTCAAGTAGCGAGTTATGTGGTATTAGGTGAAATTGATAATGAATTTGTATGTGTGCGGGTAAATGTTCATTTTTTTTAACTATTTTTATTTTTCAATGATAAATTTAAAATATTAATTATTATTTTTTTCATTATTTTATATTAAATTTATTTTTTCATAATTTGTTTTTTAATAATTTTATTAATAATTAAGTAAATTATTTCTTTATTAATATATATCATATTAAGATAAATGATAGCTATATTTATAATTTTGTTACTGTATCTTTAATATGATTTTTAAAATAATTTTATATAATTTTTTATGTTTTTTAGAATATTGATCGTAAAAAATATCCTGTATATAATGTTTTCGAAATTCGACCGACTCAAGGTCGTATTGGACCATTTGAAGGTATTATTTTTGAAGTAGGGTAAGTTAAATATATATTGTAATACATATTTTATTATTTTTAAACAATTTCTAATATAATATTTTTTAAATATTTTTTTTAGATTTTTTATTTCATTTATTTCTAATATTAATCAATATCTTTTTTAATTTATTAATTTATATAATTTATCAATATCTTTTTATATTATATATCATAATATTATATATTAATTAAATATCTATAAATGAAATAGTTACATTAGTATATACATAATATATCTAATTTAAAATTTTATTATTTATATACTTATATATTCGTAAAATTTTTCATTATTCGTATAATGAATTAAATCATTACATTATTATTATCATATATCATATTTCATTAATTTATATTATTAATTTATATTATTAATTAATTATTTGTTTTTAGATATATATATATATCTAAAAATTTACTAGTTTTGATATATTTATTCATTAGCAGATGATATTAATATTGTCGCTGTTTTCAAATGAATATTTTTATATCGAAATTTATGTTTCTTTTTTTATATATGTACATGTATTTATATCTATATTGATTTATTTATTGTATATTATATTGTATCTGTGTGTATAAATATATTAATTTACAATGGGAAATTATTTAATAAAAAATGTAATTTCAGATTTTCGCCGATAGACAATTTAATTGAATGGCAAAATTCATCGGAAAAAAGTTCGAAACAAGAGAAAGATTTTATGGCATTTTTAAGAATAGTCAGAGTACACGTTACAGAAACGAAACACATATTGAGTGTGTTATATTTTCTATGTTATGCATATTTTCCGTTTTCCATTTGCTTTGTAATACATTTAAAATATGAAATAACTAGTTTTATCATAAATAAGTGTAGAAGATATGGAAAGCGTGCGAGAAGAGCTAAACGAAGACTTACGAACTATTAATAAACATAAACGTTAGTTTCTTTATGTATAATCTTAAGTTAAATATTAAAAATTAAATACAAAATATAACGCCTATATTTATATATATTTTAACAGAATACGTGCCAATGCATATGCACGATAATTCTTCGTCTTCGTCTTCGGAACCGAGCATTGATTCTGATTTCAACGACATCGTAAGGCTCTGTCTTCATGGAGAAACAGAAGTTGCACGTTTATTCTTCCAACCAGATATACTTTATTTCGGAGAACTTTATGTCGGTGAAAATTCACAGCGAGTAGTTCGTATATCGAATCCATTAAAATTTGCACCCCTGTTTTGTCGCTACGTACGTAACGCATCAGCTCATTGCTATCCAGAGACAATTTTATTAAAACCAGAAGGATCTACAGAAGTACTTTTAAAAGTTCGAGGAAAAGAAAATAGTATGCATTCTTTTTTTTTAATTATTTTTTTCTTTTCTTAATTTTTTGATTAACCCAAACGAGGTAATAAACTATTGAAAAATCGAAATTCATTCCAATTTTCGCATTTTAATTAACAGTCAATTCATCATTCAAGATTTATTTCGATATTGCGGCTGATTCATGCGAATCGATGAAAACTAGACGTCAAACGAAAATCAAAGTAGGAAGATATTCAATACAATGTAAAGTGAATGTGAAACTATTAGTTACCACGAAGCAATCATGCATGCCACGTGCAATAAGTTCTTTTGAAGAAGAATATTATAAAGGTAATTGATAATAAAATTATAAATGTAGTTCCAGAGAATTAGATTATGTATATATAAATATTGTTAAGGACAGAATTAATTGAAGCGGTCGGGAAATTTGATCTGTGTTTTCAATAATTCGAATACACCGTCAATAGCCTGACAATAATTCGAGCGAGCATGGTTTTCCTAACGTTTCCCAGATCTCTAATTTAAACAAAATCATCACAATAGGTCACTTCACAAACCAGATTTGCGTACTATGCAATAGAGTACGTGGAAGCGAACTTGAAAGTCCTGATGGCCCCACGCACTGCGTCGTGACTCCGCGAGGGGCCATTCTTCGAGGCCGTCCTCTAGCGCGATCATTGGTCCCTCCAATCCCCTCTCTATGTGTACTTTTTCCGAAAGCAAGGATTGGAGGAAAAATCAAGAGTCGCGACAATAGAGTCGATATAGAAATAGAAACGAGAACAAAATTCGACTACGATACAGTGTACATCAAAATACAGTTAGAATCAAAATTACGATTAGCCGCAAAGAGTCAAAGCATCACTATTCGTTCACTCAGAGCTCATAATATAAAGAATATATAGTCCTACTAGAGTAGATGGTCCTTCCGAGCATTAACATCAGTTTAGGCATTCCATTTGAGCAATATTCGAAATCGTTAATTTTCAACTTTAAGTATATACATATATGTAATAATAAATATATACATATATATAATATGTATATATTAATATATAATGTATATATATTTTATCAAAATATCGAATTTAGTTTTGTGAATTAATATAATAAATTATTTTTTCTAAAATATATAATAATCATAACTGCATATTTTCATTTATATATTATTATTGTCTTACAGATATACGGAAACTCCCGAAAGATACTCGAAAGATGCCGTTGTCACATTTTTTTACAGTAAGCTGCATTATTTATGTAATGATATATTATAATTTTATATATATATATACAAATTCAAAAAGTCAAAAAAAATTTAATTTTCACGATGAAATATAGTATTATACTTTAATTTATATTATATAATGAAATCCTATGTCTTAATACATATTCTGTTACACAAGTATCGAAAAATTTAAAAGAAGTATTACAAATTAAAATTTGATTAAATATTATGATAAATTATGAAATAAAAAATACATTTTTTTTCATTTTTTTCACATAATTTTTTCATTCTTTCTTTATACTCATTTTATTTTTGGCTTATAGAAATATCTTTAAATTTTATATCAACTTTATACGAACATTTTCTATAATCTATCGTCAAGCGAATACTTGTTTTTTACATTTTGATATATTTATATTCACATTCTTATGATAAAAGATATATCCTCTTTATTTTGTATTACATATCTTAATTCGTATTTAACGATTTATTATCGATATTTTATTTCAAGATAAAATCGAAGTCGAAAAAAGATATTGTAAAAAAACACGATAACAAAATTATGAAAAAAGTTGTTCATATTCCTAAGTGGAAATATGAAAAAGTATCGGAAACAGTGAAGTGTTATACTTCGGTTAAAAAATTATCGACTAGTACCGAAGTATTAATACCTTTAACTCCTTTACAAATATACAACGTACGCATGTATCCTACTTTATTCGCTTTTGGAATGGTAAGTTTTTTATCGACATTTTTAAAAAATTAAGACAAGTTTATCTCTATCTTATATTCTTCCAAATGTTTTTGTTAATATTTTTTTATTTATTGATTTAAAAAAATATAGAATTATACACTTTATTGCAGATTGTTTCCAGAAGTCGTAATTATAAACAATTAATCGTAGAAAATTTAAACGATTTTTCAATTATGATTCGCTTTACGAGTTTATCTAAATTTATTAATTTCCCGGAAGGGAATTTAATTATTTTGCCACCTGGTGTAGTCGCAACGCGATTAGTCGAGTTTCGTGCATATCATATTGGCAAATTTAACGGTTATATCGATTATATTATCAACGACAATCACTCGTTCGAACTTGGCGTTACTGCTAATATTGTTGAAAAACAATTATCATTAGATACTCGAGAAATTACTCTTGGTCAAGATTGGTTAAAGGAAGAAATCTATCGACCAATGGATTGCTCTATTCAGATTAGAAATAAATTGGATGCAAAAACAAAGTTCCAGTAAGAAATTTGTTTGAATAAAATTAATAAAATAAAGCAATTTTATCTATGATTATAAATATAAAGATAACGTTGCAAATAAAAAAATATATTAACTTTTTCATTAGAATTCAATTTTATTAGAATATAATGAAAAACGAATTTATACATACCTAATGAATATTAATTAAAATTAATAAAATTTTACATAATTAATATTTCACGCTTGCATCGTGAAAAGTATTTATATAGTTTTATAATATATATATATAGTTTTTTATCATTGATCTTTATAATTATATCTGTATTATATTATATTAGAATGTTAAATAGAAATTAGTTATTTTTTTTATTTTTACACGAAATATATGTTAACATCATTAACCAAGACATTTCGTTATAATATTTAATATTATAATATAGATATTATTATTAATAATATATAATAAATATTATAAAATATTTAAAAATTTTATTTCAAATCAGATGGGAAATACCAAGCACAAGTAGTTTCCTTGTCGAGCCAATATCAGGAATCGTTCGTGGAAATGCTTCATTGCTTATTTACATATATTACAAGCCTGACTTTTCGAGATCCACTTCCACGGAATTGATAATGAAATGTGAAAATAGCGGTTATAATACTATACGAATAAACATTCCAACATCTATGCCCAAAGTTAGTTTTATTAAGGATATTATAAATATTGGTGAAATTCCGCTTAATCTGCCAACGAAAACATTAGCTTTCTTACGTAATTTTGAATATGTTGAGATCGAATTCGAGATAGATTCTTCATCTTTGGTTCATGGATGCATTGTTCGTCCTCTTCACGGAATAATGTCGCCTCGTGCAATCGCCACTTTGGAGGTAAATAAACAATCTTATATAATATATTAAATTAATCTATTTTTTTCATTTATCTTTATTAGGAATAATATATAATATATTTTATCGTATTTGAATAAATAATATATTTTTTATGTTGCAGATTTATTTAACATTTAGTTTATGTTTCCATTTTACTATGGTGATTCGCGTTACGATACAAAAGCACTTAAATCTTCAATTAAAAATCATAGGCAATGTATCATATCCACAATTGAAGTTACAACCACAATTTTTACATTTACGACGAATAAGTGCCTCCGCGTACCAACATTATTTGATAAATGCAACAAATGTCGGGACAACTATGCTAAAATTAAAATTTTTACTAGAAGAATATCCAGAATTTCGCGTTTGTCTTTCGTCGCAAAGGCACGATCTTGGTATAGGTATGCTTAATTTCTAATTAAATATTATATATAAATGTATAACAATTTATATTTATCTGCCATCAATCCTGATAAATTAGAATAAAAAGAATTATCAAATAAAATAAATAAAATAAAAAAATCAAATATATAAATTTTGTTACGATTAAATAAAGAGTTATCATTTATTTATTTTTTTAAACAAATCAACAGGTAATAAAGATATTTTTATCGCGCCGAATACTAGCCAAGAATTTTATCTTCATTTCGACCCTATTGATTTGGCTAGTTACGCATTTTATCTTCCAATTGTTATTAACGGTATTATCGGTCCAGTATCAATATCACATCCTAAATCGCTCAAACCTTCAGAACATTTAAAACAATTTAAAGGATATTACATTAATATGCCAAACTTCATCTTAGAAAAGTTACCACCGACTATCGTGACAATGTCCATTGATTGTACGGTTGCAGGTCATCTTATATTTTTTAACAAATTGGAATTCCATTTCAATATTTTATCAAACATCGTAAGTGTCCAATTGTAAAAAATATTAATAAATCTATTCAAGAAAATAACAATAAAATTTCTATTATTATTTAAGCATAAAAATAATTATATTTTTAATTAAGGAATTAAATCTATATTTATTATCTTTATTTTATAAATTTCTTTATATATATGTGTATAAAAAATTATTTTACATGTAATGATAAATCAAAAATTAATAATCTAAAATTGCCAAAGGGTTGAAAATTGATATTTATTAATTTTAAATCTCGTTAAAGATTTCAGATGAATTCTGTATAAAAAACTATGATTCTCTGGAAGAGAAAATCATTCAAATAGATATCAGCAATTTTTCGGTTGCTTCTTGTCCATTTTCTATTCAGTGGTCCAACGGTGAAAAACCAATCATAACATCCAATTATATTGAATGCACGTTAGAGCAAGGAAAAGAATGTAGCTTCGAATTGACATTTCAACCGAAATCACGAGGAAACTTTAACATTGAAGCACCGATATTTATCAATAATGAATTGAACGGTGGAATGTTTAATAAATTATGTCTGATCGGTGAATATCCTGCGTGTACGATTCAATCTGAATTTTCAGATATATTTTTTACACCTGTGCCATTAAATACATCGATTGAAAGAAAGTTTCATTTAATTATAAAATATTTTGAGAAAGATACAGTTATTCTAGTAAAGAAATTGTCTCCTGAATACTCCATTGGAGAATACATGGATAATATCCTTTTTATAAATTTTGTAGATACAAATGTTGTAAATGCTTTCAAGTAAGTAATTAAACGTTTAATGTTCATTCTTTTAGATTTTTATATATTATACATATTATAAGATGTGGAAAATTTGCATTAGAATTAATTCCAATTATAATATAAAAATGATAAAAAAATTATAATAAAAAATATGTAACGTTTAAATAGGATACATTCAGAACAAGTATAAAAAATTTTATTTATTTTATTACGTAGCAAAATATATAAAATTATAAAAATGTTTTTATATAAGCATTTTATATATGCTTTCCTAATTTATAACATATATTGTTTGTTTTTGATTAAAACGTATATATATTCATTAAAAAAAACTACATTAATTATAATTTTTTAATTATTACATTGTATTTACAACAAATTCAGGAAATTCAAATTAATTGACAAATATAACATATTATTATTTTTAATATAAAGAAATATTTTTATTACAAAGAAATATTACTATGTTTATATTTCATCTTCTTACATGAATGAAAATATATATATCTAATATTTTAATTTTATCGAATATTCTTTATTTTTTCATTAAAAATATATTTTTAAAATTTGCTACTTTATGTATTTATGAATACCGAAATGATTATAAATTTATTGCAAAAGATTTTCAGAATTAGAAGTACGAATAGTATTTAAAAGCAAAGCACCTGTTTCATTTCGTACAATCATTGAATTTTTCGATGTCGATAGAATTGCCATTTGTCCTGTAACGATTTATGCTACATCTGATAATTGTTTATTAACTACATATACGTATTTAAGAAATTCAATTATCGATTTTGAAAAAGTTCAACCAAGCAATTTCGACAAACGAATATGTTCCAATTCATATATATCCAATTTTACCGACGAAGAAAATGAAAGCTACAATCAGAATCAAAAAAATGTAAGAGATTTTTTTCTTTTATCAATTCTAATTAGATATTAAAAAAAATTCTATATCTTAGCGAATTGATGCTTTTTCAATTAATCTCTATTTAATACATAGATATACAATATTATTAATAATGTAATTAAATATATATATATATATATATATATATATATATATATTTATCAATAATGTGATTAAATTGATCTAACATTTGTATTTTATTTCAGAAGAAATCAGAGATAAAAATAGGTATTTTAACCTATTTTACTCGAAAAAATCGACTTTCGGTTGAAAAATTAACAGAAAATAAATATAAATTAGCTATATACGAGTCGGATAGTTCATACGAAAAAAATAATCACGATATCGAGGAAGAAACAAAAAAATTCACATCGAAAAAATCTTTTTCTGAAACAAAAGTTCCAAATTTCGTTACAGATATCACAACTAAAGAAATAGTTCAAGAATCAATGCAATATCCATTTTTTCCTTTTGATAATAAAAATGAGTGAGTTTTTTTTGCTTATTTTATTATTATTATTTATTATATATTTATTATTTATTATTATTTTATTTTATTATTTATATTTATTATTATTTTACTTATCATTCATTATTACTTTTATTCATCATTATTATTATCATATATACATATATACTATTATATACTTATCATTCATTATTATTTTTATTCATCATTATTATTATCATATATACATATATACTATTATATATTTATCATTCATAATAAATATTATTTTATCGTTATTATTATATTATGATTGACTATATTTACATGTAACATATTATTTGTATTATATTTAAAAAAATAATATATAATATTAATTAATAATCTTATGATATTATTTCAACTATAGTGAATATGGAATTTATATGATCCAAACACTACAAGCCGCAGAAGAATGGTTATACAATGGACCTTTTAAATTTAATTTTTATTTCGACATTTTAAACATTCCAATGATATTATCAAAATTTTATTCAAAGAAACCAGGACAGTTTAGAACTACAATTCGAAAAGGTCCAGAATTGGGTTTAGTAGGTGTTCTTGAATCATTACTAGGACCAGTAATTTATAATTATATAGGAAAATTGTGAGTATTATAAACTAATAATATAATATAATGATACAATTTTTAATAATTTAAATATGAGAAAAGATTCAAAATGAAATATTTAGAAAAAACATTTTTTTTTTCTTCGCCATAATTCTCTATATTCTTTTGGTTTTCTCATAATATATATATGTATCTTATATCTTGTACTTTTTAATTTTTACATTAAATCCATTACATTAAATAAAATTTATTTTTCGTTTCAAAATTTTATTAAAAAGAAAGATAAAGAATTCGAATTTATTTATATCTAATTACTATATTTAATATTACCTAATGTTACTATTTATTATTTAATATAAATGTATTTGCTTTTTAAAAAAATAATACTTAGTAACTGTATTTATATTTTCATTATAATAGCAAAGAACCGTCAGAAAAAAATGATATTGAAAGGGCAAATTATATATTTAATTTTTATGATAATATTCTTACTTTTTTAACAAAATATGGAGCTTATTTGTGCCACGTTTTACCACAATTTTTACTAAATTATGACGATTACGTTATTTTGATGGAAAATACACGTTCTAAAGTAAGTATAAAATTTATGTCTTTATATATATATATATACGTACGTGTAAACTTAATATACAATCATATTATAAATAAATTATCAAAATGATGAAATTATGAAATTATCAAAATTACATCTTTCCGCATAAAAATCAAAAGAATGTATAATAATAATATTATATAATAAAATTTTGCTTATATTTTTTAGGCTTATATTCGAAAATCGTCAAGTATAGAATCAATACGAGAAATTTTGTCGCAAAAAAAATTCGAATGTCGAAGCAAACAATGTTGGTTAGATATAATATTGCAAATGTATAAATGTTTCGTATTAAAAAGTGAATTTGAAAATAAAAATAGAATAGATTCTCCTTCATTCATTCCTTCATTATCATCTAAACGATCTATACGAGAATCTCAACAATCTGGAACATTATATTTTTTAAAGTTCGTATAAATTTCTATTTTTTATAAATAATATTAAGTAATAAACTAACTATTTATAATTATTTATTATTATCTATTACATATAAAATATATTCTTCATCGAAATTTTGTTAAAAGAAATTGATTTGATTAAAGAAGAATCTTCTAATGTTTCTAATTCAAGTATATATGCTGTGTAAAAAAATAATTTTCATTAATTTTATTTATTTTAAAATGTAAAATAAAAAAAAATGAAATCAAAATTTTGAAAATTTTATAATAATTATAATAAAAATTTAATAAATTATATCATGTGTAATACAATTATCAAATACATTATATAGACAAAAATTATAAAACATTATAAAACAAAAATAAAACAAAAATGTTTCTTTATTTAAATAAATTTTAAATGATTAATTTGTATTAATAGACAAAGAAAAAAACAAAATTAAAAAAAGATAGTGATAAGAAAATATGCATATTAAAAAAAATTATATAATTTTTCTCCAAATATTCTTAAAATATTCACTTTTTAGTTGTCATAAAGAATCTGAAAATATAATTGATAATATTCATTCAAAGATCACCGATAAATCATCCGATATTAATTATTATTCTTTCGAAGAGCGATTGTTATTGGCATGGCTGTCTTACCATTATGAGGAAGGACGTAAACAAGAATGGATGACTGATTTTCGGGTAGTGTTAAATCCTTATGAGAATAAAGATATGGCAGAGGCACGTAACATTAAAAATTTTGATAAAGATTTGTCGGATTCTTTGGTATTAATTACCGTAACAGCTGCTTATTGTCCTTTTCTTATCGAAGAAAGTTTAAATAATATCTATATCCAGCCACGAAACTATGAAGAGGTATTATATGTACATGCAACATTTAATAGTTGTTTTATTTATACGATTTATTTTTATTTTAGTTATAAAAATAAATTAACGGTAGTATTTAAATGAAAATTGAACTTATTGAAGTTATACATATTATATATATATATAACTTGTACATTAAGCTTTAAGATTGTTGTATTATACATTTTATTAATATATACAATTTATTATTTTTCAGGTATATTATCTTATTATATATTAATATATTAATATATTAATATTATATCAATATTATTCTTTTTAGGTATTACATAATGCTATATGCGTGGTAAATGCATGGAGAAAAATACGACTTGGTTTTATAATTTCACCATTGGATATTATATATCCAAATTGTGTTAAAATGTTAATGTTGGTTGCATATTTATATAATATATTGCCAACATATATTCCAAAAACTACAGTAAGTAAATGTCTCGTTTGCATCAGATAATATTTCTAAGATAAGATAAGAATTATAATAATATTTTAGTTATATTTATATTAAAAAATAATAGAAAATATTTCATTATGTTCTAATGTATATATATACATAAAAAAAATTTTAAACAACATATAAATAGATGAAATATTTTAAAAAAATTTACAGTTTAATTATATTCATAGATTAAATTTAGTTGTCCCTTGTCTGAAACTGTAACGAGACAAATAAATTTTACAAATCCAACCGCCAATAATGTCGGTTTCTTAATACAATTTTTTGGAAATAAACATGGATTTTTTACGACAATATTACCACAATCGGTCATTCATTTGACCAGTCATGGAAGTACAATAATAAAAATACAATTTTATGCTAAAAAAATTAAAAAAACTAAAGGTAATTTTTTTGTTATACCTACATCATTTTAACAAAAAACAAAATATCTTAGTGTACTTATTTGATATTTATATAGTACTGATCGAAGTAAAAAAATAGTGCTGATAAGTAATTATTTATAATTTGAATAATAAAATCTAACTAATATTTTTGCATAATAATTTTCGATATAGAATATTTATTTCAATCAATTTAAAATCAACTTTTCAAAGATATTCTCATTAATTATTTTATTTATTTTTTAATGCAATCAGAATTAAAAATATTTTATAAATATATAACAATATATAATAAATATAAGAAAGAACGATTTTTTAATATTTAAAAATATAACATTACAATAATATAATAAAAAAATAAATAATAATATATTAAAATAAATTATAATATAATAAATTATTTATTTTTAATAGCTTATCTTTTGTTGTGTGGATCGACAATCGGTCCTCATTTTGGTCGGAATCAAACATTTATTTTGGAAGGTCAAGTCGACTGTTTAGGAATTGCAAATGAATATACAATATACAGCAAGCTGTATCAAGCAGTTGACAAAATTTTAACTATTAATGTACCGTATGAAAATTCGATAGAATATGAAATTTGGGCATCGGAAGAACGACCAACCAAACCGAGTAAGTAACCTTATTTTAATAATATATGTTTTTTTTTTAATTTACAATTTATTTAAAGATACATGTTTATTTATTATATACTATATTACTATTATTATATTATTATTATTATTATTATTATATTATTATTATATTAATATTTATAAATAAATATCAAAATATCATTGTATCATTGTAAGAAAAATTTTGTAGTGGATATTACGATGATAAAAATGAATTTTAAAATTGATTGGATTTACTATATTATTTGCAAAAAATATTTGCAACATACAGATGTGCAATCTTTTAAAAATATTTATATAAATAGAAGAAATATTTATATAAAAACAATAAAAAATATTTACCATACAATTTTTCTTTCTATTTTTATCTTTTAAAAAAAAAAAACTTTAATTCGAGTTGAAATGGTATCGCAATAAGATGAATGAATTACGTTTTTATATATATTTTTATATATATTATAGATATTTTATCCCAATATAATAATATTTAATATTTAATTATTTAAATTGTTTATAAAAAAAATTGTTATTTTCATAGATTAATATTTAGTTTTCATTAATTTAATAATGTTCGTTTCATAGTATATGGTTTATATAAATGACAAATAAAATTTATTAATTTCATAAAAATATATATTAATATATAAAATATATAAATATATATAAATTTATATACATATATATATATACATATATATAAATTTTTTATAAATTTAATATATAAAATTTCAGGCATCTTTTCTCTAATTATTTTATGTTTTAAATTGAAATATAAATAATATTTCTCTAAAATTCTTTAAAATACAAAAATAATATCGGAAATGATTGAAGAAATTTATATATTATATAATTTATATTTATTTATTATACAATATGATTATTTATATGATTATAATATAATTATTTATATGATATAATATGATTATTTATATTTTGTGTAGGCACCTTGAAACAAACACGATGGACCGAGTTATGTTTGAGGAAGATACCTCGAAGATTATTTATAAATCAAAATTCAATTATTGTTAAGGAAAATAAAAAAGCTTTTTTGTCAGTTACGGTAGCATGCCTTTCGCCCTGTCATCGAAGCTTTTGGATCATTTTTCAATCAAAAATAGGTGACTTTATTATTCAGGTATGTGGTCATTTGGCTATATATTTATACATAGGACTATAGATTTATCGGTGTATGTGAATAATTTTAATTATGCTTTTGTCATGAATGTTATGTCATGTATGCTTTTGAAGAATGTTATGTACTAACATAATTCATCTAAATATAATTTCAAAATTAAATCTACAAAAAAGTAACATGCAAAATAATTTTCATCACTATAATTAAATATGATTATATTTTATGTTCATATATTTTTATGATATAGCTAAATATTTCTTAATAAAAAAATGAATATTTCGCAATAGAAAATTGCATTTTAAATTTAGGAATTTATATTCCAATAAATAAATTAATAGTTAAAATTATGTAAAATATTTCTTTGATTCATAATGCAGATAAATTCGCATTGGCAATCATCTTTAACCGATAATATCATTATCAAATGGAATGAACAAATTGAAAAATGCATTTGTACAGAACAGAATTATAACGAAATGTGCCCATTAAATTTAATTGTACCAATACCATCTAGAAATAAGCAACTTTGGAGTTGCGTTGCTCACATGTTTCAAAAAACTCTCAATCCAAAAGAACGATTGTTTTGGACTCGATATTTAGGTAATTATATAATACTATAAATAATACTATAAATAATATTATCTATACATAACAATATAACTTGAAAATATTCAGACATTATGTCAATTTGTAATGATATATAAGTAATATGTATGTTATTGAAATAAGACAAATTCCATAAATTATTTATAGTTATTAATTTTCGAACATTGAAAAAAATATCTTTGAAACTTTTAATTATGTTATAACTTCTATTGATTATAACTGATAGATTTTTATTTTTTTATTCAAAAAATAATTTAAATATACTTCTATAAAAAAAATACAAATAAATATAATACATAATATTATATAGTTATTAATATATATATATATATATAATAAGATAAGATAACAATAAATAAATAAATACATTATATACTTTTATTATGTAAATATTAATTTATTTTTTAATCATTATATGTATAATAAAAATAAAGACACGCATATTGGATTACGTTTAATTCGTTGGTTAATGGGAAACAGTACAGATTCTGCTGCTATGGAATTTAATCATATATTTGATAAAAAAGTAACATATAACGTAACAATATCCGATGCATCACATATTCTTAAATATCCCAAGACATTTATTATAAATGGTTAGTATATTTTTCTAATATATTTATAGAAAATAGATTTATTATATTTTAAATATCCAATATTTTAATATAATATATTCAGTTATGAATATATTTTCATATATGTATTTAAAATTGATTAATATTAATAATAATTTTATTTTATTTTATTATCTTTTCTAAATAATGTTTTAGATGTAAGACCTCATGCAGAAAATACTCCAATAAATATTCATATTTCACCATTTATAGACCGATTGTGTGAAATAATATTGACATTAGTTTCTATCAATGGTAATGAACGAAGGATGTATGTAATTGATTTCTTACATATGTAAAATAGTAAGTTATATATAACTTTTTAATATATTACAGAATAAATAATAGTTCGATATTAAGATCATAATAATAATTAAAATCAAATCAATATCAAAAACATCATTAAATAAAATTGAATACTTAAATAAACATAGTAAAAATATCAAGAAATAATAAATTTTAGAATCAAACTATATATATATAAAAAATATAAAAATAATTTCATACATATAATATATTATATAATATATAATATATATAACATATAACTAATATGTGGTATTAGTTTATGTTCAGATTCTATGTATACATATATATATATACAGTACATATTATATTGTCCCATAATGTAACAACAATATAGAATATATATATGATAAAATAATTAATATGTTACATTATAAAATATAGAAATATATAAAGAATATATAATTATAATAGAATACAATAAAATATAATAAAAGTATCTATATAAAAGCAGAAAAATTTTAATAAACATTTTATTGCATTGTATCAATTCCTATGCATATATCTATCTATTTCACAATAATATTCAAATCTTAAAATTTATAATATTACATGTTAATTGACAAACAATTTAAAATATAGTATAAATAATTTAAAAAATGATAAATAAAAATTTTAATTTTCAGATTATTGGCACGATATTTAAATTATATATAATTATATACAAAATAGTAAAATTCAAAGATTGGCTATTTTTTCTAATGAACATATTGAAAATATTAACATTAAAAGTATAAATTCAATAATAAAGACTTATATGTTACAATCATGATTTTAAAATTATATCAAGAAATGATTAAAATTTTTATAAAATTTAATCTATTTTTAATTTATTTTTAATTTATTTCCTGCTCCTTCCTATAAACAAAATTTATTACTACATAAAGTAATAATTTTAGTATGAAATACTTTACATTGGACTTACATATCTTGTATGTATAATATTTTTTTTTATGATATTTATTTTATTATATGTTATATATTATATTGCATTATATATTAATCTTGTATAAATAAAAATAATTAAATATTAAAAGTTTATTATTTTGTGCTAAATATTACAAATTTTTTTATCATAAATTATTACTATATTGAAAATTGTAATTATCAAAGAATAATCAATATTGAGAAAAATTACAAAGAGGAAATCTTTTCTTGTGATTTGTTTTTTTAAATAAATTTCGAAAAGTAATTATAATTATAAATTATATGATTATATTTTATTAAAATCAATTAAAATATGTTTATTAGCTTTAAAATAATAAAAATTAAAATTTTATAATGTTAAATAGGCAATTTCTTTCTTGTTACATATAATCTTTTTTTGCAAACAATTTATTTAAAAATATAATTAGAAAAAAAATAAATATCATTATTCTATTAAGATTCTACCTAACATTAAGATTCAGATTTAAATATATGTTATAATTATTTAAAATTACAATATATATATATGTATTTATATATATTTTTATATCTTCCAAAAATATATATGTTTTTAACATCTAAAATATTTATATTATCTAAAATATTTTCTATATTAAGTAATTATTATGTTTATTACAAAATTTATTATGTAATATGTAATTAAATTATACAATATAAAAAAATATATATTTTTTTTAATTTTACAATAATATATAATAATTGATAGATTAATTTATGTTAATTAAATTTTAATATTATTTGTAATGAAATTTTTAGTAGTAAAAATTAATCTGAAAAATTAATATGATTTAACAAAACATTGTTAAGAAATTAATCAAATCACAATTTTTGTATAATAAATTAATTATGTATATCTATGTTTTTCAAATGAAATTTGAAAAAAAATTTTATTTTTATTAATTTTAATGATTTTTAATATAATTCTAATAATAGTAAAATATTATCATATTTTTTATATAATGAAAAATAAATTACCTTAAACTGAAAAAAATTGATGAATTATTATATTCCTTAAGTAAGCAATTCAGAAATAATACTGCATATTAGAAAGTTTTATCTCTTATATCTTTCATCTGATTTATAACTTTATTTTACATTATTCTTTCACTTCTGATTTGTTTTATTGATTTACAATTTGTTTGAATTTGTAAAAAATTTGATATTTATCTCTTTTTGATATTGTATAGAAACAGATTTCCAAAAATTTTTCATTCTTTTTATATAGTTTTATATTAAATTAATCAAATAGAATATATTCATTTATATACACATTCATATTATATATATATATTTCTGAAAAAATAATAAAAATTGAAATTAGATGAATATCAATTAAATATTTTTATATTATATTTAAATTATTTAAATATAAAAAAATGTTTAAAATCTTGAAAATATATAATAATTTAGTGAAAGAATATTACAATTTTCATTTATTATTATCAATCATTTTACTTTTAATTTTATTAATTATTTAAAATGAATGCTTTTTTGAATGCTTTATTTCTTATGTATATTCTTATATATATATTTTTTTATTTCTTCATACATGGCATATCCTAATTTAAATAAGAAATATATTATACATTATGCATAATATATTCTTAATTATATTATATATATTTTAATAATTATATTATTAAAATATTAAGCATTTTCATTCTTGTAATTTTTTACTTCTAGTTTATAATGAGTTTTTATATATAAAATAAATGATATATATATATATATATATATATATATATAGAATTGCAAAAATTTTATTATCATATAATCTAATAATATGTACACATGTAACAATTTTTATTTCCATTCAAAATCATCACCATTATTTTTTGTGATTTTTTTATATATTATTTATATTTATAATCTATCCAAAAACTAGATATCAATTATAATAATGTAATTATAATAATTGAAGTGATATTAAATATAATAATTAGGTATAAATTTATATGTTGTATGTTGAATTATTTTTCTTGTGATATTTTGTATAAACTCATTCAAAATTTCATTTGTTTTATACATTATACATCCATAGTAGAATTCTTACTACTATTTAAATCTATAGATTTTTGTATATTTTATAATTTTGAGTACTTAATCAAATATAATGCTCTTTATCTCGAATACTTAATTTAAACAAATATAATAAATATAATAAAATTTCCAATAAATATAATATCATCAAAATAATAAGATCTTTATTCAATTAACATAAATCCAAGAATCTAAATATATATTGAAAATTAATGTATATGTATTGAATTCTTATTATTTGAATAATCAAATTGATTATAACTCAAATTTGATTTCAAAATCTGAGTATTCCAATTTAGTATTTTGCCAAATATTTCTTATATATATTATATATTTGGATTCGGATCAGAAAGAATAAATTAAATAATGAATTCAAATTAAAAAAAAATATAAAAAACAATATATTTATTAATATATTTTACTTATTTTAATATTTGAATATATATATAATAAATATTTTTTTTTACTTCACTGTTTAGCCGAATTTATATTTAGATCCGAATAAAATATTTTAGAAATAGAATACGAATTATAATAAATATTTCGAATATTGTAAGAATTTTAATCTCTAATTTATATAGATTCTGTTTCTATATTCCTAGAAATCGCAATGAATTTATTAGAATTTAATTTAAAGAATAGAATTCATAAAAATTAATTTTCTTGTAAATGAAAAATCATTAACTTTTTAATTAAAGATAAACTTAATACATGTATAAACATATGTTACACAAATATATATCCACATAATATGTCTCATTAAATATACGTTCATTCTTTTATTAATTTATTAATAATATCGAAAATCTTTTAGTAATAATTATTAAATCATAATTTACACGCTCTATAAATCATAATAAATGGCAGAAGTAAAATTTCTATTATTAAAATTTAGTATTAATGTTATTTTTATCTAATTATGCATTATAATTAAATAATTTTTTAATTCACATTTAAAGTTTTATCAAAATATAACTTTAAACAAGCATACATAATATATTTTTTTCATATAAAATATGTATTTTTTAAATTAGAAAAAACTTAACAAATTCATTGTTATTCACTGATAAAAAATTAAGTAAAAAGTAAATATTAGATAAATAAGTAAATCTATTGTTATAAATATGAATGTTCATATTAGTTGAAAAGAAAAAGAAACTAATTTGCATAATTTGCATAAAAATTGTATTAACATCAATATATAATTCTTTTTATATTAGATATATTTTTTTTATAATAAAACAGAGTTTATGAAAGTTTATGAAACAGTAGTTTCATATATCATATTTAATGAGACATTCTGTATATATGTATATATATATATATATATACACACATTATATTGTTTCATAAAGGATGGTATATTCTAAAAATATAAAATTTTTGCATGAAAATAACATATTCTAAAAAATTTTTTATTATAATTATTATTGAATATACCTTTTATTTTAGCAATAATTATAACATTTGTCATATAACTTGTTAAAATTTTTACAAGTGTAAAAATACAGATGAAAAAATTTTAATCATTCAAAAAAATTAATAGAAAAAAAATATAATTATTATAAAATCTTATTAAAAATAATCTTTATATTTTCATTTAAAAATAAATATAATAAAAAAATAAAATATTATAAATATATTATTACTATATTAAAAAATAAGAGTAAATTTAAAAAAATATTAATAGTAAAACTCATTTTATTTCTGCAATATGAATTTTTTCTTTCTTGGATATACCATACCTTATGAAATCATTATGAGTGTGTGTGCACGCGCGCGCGTGCCAATCAATTTCGTTTAACTGAAAAAAATGAAATATCTTTCAAAAGTTGCTTAGCATAAAGAAATATGTTATGTGATATAAATAATTTTTCTAGATATATTTTCTAGAGATTATATGAAGATGAATTTTATTACTTTAAATAAAATTATATAATATTTAATACATTAATCTTTGCAGTTTATTCTTTATTTAAAAAATTACTAATACAAATTATTGAAATTTATAAAATTTATTATAGAATCATGCAAAGTAATAGTAGTAATCTCCATTTATCTTGTGTTATCTTGCTTTTTTAAAAATTATTATCTAAAATGATTTTAAAAAATGATTTTATGATATAAATAATTTAATATTTTTTTATACGACTTATATCGAATAATGCATTGAAAATTATATAATTACATTTAAAAAGATAAAATTGATCTTTATGTCTTTTTAAAACTTTTGTGTCTGCGCAGAAAAATTATTAATTCCATGCAATGTATATGCATCTTTATAACAAACATTTTTGTAAGAATATGTATCATTTTATATTGTTTATAAAATATTTCATATTTCCCAGTTAATTTAAATACTGTATATGTGTATATATATATATATATATATATATATATATATATATATATATATATAAAAGTATACATGATATAAAAATTAGGTATGTTACGCAATTTAAAGATAAATCATAATTCATAATTTATTATAAAATTCTTGTTCCAGTATACGTAAAATATATAACAGTTATTTACAAAATGATTTTGACCAAAAAATAAAACTTTTTGTAGCTAGTTATTTATCTGAGATGATCATTTTCAAATTATTACATTTTGGATATGCATTATATAAAGCAAAATAACTGAAAAGAGGATTCAAAATTAAAAAATTCTGGCAGTTTTTCAAAGAGAAAGATAACAAAATCAAATAATTACAAATTCTAGCAACAAAACAAATATAAAAACACAATTCAAATTCATTTAACTAGCTCAAAAAGATTACAAGAAAAAAGCATAACAACAATTATTATATTATTATTATAGTGATAATAAAATAATAATTACAGTTGAATTTCATTTAAATGCTTCAATGTTTTTTAAAATAAAAATAACATTCATTCCTACAAACGTGTGTGTGTGTGTGTGTGTGTGTGTGTGTGTGTGTGTGTGTGTGTGTGTGTGTGTGTGTGTGTGTGTGTGTGTGTGTGTGTGTGTGTGTGTGTGTGTGTGTGTGTGTGTGTGTGTGTGTGTGTGTGTGTCTGTACGTATACACAAAAATGTGTATGTTTGTATATATTATACATATATGTATGTATAATATATGTATGTATAATATATATATATATATATATATATATATACACACACATATATATACATATATATATGATTTTTTTATATTTCTAAATATTTCATTCTAATTAATTGATCAAACAATTGTTTTCAAAAAGTTCGTATTTTTTGAACACAGTTCACAATTGCTAAACACTTTCACTGTAACAATGACTTTTGCATGTTAAGATTTGTTTGTTATATACTTTCCGTATTCATTAATCCCAAAATAATTTCTTCTATTATTATTTCACTTGAGTCTTAAGATGTTGCAAAAATTCATAATAACTCAAAGAATTCTCAAAACGATCTTCAATTAATCGCTCAATAAAAAGTGTCCTAAAATGACTGTCGTCCCTGAAAATTAAAAATTAAAAATTAAAAATTAAAAATTTTGAATATATTTTTTATTAAATAAATAATTTCATTCGACTAATTAATCTCAGCAAATTAAATTTTTAAGAAGAAATTTTTATTTTTTTATATATATCATATTAAAACTTATAAAAAAAAAAAAAAAGAATTCAGGAATATGAATAGATTTCACTATTTAAAATGAGATTAGGGTAATTATTATATAATTTAATATTTTTGATGATTTTTTTTTATATAATTATAACAGTTTAAAATATTAACAATTTTTCATTGAGTACTTCATTTATTTATATTTTTTACTATATTTTAAATTTAAAACAATTCTTTTCTGTAAATAGAAATAAAAAAATTTACCGAATAATTTGTATAGAAGCTGGATAGGGTTTCTCTTCTTGCAAACTAAATACAAAGTTTCGTAACCTTTCGCTTTCTGTTGTTTCAATTTCTGGTAATTCATACTGGAAAAAAAATATTTCTTTTTTATTTTGTGAATTAAACTAGTGAATTAAAGTAAATAGCATTCATTAAGAATTCGTTGATCAATCATGTAATCAATTATATAAAAATATGAACTTACAAATTCTTCTGGTATTGATGGAAAAGCAGAAACTCCAAGCACATTACAACAAAACGAAGGATGAATATTTTTGCCGATTAGAATAAATATCTGATCTCCAGTATCCATTAGAAAAGCACCCCTAGAGTCAAGTTTCTCAGCAGAAAGATGTAATCTAGGTGGTTGTGGACATAATTTACCATCGATATCTTTCGCATTTCGATCTTCAAACGCATGAATAGGATAAAGATCTGGATAAATCATTTGGATTAATTGAAACAGCGGTACAGTTTTTAACTGACACATAGCAAACACTCGATCATCAAGTCTTGTGTTTGTTCCAGATCTGAAAGCAATCTGAAAAGATATTTTTATTTTTTATTTTTACTTAAAATTATTAAATTAACTTTTTACTTAGAACATTAAAAAAAACAATGATAATGATAATGATAATTATGATTATGATAATGATATATATTACATAATACATTGAAAGAAATATTTACCATAAATTTACCAAAAATGTTTTATAATAAATTCATATATGTGCAAAATATTAGTATATTTAATTTTAATAATATAACATTGACCAAAAATTTTTATGGATGATTCTCACAGAATTTCTCGTACATTTTTAAAAGCAGAATTTCCATTTTTAGCTTATGAAAAAATATATTACAAAATATATTTTATAAAACTGCGTGATTTTAGACAAAAAGATATTGTGAGAAAAGAGATATCAATCTCATTACAATTTATTTTTTTTTTTATATATTATAATATTAAAAATAAATATTACACATGCGCGCGCGTTTACACACACACGCATGCACACAAGCATACAATTATTTCAAGTTTTTAACTTTTCGTTGTATTTATTATAATGATGAATATAATGAACATTTTCATTCAAATATTTCAAAAATGAAAAAGATAATATTTTTTTTAAATAATTAAAAGTACAAAATTTACTTTTCTCTATCTTAAAATTATAAAATATATAATATTATTAATATATATTTAATAATACATATTATAAAATATTATAAAATATTTTAATATTTACTTTAATTATATATAATTTTAAAATTTTTAAAATTACATTCATATACAAAAATCTAATGTCATAAATCATATGGATAAATATCTATTAAAATCATATTAAATTTTTTAAAAAGTTTATCTTTAAAAATTAAAAATAATTCTGATTTTTTTTTAAATTTAGAATAAAGAATATTTTTATGAAGAATTATATATATGTATATATATATATACACACAATAAGAATATTAGAATGAAGGATTCAGCAAATTATCCAATAGATATTGTTGATTAAAAAATAGTTTAAATTTACTGAAAAATTTAAACTATTTCAAAATTATTATTATAACAATATAATATGATCTATATGTAATATACAAAGAATATATATTAAAATTTTATAATTCTATAATGACATAAAAATTCGTTTTTTAATTAATACTTACACATTTGAGTAGAGCAATAATATATAGGGGTAATAGCTTTAAACTTGCTGGAGCAAGAAGTCCACCAGAGGCAGCTGATTGAGACAATTTATAAGCTGATAAAACATCTATGGCCACATTTATTAGAGCATCTCTTGCATCAGATATAGAGGATTGCTGAGATCTGTCTACAGCTATAAATGTATAAGACACGATTATAAGCATTAAACATTGAAAACGACACAAGGAAAGCAAATATAATTAATTACACGAATTTAAGAAATTGAAGAAAAAAAATATGAAGAAAAATTTACCAAAATATAAACTGCTCAAAATAAATAAGATTGTTCAAAAATTTTATGTCAATAAATATGTCTAAATTTATGATTATTTAAATACTGAATCAGAATATCCTATATATTTCTCCCTAACTTTTCTTTCATTTTTAAATATTAGTGGAATTGCATCCAGAACAGAAACAAAAAAAAAACTATTCTTTTTTTTATTTATTTTCTTACTAATATGTAATATTATGTAATTTTATAAATATAATATTTTAATATATTAAATCTATCAAAAATAATCAATCAGATTTATATTTCATTTGATTTTTATATAATATTATTTTTTATCTTAATAATAAATATTTCTGAATATATTGTATCAAATAAAAAAAAAAGATAAAATTAAAATAAAAAAAAAGAACAAAATAAAAAAATTGATAAATGTTTAAGAAAAATAAAGGAAAGAATAGAAATAAAAAATATAATTAGTCGAGATAAAAAATAAGAAGCAATAAAATCAAAAAGATATGAAGATATCTTAATGAAAAAACAAATTTAAAAAAAAAAAAAGAATATAAAAAATATAAATATACAAGACTATATATAATATCTATATAATATGTAACACCAGAATAATTAGAAAAGAATATTAAATAAGAAAATTAAAAATTTATTGCCAGAATTGAAAAATGGATGCAAAAAAGAGAAAATAAACATATATATATAAATAGATATAAAAAAAAAAATCTTACCCATTTTAGAAAGTAGGCCTACTATGCATTGTTGATCAGCAGAATGAAGAACATCAGACAAAGTAGAAACTACTGGTAGGCACAATGTGTGTACTCTAATTCTTCTTTCACCTTATATATATTTTTAAATTAAAATGATTAAAATTATTAAAATTAAAATTAAAAAATTAAAAAATATGTATGTATATATAAATATATTATATTTTTTATTTTTATATATATAATTATATTTTAATATTTAAAATGTTAATACACATTTTTAAAGATTAGACGAAATAATATAAATATTATGCATAATATTCTTTAAAAATATTTTTTATTTTTTAAATCCTTGTTATAATTATTAAAATATGAAACTATTTAAATAATGATACAAAGATATATTTACCTTTACTTGATGTATAAAGTAAAGCTGCCTGAAAACAAACATTTTGTACATCTGAAAGATTCTCTTCTATGGAGATTTGCATTCCAAAACCAGCATCTGGATTAACGTTAGGCAAACTAAGAAGATCAGTTGATCGCACGAAGAAATTTCCGTGAAAAGTATGAATACTCAATCCTCGTGTGCATCGTATTCTCATCACTGCTTCGAAACCGATTTTTCTAGTAAGATAACGCCTCAATATTCTGTCAAGTGTTTCCACATGCTGTGGTTTCGAAGCGCGGAATAATGGAAGATGATATATGCAACCTCCAGAAAATTTACACATACCCGCTAAAATATAATGTAATATTATTTTATAATGATAAAATTATATTTAATATATTTAAATATATTTTCATATTTGTGCATTAATAACATCATTGATTTAAATAAATAAATTTAAATAAATTATTATATTTTTTAATAAGAATATCATATACACACGCGCGCGCGAATACAATTTAAAAAATAAAAACAATAATTTAAACTAATACGTACAAATAGTAGATAGATCACAATATTGACAGTTTAACAAAAATAAATCGACTGCAATTTGTTGTCCACTGCAATCTAGTGCTAATCTTTTGTAAAAATCTGTTACTGGATTTAAATGCGGTACATCTTTACTTGCTCTGTTATTTGGATCTTCTCTTGCTTGCAATAAACCTGGTCCTAGATTTGGTAAGCAAGTTTGGAAGACGGTTACACGTCCACCAGTTGGTGACTAAAATAAAATATTTCATTTATTTTTTATATATTTTTTTTCTTTTCTTAACAATAGATATTGTTTTCATTTGATTTATTTTTAATATTAGATTTTATTGTAATATTTTCTTTAAGATATTATAACTCATATGTTTAATTTATCTAAGAATCTAGAACAATGCTGTTTAGATTGTTTTCATCATAGGCACTAAATATAAGGAAGTAAGTTTGATACTTCAGATCGTATTGAAATCAATTTTGCTACTGCTATTATTTATATATATGTTTAATTATTCATTATCTGTAATGTTCGCCATTCTGCTTATGGAGGCAACTATTAAATGGTACTAATCCAAAATATAATTTTTCCGAATAAATTGCGGCAATATTTTCTATTATAATGTCGCTAGAGACATTAAAAAAATAGAAGTTTGAACATCATCTCACTATTGTATATTATTCATTTGCATTAATTTTATATATATTTTAAACTATTCTTTCCTGATGCCTTAAGATACAAACTTAACAATAAATCTAAGTACTAATAATAATAAATCCATTATTTTCTATTTTTTTTTTCATATTTCACTCTGTCAGAGCTCCATAAAATAATTATATTTTTTACATACCATAAGTTTATATGCAGCTTGCAGAGCTGCACCCAATGCACTATTTGTGTCATGAGTTCCTTGAAATTTTATGGGTAACTGAATCAATAAATCTCTTACTAATTCTTCTCGTTCTTTCAAGTTGACAATTAAATTCTCCGGACATGGAAGAAATACATCTGTATAAATATTGTTTATGATTAAATATAAAAATAATATGTAAATAATTATTAAAATGTAACATGTAAAGTTAAAAAATGAACATAATTTTACCATCGATATCAAGCATAATCATTTCCTGAGGTTGTGATACATTGTCAGGTATGCCAAAGAAATGTATAGCAGAATCTACTGCTAAAAATCCTATTTGTGTTCTACTATCACCTGGCAGTCTTGATAATTCTTCTGAAATTACGTTGCAGACTGTGTTCAAGTAACCACTTTCTACTGCTAATCTCGAAACGTCCAAAACAAACAAATACACAGCTGGCTGTGGTGGACGTAGCTTAAACATATTTATTATTTTATTTATTTTTAAATACTTTTAATTTTTCATTTCAATTTGATAAATCTTTTTTTAAAACGGTTTTTAAAAGAAATATTTACTAATTTAAAATATTTTTAATAAACAAAAGCAATTTATTATAATTTATTAATAATTGTTATAATTATTATAATAAAAATTTTAATTCCTATGCAATTTATGCATTATATTTAAATATATTTAAAATGTTTTTTTAACTTTTTTATATTTCTATAAATTTTATTCCTTATTTATTATTTTTAATATATATTAATATATCATATTAATTAGAATATTACCATATATTCACTAGATGCAATAAATTCAATTGTACTAGTTTTTACTTCTGGTCTTCTTGATGGATCTCCATATGATTTTGTTACAGGATCAAATTGAAATTCTTCTGGCACTATAAAAATATTAATATAAAAATATTAATATAAAACTTTTTTTTATTTTATATATATATAAAAATAATTTCATGTAATGTTCATTCAAAATATTTTTTTTATCATTTCATTCAAAATATATATTAAAAAAACTAATTAAATATATATAATAATAATAAATAATATAATAATAAATATATATATATATATATATATATATATATATATGCAAATTGAAAATATAAAAAAATTGTACTTACATTCATTTATTCTATAACAAAGATTACATTTCCATCTTTTTGAATCATTGAAATATACAAATGGATTAATATATGTTCTGCAAGCATGACAACGAACTATTGTACTACATTGTATTACTGGTAAATGCTGAAAGTACAATAACATAGTTATTAATAAATTAGACTATATAAAAATACAAAAATATTATATGTTACTATTTCATATATTTACATTTAAAAGAAAATATTTTACCTACATTTAAATCTTTGAAAGGATGTATTAAAACTCCTAAAGGCAATCTAGATTTCTGTAGCAAAGAATTTGATACAGGAATCTTTGTAAGTGTGCAGCGGAAAATGCTAAAAAAAATCACAAAATCATTAAAACTAAAACTTAGAAATACTAAAAAAATAATCAATATTATAATAATTAATTAAATAATTAACTTAATATGCAATATTTATATAATATATTTGTTATTTAATGAACTTATTTAATATATACAATAATATCATTATATTTTATAATTATTATTTATTATAAATCTTAAATTTTATAATTTGATTTTTTATCTAAATTATTGATTTTAGATAAAAAAATACTTACTCTGGACTACAATTCACACTGTCTAAAAACTCTTGATGAAGTTTAATTTTTGGTGACTCTACTTTTTCTATAGGTAGAACATTTCGACATTGTAAAAGATCAATAGTCTCCATTCCCTAAAACAAAAATAGATCTATAATGTTACTTGAATAAGGATAACAATAAAAGAATAATAATAATAATAATTGATTGTTAAATACTAATCGAATAAATTTAATTTTTATTAAATTATATAAAATTTACGTATTAATATAAAAATAAGTTATATAAAAGTTATATAAATAATAAATTATATAAAAACATAATAAAATTATTTTAAAATAATATATAATATTAATAAATTATAAAAAATTAAGTGAAAATTTTTAAATTATCAAACTTTTCTACATAAATAAAATGAATATTATACCCATTGCTTATTACTTACCCACAATTTATTATAACCAAGTTGGGTAACAGACATCATATTCATTTGATTATTTAAATGATTTATTTGATCAGGATATGATTCTGGATATCGTTTATTCAATGAATCTGGTGGCATATTCATTGAATTTGGTAGCTGATTTGGATACTAAAAAAATCAAACATTCTTCAATAATTAGAAGCAAACATTATAAAAATATTACATATTTTATTCACTTTTTTACAGATATTTTTTTTTAATTTTTTAATAAAACAAAAATTTTTTATTTCAATTATTAAAAATTCATTTGATCTTTCTTTATTTTTAAAATATTACTAATGAAAAATAAAAAAAAGAAAATAACAGTAATAATATTAAATAAATGAATAAAAAAAACTAATCAATTATTATTTTAATATAATCAATTAAAATTATTAAAATTTATGATCTATATATTTATTTTTATATTAATATCACAGTTAGTCATATAATAATAAAATATAACTATATTAATTAATTTCTTAGATATAATATATGCTCATAATTTTTCTTATTAATAAATTAATAAATTATCACATTTTAAGTAATAAATTTATAAGTAATTTATAAATAATAAAAATTCACATAATCAATACATATTATAATAAATTAATATTATTTACAATAAATAATAAAATTAATTTTCAAAACTGATTGTCTATATAATATTATTTTTTACAATATTGTTTTTTTCATAATTTTTTTTAAATAAAAATACATAATGAAAAATATTTATAAGATATTTAATCAACAAAATGTTTTAATTTTTTAAAAATTATTAAAAATTACATCTTATTATCTATCATTAAATATCTATTTATATATCTATTTCATTAAATATATTAAATATTAATTAATTATCAATAAACTTGTATTTTATAAATTGTATGATTTTATTATATATTATATTTATATTATATTTATGTTAATTTATCATTTTTTTAACAATAAAAATTTATAATTAAAAAAAATTTAATAAAAAATTATTGAATAAAAAACTAAAAAATTATAATTTTCTCATTTAATGTTTTACATTTTAAATACTTAAATCAATAATTTTATATGAAATTTAAAAATTAAATATGTCTATAATTTTTATGTAAGATAAAAAATTGCTTTAAATATATATTTTTTTTTATTATTTACCCATAATTTATTACATCCAACTTGTGGTGCTGGCATCATATTCATTTGATTATTTACATGATTTATTTGATCAGAATATGATTCCGTATAACGTTTATTCACTGAATCTGGTGGCATACTCATTGGATTTGATGATTGACTTGGATACTGAAAATAAAGATTCAATATTCTTTTTTAATTATATTATATATTTACTACACATATTATATATTAATTATAATTATAAATTATAAAAATAAAACTTCAAATTTTTACAAAAATACAAAAATAAATATAAAAAAATTATTTCAATATAAATCTAAAATTTAAACACTTATAATTTTATTTATAAATTTTATAAATAAAATTGAAAAAATATATAAATTTAATATAATATAAATAATATATATAATAATATAAAATATATATATAAATTAAAATTAAAATTATACATTTAATATTTACAAAAATAAACAAAGATATTAAATATTTCTTTTATAATCTTTTATTAAATACAGCATTTAAAAAATATTTTCAAAATTTAATAAAAATTGGAATGAAATTGACTTATAAAAATAAAATTAAAACAATATTCCCTGTCAATTACCAAATAGTTTTTAATAACTGAAAAAATAAAGTTAATCACATGCAATATGAAAAAAAACTAATTGATATCTCAATATTCAAAGATTAATTTAATTAAATTTAAAATTTAATTAATGATTTATTAAGGAGAAAAACAAATCAAAAAAAGATAAAAAAGTTTATATTATAAAGCCTAAAATTTTCTTGGATATTTTTAATATGGAAAAGATTTTCATTTTTTCAATAAAATTATTACACAAATATGAAGAAAAATTTAAACTTCATTATAGAATACATATTGCATTTTTCACAATAATTGACAATAATAATTTTACATTTATTATTGGAAAAAATACACTTCATTGACGTACTATACAACATTACGTGGCAGTTCAGTTAATTCAGGCGCCATTTTCGAACAGAAATATGATCGCGAATCACATATTTAAAATCACAATATACATATTTAATGCATATATTATATATTTAAATATATGTATACTTTATTATATATTATATGCATTAAATATATTAAATTTTTCTATTTATTACAGAAATATTTAAAAAAAAGATCAATTCATTATATCTATAGCAAATATATACAACAATAATCTTTTGTATACTAAAATATTAAAATATTAATACAAATGACTGTATACACAAAATTAAAAATTAAAAATTAAGTAATTAAGTAAAAAAAATAAAAATAAAAATAAAAATAAATACACCTCATAATTATGAGTATATAAAAAAATTGTAATTCAATAATTTTTTTTTAAATTAATTGTCTAATTTTTCTATTATTTATCTTAATTTATTAACAAAATAATGCAATAATATAAAAATTATTATACAAAAAAAATTAAAAAAAAATTTTATTTATATTTAAATTATAAACAATTTTAATTTGTATTAGATAAATATAGAGATAGAATAAAACTATTCTGTTTCTGTTTCGTTTCATCTAATGTAAATTTCTTGTAACTAAATCATAGATTTTTCTGCAAAATTAAATTGTTATAAATATAATTAAAGAATAAAGCTTTACTTTTTTATTTCTCAAACATAATAGTATACATTCTAACTTAAATATTTTGTATCTTTTTATTATGTGCATTTTGTATGTTTTTGTAGATTCAAATTTTACATAAATATTTACAATTTACTTATAACTAATAAGCTTTAATTGATATGTTTATATATCAACTTTTGTATTTGTTTTGGTCTTCCAAAAAATTGTCTTTTCAAAGTCTCATAAATATATAATTATATCAATTTGATCATTTTTTACAATGAAAAATTTAACAGATAAATTAAATTAAATTTAAACATAAAAAATCATTAATACAAATAATTATCATATTAAACAATGTATTTTAATTTTTGAAAAACTATAATAACTCAAGTTTTACATAAAACTTTGAAAAAAAAATACATATATATATCTTATATAAATGTAATATTATAATAAATATGATTCATTTGAATATAAAAAATAATACATAAAATATAATTAATTTTTTTGAACAAATTTTAATTTAATATCATAAATTACATCAATGTATAATGTAATGTATTATAAAATATATTTTATACATAATTTTATATAAAATGCTTTAAAATATTCATGTCTATCACTTACCCATAGTTTATTATAACCAAGTTGTGTTGTAGACATCATATTCATTTGATTATTTATATGATTCATTTGATCAGAATATGATTCTGAATATCGTTTATTCATAGAATCTGGTGGCATACTCATTGGATTTGATAGCTGACTTAGATACTAAAAAAAAAGATTAAATATCCTTTTTTTTAAATTATTATTTTAGACAAATTTTAGAATATATAAAAATATAAAAATATTATCATTAAGATTGTAAAATACAAGGAAATGAGATTAATATTATAAATAAAAAATAATAAAAAGTATATATAAACTTAATACAAAAAAAATAAAAATAAAAACATTATATTTAATTATATTATATTTATATGTATATTATATTTATATTATACATTATATTTAATTATACAATATATATTAAATATATTTTATTTTTATTATTTTATTAACTGAAGAATTTAAAAAATATCTTTAAAATATAAAAAAATTTCAATTTAAAGATATAATATATATTCTTTATTAATATAACATTGATAAAAATATTATTAATATTCTTTATTAATTATTGAAAATTATTTGAATATTAAATAGTTAGCAATAAAATAATGTATACATATTTCAAAATTAAATGTAAGTAATTATATTAATATATATTAATATTGATTTTCAAAAAACTAATTTAATTAATTAATTGTACAAATATTAAAAGACTAGAAAGAAATCCAAAAAGGTTAAAATGTCAAATTCAAGTAGAAATATCGTGAAATCTGTACTTTTATTTATTTTTGCAATAATAAAAAAAATTTCTCACCTTTTGGACAAGATTAACACAGAATATATGATAAAAACTTTATTCGACACTGCACAATGAAATGTACATTACACTTTTTACAGAATAATTCGTAGTTTATTATCCTCGAAAATGTTGTATTTCATCGACGCGACACACAACATTACGTGGCAGCTCAGATTGTGGCGCCTTTTTTAATTAGTGAACTGATCACAAACTATTTATATACTTGTGTAATTAAAATAATTAATTTATTAAAGATATGTATTTATATATACATAATTACATTGCAAATTCTATAAAGATTATATATATTTACATATATAAGTATATATATAAATATAATTTCATAAAACAATATGTGTGTGTGTGTGTGTGTGTGTGTATAATATTAATATAATATTGTATTTAAATCAAACTATATCTCTATTCCAAAAAAAATTAAAAAAGAAAAATGTTTATTTTTATATATACATTGTATATATTGTATATTATAAAATGTAATTATTTTAAACCGTATTACTATTTATAATTTCTTTTGTAAAATAATTTTTTATATTATTCTATATAAAAAGAAATAGAAAATAAGATCATAAAAAAGTATTTAAAGAAATAAAAATGCTTAATATTTTTGGAAATATTTTGCTTTATTTTATATATTTATATATTCAAATAATTTATCATTATATTTTAAATTATTTTTTAATACTTTCATTTCATCTGTTTATATTTATTGTTCTCAAGTACATATGACATTATAATTGCAAAAAATTATATTCGAGAATATATTAAATATTAAAAAAAAAGAAATGATAAATTTATTATCATTTTTATTATATATTAATATACATTTCATAGATTAATATAATTACCTCTCTTTTATCAACTTATTGCAACAAATAAAGTATTTCGGAAATAATCAATTAAATTTTCGTATAATTTATTGATTTTGATATTTGCAATCATTTTTATTGAATTATGTAATAGTTATATATTGTATTATATGTATTATGTATTATGTATATAATTATATACTGTATATAATTATAATTGTACATTACATATAGAAATGAAAACAATACATCAATGTTTTGAAAAAATCGATGTATTCTGTTGAATGTATAGATTAATATATTGAAACTATCGTTTTTCTCAAATTTGATATTTATATAAAGTAAAATCTAAATCTCTAAAGTTGATCATTAATTGTTATTGAAAATGCTCATTATTTAATTATTTCAAGAATGTTAAATTATAATATAATATTCAATTTGAATTTTTAAATTATAATATATATGAATTTTCTATTCCAAATAATTTGAATTTGGTGCACTGGTGCTTTTATTATCCAATTATATTGGATTGGATGAAAGTTCAACATGGCATCATGTAACTCATGTAAAAATATCCGAATTGTAATCTTAAATAAAAATTACTTTTGAATCATTGAATTTTAATAATTATGATCGCTATTTTCGAATTTTATACATTAAAAATGATTTACATATTGAATTTATGAAATGCATAAAAAAAGGATAAAAAATTTTAATATTCTTTTTTGAAATTTTACTTTAATTTTTTATGAAGAGATGTGATAAAGGTTATAAGAATTATTATTATTTAAATATAAAAAATAATAATTAATATAAATTGATAATTGATATAAATTTTATATATTTTTAAAGAATTCATATAATAAACAGTGAAGAAACAATATAACAACGTTCAACATTTTGTATTATTTGAATTTTTTCCAAAGATTTTCCCAAGTGTTACTTTTTCAATAATATGATGTATTAACAATTAAATGAAAAATAATATAATTTGAAACAATAATCATGTCAGAAGTAAATAGAAAACAAGATATAAAGAAAAGAAAAGAAATGTTATATGGTAAATATGTGCTTAAATTAATTTTATTTAGTAATTTAATTTTATTTAAAATTATATAAATTGAAAAGAACATATTGAATATATATTTTTGTATTATTTATATTTATTTATTTGATTATTATTTTATTTTAATTATAAATGTATATAATAAAATAAGAAATTTATATATTTTTTTAATTTATAAAATTTATATTTTATTTAAATTTATAATTCATTTAGAATAAAAAATATGAATTTAATTTATTTCTATAATAAAATATGAAATTATATATAATCTATACTTTTTTAGCTGTAATAATATAATATATTTTAAATTTTATGTTATTTTATTTTAATAATATCAATATTATAAATTTTTGTTTCAGAAACATTATTCTTGACTGGAATAGCAGGAATTTCTGCTATGATCGGTTTTTTTAATGCTTTAGCATCAGTCAAGAAAAAGGATAATAAACATTTTGATATTGGATTTATGGGAGGAAAAGGTCTTCAAGAATCTGGTGCAGCACTTGCTACAAGAGCTCTATTATGGGGTTCTGCATGGGCAATTAGTGGTTGTAGTATACTTTTTTATGGAATTTGGAAATTATCTGGAGCTACTAATGCTAAAGAGTTTCGATTAAAAGCTGGAAATATTTTACCAAAAATACCAAAAAATGATCCTCCTCAAAGTAGAACTGAATTTGAAAATCTTACAGATTTATTAAAATATGTTTCAGAAGAGTGGGGTAAAGAAAAATAATTTTATTTATATTTTATATATATATATAAATAAGAAAGAATATAATTGTTTTGTTTATCTTCGCATATCTAACATTTGTTTATAAAACAAAAATAGAATTGTATTCATAAAAAATTAGTTTTAAATGTCTGTAATAAAATAAATTTAAAATCTTGTATGCTTATTTATTATGTAAAAATTAATATTTATAATATATTATTAATAAATAATATTGGAAATTTATAATATCATACAGAATATATTAAAATTTACATATCTAAACAATATAAAAAAGTTTATTTTAATTATAATTCTAATAAAAGACATTTGATTAAAAATATATATATATTATTATATAGATATATAATATATATATTATATATTATAATATATATTATAATATATTACTATTTGTATAACTTTAAATTTAAGAATAAATCATTTAAATTAAAAAAAATAAAAGAATGCAATTGATTTTTTATTATAAAAAAATTATATTCATTTTTTATAAATCAACTGAATTTCTTTTCATATGCTTATTTTCTTTCATTTAATTATTAATTTATTACATATAATAGATATTACTAATTAATATTATAAAAATAATATTATAATTATAAATATATATAATTATAAATTTTCTATAAGAAAATTAAAAAATATTTGAAAATTCAATAGCTCTATTTCCATCACACTATTATTTTTTTTATTTAAATTTAGATTTCAATTGATATTTTATATATTGTCTGACAGACTTATAAATATAGATAAGAAGAGGAAATGATAAGAAAAAACAAACAGAAAATATCAGCACTATCTCTAAATGCCATAAATGAAAAAGATCAATTCCATCTTTTGAAAAGTACTTTTAAAGAAATATCTTTAATATTCTACTAAAGATAATGCTGAAGATAATTTTGTTTTCTCTATATCCGTATTTCTTTCTCTATTTACAATTTTCTCCATATTTCATTTGCAATATTTTAGAGATGGTGTGATTTCAATAATTTTTACTCTACTTTTCCTTCTTTCTATTTCTTCTCCTTATCTATATACTCTGAAAAATTTACGCACTCAAGAAACGATTGCAAGGAATGACGCAATTTATAAGATAAATATATTATTGTTTTTCTACAAAAATTATTATTGTATTTGAATGCTCTTACTATTATTAACAATTACTATTATTATAAATAAATAATCGAAAATAAGATTATAAATTATAAATTAAAGACATGAATATTTATTTAGCTACTATATGTAATACTTCAAATGTTTATCTCAAAAGATCTTTTTCATATGATTTTTAATCTAATATTAATAATTATATTAATATTAATAATTATCAAAAATATATAACAAGAAAATTAAGAAAAATAAAAAGATAAAAAAATAAAATAATAAACAAGAAAAAAACAAAGAAAAATATTTTTCCAAAATATTCGATTTATTATCTTCTAAAACATTATTATTTTAGTATTAAGTATTACATAGTATAAAGTATTACATAGTATACATATGTATATTTATTATATTTATTATATTATATACATTTATATATCTGTAAAGTAGTAAAAAGAATTAAAATTAATTTTCAAATTCAAAAGAATTAATTTCTTTTTGATAGATATTTTTATCAGGTTTAAACCATAAAATTTTAAGACCATCATACATTGCGGGCGAAGCAACGGCTTCATAGTTCAGAAGGGGTAATTGATTGACATATGTCGAAAGTTTATATATATCATTAATCACATATTCATCACATTGATTAATATCAGCATTGTTAGGCAAAATAAGAAACCATAGATTTCCAAATAAAAATTCAGTACTGTTTGTGAGATCTTCAACTACGCTTAATGGAATCTTTTTTACTAATGTTACATGATATTTTACATGCGAACAATATTCTAATTTTAGTGTAAATGATACTATATTAAATGCATTCTCAAATAAATAATATTGATCAGTCCTATTAACAGCACCGCTAATCAAATCCATTAATTGGTTCTCCTTAGTAATTATAATCGTATCACGTCCATTAAGTATTTTACCAACTATCAACTGATAATTTTTTTCCAATTCATCATCATTGCATTCCTTTTGAACAGAAAACGTCACAATTTCTTGTTGATTATCGGAAATAATTTTCTTTGTGATACCATTTATTTTTTTATTTTTGAAATTTTCACGAAAAAATGACATTTCCTTTGCATATCTTATAAAATTTTTATAAAATTCTAAGGTAAAAAATTTAATTAATTTATTTTAAAAACTACACAGTTAAAATAAATGTAAAATTGTACTTACAAAATAAATTTTTCGAATTATAATACATTATGAAATAAATATAATGTATAAATATTAAATAAAATTTATTTAATTATTATATTATTATAAGAAAATTATTTTAAGAAAAAATATATATAATTGAATAAATTCAATAAATTTAATAATAATTAGCAATTATTAAACTTTTTATTTCAGAAAAATCAAATATTTATTTGAACAAATAATGTTTAAAATTTCTTAGATAGAAAAAATTTTAAAAATATATATATTTGATATGTATCACGATTTAATACAACTGGAACTTCTGAACAAACGAAAGAAATAGAAATTATAAATATGACTAACCGAATCAAATAATAAATACTTATTTATTACATATAATACTTACACTTATATATGATATCTCTTTCAGTCATATCTATCACGAGATGTAAATCATTATTTTTTCTTATTTTAAAATTTTTTTTATAGAAATACACGTATCTTATCTCTAATATCTCATCCTAGATCAATATCTAGATCGATTATTTTTTTTGTATAATATTTATTTCAAAAATATAGATTTTTAAACTTATGTAGATTTTCATGAAAATCTTAATATATTTATCTATTAAACGTGATAAATGAACATTTTTTTTTTATTTTATTTTTTATATATTTTATCTATAAATGATTTAATGAATTCTTTATTGAAGTAATGTAAATTTTTTATAAGAAATATTACAATTTATCTTATTCTCAAACCTGATTTCCGATTCAAGTCTAAAAAATTTAAAAAAAAAAAAAAGTATATATTCTTATTTTATAATCTTTTCTCTTTAAATTTCATTCTTTTAATTTATAAGGATTAAATTTGTTCAAAATTGTAATTAGAAAATAAATTATTAAATTATTAATTGCATGTAAGATAATTAAGAAATTTTATGATTATATACAAATATTTTTATTTTCAAATACAGCTAGTTAAATTCAGTTAGTAATCTTTCAGCTATATAGATTAAAATATTCAAAAAAACATCCCTGAATTATTAATTTGTAATCAATTTTTGTATGTTTTTTTAAAAATAAAATTCTTAATTCAATATTTGAAAATATTTCAGATAATAATGTAACTTTCTAAATGTGTAGAATGTATTATTTTAAAAACATACATTTATGTATGTATTTATTAATAACAAAGTTAATATACGTTTAAAATAATATAATATCTATAAATAGATTAATAAATTCGATTGTAAAATATTTATAAAATATACACATTTTTTTGTTTTTATCATTGTTTTATTCTTAATTTTATTATTCATTATGTTTATAACACATAAGTTTCTAAAAGAAGTTGACATTTGGATATTTGTTTTAATTATTCTAATTACAGTAAATACATAAGATATAATTATAAGTTTATGTCTATATAAACATGTATAGTCATAAACATATACGCATAAAAAAAATTGTATTTTCAAAAAATCAAATTGAGATATGAAAAAAATTAAAACATAACCTGATTTGTTTTGTTGCTAATATAATTCAATGTTGAATTGTATTTATAAATTCTTTTTAGGAAATTCAATACATTCTTTGCACTCAAATATGTTTTTCTTTTCTTTTTTGTACAAATATGCTTTACCCATTTAAAATGTTATTATGTATACATAGTTTTTGCAAAATAAAAATTAAAACGAAATTAATCATGCGTTCCCTTATATTATATGTAAAAAAAAAAAAAAAAGAAATGGGAGGAAAGTGAAAATATTATTAATATGTCGATCTAATGACTAGATTATAACTTCGATCTAACTACACATTTAGCCATTGATACGATTTACATAGATTTGTACATTGCCTAAAATTTTATTTTCTTACTTCCTTTTAGATTGTTTTTCTCTTTACACTACTTTTTATTACATTTTTAATATGAATATTCACATATTTCTCTTACTACATTTCCGTTATTATTTTTCTCTATTATATATCGTTTATAAGCAGAATTCACATATTTTTTCCACTTTCATTTATTAATAAATTTAATTTAACTCCTTTTTATTTTGATATCAAATAATTTTCAATTTCTTTATGTCAAAATTAATATTTTATCAACTCAATGTTTATATTGCAAATTTTTAATAATATGTTATTAGATAATTATTTCTAAACCATCGCTTAAAATATATTTAAATTTAATTTCGTCTATAAAAGAACGAATAAATATAATTTTTAATCTTGATGAATAGAGGTATTAACATCAAATTATTATAGTATATTAAAATCATTGAATATTAGCATTTATAAATAAAATTCTATTTTAAATATATATCCAGAAAAGAAATCTTATTAATTCTTTTTCTGAAGATTTTTGTTAAATACTTTCAAATATAAAATTTCGTTTGTTAAATTTAAGTACACCTTAAGCTCTTTTATAGTTTTGTTATTTATTTTCTTGCATAACAATTCTAATAGTATTGTTAAAAATAAAACATTAGCAGAATTTATTAATTAAGGCTCGGATTCTGACCAATATCCCATTGAATTTCAATTCTGGGCCACTTTGTTTGAAGTACTGTTAACATAGGATTACTTTCCATAATACCCTTGATAGTACATTCCAGTAACACTGCTTGACCTTTATGATATATCACTTTATTTTCTGGATTGCTATGTTGTAGACCATTATAATGATACAACGGAAATGTATCTGGGCACGTTCGCGGCTCTTCAGGAAAGAATTCATCCATGAAATTAGTACGTAAAATAATTCCCAAATTTTCACTATCCAATTTTTTCTTCATTACATTGACACTGTAATAAAAACAAATTGCAATTACAATAAGGAATTATCTCTACTAATTTTGAAAATATTTTCATACAAGTACATTCATTATTTTTTTTTTTTATTTATTTCATTCTTATTCAATGTTTAACATTCTCTTCATTTTTGATGAATTCAAAGGGTGATTCTCGAAACATCTACTTTCGTGATTTTATCAAATTAATTTTAATTACTACATACTGATATTTTTCTTTTATTATTTGCTATTAAAGAATTTTGTGAATCTGTAATTGTGATGCAATTTTTCTCTTTTTTCTATATTTTTTAAATTAAATTTTGCAGAAAAAAATTATAATAAATCAAAAATTAGTGGAAACCTAATATTAAGAGTCTACAAGAATTTTGTGTGATTTGTATCATATATATTTGTATACATATTTGTATTATACATATATATGATGCTAAAATGTAGCAAAAAAAAATAATATATATATATATACTCGATATTATTTTATTAAAAATTTACTAATATATAATACATACAACATATAAAAATATATATAAAAATAAAATAATTTATAGTTATAAAATAATTTAATAATTATGTTTATTAAAGAATTTACGAGAGAATTATAGCAAAAAAGAATTATATATTTTTATAAGAATTAGATAATGTTTATTAAAAAGCTGGAAAGATATTCTTATTTTGAGAATTTTTGTTTGAGAAATGTCAAATCAACACAAGATTAAAAGAATTAAGAATATAATAAAAAATTTAATAAGAATATTTATTTTATAAGAATGTAATATAAGTTTAAATTTAAGAGCTGATTATTATCTCTTATCTATCCATCTTTTTTATTTAATATTTATTTAAATTATTTTATTTATTATTTTATTTTTTATTTATATTTATTTAATTTTTATTTAAAAAATTAAATAAACATATATAGTACAGTAAATTAAAATTATAATAGATTATAATTAATATATATATATAATCGAAATAACACTTTTATCAAATCTCTACCATAATATCAATAAACAATTATTTATAATATTTAACATAATAATATAATTTATTATTCTGAAACAAGATATCAAAATTAATTATGATATGATTAAACAACTTAAAATAAAATTTTTTATTTTAAATTAAATTAACATTAAATTTAACATAAAAATGATTGCAAATTATATCTTCTTTAGGATTACTAGAAATAGCAAAACGATGTATAATATACAGAAAATATGATGACATAAAAAGAATAATAAAGGAGAAATAGATGGAAATTGATTGAGTAAAATTGAATATGAATTGGAATGCGAATATGAATTGAAGCGAACATGATTAATAAAATCAATATTTACGCATTATTGTTTTAAAAATAATTAGATATATAAATTATGTTACTTATTATAAAGAATCATTATTCAATTAAGAAATATAGAAATTCATAAGAAATATTATTAAAAATAAAATTTCTTTTCAAATTTGTCAATATTTTAAAAAAAATATATCTATTTATAACTTTATAAACATAATGAATTTTTATTTATCTTGGATTCTGACAGATTCCATTAATTTTTAATGCTTCATAACTTTTAAAAAAACAGTTTAATATACATTACAAAAATTATTCATTATATTTAGGATTTCAAGAATTTTATAAATTTTATAATCATATTTATGAGTCAGAAATATTCAAATTAACCATAATTTTATAGTTTATTTCTATAATACATTAAAAATATAGTATTTATTAATATAAATATATTTTAGAAATAGGATTATTTTCTATAAAGATTGAAATTTTGAAAAGAAGATATATGAAAACATATCTTTGATTATAAAATGAAATGAAATCATATATTTTCACTTTTAAAGATAAATAATTATATAAAGTTCTATCTTATTAATTACTTAAGTAATTATCATAGATTCTATCATAGATATCCTAAAATTCAATCAACACATAAACTCAAATATATATTTTAAAAATAATAAATATTTCATTTTTCTGCTCAATCATAGATATAAGTTTAAAATAATTAAATATAATAATAATCTATAATAATATATATCTTATAATTAATACTTACTAATCTGAGTCCGTAACCAATCCAAGTTCAGCAAGAACATCTTGTAATAAATTAGCAGGAATAAAATCATTTCCCTCTGGATCAAATTTTCTAAAAACTCTCTTTGCTTGATCTGCAGGTGTTTCTGGACTCACAAGTTTTTTTTCAGTAGAAAACAGAACAGTCAAATGAGTTTCTGAACCCAACACCCAAATAGGATTTGATGGAGATTTTAAGAAAGTTCCTACTTCACAATAACATAAATGTTCAAGAAGTGCAAGAAATCCTATTGCATTTTGTGTATCTATTCCTCGTAATTCTGAAATTTATATATTTTTTAATATTAATAAATATAAGAAATTTACTTTTAAACTAAAAAAAATTTTAAGTTTATATTTTTTAAAATACTTTTTAAAACCATTTTCATTTTATGTTATAATGATTATATATTTATGCATTTTTAATCATACAATTTTTTTTTATTATTATTACAAATAAAAAATAGATATATATACTTTTTTTTCACAAATCAAATTCTCATTACTTTGCATAAATTTTATTCTCTATATAAATTTAATATATAATATAATATAATTTAATAATTTAATATATAATAAATTTTTTTTAAAAATAAATCGTATTTCATTATAATTAACTAATGAAATATGTAATTATCGTAATAATATATAATATATATATAATTATTGTAAATATACAATATATATAATATAAATATAGTTTTTGTTACAAAAACAAAAAAATATTTATCAAAATAAAGAAAAATTTATTATGTTATCACATTATTATAATTATTATATTTCTTAAAAAATAATTACAAACTAATCATTTTTCAACTATTCTATTCGATTACTTTATAATATATAATACATAATATATATATTATTTTCTATATAAAATGATTTAAAAAAATTTGAAGATTGATTTATGTATTAAATTAAACATTATTAAACAAATAAAGCAAATTGACAAAGAATAAAATATGCGCATATGCATATATATAAATTACACTTATATTAAATTCCTTTTCATAAAAAATCAAATAAATTATGTATTCAACATTTTTTTTATCTTTACTCATTTTCAAATTATTATAATTAATAAATTCATAATCATAAATTTTGAAGTGTAAGCGAAAACCTAAACATTTAAATATAAAGAAAGAGAATATATATTTATTTATTCTATTTCAATATATCAGCTAAATTTCTTATTAAATTTATTATCTAATCAAATCCATATGTAATATAATACAAAGTATAAAAATATCTTACTCAATCCTCCAACATCTTGATCATGATCCCATACATGACTGACTGCTCTTCCCGTAAGCATTAAATTTATAAGACTCTGATTTCCATAGCCATATGTTGAATCAATCATTGATTCTAATGGATCAGACATTTCTGAACGAATTTCAGTTACACCTTTTGTAACAATTATACTATAAAGAAGCAACAAAATTCCATATCGATCTTTTAACATCTCTAACCTCTCTAAAAAAAATTCTTCCACATGTTCAGAAGTATTAGTTGTAAAAAGTCTAAAAAAGAGAATTCATCATTACGATAAATATTAGATGTTCTATGTTCTACTTTAAATTATTTGAAAATTAAATATAGAATAAAGTAGTTAAATGAAATCACTTAAATATTAGGCTTATTTGATATTATATGAAAAAAATTCACAAAAGACAAAATAATATTGCAAAAATACAATATAATAAAATTTCTCAAAGTTTTTTCATGAGATGTAAAAGTCATTGTTTTTTTATAAATGGAATCTTGTATTTGTTTTTTGATATCATGTGGATCATAAACATAAATATTTATAAACATAAATTATTTATATATATATGTGAATAATATTAATATGTGAATAAATTTATAATTCTATGTGCATCATAAATATTCAAAAAAATTTATATATCTTTAGGATTAAATATTTCAAATCAGAAAGATATAATGATTAAAATCATTAAATTTTTTTTTTGAATTATTGAAAAACAAATATAGAGTTTCATTTAAAAAATAACAATGATCTTGAGAAAACATTATTTTCATCAAATTTTTACATTAACTCACACAAATTTTTTAAAATAATAAATTGTCCTAAAAAGTTTTTTATACAATAAATAAATAAGATATTTATTTTTTTATGATTTTTTTTCCATTTATAAAAAACATTTAGTTTTTTTCCTAATGATAAGAATATAATTAATTTTTGCAATTATATAATAGATTAATTTTACATTAATAAAAAATTTATTAAATTAAAATATATCTTTTAAATTAAATGTATTTTCAATTTATATTCAAAGTTATTGTTAAAATATAAATAATTGACAAGTTTTCTTACCTCAATTGAGAATGAAAAAGATCGGAATCTATGCTTCTGCATTCTTCATTCATTTCCATCAATAATATTTTTTTTTTTGTTTCTTGATTTTCATTATTTGCTACATTTATTTCTGTTTCACGGTTTTCAATTTCTGGTATTTTTTCCACCCATTTGGTTTTCCTTACATTGTCTTCATTTGAAAATTTACAATCCATGAAGACAATACAAAACTTTGGAACTTTTTCCCCAGCTGCCTGTTTCAAAATTTCTATAGAAGCTCGTACAAGGAGTTGATAACATGTATCTAAATTTATATTTTTCCAAGTTGAAACATCAGTCTCTGATAGTAATTCCTTTAAAATGAAGGCTTGGACAGGAGCTATTACTGCACAAGGACCACCTTCTGTTTGTATCAATGCTGTTGGCTCATCGGGACTAAAATAAAATCCTAAAACAACAGAAATAAGTATAAAATAATGAATTAAGTTATTTAAAAATTTGAATTTTTAATATGAATTTTAAATATCATTATTATTTGTAAATTAATATGAATCCATGTTGATATTAAAATACTTATAAATATAATTATAATACAATATGTAAATATTAATTACTGTTTATGTTAATTTTTATTAATTTCATTATTTATAATTTATATTATGATTAAGCAATGATTTTTATTTATTTTATGCATATATATGTATATATTGTAAATAAGATTAAATATCTCTGATTAAAAATATGAAAAATATAAAAAAAATGATTCAAATTGAAATTGTAAAATATCAATGAATGTTTTTTACTACATATTCTTATATTTGATATCAAAATAAATTTTTAAAATGCTATTTATATCAAGCAATTATCTCAAATTGTATATCAAATAGCATTAATTCCAATATTCCATCAATATTCATATTTTCATATTTTGAAATTGATTTGTATAAGATATATATATATATTTAATGTTTTAAAAATTTTAGAAAAAAAAAAACAGTTTAGCAATATTAGCAATATTTGATAAAAAAAAATAAATTTTCATTAAAAAACTTAAACATTGTCTTTATAAATTTTTTTATTTTGCAAAATCAAATGAATCATATATTCTTTAGAATTCTATAATTATTTTTCCATATCATTTATATTTACATATTTTTAAATAAACAACATATTTTAATATTTTATATAATAATATTTCCAAATCTTTATATAAAATATTTGTAATAAAAAATATAAATATAGATATGTTATTTTAATAAAATAAAAATTAAAAAATTAAATAATTACTGAATTGTTTAAAATATAATATTGAAATTATTTTATACATTTTTTACACTAAATATAAAATATTATTTAAAAAAAAATTTTCAATTCATTTATTAAATTTAGCAATATTTAAAATTTAATATATAATTGGCAATTGAATTTTATAATAAACAATTTAAAATAAATATAATATATAGTTATATATAGTAAGAGATATAATATATAATATATATTATATATGATACAGTATAGAAAAAATAAAATAAAGCAAAATAATAATACAAATGTTGCTTTATATGTATTATCAATATATTGTGACAATTCAATGTTAATAGTAAATAAATTAGTAACTAATAATTAATAAAATGAAATCTATAAATTTTGTAATTCCAAAAAACTTTGATCTTTTAGTAAAATATAATAATAGATAAATTATCACTTATATATAGTAAATCACTTTTATTTTAATATATTAATAATTAATTTATAATTAATAATTAATTTTATTTCAATATATTATTCATTTATAATTGGATATGAAATCTCTATATCGTCCATTTATTGTGAAAAAAAAGTAAATAATTAATATTTTATTAATTTTTTATTTAATTAATAATAATGATTATTATTAATTAAATAATGTTAATAAATAAATAAATGCTTCTGAAACTGAAATAGCTGAATTAAATTAGTATTGTAAAAATATCATTCTTAATTTTAAATATTTATTAGTTAAAAAATTATGAATATATAAAATTTAATATTTTTTATATACATATAAATTAGTTTTATTGGTTTTATATATATACACATATCAATGTGATCAATAGTTATATAATAAAATTGATGGATTAATATAGGTAATATAAATAATATATGTTTATAATATAAATAATATAAATAATATATGTATATTCCAAGTAAAATATTGAAAATCTTATTTTTTGAGTGCAAAAAAATCAAAATATAATATATACTTACAATTTTTGATAAAATAATTTTCTGGGATTAAAACTTATATTTTTAATATTTTAAAAATTTATTAACTTTTAAAAATATAAAAAAAAAATATACAAAGAAAAATAATATTACTTCAGTTAAAATATATATTTAATTAATAATATAAGAATTGATATTATTTTATTACACATATATTTGACAAAATTTTATATATTTTATGACAGCAATATATAATTATTAACAATCAATGTTATATAAATTATTAACCATTTAGAAATTATTAAACCATTTAGAATATTATTGAACATTTATCATATTAATAAACATATCAAATATAAAAAGTATAATAATAAGTACTTAATATAAGTCTTATATTGATTATTTATATTTATATTTTTTATAAAATATCAAATTTATTAAATATTGTTTCATTCCTTATAAATAAATAAAATCAAAAACGTTTATTTATTACAAACTTATATTTAATTATATTTAATAATTTAATATAAATAATCTGAATCTCATTATAAAAAAAGATATGAAAATATAAATTTACCTTGAGCCCACCGTTTAAAAACATCTTTTTTAATACTATTACCCCAGAGTAATGTCTTGATGGAATGTACAAACTCATCATCGCACTGAACGACATTTTCAGCCATTATCCACGTATTTTTTTTTATTATTAGAACATTAAGATGTTGCACAAATACTAATTATTTCAACGTAATCATAATACTCTTTTATAATTCTATCGAATCAAATTATTTTGTTATTATTTCTGCCAATTACAATTGTATTGTATAACCTATTTAGCGAAAGAAACAATCACCCAGTACTTCGCCATTTTAGATATTGCATAGTTAGTAAATACATAAGATGGGTGATATCTATTTTTCATATTTAAAAAGTAAGACCTTATTTTCATGACAAAATTTCTTTAAACAACTATTAATATATTTTGTACGTGTAAATGTGCATGTGTGTATGGTGTTATGTATGCGCGCGCGCGCGCATATAAATGATATGTGCATATTAAAATCTTCCATTCATTTAATTATTTATTTAAAAAAATAAAACAATTTTTTAGCTAATAATATGAAATAAATATATTTTGTGTTTATATATATTTTCAATTTGATAATTACAATTTTGATTATTATCAACTGTATATATATACAAATAATTATTCGAATGTTTTATATATTTTAAAATTTTATTCATCATTTAATATATTTTTATATATTTTTTCTTAAAATAAAATAAATCAAAAAATTAAATTTTTGAAATTTTTAAAAATTAAAATCTTAATTTTCAGTGTATAAAATTTTATAAATTGAAATTTGACTTATTATTTATATATTTCAATCACTGTTGCATAATTATCATTGCATAGTTGCATAGTATACATTATTTCGTATATGTGATGATTTAATAATAATTGATATAGAATAATTAATGTTTAATTAACATACATAGCATAAGAATTGATATCGTGTTAATGATGATTTAAAAATTAAATAATATTTAACCTTTAACGTAAGTATTTACATTTATATTGTCCTTAAAAATAATCTGAATTTATTATAGACAATAATTAGAACAGGAATTATTCATAAAATTATTTGAAACATTTATTAAATATTAAATAAAATGAATAGTTATTTTATCAATAATTAATACTTCAAATAAGAGTACTATATGGACTATTTAAATATAATAAAAATTTATATAATTATTTAATTCAATAAAATAATTCTTTTTTGATTTCGATATTCTAAGAATAATAAAATAATTTGAATTATATTATAAGAATAAAATAATTTGATTTATATTATTATTTTTTAATATTCAAATTTAAGAAGTAAAATTTATAAAAATATATTATATATTATATAATATTATATTTACAATAATAATTTTATTTAAGTTATCCGCCACATATATAATTTTTACTTTTTCTGTACAAGATGTCGTTCTTATCTGAAAGAGAATATCCGGCTATAATATAGAGAAGTTTCAATCTGTTTTGTATGACGTGGCTTGCAAAACAGTACAGCTTTAAAAACTCCGTGCCTAGCAATGGGGATGCATTTTCAATAAATAATATTGTGCTCACAACGAAATGTGTTTTTGAAAGCGTAGGAAGAAAGTGTTGTGATCTATCTAATTTTAAAAACTTTCTATGATTGATAATACTCTGGTAAGTTACATTTTGTTATTTATATTATAATATATATAAATATAACCCTATAAGTGCTTTAGACACATCACACAATTCTATTTTAAAATAATAATATATTTTCAATAAAATTTAAATATGTAATCTAATTTACCATATTTTTTTTTTATTGAATTTCAGTTTTTAATGGTTTTGTTACATAAAATAGCAATTGACCTTTTTATTATTAAAGGAAACTTACAAAATTTAATCTTTAAAAAAAATATATATATAATATTTATCTTATATTAATAAATAAATAAATAATATATATATATAAATATATTATAATCATTTATTATTTTTATAGTTACTGCCAATAATGTTTAAAAATGTTAATATTCAATCTTTTTCATTTTTTATTTAATTGTTATAAATGTTATAAAATAGAAATTTAAAAGTAAAAGCTTAGAAATCTATAGCAAATAATATGTAATATAATTTATATGCATTATTTGAAAATATTAAAAATGAGATTAGAATAAATGAGAAATATAAAAGATTTCGTGATATTATACAAATATTGATAAAATATTTGAAATATATTTAAAAATTATATTTCAAAACTGATCTAGTAAAGAGATGATTGTTTTCACTTGTTTATAAATTATTTGCTTAATAGAATATTTTTAATTATATAGAATATTTTAAAATTAACATTGAATCTATATTATCTACTTTAATAAAAACTTACAAAATAAATTGTTTTATATTATAGTGAATAATTTTTTTTTTTTAAATTCACAAGCATTCTAAAATTTATAGATGTAATGAATAAAATAAATATATATATAATTGTAAAAGCTTACATTCTATTAATAATTATTTATATAATGTCTAAAAATGTGTTTGAAATAAACAACTAATGTGCATAAAAATATTTTAAATAATATTAAATATATATAATTAAACATTTATTTATTAAATATATATAATATTTTTTAAAAATAAAAGAATTTAAATGAATATATTTTATTATAAATTTATTAATTCATTCAATTAAAAATTGCTTATAAAAATGATATTTTTTAAAACTATTTTTGTTTCATAAATATTAAATAATAATTAAAATAAATTTTTGTAATAAATCAATAAATTATTTGATTAATTAATTAATAAATATATAAGAATAATCATTGAAAAATTTTATCATAATACATGTTAGTTTAACATTTTATTAAATATCTTTAATATATATAATAAACATTTGTTTATATACATAGATGATATGATTATATTTATACCAGTATATTCATACCAGTTGTTTATATTTACAATGAGATGAGAAAAATATATCTGTAATTTATTAACTTCAAATAATGTGAATTATTAAATATATTTTTTATATATAAATTAGTATGAGACTATATAAGAAATATTATAATTTTCTATGTTAACTATTAATTCTAATTGCATTGCAGACATTATATGTATTATCTATATCAATATCTTTCAAGTGATTAATATACTTAAATCATTTTTTTATCCATTTACAAATAGTAATCTATACTTCAATATGATTAACCAAAATTTTATAAGTTTTAAAAATTCTGTAAATTTGTAACATATTAGAAATGCATTATAAATATTTCTTAAAATAAAATATAATTTATTAAATATATAATTTTAAAAATTAAATTGAATACAATATATATATATATTTGTATGAGAATATATATTTATTTTTGTACAAATAATATTTATTTATTAATATCTATTAAAAAATAAGATTAATACGAATTATAGAATAATTTGATTTTAATGATATATAAAAAATTTCATTAATATATTACATTATAAAAAAGATAAATTAGATAAATTAAAAAATTTTTTTCTTAAGAGCATTAGTTATTTTAAGTATTAATATTGGTATTAATAGGTTAAGTATATCATTTTTTCTAGCTAACATATCATAATATATAATATTGTTTAAATTGCATTTAAAAATATCACTCAATTTATATTTGTCAAAAATAATATCGATTTTAATATTAATCTGATTATTTTTCTTGAAAAACACAAAAACTAATTAAAAGATTATTTCATAATAAAACAAAGAAATAGTATTTGAAGGAAATTTTAATTGAAAAAAAATAAAGAAGAAAACACATTTTATTTCATTTAATATTTATAACATATACTTTTTATAATACAAAATGAAGAATAAGTGAGTGAAAAATATACCTTTTCTATTTTTTATATTTATATATTTCATATTTTTATATTTTCTTATTTTAAATAATTGCCATATTTTCGAAAATAATTATTGCAAACTTGCCTACATAGATATATCGCAATAATATATATATATATATATATATATATATATATATATATATATATATATATATCAAAAAATAAAAAATATATATATGTATAATTTTAAAGAAAATTTAAATGTTTTTAATTCATATAAGAATATTTGAAAATGTTATATTATTAGTTATTAGCAAATTGGAAGTTCTATTTAATATTTATAAATATTATATATTTATAAATATATTTGTAAATATTTAAAAATTCACAAAACTACTATAAAATAAAAATAAATAAAAATGATCCTTTCTATATTAATAATAAAAAAAAATTGCAATTTTTAAATTATAGATTATTATTATAATAAATGAGCGATAATCTAAAAATTATGTAATTCTATTGTAATTATATTTAAATAAAAAATTATTTATATTACAATTTATGTTTATTATGTTAGATTAATGTAGCAATAGAAACGAATTTAAATATTTGAATCTAATTTTTATTTTCTTATTTATTATATAATAATAATAATAAAACAAATATTTCAATGTGATTAAATATAAATTAGAAGAAAAATTATTATAGATAAAAGTTATGTTTACATAAAATTAAAAAATTTATTATTTTATATACATATATGTACATGTTTAATATACATATATATTAACTCTTACTTTATATAGTATATAATATAATATATTATATAATTATTTATATAATTATTAAATTTTGAATTAGTAAATATATAATTAAGAAATTATTATATGACTTTTGAAAATATATCATATTAGTGAATATTACAAATATAATATAAAACATATTTAAAGAAAAGATAATATATTCATTGAATATTTTATAAATATAAAAAAATTAATTGAAATAAAATTAAGGTAAACAATATTATATATACGAATATATTTTTTTTATATGTTATATATGTTTATAAATATATATATATTTAACGAAAATAGAATGAGAAAAAAATTATAATTTTATTCTCGAAATAAAAAGACAGAAAATAAAAAATAAATGAATACAATAAGTGCATAAATATACATAAATATAAATTTAATAATAAATATATAACAATATAATTATAATATTCACAATTTTTTCGCAATAAAAAAATAGAAATGCGCCTGAAAGAAAAGCATATTATATAGATATTAATATATTGTAAGATTATATATATACATATATGTATCTACGTACTATCATATTTAATGAGCTGATAATTTTCGAATCTTACGTATATGAGCATATATTCATATATGTGGCAATACAATAAATTTTGTATTATGTATTTTCTATTATGTAATTATTATTTCATAATTCTAAATAATTTTATGTATATATATATATATATATATATATATGTATGTATGTATGTATGTATGTATGTATGTATGTATGTATGTATATATATATATATGTATATATGTATGTATGTATGTATGATATAAGAGCAGAATTCCATATTGATTTTTAAATTTTTTTTATAATATTTAAATAATTTATCAATTTTACATATCCATGTACAAATTAGATTGAATATTCAGTACCTATTTTGTTATTTTATTTTTAAAAAATATAATTATATATTTTGTTTTAAAAAATAATGTTTTTAATAAATAATCTAAAATTTTATTTATAAAAGTCATATTTTTTTAATGAATTTTCAAGATTAATATATTTTTTTGAATAAAATAATTTATTTTTATTATATGATTATACATATATATTATAATATGAAATATAATTAAAATGAATATAATTGTATAAATATTTCTCTAAAAAAACAAATTTTATCATATTTATAATATTATAAAAGAATACAAAATTATATAAGAATAAACATATTATTACTATTTCAAAATTTATTAATATTATTAATATTATTATTAATATTAATATTATTAAATATATAAATTGACTGCAAATTCGAAAAATCCAAAAATATATGATATAATAATTAATCATTGATAACAGTTTCAATTTGTTTTTGATTTAAAACGAATATTTATTCTATTTATATTATTAATATTTTATTCTATGCATTCAATTTTATTTATATATATGATTTATGTAATATTTATTTATATAATCGTATTTTGTATAGAATATATAAATATTATTACTATTATTTGAGGTTATTTTTCAACGAATCATATGTTAAATTTGTTTTTGAATGTACATATATTACATTATATCAGAAAAATAATAAAAATATGTTATTTTATTTACGACCTTGAAATAGTTAAATGTATTTTTTTAAGAAAGAAAGATTTTAAATTTTAAAACATCTGCTTCTACAAATTTTTAAAATTTTCTTTTTCCGTGATTTATTATTTTATAAAAAAATATAACAATAAAGATATTTTACACATAAACAATTAAATTTCAATAAATTAAATTTTTAGAAAAAAGATAAAAATTATTGAATGATGGAGGTTTCATTTTATCGAAAAATTAAAAGATTTAACAAACAAAAATTCGATGTTATATAAATTTTGCATAAAAATAAATTTTTTTTCAATTGTAAAAGCTCAAAGAAAAAAAAATTTATAAAAATATTATTTCTTAAAAATATTTAATTTTATTAATTTTAATATATATAAGTTAAGATTTAAATATTATAAAATATTTAATCAATACTTTATAAAATATAAACAAAGAAAATACGTGAAATGTCTGCAATGTTATAGTTGTTTTATATAATAAAAAATATTTACATGAAAAAATATTGATAATATATAATTTTTAATAAATTTTTTTTATTAGTTTTTATTAATCTTCAAAAATCATCTTATAAAATATCATTTTTTAAATAATATTTAAATTTTAAATTTTATTTAAGTAAATATAAAATTCAATTATAAGTAAAAATAAGGTATTTAACTAATCTATTCAAATCAATTATTATTCAATTTATTTATTTATATTAAAGTCTGTTTAATGTTCATTTTTAAATGTGAAAGGGTCTTTTCATATGTACAACTATGAATCGGGTCTCGGTACGCGCATCAGCAACACCGAGCTTTCCAAATCCGGGAGAGTAGCGCCGCTCGCGGGAATAGCCTACCAGCGGAGCGGTACTCGCTCTGCCCGTTTCGTGCGCCAACGAAATATCTTCGACTAGACTGAAATCTTCTTCGGGCACCCAATATAAAAAGTAAGTTCTTGAATTTTATTTTTTCATCGATAATACTATAATTATATTTTTATTATTTATATCTTGAAATATTTTAGAAAAGACAGTTAATTTCTTTCTTGTTCTTAATCCTTTACATTTTATATTTTACGTTCTTTCATGAATACACATACACAAATTATATATATATATACATACATACATACATACATACATACATACGAAATATTTACAATATTACGTATAAGTAATACGTATAATGATAAATATATGCGCATATATATATATGCATATAGATTATACACATTAATGTGTAGTATATATTTATCCATATATATATATATATATATATACTACACACGCAATTGGTGTATATGTATTGAACACATGCGCGCGCGTGTAAAATACGCATACATATAGCGCACATTACCCATATATGTGCGCGCGCGTACACACACACACACACACACACACACACACACACACGTTACGTGAACTACGTCTTGTGCACAATATATGGCGCCTATGTTGCTAGAAATATCTATTAATGTATTGTTTTACATATATGTATGCGAGTTGGGACAGATTAAAAACTTTTTTTGCAATATTTGTATAATATTTTTATATTAAGTGTGTATATATGTATACATGAGACATGCGTATAGCAATTATTCGTGAAATGTACAAATTCCGTCTTCATTTTGTTCTCCTTCTACTTGTTATCTAACCTTATATTACGCACAGATTTGGTGAGTTGTGCATTTTGGTAGTGTTGTAGAACTTATTTGAATTTGTTACTATATTCTTTTTTATTTTGAAAGAAGTTACAAAGTTCATAATGTATATGTTTATTGGTGAAACGGTAATATCGATCGAAACTATGATTTTCATTTCGGTGCTCAATGTGTATTTACGACATTTCATTCGTATAAATTAACTCACAATATAATATGCGCATATAACTCTCCATATTTTATTTGATGATTGACGAATTTATATTATTCTATGAATAATTGTTGTAATAAAAAAAATTATTGTAATAATATAAACCAGAAACATAATGTGTGTGTGTGTATATATATATATATGTATATACACATTATATATATATATATATATATATATATATATAGAAAAATCTTTAGTTTATTATCAATATTTCATATATATGCTATTAATTTATTTATAATTTAAATGATATATTCATAAATTTATGATCAGAACTTTTATACAATTAAACTAATATTATCATTAATGATTTTAAACCACAAATTATGTTACTAATCTTAATAGATTTTTTATAATAATAATAAGTTTCATAATAAAATAGATAAAGTCTTATAAATACATTTTATAAATTATATTCATATGATTATTTTACTTGATGTAGAATTATAAAATTGTGAAATTATTATAGTAAAATTAACTATTGAAAGTAATAAATTGTGAAAAATTCTATCTATGATTAGGTACTATATTACATTATACTACATAAGATTAGAAAAAATAATTAAAAATGATAATCATATTATTTATTTAATAAATATACAGAAATATTTCTAAAAACAAAATATATATGCGCGCGCACGCGCGCGCGCGCGCATACACACACACACACACACACACACACACATATATATATATACAGATATATATATGTGTGTATACATCATATAATATAAAAAATCATAAATTTGTAGAGATTATTATATCAACAAATTACAAATAGTAAAATATATTGACATATAAGTATATCTAATATCAAATCTAATATCCATATATATCATAAATGAATATAATTTCAAATATAATTTAATATATAATTTCAAATATAATATAAATAAATAATATAAATTTTTATTTTTTATTTTTTACATTACATATATAATTACATTAATAATTTTGCATAAAAAATTAAAAATCTTTGCTAAAAAAGAGAAAATTATTGAAAAAAATAATTAATATATTAATAATTGCATGTAGAAGAATTATAATTATTTCTGTAAAGATATATATATTATTCATAGAATTAATTTATATTTCTTTCATATGTATATATGTATGTTTAAATATTTAAAATTACAAAATAAATTATTTGCAAAATATTATTACATAAATTTTATAATGTAATCATAAATAGATAAAAACAAAAATATAATATTTTTTAAAATTATTTTTAGTTCTTAATTAAATTTTCTTACTTTTGTTGTGTTTTCATAAAAAATAATTTCATTGTTTAATTAATTTAATACCTTTAAATGTCCATTATTTTTTGTTCAGAATTTTTTTTATATTATTATAATTATATGATACTAATTATAATTAGTATATATATATATATACATATATATATATACGAATTTAAAGATATTATATATTTAAAATTAAGATATTTTGCAAACTATTATATTATTATAAAATTTTTATATATCTTTTATTTTATAGAATAATCCAAGGAATCATTTTATATAAGAAAAATTATGTAGTTTTATTGAGAAAAAATATATATTGAATTAAACTTTGTAAATTTATTAATAAACAAAAATATATAAGAGAAAAATAATAGTAAACATATATGAACTATAATTTCATATAATTGTTCTATGATTTTTTTTCTAATAATTTTTTTTTATATTAATTTTAAAGATATAGTTTTATTGAATTGTGTGAAACAATATATTAATTTAATAAAAATAATTTATAATTATTTATAATTTATTATTTATAACTTATAATTTATAATATATTAATAATTAATTTAATAAAATAATTTTTCATTATTATAGATCTCCACTGGCATGGAGCTAGGAGCACATTGATAGTGATAGTCTACAAGGTGAGTAATTTTATTTTATTAACATCCATTATTTAATAAATAAATTTTAATTATAAAATAAAAATAATATGTTCAGAATATATTATGAATATATTGTTTAAAATTTAATCTAAAATTTATTGTGCTTTTAACTAGATGTAACAAGAAAAAATTTTATATTTTATAAATAGTACACTTTCTTAATTAAAATAAATTAATGTAAAATAAAAGATATTATTTAATATAATAAATGATTTAATATAATATAATAATTTTAAAAAATTATTAATTTTATTACTATAAATGTTAATATTATTTAATTTATAGTAAAATTTATAATAAATTTATAAGCAATAATAAATTGATAAATAATATGTCTTAGATCTTGGTTTCTATGCATTGCCTGCCAAAGAAGAACTGAGCCCAATGTTTCCACACAATTCTAGTTCACATGAGATTTCTACAGAAACAAATGCCTTCGTACAAAATTCCATGGTAAGTATTAGTTATAGATTATAATATTTATATTTATTTTATAAAACTTTAAATTAGTTTTGAAATATTTTAATCTAATTTTTTTTTAATCATATATTAATTCATTTAATATTATTCTTCTAAATAAAAATTGAAAAATCAAATAAAATCATCATAAAATGATGCATATTTATTATTGTTAATATAATGTATAATAAAACAAATAATGCATAATAATAAAACAAAGATGCTATTATAAAGTTTTTTGAAGAACAATAAGAATTTCAAATATCTTATATATAAAAAATAGTCCAAAAGAATATTTAAAAGTTCAAATGTTATAATAATAATAAAAAAAATTTTTTTAAATTATTTTTTACACAATCTAATTTTGCATATTTTTAAAATTATATTTTAATAAAATAATTATATTATATATATATATATATATATATATATATATATATATATATATATTATATATTTTCTTTATATAAAAGTATAAAATATATAACTTCATTTATAAAAACTTTAAAACATATTCTCTCATTATTCAAACTTTTAAAATATTTTAAATTTAATTTAGAAAAGATTATTTTAAAATAAATTTCTTTATTAAGATAATTATTCAAATATCTATTTTTAATTAATTATTGAAGCAATTTTTAAAATTTTTAATCTTTCTAGAATTATTTTATAAATAATTATTTTATAAATAAAAAATGGAAAATCCAAAAAATTTATAGTATTTATATGATATAATATATAATATAAATATAATTATAATTTTATTCTATCTCCTATAATATAATTTAAATATTACAATTTAAATAAATATATAAATATAAAAACATATATAAAATTAGTAAAATAAATGTATATGAAATTAATAAAAATTGTTTAATAAAACAATTTATATTTATATACAAACATGAATTAATAAATATCAAATCATTTTTTATTTTTTTTTAATTTTGGAGAAAAAACTAAATAAAATTTTTTTTAACTTGCACAAAGATTTATTAATGAAAATTATTATAAGTTACAGATATATACCTCATAAATTTATAAAATCTTTTGATATTCTTTTCATTTTATGAATTTTTGAATTAAGATTTTCTAAGATTATATTGTTTATATTTTGATGAGAATTGTGTTCATATTTAATTTAATAAAATTATTTTTATGTATTTGATTAGTATTATTTAAATCAAATCAAAATCTATCTATATATATATATATAAATCTGTATTAAAAGCTGTATAATATATAAAAGAAAGCGAAATATAAAATGATTTCTTTTTTTTTTTTTTTTTTCAAATTAAAAATTAATATTTATTTTAAAAAACAAATGTTAGTATGTATACATATTTTTTTAATTTTATAAAAATAAAAATTGTAGTCATTTTAATCACTTAACAGTGAACAATAGTAATAAATAGAATGTAGTTTCATTTCTCCATACTTTATACATGTCGTATTTACATTTAAAACTATTTTTCTAAATAATTTGTTTATTTTTAAGTTATAATATTTTAAGTTATAATATTTTTTCTGAAACATTATTCTTTACAATATTTTATTTTATAAAACTTTGCATGCATCATATATATCCAATTTAATGCTTATACAATTTAAATTTCTTTCATCATCAAAAGATTAAATCAAATATACACATAATTGTATTTTACAATGTTAATATATACAATAATTAATAAAAAATTTTTTATAAATGAACTTCTATAATTTTGTAATAAACATTTAGAGATTTATAAGTTCATTTATTGTAATATCAAAGAATATAACGATTTGAATTATACATAACCTTATTATAACGATTAACGTATAAGGAACAACGTATAACGAACATATTTTGCAACACATTTCAATTTAATTCAATAAAGATTATTGATAGTTTGTTAGGTATATTATTCTGTTTCCGATACTATGCAAGAAATAGCAAGATTATATATACATATATAAATTTTATTTTTACATTCATTTTCATTATTCATAAAATACATTAATTAAGGTTATTTCAATGTCATCATATCATTATATTCATTATATTTTATATAATTGAAAATGAATGTATTATATTTATATACTTTCTATTTTAAAAAATTAAAATAATATTTATTTAAAAAATAACTGAACATATTTTTAAAATAAAAAATACTATAATTTTCATAAAAATTTATATAAAAAGTTCTAACAAATTATTTCGTCACTTTTCAAATATTAAATTAAAAAGATTTATATAATTTAATTATAAAATAATGACAATAATTAAATTATCTAAATTTAGAGTTTTATTTCTTATAAATATAGATATTTTGAATATTATTATTATAATATATGGTATAAATCACAAATTGTTTTAAGAAAATTGAAGCAAATGACTTTTTTTAAAAATTAAATAACTCATAAAAATATATAGTTATATAGAATATAGTTATATTATTTTTATATTAAAAACATTTTTATATTATTATGATATATAGTATAAATTATGGATAATTAAAAAATTATAATGAAGAATCTAAAAATATTCACTGAAAAAAAAACATAAAAAAAATTTGTTGCATATCATTTTCAATTCATATTTCCAAAAATACTCTTGAATATTTTTAAAATAATTAATAATATTATTATAAAAATAAATATATATATATAATTACATGAATAAAAATTTAATAAAATAATTTAATAAAACATTTAATAAAATAATTTTCAAAGTATTTTCAATTTCTTTTAATGTTTCTATAATAATAATATATAAGAAGCTTCCTTTGTTTATATTTAACTGTAATTATTTAATTATATATATAGTATAAAAAATGTTTTAATTATATATTAAATGAATTAATAGATATTAATAGATTTAATATAACTGTAGAATAAAAAAAATATTTTAAATAAATATTAAATTTAATGATAATTATTTAAATAATGAAAAATAAATATAGCATTTTACTTAAAAAAAAATTTGTTATATATTATTCTCAATAATACAATACATATTTAAAGAGTATAAAAATATTAATCTTCACAATGTTAATCTTAAAATTAATCTTAAAATTATCAAAAATCATCTTAAAATTAAAAAAAAATAATTTTGAAAGTATATATTTCATTTGATCTTTATGTTAATATAATCAATGATAGAAATAAATAATACTATTTAAAAAAATATATATATGATTAAGTAATTATGACTAAGTAAAGAGAAAGAAATATAATATAGAAATTACAAAATAATTTTGAAATTTTGACTAAGTAAAGAGAAAGAAATATAATAATATAGAAATAACAAAATAATTTTGAAATTTTTCTCTAGAATACATAGAATTGTGTTAATTTTATTTAATTAATAAATAACATATATACATTTATTACATTTATTACATTAATTACATTAAATATAAAATTTTTACTCATTTGAATAATTTTTTTAGTTTTAAAAAAATTAAAAAATTATATTACATAAAATTAAATTTTTTAAGAAAAAATGGTATTCTATAATAATGATATTTTTTGTTTCAGGGGGATGTAGTAGTATTAGGGGAAAGCAGTCCGATAAGGGTTGGGAAGGGAAGAGAATCAGAGAATGATAGGTACTGTGATATCGAGTTCATAAAAAACATGATGGCCAAACCTAATAGCCATCTCAAAAATACCGCCGCCAATGACTTTTTAACCGTCCTGTCGAACCAAACTGGTAACTAAAATATTTTTATGTGTATATATTTTAAATATTAAAAATATAATATTTAATATAATATTGTTATAATATTTAATATAATTATTATATATATAATTTCACATGTGATGAATTGAATAAACATAAAAATGAAAATTAATTAAAAATATTTTTTTTTAAAACTATTTTAAGATTAAAAATTAACTGAATAGTGATTAATAATTTTTTTTTTTTAAATAAAAGTTACATTTTCATATAAAATAACATTAAAAACTATATATATATATATATACATATTACTTCTAATAGAATGAAAGCTATTATATAATATCATATAAAAGGTATTTTGGAGGAAGAAAGGAAAATGAAAATGATAAAATCATGTAAAAGATAAGAAAATATAAATTTGTTTTTCATAAATCAAATTTATTAATATTCTGAATTATTCAATTATTTTTTATTTAAATATCTTAGTTTCTCAAAAAAAATTAAATGCAATTTTGAAATCTTTGAAATGCTTCCACTTTTGGAATAAGTATATTCATTGAATTATATATCATTTGAAGTCATTATTTTTACTTTATGAAAATGATTTTTAATTTTTTTTTGAAAACATATAATTTCATTCATTAAAAAGTTAAAAAGTTAAAAAAAAAAAATAAAAATATTTTGTTTATATTAAAGATCTTATTGTTAAATAATATAATTATAGGTTGTTAGTTTTTATATCTTTTATTATGTTTTAGGCAAGTTTATCTTAACCAGTCGAAGCTCGACCTGCCAGTCAGTGGCGTCGTCAACCACAAAACACCCAACAAAAAATCATCTTCTAACTTACGATAATAATAATACTAATATTAATGATAATATTAATAATAATATTAATAATAATAATAATAATAGTAATAATAATCCTAAAATAAATCATCGCTCATATCGAGCGGAACATAATCATCAAGATGATCGAAAAATAATAACAGTTAATACACAAACAACAAGAAAAAGAAAACAACCGGGCTCGTCCGGTAATCACAAACCGGGTAGCTCCGCCAATAACTCTAAGTCTATGTCTAAGACATTAAGTGATAATAAGACTAGCTTTAGCATACTAAACATTAGGGTACTAAGTATAAGCGTAAATCTACGATTAACAGGAGATAAGTGTGCTATTGACGAAGGGGTACCTAGCCTAGTTAGGATACCCAAGTCTGATCGCCCCTCGTCATGCCACTTTTCTCTCGACTCTCTTGACAATTACTCCTTACTAGGATCCTGCCTTCATTCGGGCAAATACAATAATATTAAGTCTAATTCTAGCCTCTTAAGTAATAATAACGATAACTACAAGTCTGTGATATTGCTCAGCTCAACCAGTAACCATTATTTCCTCCGCGTTGAAATGGACGGTGGTGCGATTGCAACTAGTTTATTTAAACAAATGAAGCTAAAGTATCAAGCTTTTACTGGTGTAATCAATGAAAGAATTTCTTCAGAAAATCTCTGTGATTTCTATCAATTTAAAGAGACATTATACAAAGCTATCGGATTTAATGCTGAGGATGTTTTCACAGAAAGTCTGATAAATCCTAAGCAATTCATTCTAACCAGTTCGACCTTTCAAACTGCCCAGTTCATTGACAGTGAGAGTTTTAATGCAATGAAGACAACGGATGCCATTATAGTAAATTTATCTAATAGCAATCAGTTTAAAAAATCTAAAGTTGCTATTTATTTGAAAAATGAACAAAACTCTGATCAAAACTTTATTTCTGCTCCATCGGAAAAAATTTTCAATAGAAACTATTCAATTTCTAATCTTTTTCCGGAGGAAAAGAATATTAATTACGCAAATGATATGACTCGAAATCATTTAATTGATTGTGCAAGAAATCTCATAGCAGCGTCCATTGGAGTTTCCAAAGACATCTTACAAGTTCTCAAAACTGATCTTAAGCATATATTAACTCTTCTTTTTGGACCACTTTGCGATCTCGATGATTTTAATTTGGCATATAAAAAAAGATGGGGAATCCCTGGTAATCTTAGATTGATTGGCGGAGGTGAAAGTTCATTAAATACTGGTGGATCTGCAAATTGGGGTTCTACACAAACTAGTACTACAAATAATAACAACAATAATCAATCAGGTTGGGGAGGAAATTCTGGAAATCCTTCTGGAAATAGTGGAGCACCTGGTAATTGGACTGGAAGCAGTGTAAACAGATCTGTTGCTGGGAATCCAAATTCAAATCAAAATCAAGGACCTCCAGGTGGGCAAAATGTCCCAGGTAAATGTTTATTTTTCTTTTATATAATTTTTTAGTTAAAAATTTTTAAAATTAGTATACTTAGTTATCTAATATATATATATATAATATATATATATATAATATATATATATATAATATATATATATATAATATATATAAACTTTTATTTATTTTTAATTTGAATTACAAATTAAGTTACAAATTATCTTTATATAATTAATAATTAATATATTTATTATTTTTATTTTGTTTATATAAGTAAAAAAATATTTAAAAAACAAACTCTTTTTTATATAATTATTATTATTTATATATTAATCATATAGTAGTCATTTAAATTTAATTTAATTGAAAATTCCAAATTTAATTTAAAAAATTCCAATTTAAAATTATAAATTCATATATTTAAAAAACATGAAAATGAAATAAATAGGAAAATGTTTTTTTTTTGTATTATATTAAACAGACAAAAATAATTTTATAGCAAATAATTATTTTTCAGGTAATGTGAATAAAGTAAGCAATCCAAATCAGCAGTCAAATCAACAATCAGGTCCTCCAACTTCTCAATCGAGTGGAACAAATCAAGGTGGTCAAAATAGTAGTCAGTGGTCACAAGGAAAATCTAATAATCCTGGAGGACCAAGTCAAAATTCTTCTGTTCAAAATAATAATGCTTCAGCCCAACAACAGCAACAACAACAACAACAGTCAAATTCCAGTAATAATAATAATCAGTCAAATAATCAGGCTCAGGGATCTGTTAATAGTAGTAATACACCTGCAAATAATAATCCTTCAACAAAACAACAATTAGAACAGTTAAATACAGTGAGAGAAGCTCTTTTTAGTCAAGATGGTTGGGGTTGTGTGAGTATTTTCTTTATCACATAACTTAGTACTGAATATATATACATGAATTTATATTTTTTTTTTTTTGAACTTATCTTTTGAAACATGTATATCACTTAATTATGCTTATAAAAAATATATTTTTTTATTGTAATTTATATATATATTATGTTATATTATGTTATATGTATAAAATACATATATAATTATATATATATATAATTATTATTATATTAATATTAATTATTATTATATATTATATACATTTAATATATATATAAATTTTGAATTTTTTATATTATTATTTTATTTTTATGTATCATATTATACTAACATTGAATTTTACTTTCTCTGTTGTAGCAGAATGTGAATCAGGATACAAACTGGGATGTCCCAACTTCTCCAGAACCTAGTATGTCAAAAGATGCAGTTCCAATGTGGAAAACACCAGTAAATAATGGTACAGATTTATGGGAAGCTAATCTTAGAAATGGTGGTCAACCTCCACCTCAACAACAAGCTAAAACGCCATGGGGTCATACACCAGCAACAAACATTGGTGGAACTTGGGGTGAAGATGACGAAGCAGCTGATTCATCAAATATGTGGACTGGTGCTCCAACATCTTCTCAACCAAACTCTGCAGCTGGACAATGGACAACTGGTACTAGTAATCAAAGTGGCATGTGGGGAGGTAATGATAAAATTTTGTTTTTGTTATATCTTGCTTTAACGATCAACACTTGCAAAATGAAATAAATGATTAAAAAATAAATAAATTCCATTATAAATTATATATTATAAAAAGTATTTTTAAATTTTGTTAAGTTAAAAAAGAAATATGAATTTTTTTTAAATGTATTAATATTTTATTTGAAAATAAAATCTTATAGATTATATGCTTTAATTTTAATAAATTCTATAATATAAAAATCGATAAATATTTAGTGATTTTGTGTTTAATTTTGTCAATAAATAAAAATAAGTCTGATAATATATTTAATATTTTTTAAATTAAGAATTTTTATATTATTAAAATAAAATGCGAATAAAATATGGATGTTTTTTTACAGGATCTAATTGGGGTGATCCAAGAATTGATCATCGAGATCCTCGCGAACTTCGTTCTGTTGATCCTAGAGAGATGCGAGATCCCCGTGATCATAGAATGTCTTTGGATCCTCGAGAACATATACGTGTAATGGACCCAATGGCTCGAGATCCTAGAATGACGGATATTCGTGGGGATCCTCGCGGAATTTCTGGGAGGTTAAATGGTGCTAATGCGGATGCTATGTGGGGTCAACCACCAGGTCCTCCACATCATCAAATGGGACATCAACATCCTTCAGGACCTCCAGCGAAGATATTGAATCCTTCCAATATAAATCAATGGGCTGCGCCACCGCCAAAGGATATTATGCCAGGTAAACCAACAGGTTGGGAAGAACCTTCTCCACCAACACAAAGAAGAAACGTTCCAAATTATGACGATGGCACAAGTTTATGGGGAAATCCTGCAGCCAATCAAAGGACTATACCTGGCAGTAAAGTTTCTCATTGGAAAGATATTCCAACACCAAATTTAGGACGAGGAGGTTTGTTTAATTTTTTTCTATTTATCTCTTTCTTTTTAAATATTTTCTTTTAAATTTATTTTTAAATTATGTTTTTATTTATATTTACATATTACTAAAATAAGAATATTTTATAAAAAATATAATATATAAATATTTTATTGTTTTATTTATAATCTCATCACAATTATTAATAATTATAAATATTTTATTAATTAAAATTTGTATAACTTACATGAAAATTTAATATATAAAAACATATATGAAATTATTCATTTTTAATTTTGTCATTATAGGAATGCAATGTCCTCCGGGTATGCCACAAAACAGAATGCCAGGTCAACCTGGAATGAAACCAGATGTTAGTGGACCAATGTGGGGACATCCTGGTGCTCCTGGTGGACGAAATGGTAGTTGGGCTGAAGGACCACATGATGCAGGTTCATGGGATGATCCAAAAACACCAAGTACCTGGAATGAAGCTCAATTAAATCCTGGCACTTGGGGTGGACCTAGTGCGCACAAACCTAAACCAATGGGACCCACTGGAAGCTGGGGTGATAGTGATATGGATCCTACTCCTAGTTGGGGTCATCCTGCAAAACCCACTCTTACAAAAGAAGTTATATGGAATAGCAGAGAATTTCGATATCTTTGCGACTTGGGATTTAAAGTATGTAAAAATTGTTTAAAGTTATCAAATAAAATTTAATAATCCATGAGATTGAATTAAATAACATGGATTTGTCATAATTATGAATATAATATGCTTAATGTTATTAAAAATGAAAAAAATATAAAATATAATATAAAATAATATAATTTTTATATCCAAAAATATGCACTTTTTTATTAGGAAGGGTTTCATAAAAATTGTATTGAAAATCAATTTACTGAAGAATATTTGAAAGCCTCATTTTAAAAGATTTTCTATTAAATATTATATATTTATTAAATATATAATATACTATTTTTATATAAAATAGTATTTTAAATAAAATATTATTTTTATTATCTCATTTTCTATTTAGATTAATACATAGTTTTAAAAAAATTTATATAAAATATAAAATTTTTTAATTGATATATGGTTTAATACAAATACAACTATACAAAAATATACAAAAATTTAATGCTTTATAAAAAACAATAAACAATATTTTGATAATAAGTAGTATCTTTTTATATTTAATGATATTTTTATTTATAGAAAGAGGATGTTGAATTAGCATTAAGAAATCGAGAAATGAATAGAGAAGAAGCTTTGGAACTTTTAAGTCAAGTGCGGCCTTTAGACCAATGGAGAAGACATGACGCACACTCCACTTATGATCCAACAAATCAAGCTACAACTGCGCCAGCATATCCTAGATTTAATCACGTCGCACAGCAAATGTCTTTTCCTCCGGTAAAGATCATTATTGATTTTGTTCTTAATAAATTATTTTTCAATTTTTTCTATTTATATATAACATGCATGTGCACACATAATATGATATGCAAAATAATTTATTTATTTTATTTATGTTCAAATTATGGAATTTTAAATTTTTACAATTGTTATTATATTATACATTACATATTAGATACATAAATATATTTTATATTTTATTTTAATAACAATATTTATTTCATTTTTTTCAACAGTTAAAAGTTTTTAATAAAAATTTATTAATCAGTAGTGTAAATGTAATTAATAAAATCTATAAATAAAGATAAATTTAAAATTCATTGAATCAGATTTGAACTGATGTATTAAGATTACTTTAATAGTAATATTATTTATTATAATAATCAAAAAGCTTATATTGATAATTCAATTCAAATATAATTTGATATTATATGATTTTATCACATATTTGATCCCTGTGATTCTCATTAGTAATACATTGAATGTTTGTCAAAAATTTAATTGTTAATAATCATGTTTATTCAGTGGTTTTTAGTTTCAATTGATATTTCCATTCATTTTATTTTATGTTAATGTACAATAAATACAAACAATAAAATAAATAATCGCAAATAATCGCGAATAAAAAAACTTTCTAGATTTATATAAAAGATAAAACTTTTATGAATAAAAAAATACAATATATACAATAATGTTCATATCTGTTTCATTTCTAAAATTTATTTATAAAACAATCAGATATGTAATTTTGAATTAACAAATTATATCATTAATATTTTATTTTTTTGAAACAGTTTCATCTTATTAGAAAATATTTTTATCTTTTCAATTGTATCTATAAAATATTAATTTAGATTAATATATATAGATATGTAGTAAATAGATATGTTTATATAGATATGTAATAAAATATATAAAAAATTATTGTCATATATATAAAGAATTTTTAATTTAATTATTAATTATAGGGTGCTGGAGTGCCAAGTGGAAACACAACTGGTAGTGTGGGAGGATCAGTCGCTAGTGCAAGTTTATTGAAATTGCAACAACAGCAACAACAAAATGCTGTTCCATTACAACAACAACAACCTAGTAGTAATGCACCTCAACCACCTTTTAATCAGGTAATTATTAATAGTAATAAAATATTAATTAAATAAATTTTTTTTTAATTTGGAATATGTAGTATTTAATAAATATAATATTCATTTTGAAATATTAAAAATTAATTAAAATATTTTTCTATATTTTCTAAAACAATGTTTTGAGGAGATTACTCCTCCTTATAAAAAAAATATGAATAAGTAAAAAAAATATTTTGTATTATTAATAGAAACAACATTCAAGTATTATATTCAAGTATTATATTTATCATAATTATCAATATCTGCAAATATTTTTCTAACGAGAAATTAGTTTATATATTGTCTTGCACCTGATTTTTTAAAATCCTTTATCCTAATTATAATGTTAAAATCATTTTCATTTATATCTTTATTCATTTGAGAAAATTGCATGGCAATATATATGAACTAAAGGTATACTGAGTGTAATCTTCTAAACTTCAGAAATTTTATACAGCATATATTTCAAATTAGAAAGTATTTATTATATATTCCATGTTTAATATAGCATAATGTATAATTCATGATACATTTAAATGTTATTACATATTAACAATAATGTATTTAATCACTTAATTATATATTTCTTTCAAAAAAAAGTTAATAGAGAGAAATAACGAATTTATTGATTAATTTATATATAATAATATATATAATAATTACATAATATATTTTAAAAAATATTATATAATTATATATAAATAGTTTTTAAAAAAAGAATTTAATGTTCTTAATATGTACAAAATATTTTCTTTGATTATAGGCTTCCAGAGCTCCACAAAATCAACCAAGTACTCAACAATTACGTATGTTAGTACAACAGATTCAGTTAGCCGTCCAGGAAGGTTACTTAAACCATCAAATTTTAAACCAACCACTTGCACCTCAAACTCTAATACTTTTGAATCAACTATTACAACAAATCAAAGTTCTTCAACAGCTTCATCAACAACATTCTGTACAAAGTACAATGAAGGGTAATGGGCAATCTGTTCTTCAGATCAGTGTACAAATTACAAAAACAAAACAACAAATAGCAAATCTTCAAAATCAAATTGCTGTGCAACAAGCTACTTATATGAAGCAACAACAACAGCAACAACAGCAACAGCAACAGCAACAACAACATCCTGTGCCCCCATCTCAAAGCTCAGAATATTATAAGAGTTCGGTACATGATCCTATGTCGGCATTGCAAAATAGTTTTACGGACTTGACGATGAATAAGGAACCTCCTGTTGTAAGTATATTTTTTATTATTTTTTTATAACATCTTTTTCATTGTAATAAATTATTTTATTATTATTTTATCTTGCCTAAAATATTTTTTTTGAGTTACACAAATTTAATTAAAAAAGCTTCACAAAATCACAAAATTATATAATTACAACATCTTTATTTCATCTTTTTTTTTTTTATTGTATTGCTTGTCAATTTTATTACTACTGTTGTTGTTGTTAACAATAACAACAGAAAAAATAACTGCAGAAAAAAATTATTTAAATTTTATGAAATTATTCTCTTAAATAGTGGATATTTTTTTATAATATATTGTAATTGTTTAAAATATAAAAATAATAAAATTTTTCAAGTTTATTTTAAAAATAAAAAAAATCTAATGTAATCAAAAATCAAAATTAATATTTTTATTACAGAGTCAGCAACAATCAAGATTGAACCAGTGGAAGTTACCTTCTTTAGACAAGGATGGAGAGTTAGTTTCGAACGAGTTCTCAAGAGCACCAGGAACAACCAGTAAGCCAGCAGCTACACCGGCTGGTTTAACACGATCACACAGTAGTCCTAACATGAATCCTTTGTTGGGTCAAGGAGATGGTACATGGTCCACCAGACTTGGAGAGAGTGGATGGCCAGATCCAGGTAATACGGATTCAACTGATGGAAAGGATTGGCAGTCAACTGGTGCAGCTACTGGTGCTGCTGCTTTTACCGATCTTGTTCCAGAATTTGAGCCTGGCAAGCCATGGAAGGTAATCCATTTCCAATATCGTACTTCCTATGTGAAGAATAATTTTTTTAGAATAAATATCTTATGATATTGTTAATTTAAAATATTTGAATTAATTATATTAAAACTTAAAAAATATAATATTTTATAAACATTTTTATTTTAATATAAATATATATATTTTATTATAAAAATATATATTGGTAATGAAATAAAAAATATTTATGATAATGATAATATATATAATGATAATATATATTTTTTGTAATATAAATCACTGTTTTCAAAATATAAATTTTCGAATTATTTTAATTCGCACAATTGAATCAATTATTATTTGAAAAATTTATAAATTATATTAAAATTTATTTTTTGTATTGTATTATATTATATATAATTATATATAACAACAATATATGTAATATATATAATAATATATAATAATATATAATATATATAATATATATATAAATATTAATCTTACAATATTTATTCAAAAAAAAAAAACAAATAAATTGAGATTAAAAAAAATGAAATGAAAAATTAATTATATTGAATTTTAATTTAATTTTTGAATATTGCAGATTATATATTTATACAATATCTAATAAATCCATTATTTAATTATAAATATTTATTAATTATTTAATTATAATAATTTATATTTTGCATAAATTACAGACGAATAAAAACATTGTTAAAAGTAATAGGTATTTATTCGGGTCCACCTATATTTAATTTTATTTTAGGGTACCCAGATGAAGAGTATCGAGGATGATCCAAGCATTACTCCGGGTTCTATCGTTCGTTCACCACTTTCTTTAGCAACGATTAAAGATCCAGATGCTATTTTCTCTTCAAGTAATAAGACTTCACCACCACCACAACAACCTACCAATCCTGATACATCAATACCAAGTTTAAGTAATTCTACATGGACGTTTAATCCACCTGCAACTACTCCAAACGCATTTACTAGGTAATCTTTTTTTTACTATTGCTAATTTTTCAACTATAATGCATATAGTAATTATAACTATAAACTGAAATTTGATAATATAAATAAAAAATAAAATAATTTTATTTTTATATTAACAAAACAATAAATATTATTTATCAAGATAAGAATTAAATTTTACTTCTTTATCGAATTAATATTTAGTTATAAAAAGAATAGGAATCAAAATTTTCTACTTCGTGTTTTTTATCTCATTAAAAAATATAAGATTTAATGAATAGGAGAAAAAAAATATAAAATATTAAAATTATATTATTATTTTGTCTACTTTTATTCTTTTTCTGTTTATTTGTAATGTGCGTGACGTATATTTGTTATTATTATGAATTATTATGAATAATTTATAGTATAGTATAATTTTTAATTTATTTCGAATTTCTAATTTCATGTTTTTATATAAGTATTTTCTATAATACTTATATAAGTATTTTGTTATAAAAATAATTTTATATTGAAATATTTGCTCATAGAATTAATTAAAAATTAAGAATTAATTCTATATGCGAAATATATTTCTAAATTTTGAATTAATAGAATTAATTCTATGTTTAATTCTATGTTCTAAATTTATTTTATTGTCAATATTAATGTAAATAATTTTTATTATTATCATCATAATTATAAATAAAAAAGTATAGTATAATATTCGCATAAATCTATTTTAATATATTTATATTTAATTATTTATTTATTTAATATATAATTTTTAGCTCGAAAAATACTTGGGGTGAATCTGCACCACCGCCGACTGCAGTTACTTCAGAGCTCTGGGGAGCACCAATGAGTAAGGTTCGTGGCCCCCCACCAGGCTTAAGCAGTAAAGCCACGGGAAATGCGAGCAATGGCTGGGCAGGTTTTGGTACCGTCAGTAGATCCAGTTCATGGGGTTTTCAATCAAGCACAAATGCTGCCTGGGTTTCTACCTGGTTACTACTTAAGAATCTGACGCCTCAAATAGATGGTTCTACTTTGAAAACCCTCTGCATGCAACACGGTCCTGTTCAAGATTTTCGATTGTACCTTAATCATGGAATTGCTTTAACCAAATATTCATCAAGAGATGAGGCTATTAAGGTTTAGTGTCTTTTATATATTTTTTCTATTGCATTAATCACATTCATCTTTAACAATTTTGTATCGTTTTCTATTTTAATATTTTGAAATATGATTGAAAAGAATATATTTTTATATATTAAAATCTTGTTTAATATATTATTGATGATTAAAGTTTAACATTGATCGATATTATTATATCATTATATATTAACAAAAATTTAAATTATTTTTAAATAACTTTTTTAAAATTTTTTTATGTTTATTCCTTTATTTGTTTATTTTATAAAAATTTAATTATATAATTAATATTATATAATTAATTATATAATATAATTAATATTTTCTATTTTTAAATTTATTTAAATTAAAAATTTAAAAATTTAATTATATAATATAATATAATTAATATTTTCTATTTTTAAATTTATTTAAATTAAATTAATTTTGATAAATATTTTATATTAATGTTATGTATTCCAGAAAGTTTGTAATTTTTTCAATTTATTTTTTTTAAAAAAATCATTATAAGAGTAGTCTAATATGCTTTATCATTGAATAAATTAATATTTTTTAAGCAGAAACTTTATTCAAATATATATTTTTATATGATTTTTTTATATTATTATTTTTATATTATTTTATAAATGGAATCAATTTAACATATAATCAATTATATTATATAATATGAGTTTAATATTTTCATTCTCATCTCTAATTTTCTTTAAATGGATATTTTTTCTTTGATCTTGTGAATGAAAAATTTGTTTTCATGATATTTTTGTATTTATTTAAATGATATATCATTAATTATTCTTATAAATCGTTTATATACATTTGTATGTACATTTTATATTTATTTTACATAAATTTTGAATTTTTTTAATCATTTTTGTATTATATATATTTTCCTTTATAAATTTTGCTTCAAAATAGAATTGTAAAAACAAATATATTTAACAATAATGTTTTATAAATATTTTTTTTGATTTTTATAAAAAAATTTTTTATAAATTTATATATATAATTATTATAATTTTATTATATATAAATTGATATATTTTATCAATTTTATCAATAAAAACTAAATTAGTCAAATTATTGGGAATAATAATTTCTAATAATTTGGTAAAATATCATAATAATTTTTTTTTTTTGACTTGTCAAATATATATAATATATATAAAGCAAAAAATAAAATGATAATAAGATTTTTTAGATTAAAAAGAATTAATTGTACTTTGGTAGCGATATGTATTAATTAATAATATTGAATATTGATTGTGTATATAAACGAAAAGAAATATTTTTTGTTTCATTAAATTAATTAAAAATAATTAAAAAAAATTTTAAAAAAATAGAATGAATAATGAAAATGTTTGATGGTAATTTCAGGCACAAGGTGCTTTAAATAATTGCGTCCTGGGCAATACAACAATTTTCGCAGAATCTCCTGCGGATACCGAAGTACACAGCTTATTACAACAGCTTAGTCATGGAGGTCAACAACAAGCTGGAGCAACTACGGGGGCAGGCTGGGGTTTGCGACCATCAAATAAAACTGGTCCACCACCAGATACTTGGGGAGGTAGTTCCAGCCAATTATGGGGTGCTCCACCGAGCAGTAATTCCCTTTGGAGCAACGCTGGTATAGATAGCAACGATCAACAACGTGCTACGCCCAGTTCTCTGAACTCGTACTTACCCGGAGACCTTCTGGGAGGTGAGTCGATGTAGAGTGCCGCACGGAGGAGCGGTATCACTCGTGCGACGATCGAGCCTTCTACTTCACGATACGTCAATTATATTCTGCATTGTCAGATGGATCGGTTCTCGCGATGAAGCTACTTAAATCAGTGCCGTATCATTTCGGCAGCAATAAGGATCTGATTCGTTTTTTTCCATTTGGGATTCGAGGATAATGGAGACAAGGGAGGATATATCATGAATTTCAAGGCTTTTGGTGTGCGTCATGCTTTTTTGGTAGTTTAGTCTAGAGCTGAGTACATTTAACAATAAACAGAATGCCACTATTGTTATTACGCGTACTATATCTACGTACTACGTAGTTTGAAATTAAAATTAATATTGACGTTATGATATTATTTCTGTTTTAGTTTTGATAATTTGATATTTTAATATTTTACATTAATATTAATTTCATTCGCGTATATGTGCAAAGTGCACACCATGTTTGACCGGCACGTTTTATCGTGTTCAATTATTCAATTAATATTCTATCCATTCAACTTGTGTTCTCATAAACGTACGTTTTAATCTTTAATATTTCCTATATTAAGATCATTATATTATCAGTACATATATTGAAAGTATTTCTGTTAAACTTTATTATGCTACATACTTCGATGTTTTAATATTTTTAATATTGTGCACAAGCCAATCTTATTGTATAGTAATTAAATTTTTATGTGACATATTAATTCATTATTTATGTAACAATATATATTATTCATTCTCTTAATCTTCATGATTATAATACATATGTTCTCATATTTGATAGTTATGATAATTAATTTATTCGAATTTCGTTTTTTTTAAATATATTATTAGATATGAATACATGTTACAAATCATTTTAATAAAAATGAAATTGTAAGGTGTAAATGTGCGCACAAATATAATTTATATTAAAACATCGTTATGTGAATAAAGATAGTATAAATTTTTCAGCTCCTTTTATAATTCAGGAGTATAAATGTAAAAAAAAATTAAAAGAGTACGCGCATGCACCGCCGCCATTAGCTTTGAAAAAATGATACATTGGATGATTTTCTAGATAATGGCGTTGCCAATAATACTTTCTTAAAAATGCGCGTGTAAGAAAGTAAATTATTACCATCAATGGTCTCACGAGTGTTCCACTTTTTTGCTCTGAACAGTTTCCTTTAATCGAGACTGCGATGCGTATCAAACGTAGACTGTACCAATCTAATCAAAACAAAAAAAAAGCAGAAAGAATTAATAAGATATAAACGAAAGGAAAATAATAATAATAATAATAATAATAATAATAATAATAATAATAATAATAAAAATATAAAAAAAAACAAAAAAAGAAGGAGGAATGTTACCTCTTAAAGAAACTAAACGAGTATCCGCGTCAATGCTTTGGGCTATATATATATATATATGTATATATATATATATGTATATATATATATATATATATATATATATGTATATATATATATGTATATATATACACATACATACATATATATAATATATATATGTATATATATACATACATACATATATATATATATGTATATATATATATATTTATATGTATATATACCTCTTCCATTAGCAACGGTGATATAGAATCGAATTTTTAGTGAATATTTCTTTAGATACAGCAATGAATATAAAATAGAACATTTAATCATTGTTGTTACGAAATTTATGATAGTAATACGAATAGTGGTAATTGCTTTTATTTTATATTATTATTTCAATTAATAGATCGAGATTAAATGGACAATGTTCTATAAATTGATATTAATAATAAAAAATTTGAATCGATGAATTAATATTGATTCAAATATCACTGTATCACGAATAATCGTTGAAGTTTATCGGTAGATTTCTTAATCTGCTGAGAAATGTTCAAACATTGTTATTTTAACTAAAAATCGATTCTCTATCGTAAAAGGCCCATCAACTTTTAATGGGATGATAAATCGGGGTTCGAGTTCTTGCGACGACAAAAAAACGATACCAAATGTTATCGCAATAACGTAAATTTTATTCTATATTAAATCTAAATGCCACCCGTCGTGCCAATGTCCAGCGTGTCTCTTTACCATTTATTAATTATAGAATTATAACGAATATAGTAATTCGATGTCTTTTCTCTAGCTATCTTTGTCTGTTGTCTGCCTATCTGTGTGTGTCTTTGTCTCTCTCTCTCTCTCTCTCTCTCTCTCTCTCTCTCTCTCTTTCTCTCTTTCTCTCTTTCTCTCTCTCTTTCTCTCTTTTTCCCCTCTATAAAATAATGAATGATATCGAGGAAAAAAAATATACCGCTTCCCATTGGTTAATATTAAAAATTGTTAAAGTATTTAAAAATTAAAATCCTAAGTAAAAATTTTCTCTTTAAAAACGATTTCGAATTTTCGAGTGAAAGCACTTTCCAGTTATACAGTGACGCAAAATTTATATTTTAAGAATATCGATTTTCTTTCCTATAATAATTAATAATTTGACAATGATTAATATTTTTCAATAGTGATTTTAAAATAATCAGTACTTCGTAAACAGATAGCGAACACACACACACACACACACACACACACACACACACACACACACACACACACACAAAAATTCTCATATCTGTTTTAATAATTTTAATAATAATAAATTTTTCTTTTTAACTATTAAGTGAAATTTGATAAAATGACGGAAAGGAATGAGAAAATTATGATAATATTAATCAATTATTATTAATTAATATATACAAAATAATGTACAATATTGTACAGTAAAAACTCATTATTTGCATTATGAAAAATTCATTATTTATTCATTTCATAAGTTTGTTTATTATTTTTACTTTAAATGATTTTTTTTATCTCTTTCATTAAATAATAAAATAAAATTATAATAATTTTTTAACTTATATGAATTAACGAAATTATTTTGATAAAAGCACTAATATCTTTTTGATAAAAATGAATTGAAATTTCAATCAAGCTATAATACTCTCTATCATGATAATATTTATAAAGAATTAGAAAAAATTAAAACCATAATATAAAATCTACTTAATATTCTTTGTGCAAAGAAAATTTTATTTAGATTCAAGATTATTTTATATTTTATGTCTATGCGAAACTATAATATTAGGCTATAATAATAGAAGAAATATGAATCAAATCGAAATGAGATGTGAGAATCGTAAGTAAAAATGTGAGAAGAGCGAACATATCAAGATTAAATGAGATTACAAAGTTTAAAAACAGAATGGACATAGAAATAGACTTGATATTAATCATTTTAAACAAAAGAATGTTTTAATGGTATTGAAGCATCAAAACATGTCATATTTTCAATTTATACATATATTTATATATATAGTATATATATATATATGTATGTATGTATGTATGTATGTATATGTATATATATGTATGTGTTACCTTTTTAAAAACATTTTAGTTTTAACATTCTTAGATTTCATTTCTAAATTTGTTATGTCTTTCTTGACATTGCCTTAAAATAATAAAATTAAATAATATTTAAATATTGCAAAATAACATTGTTTTCAAGAAATTATTGAATTATTTTTATAATATTTTTAATATTATAATCTTTTATCATGATCCAGAAAGTATAAAAATTTCAATTTTTATTTATTCGGTATATATCAACAACATATATATCGACACTGTATATATAAAAAAAAACACTTTTGTCATGTGTTAAATTTTATTTTTATCAATTCTCTATCGAGAATATTTGTGGTATTAATATCGATTGAAATGCAATTTGCATAATTATAACTTTGATCTCTTTCTTTATTCTCGGTAATTACAGCTTAATAGTAAAATTAAATTTAGTATTTATGATATATAATATATATCGAACACTACGCAATTAATGAGTTTTACTGTGCATAAATATATAGATGATTAAGAATGCACGAGAAGATATTGATTATGATTGTTTAAATAAATATACTATATTAATTTTTTCTTTTTTTTTTTATTTACTTTCGAGGAATGATAGTATAATAATTTTCAATGTATATATATATATAAAACTTGCATTTAAATTTAAAAAATAATTTTAGATATTATATTTTGCTCATAAGTATTTCCTGGTTTTTTGCAAAATGATTAATACATTTTACCACGTCACTGTGCATCTCACGCTTAAAAAATTAATCACGAAAATTCGACAAACATATTTAAATTTCTAATTGGATGGACCATTGGGAGGAGGTTGGATAAAATAAAAGAGGGATAAAATATGAGTTTCAATCCCTCTGCCCCTCCGTTGCGTGTGCGCATGCGCGTATCATAGAAAATTTGTACGTGCATGCCTGTATGTACAAGCGAATGTAATTTCGCGCATGCGCGCGAACGAGCGAACGGGCGCGCGCGTGTGTGTATGTGTATGTTTTCAACGTCAAAGGTACCTGAATGGACTGATATAACATACTGATGAGAAAAAGAATGTTTACTATTCATTGCACAATATTTTTTTCCAATGTTCTGAAATATCAAAACGCCCTCAGACCTTCGATGTCTTATTCAGACATACAGAGAGACAGATTCTTTTTCTAGAATATCTGGCTTTTAAGCGAATATAACCAGATCTTGCCGTAATTTACATATAATATGTATTAAAGTTAAACGTCAATCTCTCTCAAGTGCCGATGCATTTCAAATATTAACTATTGAGATTTTTCTTGATCTTCTGGGATTTGATTTTTCATGACTTTTTAGCATTTGCGTGTGGTACAGGTATTTAAATCATTCTTTGTGTTCTATGTTTATTGCTATTATATATGTATACATAACAAATATTTCAAACTAAATGAGTTCAAGTCCATAAAACTAAAACTAATCAAACTATCGTAAACTAAATTTTCCTAAATCAGAAATGTTAGGTTTTCATATTACTAGGAAAAACAAATGAAGGGATCAAAAGGGCCCTGTAAATTTACTTTTGGGACTTATCTTAAATATAACAAAGGATTAATTCTTTAAAAATCAAAAATTTTTCGAATAAATATGTTAGAAAATCGTATGATTATTCAAAAATTATAAGACTTGATAAATTTATTTGCACACTGTTTATCGATAATGTGTGTAAGTAGATAGAGAACTACTTAAAATATAAACAAATTTCTCGTAGTAAGTTTGGTAAACCAAAGAGGATCGATGTTAGAAAATGTTTGTAATTAACTACTGACGTTAGGAATAAATGTGAACGTTTCATGAACCGAAGTTAGGTATTATTATAGACTGACATAAATATTCAATCATTAACGATGAAATTATATACATATTTCCTTTTTTCTTTTTCTTCATTTTCTTTTTCTGTTTCTTTTTCATTTCCTTTTTCTGTTTCTTCTTCATCATCGTCGTCATCATCTTTTTCTCCTTCTTCTCCTTCTCCTTCTTCTTTTTCTTCTTTTTCTTTTTTTCTTCTTCTACTTTTTCTCTTTTTAAATTGAAATTTTAAGCTTATGATACGGCAAGAATTACTTTTTTTTAAATGACGTGGATAATGTTTGGCTTATAATTAGTATTTTTTTCATTATTTTACAAATATTTTTTTTATAACATTTATATTTGACAATTTAACTTGTTACGACGTAACTAAAATGGGTGGAAATTGATTGAATAATGTAATGTCCATTTTATAATTTTTCAGAATACGCTTACATGGATATTTCTCTATTACGCTAATATCAACTGTTAATATAAGAATATTTGCATATTAAAATTATTAGAGAAAGCTTATAAAAGTTAACTTTAATAAACTTTACAGCTTAAGACGTACATTATTATTATATCGTGTAATTATCTGAAGAAAAAGATAAAAAAGGAAAATGAAATATTGCGAGTACTTTATGCAATTGCATTAATTATCAAGTATTATCTTATTCCAACGAAAGTAGTTAACATGGATCTAAATCTTCTTCTTTTAATAGAAAAATTAAAAATGAAAGTGCATTTTCGTTAATTCATTTTTTTTTTTATTTATAGCAATTAAATCTGAAAATTTATATTTAATTTTATAATTCAAATTTAAACATTTGTTTGAAAATAAAATTTGAATATTTTTAAACGATTAAATATAATACAACTTATAAATTTTGTACATCTTAGTGCTTAAAATAAGCTGCCTCTACAATTCATCGAAATTTGTTGACGTTAAGCTTTTATCCAGATGTATCTCAGGTTCCATGATGGAATCATTGATTTGTAACAAAAATATTGTAAATAGTAATAATAATAAATAAGAATAGAAATAGAAATATTGAAAATAGTAATGGTGGTAGTGGTTAGTAGTAGTAGGAATAGTAATAGGTAAAGCAGTAATAGTGGTAGTAGTTGTAATAGCAATAATGGTAGTAGTAGTAATAGTAATGATAATAGTAGTAATAAAGTGAAAATAATAATAATAGTGATATCGATACTGAATAATAATAGCAACAACAATAGTTAATGATAATGATTTCATCTACGATTAGGTATTATTAATAATGATAAAAAATATATATATATATATATATAATAATGAAAATAATAATAATAATACCATCATCAACAATTATATTAACAGTATTAAACAAAGTAGTTGCAATGTGAATCAGAAGTTGTGAATGAAAGATAATGATAATCATTATAGTTCAATAATGTAATAATAGTGGTTTTAATAATGATAATAATGGTGGTAGTATTGTTTAATGTGATAATAGAATAATGATAATGTTACCACTATTATTATTGTTTTCACCATTATAATTTAAATATTTATAATCGTTATTATTGTCATATTGATATAATCATTACAATGATCGTTGCTGCTATTGCCACCATCACTCTTTCAAATTTTTTATTCTTGTTTTATATCATTAATTATTACTATTACTTTCTGCTACTATTAATGCCAGTTTCGATATTCTTACTATTCCAGCTTTTATTATATATTTATCATTATCTACTGCTCCTCTCTTATAACAGTAAAATTCTTTATTCCCATTACTTTTAGTATCGTTAAAAATGATACGCGATAGTAACGCGTCATTACCATTATTGTTACTATTATTATATCACGACTATTGTTAATGCTACAACTACTATTATTAATAATTAAAAATAATAGTCTAACTATTGGTGCTGTTAATTTCTGCTATTGTTATTATCAACATTGCCATCATTGTCATCATTTTTGTTACAGCTCTATCAATATTATCATTACTTATACTTGATACACTATATATTATGCACAGATAAAGCGATATAGTAATCATACTAATGGTGGTGGTACGATAGATAGTAATAGTAGGAAAAGTCTGCCACAGTTGTCAGAATACTGTGAATGGAATACAATTAATTAATCACGGATAAAATAGTAAGTTAATAATAATAACGCTAATAATAATAATAATAATAATAATAATAATAATAATAATAATAATAATAATAATAACAACGCTAATAATAATAATAACGCTAATAAATAATAATAATAATAATAACGCTAATAAATAATAATAATAATAATAATAATAATAATAATAATAGCGCTAATAAATAATAATAATAAATAATAATAATAACGCTAATAATAATAATAATAATAATAATAATAATAATAATAATAATGCAAATGGTGTAATATAAATGAACATAATTGTTGCTGATTATAATATATTCAGTAATCAATAATCCGTAAAAACAATAATAATAGAGTGATGATTAAGAAGATGATAATAACGACGATAGTAATTGAATATTAGAGTATTAAAATATATTATACTTGCAATTTATATTAGTTGTAGTGATATTAAGAGCAGCAGCGATGATACTTGTAATTATAATAATTGAATTGTCATGGTGGCAGCAGTAGTAATTAATAATATAATGTTTTTAGAGAAACAGCAGTCATATAAGAATTGCTAGTGATAAAACATTATGGTAATGAATAGATAATTATATCGAATAATATACGAATAGAGGTCTGAGGGCGTTTCAATATAACGAGTGTACCTTTTTTGCGTAAATGGAACATAAATTTAGATTATAAAACGAAAATTGAATTTATGCGAACTGGTACTTCCAACGATATTGGATTTTTTTGATTTTGAGATAAAGTATAAGAAACAATTCATTGTCCCTTTATCTTATCTTGAGGATAGGCGGCAGCACATTTCAAGCATGATCGATATATGCTTGCAAACCATACGACAAATTAAATTAAACGAAATATAATATCATTGCACGTGTGGAATTTCTGCGCGCGACACTGGGGGGTTAATTATGATATTCATATACATACATATACGTACATATAGATACATCTATAGTTTTATATTAACATAAACATTTGAACATTTTCTTAAGCGATTGATTTCCAGCAATTTTCTTTAACAAGTTTATATATACAAGTTTATAATTTATCTGAATTTTATCATAGAATAATTCTATCTTATATATCGTTTATAGCATGTTTTACGAGCAAAACCATTATTCAATTTTCCGAAAATATCTTCATCTTCTCGAATCAGTATTATTAATTCATCATTTCTATAAATAATCTATCCGTTCCGTAAATTCAAAAATTTATCACTATAATAATATTTTTTTCTCTTTTATATCCAGTATATTTTCACAAATGCTTTAACAATTTAATAGAAACGGAATCACAAGTATTGCTTAGATTTCGTTCGTGGCTTATAAATATTCTAATTCTAAATATTATAAATATTCTGCTTTGTATTTTATATATCTACTACTATATCGATAAATATCTACATTTCATTCAATGATATATGAACTTCTGTCGAATTAAGAATTTTGTTATACTTGTAAACTTCAAATGATGAAAAAAATGAGTTTTGTCATATTAAAAAAAAAAAAAAGAAAAAATTAAAAAAAAGAAAGAAAAGAGTAAAAATTAATTTCCGATACATATCACCGAAAAATTTATGAATAGGTGAATGAAAATAATAAATAAGTTTAATATAATAGCCGTTTCTATCTCACCAGTGTCGTGAATTATTATTTTAAAAAAGGCATATTTCAAAATATAAAATTAGCATGATATATATTTAAGACCAATCGAGCAGTTATACATTATAATCTCTTGTGCGCATGCGCTAAAACTACGTATATTCTTTTATCCCTTATTATTATTCTCTTATTTTATTATATTTTTTTGTACATTTAATCGTTTTAAATTGTTGTTCTCCTTTGTTTCTTTCTATTATTTTCTTACTACTTACTATTATCTCGCTTTATTTTATTCATTATACGAACGCGTATGTATTTTATTGCACTTATTGTCTGTGTTCTTTTGAAACCGTATTAGATAACAATTTCGTTAATACTTATTTCTCTTAAAATAAGGTAACAAAATATCGATAGATATCGATAGATAAATAGCATTCGATATAATATTAAAAATTACTTTAAATTAAAATTTAAGAAAAAAAAATTATCATAATTTTTATACAAATTTATTTGTTTATTTTTATGTGAAATTAATTATTCAAGGATAAAAATGACAAATTTTTCTCATACAATTGCAAATGGTGTAATATAAATGAACATAATTGTTGCTGCTTTCAAACAAATAAATAATTACACAAATGAATTCGATCAATGCCAATTATAATGTTTCCAAACTAAGTAATTGTTTAGAAATTAAATATTTCTAAATTATTTTCAACCCAAAAATTATATTATATTAGAACTATGACATTATCTTTTTATTGTATTTAAAAATTTCAAATTTTTGGCTGTGTCTGCGAAGCACGCGAATATCTATCGAATGCTGAGACTAAAAAATTAGGCATTTATATTTATTCTGAGAGAAACCTGAAAAAAGAAAATGAAAAAAAAAATAAAAAAAAAAAAATAAAAATAAAAAAAATTGAGAAAAAGGGGGAAAAGAACAAGAAGAAGAAAAGTAAAGTTTAGGAGAGAAAAAAAAAAGGATAGAAAAAAGTTTTGAAGGAATACAGCCAATAATAAATTATGCATATTTTGTACGCATATGCACCTGATGATTTACGATAATATGAATTGTAATACGCTTACGCGCATGCGTGTCATATCGCGATTTTATTTTGTGCATTCGATGTATCGGTACGTATGCGTGCTACACTATATATGTACTACACATATGTGACAGGGATTTAGTGTATTTACGTTCGTATGCGATATGTTGATTAATCGATGCGATTGCGTTTATTTGAGGTTATTCGGTTATAATTACGGTTACGGTTGCGATTGCAGTTTTACGTATTTCGAGTGCATGCGTACACACGCGCCAGTAGGAAAACGTACACATATGCGCATATTCTCTTTCGGGATGAATCGTTTTCCCTCTTCTATAATACATATGCGTGTGCATTTGGGGCATGTGCCATTGTTAATTTGATAATGAGATGAAAAAAGAAATTAATAATGTGACAAAATAAGAAATTCTAATATACGAATATACGAACGGAATTATTTTAGTCAAGGCTCTTGAGATATAACTTGAAACATAATAAACGAATGTGTCTTTATGAAAAGGAAAGTAACGAATACTTTAATTTATTTTTTAGAAAAATACGATGACATTTAACGGTTAATTTTTATGTTTCCTTCAATTTTAACGTTTTAACAATGTATTATATACGAATATTATTCTTATTAATTGTAAATTTGATTTTTCAACTCAATAAATTTAACGATGCAAAGTTTTAGAAATATTTTATATAGTTATATACAAAGTACGAAAATGATTAATGGCAAAGAATCGATGATGCCGGTGAAATTAAAATAAACAGTTATATATACATGAATAGTTTTATGTCTGATATTTTGTTAGAATATATAAAGAATATTAGATGTGTAATATGCAATATTAACAGAGTTAAATGATATTATTAAACGCCGTTATAAATCTTTCCTTTTAATTAATCTTTTAAACGATTGAACTTTTGCATATTTATGCTCATCTATGTGGCAATTATATTAGTAACATATATATACATATATATATATATATATATATATATATGTATATATATGTGTATGTATATATATAAAATACTTATAGTCTGATTTATTTTGTGATACAGTATTATTTAAAAGTCGCGAATGCGTGTGTTCAAATTTTAATTACTTTTTTTTTTCATCTTCTTATTTTTCTTTCCTTCTTTTTCTTTTTTTTTTTTTTTCTTCTTTTTATTCTTCTTGTCCTTGTTCTTCCTTTTTCTTCTTTATCATTTTTTTCCTTCGCAAAAGCTTTACAGTTCCTTGTATTTCTGCAAGAAATATAAACGAAATGTGTTTGCAAAACTGATTCTATGTTCGAAAAATTAAATCGACTGTTACTTTTACCTCGAATATTAAATGTAAGGAAAATATTAATATTTTTCGGCAAACAATTTTGTTTTATTTACGCTCATGCACCTCGCTCAAAACTTTTAAAGCAACTCTTTCTCGTTTTATCGAAAATATGAGAAAATTAATAATAATTTCCCAAATATTTTATTAATTGTCTTTTTTGTCATTGTTTTTAATTATACATATTTAATAAATTTGAAACAAGTCCGTATTTTGATTCTTGGAAATTCTTATAAATTTTATTTAAAAATGAGAGAGAGAGAAAAAAGAAATGTTTTACAAAATAAAAATGGATAAAAATATTTTTACTGTTTCAAAGTGAGTCAAATTAGAAAAGTTGAAATAATAAACTTTATTATTAGCATTCCGTTGTAACAAATATTTCGAAAATTTTAAGAGAAAATTGAATATTAAAATGATTAAAAAAATTCGAAATTCGTTTTAGTTATCTTATTCAAATATTTATCAAATATTATTCAAAATTAGACAAATAAAATTTATTCTAAATATAAATAAATTTGGAGAAAAGAAAAAAGAGAATTCGAACGACTTTTCAAAGTATGAAAAGCGATTCTGGGAGCATAAAAAAAATATTGATAGAAAAGTATCGCACAATTTTTGAATTGAAGCTAAGCCAAGCATGGTTGTTATATGTAAAGATGATTTAGAAAGATTGTCGAAAACAAACTTATTTTTCGAATATGTATTTCCAAATCAAAGCCTAATATATTATGAAATTCGTCAAATCTTCCAAAATTTTCAAAGATTTTCAAAATTTTGTACAAAAAAATTTAAAAAGTTAATGCGTAATAATAGTCGATACATTGTTATTCGGCGATTAACACATATCCAAGAATTACAAATAAGATGATTTCAAATCATTTTCCGTAAATATTATTTAGTTAATCGTGACCAATTAAATTTTGAACATACAGAAATTGAAATGTTTGTATATATGAAACGATCAGGGCCAAATAATTCAGATTAATGTACAATCTATAAATGATATTTTCACTTATTATCAAATAAGCATGTCAAATTTTAATAAAGCTTTTACGCACATTTATTATCTAATTATCAAATTAATTTAAATACGTATTTCTTTTTAAATAAGAGACGCGATTTCTTTTTAAATAATTATGAATGTATAAGTGTATAAACATTGAACGCATGACTGACACACACACACACACACACACACACACACACACACACACAAATAAAATATATATATATATAAAGTTAAAAATGAAATGACTTTTCTATTATAAAAAGAAAAAAGAGAAGTAAAAAAGATGTGAATCATTGCTTTCGCAAATCAATATCATTCATATAATAGAATGCTATGCACCAATTTTATAATTAACAATCAAGGAAGATTCTAAAAATATTAATGGAAGTTAGTGTTATGTTATATGTTAGATTTAAAAAGTACCCCTTGTGCACACGCTTCAGAGAATAGCATCCCGAAAGGTTAAATATAATAATAATATAATATAACAATAATAAAATAAGAAATAAATCTAGAATCGAATAAATGAAAAGTTGAATTCGTCATTTTTAATACATGAACAACATGTTTTTAGAGAAAAGGATAGTGATACTAAATATACTAGGATATATGCAGGCATGCATGAGCGCATTCATACATATATACCCCTCCTCCCCCCACACACACAAATGCACACGCGCACATGTGTGAGGGAAATATATGTTGTGTACACACATATTTATTTGTGTTGCACATTCGTAATTATATATCACAAGCGTTCATATAAACATACGCATAGACATACGATTATATGTTACTATAATTAATAATAATAATAATAATAATAATAATAATAATAATAATTAATATAAATATAAATATAAATATATATTATAAGAAAGCATTTTGAAGAGAGTACTAATTAATAAGATAATTAATTATTGTAAACAATGACTACTGATTAATGCAACAAAGTGGACTAATTCGCGAGTAACCTTTATTCCTAACAAGAATTAAAAAAATTAATTAATTTTAGACAAAATAATAATAAACTAACAATAACAAATATTAATAATAATAATAATAATAAAAATATTAGGTATTAACAATAATAATGATCGTAATGTTCCTTAAGATGCGATATAATGCTAATAACAATTAAGTAGAGAAACAGTACGAAATAATAGATATAAAATGGTAGTTATTACAATTTTACGATTTTCATTGTCTAACGGTATTGAAAGATATATTCACAAGTAGCGTAGTATTCTAACTGATGGTGAAATTTAAGCGTAAGATTCCAAGATCGAGAGATATTTGATCATATGTATAGGAAGGGAAAGAAGGGTGAGGTTGTTTAATAACCAATTATAATAAAAATGACGATGACGGTTATGACAATGACGTTTCAATATAGTTCTGAGCAGTTTTACGTTTTATTTTCTATTTAAATATCTTTTCAATAATTTTTCATCGATGAATTTTCTCTGGTATCTTTTTTTCCCATATTTTTAGCATAACATTTTAAGCGAAAATATCAATAAATAACGTTATCATTTAAATATATACATTTATACAAGTACAAGTTTTTCTTCTAAAATATTATATAATATGTTTTCTCGTTTTTTTAATTTTCTCCGCTTTCTATGCGTGAAATATCGCAAATATTTCACGGTTTAAAAAATGTTTCTCGATCCATTTATTTGTTTTATTTTTATTCATAGGTACAATTAAAGGAGGCCTCATTTAAGAATTTTTATTCAATCGATTTCGCTATTATTCGTTTTTATACTTGGCCTTTTTGTCGAATAGACATTGTTTCTTAAGTTATAAACTTGATCGGAATATTTTTTTTTTTTTTTTTATTTTCGATTGATATTATTATAATTATATTTTGGGCATATATTATTTTAAAAAGGAAGTCATGTTGCACATATCAGAATTTACATCGAAAATTAATTTTCTTATTCAATTTTAATCAAATATATAAATAATTTGGCACAGATCGTGATGCCGTTGAAAATTCAATAGCAACTATATCTAGTTTCCACGAAACTAAATTGTGTCCTTATGTTTCTTGTCACAGAGAAAAAAGGCCAGAAAGAATTCAAAGTATGGAAAATGTAGGATAATTGAATATCTCGTGTTATTAATACACACGTTATACATCCGTATACCGTATTTATACATTAGCAGGTGCGCGCGCGCACACATCCACCCACCCATCCACTTACACACACACACACACACACACACACACACACACACACACACACACACACACACACACACACACACACACAAAATCAAATCAAAGGTCGGAAGCTTTCTCAAATTAGCGGAAAGATATTTGTTGTGATAATAAATATTGAATATATAGCTGTTTTAGGGTATGAATCATTCCTATAAAAAATTAGAATTTAAATAATGCGTCGAGTTAGCGTGGAAAACTAACATTTTCAACAGTCTCAATTTTTTTCTATTCGAGAAAAGGTTCTCGTGAATGCGGATCGAAATGCTAAACGAACCTATCCCATTTTCTACTTCTATCCGCGTCTTTGTGCGCGTGTCGATTGAACGAGAATCATTTTTCCTTTTTTTGTCGAGGATACACGCTCGTACCGTTAACATACACGTACACGTATTTAAATATGCTTGTTAAAAGAACAATTCAACATGTACAGGGTGTTACATAAATGATAGTACAAGAGCGCAATTCAAGAATTACAATTCTGATAAAAATAAAATGATAATTTTTCAGAAATTAATCCTATTTTGCTTCTAAGATCGTCCCGGCTTCAAAATAAATCGTAAAATAAAAGAAACAATATGTTTATTCACATTTTTTAACAACGATTTTCTGAAAAACAAGAAAAAATAATGAAAAAATAATGAATAAAAATGGAGGGGAATTAAAAAAAAAAAAAGAAAAAAAAAAGAAAAAAAAATAATAAAAATATAGGAATAAATATAAAAATGAAAAATAAATGTCAAGTGAGGAAGGTATGAGATGAGAAGAAAATGAATAAATGTAATAACGCGTGTTTTATTTAAAAGAAAACTGTTCTATATTATATTATAATGCCTCCTATACGTATTAAGTACCCCCTCTTTGTATTACGGATTATCCTTAAAGCATAGGTTATACATATAATTCATCGAAGCGAATTTCTTATTTTCGATTACCTTAATCATATTATCCTATTAAAGTTTTATTAAAAATATTCTTAAAATCTTATTCTTTACATACTGCACATGTTTTCTTATTCATAGTACAGGGTGTTTATAGGTACAAGAGAGGCCACTTATACCACTAGTACTATTCTAAATAATCTAGTACTGACAAACTCGTTTTTAATGTTAGGAACAAATATATATAATAACGTTTGTTTGAGATTACTTGGAAATCAATCAATTCTTTTTTCAAACGAAATTATCGAAAAAATCAAAGTTGGAACGCGCATTTACATTTGAATAGTTGGAAATGATTCTTTCGTAGATTATTTTTTATGATTTGGAAAACAGAATTCAGTTGGAAAATATTGCATAATTTGAATCCGGGAATCTTACATATCGCACTTTCAGCTTTATTTTGCACACCCTATATACGTTTATTATGCGTATATACGAATAATGTGCACATCTGAGTACGCGTGCGCACGTATGTGAATATGTATGCGTAATATGTACACTATATATATATACGATATCTTTATATACGTATACATATATGCGTTTCGCCCGAGTGTATACATGTTAAAATACACGTGATCAGCCATATACATATATGCATTTTGTATGTGTTCATACGCATACGTAACACGTACACATGTATACATATACATACATATATATATATATATATATAAATATCGCTTAGAATAAACTTTCTTACATACAGGGTGTTTTAAAGATTCTAGTACAAGAGAAAAACTGCGGCCTTTATTATTAGAAAAGGTATATCTGACGTGTTTTGAATATATTATTATCGCGATTTATCTATAATTATTTTCTTTCTCTTTGATCGAGAGAGCAATTACAATTCAAAATTCTACGTGGCTGCAAATTGTGAATAACTTTTGAGTTGAAAATAGTACGATTATTTTTTTCATTTATGTTTCTTTTTTTTCTTATTCGAATGGAGACATCGTTAACAATATCTATATATACATATATAGAGAGAGAATATATTCGGTGAAAAGCGATAATAATAATGATTTTATCAAATCGTAATCAATTTAACTTTATACATTATACAAATTTTAACAAGTTTAAAATTTCTCGTATCAAATTTTATCATTATATATATAAGAAATATATATATATGTAAGAAAATTTAGTTGTCTTGGCAAAATATTATATTGCTGCTGGTGGTGGTGGTGGTGGAGTTTCAATTTTTTTTTTTTTCACCTATGTTTACATTATTCAACGCATTATAATCTTTTGCTTATTTTGCTTCGTAATTAATTCGCAATCAAATTTTATTTCGAGTAATTATATGTTCAATGAATAAACGTTATTTTAATCGATTATTTTTATTAATATCGTTATATTTTATTGTATCACTATTGTGTCATTACTTATTATTTATTCTATACATTTAACGAGATAGTTTGAATGAAAGAAAAATTTTATTGTTGGCAAACAAAAATTTCAATTTTCAAATATATTGAATGTTAAGATATGATCGGTGAAAAAAAATTAAAAAATCGTTTTATTTTCTACTCGAACATTTCTAAATTGTCTCTTGCACCATTATTTTTTGATCACCCTGCATTTTCAAATATTTGTTTCCTTAAACGCAGATTCTTTTTTTCACGTGAATGGAATGTAATCTAAATGCGTACGCTTTTTCAGGATTTTTAGATCAATCTCTGCGAAGATATTAATCGATTAATACAGAATCGTACCAATAAGCAAATTAATTCATTGATAAATCGATGAATTGGTTAATTCATTGTAGAGGTATTAAAATACTACACATTTATATGAAAAGTCTGGAGATAAATTAACATGTTTTTTTCTTTTTCATTTATTATTTATTTTTAATCCGAATCTATAGAAGTTAATTGTATTAATTAACATATATGTTTTATATATATATGTATATATATATGTGTGTATATATATGTATATATATATATATATATACATATATATATATACACATATATATGTATGAAATGCATATGTATATTAATTGTATGAATTTAATATATGTTTATATTAAGATATTTACTTTTTTCTTCTTTATTTCGAAAAAATCTCTGGGTTGCTTTTTTAATTACTTAATTATGTAATTGTTGAGTGAGAATTACGAATAACGAGTGATTAAACGATCATGAGTGTTCTCTCGTTTTTTTTTTGATAGCTATAATTATAATAAAAATAAAGTTATTTAAAATGAAATCTTTTTCTTCTTTTTTTTTTTTTTAAATTTCCCTCATACTCAAATAATTCTATCGATTCGAATTTATCGTTATTTCTTCTTTCAGCATTTTTCACTTTTATATTTTTTTTTATTTCAGTTGCAGAACGGATCACTCTTTGATTCTTATATCACTATTAATTTTTTTTTTTTTAAATTAATCGCGAATTATTTTAAATAATGAGATCGACGATTGATGTTATACAGAACTCTCGCTATCATTTATCATCATATTTGTTCATATATTAAAAAAAACAAGTAAGTAAATTATCCAGCTCTCTTTATTTTTATTTTATCGTTTATATTAATTCATATATTAATTATGTTACACATATAAACAAAAAAAGATTGCAACCACATGACTAATAAAAAGATAAATCTTTATCTAGAAATAAAAAAAGTATCTTTATTTGTGAATAATAATTATTCGAACATCAATGGAACAGATTCTAGTTCTATATAGTTCTATATATATTCAGATATAGATTATAAAAAATAATATTTTTCACCTATTAGAATCTATTAAGCAAAATATAATTTTTTCAATATTATCGTGCATTTTATTTTTAGATTTTTCTAATATTCCAATTATTTTAATCATTATAAATATGTAATATAAATATGTATTATCAGATTTTTATATATATATGTATATATATATCTAAAATCAATGTTATTTTAATTATTCTCGTTATCTGTTCCAAATCGATGAATATTTTTATTTAATATTTATTGGCTTTTTCGGAAAGTAATTTCGTTTTTTTCATGACAATGAAACATACTTTTTTAATAGCATATATGTATTTTATTTAATTACATATTGATAATTATACATATTGCCATCTCTTGGATAATAGCATAATTCCAGACTCGTAAACTTCTGATCTTTCTTTGCAAAATAACTGGATCCAAGTAATTTTTGACATCCTTTATTATTTGAAATAAACGTTTTGCCATTTAAAGAATTCTGTGAAAAAATTGATAGTAATTTGTGGATCTGACAAATGATTAAGAGTGCGATGCGAACCTCCCATTCAAGGTGTAACAATTTTTGGCGAGTCATTAAACTCGTGTGAGTTTTAGCATTATCGTGATGAAACGACATCTTTCCTGTTAATTAATTCAAATCTCTTTTGTTCGATGGAATGTTTAATTTATCCAATTGATACACTTTCGAATTAATCGAGAAATTAATCGTCGAATTAATTGTCAGCAGAAGCTCAAAAAAAAAAAAAACTCCCTTGAAATCCCACAAAAAAAGAGTATCACTCTTTTTTGATGAATATTGGTTTTCGCAGTACTTTGTCTTTATTGCTCGTTTTCGTTTAACATTGTCGTAAATTTTAATCATAAACAGTTTTCATCTCCAGTTACGATTCGTTTTAAAAATGAATCATTTTCCTCGTGTTTGAGAAGCAAATCATAGATATGCAACGGAGCAAATCTCTTTCTTTGTGAACTCGTATCGAGTTTCGAAACGAAACCAAGTTGTTTCATGTGATCGAATTCGACAAATTCAATCTTGTAGCAATTTCTTAAGTTGTTATTCATCTGTTTGCTTCAATCAAGTGCCTTTATTTTGTCTTCATCAGCTTCAGCTGGTTTTCTAAAACGTGGCGCATCTTTAATGTCGAAATTGTCGGAACAAAATTTTGAAAATCAATTTTGATATGAAGTTGGCTAGATAAACGTTCAACTAGCAACACTTATATGAAAAAACGAAATTACTCTATGTACAATCCAATATTTATAAAGTAAAAAAAATCGAACGAATGAAAACAATTTTCGAAAGTTTTCGAACAGTTTTTAAACATTTGTTTTTACGCTGTATTTTAAAAATATACTAATTTGTTCATTTGTGAGACAAAAATTTGAACAAGCAAATTTTAAAAAGATTTGCGAGATTTATGTGACGATTAATTTTATAAATATAATTTCGATACTTTTTTGGTTTTTTTGCAAAATTTTTCTTTTTTTTTTACTATAATATTACTATTATTACTACTAATACTACTACTACTACTACTATTACTACTACTACTACTATTACTACTACTACTACTATCACTATTATTACTACTATTACTACTACTACTACTACTATTACTATTACTACTTCTAGTACTATTACTACTATTATTATTACAATCAGTACATATTCTATTCGTTGAAGATAGAGAAATATAATAATGAAAGGAAATTACGAAATTACGTTCAAATTCAATTCAATTATGTTAAATTCAATTCTCAATTTGTACAAAATTATACATATAATTTCAATTTTTTTATTTTTTTAAAATCAAGATAAATATTTATATAAGTCTCCTTTCTCATTTATTTTTTTTAATATTATTCGGAAATAATCGAGCTTTTTAATATTTTGATATTTAAAGATTTGTACGCTATAATCATTCAGAATATATCATTTGAAAATATTAGAATGGATACATTATTAGCGATTACTTTTATTTTACCAAGTTTCAATTTTATCAATTTAGTCTAGCGTTTTAGTAATAGAGAAAAAATAAATTTATAAGTTTTTTTTTTTTTATATAAAAACGATAATTATTTAAAATATAGTGATTTTTTTTTCAATTTTTTGCAGAAAAGATTCACGTAAATGATATAAATAAATGTAAAAAAAATCAGTTTTTTTTTTTAAACGATACAATTATTATTTTGAATTATCCTTTAAAGTTTCTCAATATATCTTCTCTTCAATAGATTTTATTATTTAAATTATACGTATGCTATTTCGCTCTCTCTCTCTCTCACACACACACACACACACACACATGCACACACCTCGTTCAATAAAAATTCTTTAGATTTATTATGATTACCGATACAAATACCGATTTAGGAATTATATAAGAAATAGATATAATAATAACTATTTTTACTATATACAAAATGATAAGGAGAAAGGATTCGTAATATTTAAAATAGGCAATATAATACTTGTTGAATAAACAATTGCAACAAACACAAGTCGAAAAATAAATGACGAATAATTTGCTCGTTTCAAGAGAAATCGTCTATTTTCGATTATTTTTTGTAATCGGGAAAGAAAGAAAGAAACGTTTTTACGTAGTATGTTAATCATTTTATTATATATTTTGAAAATTACGAATCCTTTTTCTTTATCATCCTGCATATTCTTTATTTCTAGTAAATCGAATACTAATTTATCTTCCTCTAAAATAGAACTTACAAAACGTCATTGTCAACGTTCTCTAAATGGGAAATTTTTAAAGTGTTTCTTAAAATTTTTTAATAACGTAATAAGATATAATCGTAAAACTTGACGTGAAATTAATATAGTTTTTATCATATTGAGATTATTCTTTTTCTTTTTCTATTTCTTTTTCATATTTCTTTTTTCCGTTTCTCTCTTCCTTTCTTTCCATTTAATCCAATATAGCATGTCATATTGAACAGACCGTAATATCGATACAAATTATGGTCTTGTTCTTCGTTCTTTAAAAGTAAACTTTTGAATACAAAGTATAATAAGAGAAAATTGGGGGAAAATTTTTATCAAATTTATTCGAAATTATTCATTTCGAAACAAAATTCGTTGCAAAATTTAAGATGAATTTCCTTCGAAATAGATATCTTTCTTCATCAAGTGTACATGTATATAACATCTTTTTCAATTTCGCGATTATTTTTGCTCGTCTCGCAATAAATATATATATCGTAAATAATCGCAAAATTGAAAATATCGACAAATTGGAAAAAACGGTTGGAAAAGTATTATACGACGGAAAAGATATACGGAAAGAATACATAAATTTCGTTATGCTTTAAAATAAATCGTTTGTCACAAATTCCCCAATTTTTTCATCGCATTTTCGATATATTCGGCGAGACACCAAAAAGATGTTCTTGAAAAAAAAAAAAATTACGTTTGTAAATCGAAATTTATCATGCTTGGAACTTATGACATAGATTATATATAGTATTACAAATCGTAGAATATAATCGTGCGATGTTATAATAGTAAATCGAGATTACTTACTTACGTTTAAAATAGAAAAAAAAAAAAAAGAAAAAAAAGAAAAAAATAAAAAAAAAAAATAAAAATATATAAACCACAATCTTAATCTTAAAGCAAATAAAAATTAAATGACTAAACAAGGCAAATTAGATTTAAGAAAGGACGAGAGAGAGATTTCTATTTCGAAATGCTTCAACGATAAGGAGAAACTGTCGAGGGAAAGGTGTCGAGATATGATTTATCGGTGGAACAGACAGTTCTAAAACGAAAAATGATTTACGAGCGTATGGTAGCGCTGCTCGATGTGCAACACTACGAGCGACGGATTAAAAATCGAAGCCTAAAAAAAGAAAGCCGCGCGTCGCGTTTCTAACGCGATCGTTACTTCTATACTTCTTACATAGTAATATGTTTTTCGATGAAAAGAAAAATACTGCGAAGATGTGTGTAATCGATATTGAGAAAGAAAGAAAGAAAGAAAGAAAGAAAAAAAAAAAAAGAATAGAAACCGTTTTTTGAAAACGGTATTGAAAGTGTGTGCATTTCTGTGACCACTGTACCTATACCGTTAGGCCTTACTTTAGAAAAAAATCATAAAAGATCGATACTTAAATATTTTTTCGAAATGGATAGCATATTCGTTGCAACTCGGCGTTTTTTGAGCAACAATCAGAACGTAAATACAAGGGAGATTTTGCTTTGCCAATAGAAGAAGGTGAGGAGAAAAAAGAAAAAAAAAAAAAAAGAAAAAAAGAAAGAATATTGAAATGCGTGTAAGTACCGCATTTGTACTGCATTTTTTAAACGAAACAAATGTAAAGATGAACGCGAACGACAAGGAACACGATTCGACGAGGGACGAATAATCCGTTATAATTTTACGCTACCCTTCTGAAACAAGTCTCAATCGTTGAACCGTCCTTACAAACTTTACCATTCCATAGCCAATTTCATTTTTTTTTTTTTTTTTCCCCTCTTCTCCTTGATTATGATCATTACATTTTTCAATATGAGACTATCAAGTGCCAATATTGCAGGGAACAATAATCAAAAAAATAAAACAGCCAATTCATTTTTTTTAATTCTGTCATTTCTTTTAATTCGTTATGTAATTTATCATCAGTTTTTAATTTGCAAAATAAAATGTTTATAATTTCTAATGTTTTTTTATATTGGTTACATCTTAATTAGGATCGAATAGTACTTACGAATATCTAAACAATTTTGCGTACAAATTATATTTGATATTTGAATTTTTATGAAACTTTATAAAACTGACGGGCATAAAGAAGCCTTAAATGAAAAGAAAAAGAAGAAGAAGAAGAATTATGAGAAATTATTGAGAAAGATTTCTATAATTTTAATTTCAAAATATCGATTCGAAATAATTTATTTAACATTTTTTTAACGTAAATAGATAGCACGTAAACTCTGCGTTTTGAACGAAAATAAATTTTACGAGATCAAATTAAACATAGAGCCTACTAAAAAAGTAATCGAAAGTGCCGTAATGTCGACAGAAATCGTTATTTTTTTACATGAAAAGATATCGTCGATAAAGTGTATCGAAGATGTGTATGAATAATCCATTTATTTCTCTTCTTATTTTATTTTTTTAATCCGTCGTTATTAAATTGCATAGCGATTAGAAGGCTATAAAAAATATTTCTTACGGTTAAGATTTTTATCGTTAAATTTATAATTATATTTTTCGATAATCGAGAAGATATTTCATCTTCCAAATTTGAGACTGACCGATCACTCAGTGCTGATTAAAAAAAATTGCATATATATATTTTTAGATTTTCTTCTCGCGAGGAATAAAAAAGAAATCGATTATCGGAATCGTGTCCCTTGTCAAATTAGATTTTGATAAGGAGAGCAGTCTTTTTGTCGCTCCCAAATATAAGTTGTATCTATTTTTATTCCGTACAATAACCAATTATTTCTCGAATTTTAACATTTTCATTGTTTGTGGTTATTACCGATTCGTAGATTCATAAAATTTTATAAATCTTAGATCTTTTAGATCTTATAGATCTTATAAAATCTGAAGTATATCTATTTGTAATTAATGATTAACGATTACAGGATACTCGATATTTCATTGTATTTCATTTTATTTCTTCATTCATTTCTCTAAAATGTAAAACAAAAATTTCTCAAGCGTCGTTTCAATTTTAATATCCGTATTATATCCGTATATCCGTATTTAAAGTAAAATTAATATCATCGATCGATTGCCCGATTTTTATATTTTAATCTAATCCCAATAAGAAATTAAAAAAAAAAACATTAAAAACTATAAATTATTCGATAATTTTAAAAAATTATTGCAACGAAAAAGTATCGATTCGTTTCTTTTCATTTCGCAATCTCAAATTATTAACTTAAAATCTTTCTTATCCAAACATATATTAATGATACGATAGATACGATAGAAAAGTTGAAAAAGTTGGCTGAATATATAAAGTAAATATAAAATCAAAAGAAATTACAGTTCAATTAAATTCATCCATTATTTTCTTTCGTTTTTGCTATTCATACTTTTCATACTTTGTCCATTCCTGTTTAAAATAAAATGATACTTGAATGAAAATAAATAACTAATAGTATTTTGTTTATGTTTCTCGAAACGTAATTTAAGATTTAAAAAAAATAATTTATATTAAACCATGAATGAATCACGTTCGATTTTATTTTATTTTTATTTTAAACGCGAAAACTTTTTTTAATTTATTCTAAAAAAATATATCATTATTCAAATTTTTGTTTTCTCTCGTATCATCTAATATTTCATTATTTATTTTATCACGTTTAATCATCATATTATGGACTTGTATGTGTGCGTGCGCGCGCGAGCGCGTGTATGTATGTGATAAAAAGAAAAAAAGCCATTTATCTTATCCAAATTTCTTCTACATATACGGATACATGATACGTTTCATTATTTCATTCGACCAATATCTAAATATCGCATAGAGAAAGATAACAGTTACGTATCGTTGCTAGGTTGAAACAGAATATGTAATTCGGAATATATAATCCGATAACCATGATAGTTGAAAAAAAAAAGTGATCCAGCCATCGATCCGCGAGAGAGTTGAGTTTCGAATCGAAGAAAACTATTTTCGCGATCGAATTTACAACTGATAACGATTACTCGTACGATCGTTCACAAAGTTTCGATTTCCGGTCAAACAAATTGTCGTTCTGCCCATGTTTATATATATATATTGCATACACAAAAATCGGGGAAAAAAATTGTTGCAATACAAACGATAGTCGTTTGTATTGCTCTTACCACGAGTCAAGAAGAAGATGAGAAACGAAAAGAGATAGAAAAAAAATGAAATCGATATAATATGTGTCCCTGTACATTTTCTTGTACGCGATACGATCTGTGATTCAACATTTTGCTCGTTCGAAAAAGAGAGAACGGTATAAACTTTTTACTTTTATTTTCATATCGTTCGATCATTTCATCATCCTATGAATCCTTGCCTCTTCTTCTTTGTCGTCGTCGCCGTCGTCGTCGCCGTCGTCGTTGTTGTCATCATCGTTCTCGTCGTCATTACGAATGCAAAGTATATGGAAATGAATAGCGATTGTGACAGAAGAAATTCCACATCCATATCTGTGATGTGTACGTAAAAAAAGAAAAAAAAAAAAAAAAAAAAAAAAAAAGAAAAAAAGACGTGACATGTGATAGACTCATAAAAGTGGAGTTCGTTTCTGTCATGATTCCATGATTGAACAAGTGGCCTTGAATGGACAAAAAAAAAAAGAAACCCGGCTAAAACGTATTAAAGGCACATCACTACGGATTATTTACTTTTCGATAGATATTTCGTTCCAATCGTTCCATCGAGGATCACCCCATGTGGGTGTCATTTCTGTGTTCGTAAAAACTGACAAACTCTATAAAAATGAAACTATGTAAACTCGCCAACCTGTTTTTCCATACCTTTAAATATCTAGAAATATTTTCAATAAATATTCCGTATTGCATCCTTTCTATCCTTTATATTCATTATATGTACCTATAAAAGATCGTAAATGATTGGTTCAGTTGCAAAGTAACCGAAAGAATCCTGTTAACGTAGAAACGTACGAAAGAAAATTCACTCGAAATATTCGAAATGAATCTTAGATAAAAAAAATTTTTCGACTTGTGTAAATAAACACATATATAAATGAATAATAATAGTAGTAGTAGTAATAATAATAATAATAACGCTAATAATAATAATAATAATAATAATAATAACAACAGTAATAATAATAATAATAATAATAATAATAACGCTAATAAATAATAATAATAATAACAGTAATAATAATAATAATAATAATAATAACAACAACAGTAATATTAATAATAATAATAATAACGGTAATATTAATAATAATAATAATAATAATAATAATAATAATAATAATAATAATAATAATAATAACAACAGTAATAGTAATAATAATAATAATAGTAGTAGTAGTAGTAGTAATAGTTGCAATAGTAGCAGAAATAATAGTAGTAGCAGTAGTAGTTGTAATATAGCAGTAATAATAGTAGTAGTAGTAATAGTAGTAGTAATAGTAATAGTAATAATAATAATCATAATAATCATAATAATAATTATATTAATAATATTACTACTACTAATAATAATAGTACTAGTAATAATAGTAATAGTAGTAGTAGTAGTACTAGTAGTAATAATAATAGTAATAGTAGTAGTAGTAGTAGTAATAATAATAATAATAATAATAGTAATAGTAATAATAATAGTAATAATAATAATAATAAAAATAAAAATAAGAAATAACAATAATACTAATATTAATAATCATATTAATACTAATTAATAATATTAATAATCATAATGATACTACTACTACTACTATTGCTATAACTACTATTACTACTACTACTACTACTATTGCTACTACTAATACTATTTCTACTATTACTATTACTATTACTATTACTACTATTACTACTAGTACTACTGCTAGTACTACTATTACTACTACTATTATTGCTACTATTACTACTACTACTATTACTACTGCTATTGTTACTACTATTACTACTGCTACTGTTACTGCTAGTGCTACTGCTACTACTACTACTACTACTACTACTACTACTACTACTACTAGTAATACTACTGCTACTACTAGTACTACTACTACTACTACTACTTTTACTACTACTACTACTACTAATAATAATAATAATAACAAGGTTTCCATGTGTAAGATGATTTTAAGAGGTTATACAGTACAGAGATCAAAACTGTTGGGAAATCAAACAAAGTTCCAAATTTGTTCCATGTTAAAGAGAAAATAACAAAATAAACATACTTAAGAAGAAAAGACTAACGGGGAAAGTAGCGTATTACATTGAGCTTTTATCGGAAATCATATAAATATATTCATATATGTAATATTATACGATACGTCATGTTGATTATTTTTTTTTTTTAATTACATTTTTTTAATTCATAAGATAATATACTTTATCTTATCATGATCTTATACATGATTTATTACGATTCGTTTGTTTGTTACAATTTTAAATATTTCCTCGATATTTCGCTAATGAACAAATCATAAAATCAGATTTCTTTTTTTTTTCAACTATTTTCCAATTTCTGGAAATATTTCTAATAATAACAATAATCATACATAAATCTAGTGAAAAAGAGATACTTTGATAATTCATTTCAAACGAATTCATTCCTCTTGTTCAACTCTTCTCAGTCATTTTTAATGAAAAAATTAATCGTGAATATTTTGTTTTACAGTAGTCCACGATCAAAGCGTTAATCACCCATCCAAGATACATGTGAGACGAGATAATTAAAATCTTCATCTAAATATATTATTAAGCGAACATTACATTTTAATTATTATTGCTTATATAATCAAATTTAATAAAATTTTAATTATCTCTATAATATTCGCAAATTATTTATACGATATTTTGTCGATAAATAATAAGGTAAACTTTAACCGTGAGCCACTATATGAAATAATGCTTAAAGCCTAAACATATGTTTTGTATCGAATAAAATTTGCATTTATTCAAATGTGTATTCGACAGATGGGAAAAGTCAAAATGAAATATGTATCCATATGTCATTTTCATTGGAAACGATAAGCTACGAATCTAATTTTAAGGTTATAAAAAAATTCTTTTTTTCTCGCGATATAAATGTCTTAAACTAAGCAGTTTATAAAATATCCGTGGTCGAATATCGAAACTCCTCGATGCGTCGAAATGGATCTATCTATCGACAGTCTATCTATCAATGTCTGCAAAAGTTTAAGCATAATTAATTAATTTTAAAAAAAAAAAAGAACGGATATGTCGCAAAATCACGTTTTTAATCATGTTTTCATCCGATCACGGATATATGCGCACAAATGTACGTAAATGACATCGTTAATTCGATGAATCAAATTTTTTCCTTCCAATCGACTCGATTCGTTTATCCACGGGCATTTTCGCGATCTATAATGATATTTGTGATACTAGATAATTTTTAATCTTATCGGTATAACGAAACCAAACATCAATCGTAAGCTTTTCTTCCTTCGCTTTCTCGAGAAACAAATCACGAATGACCACACGATAGTAGATTTGATTAATTATCTTTACCGTGTACTATCTCGATTACGATTAAATCGCGACTGACCGATATGCGTACGATATGCATACGATATGCTACGTTATGCGTATAACGAGAGATAGATAATGCATACGCGACCGATCCTGCGGAACGTGGCGATCAAATTCGCAATTATATTCGTTCGAAAACGTTGCTAATTGTTTACGCGAACCTATAAGGTTTTCTATAGGACAAAGATGCGAAAAGAAGCGAACATGTTCGTAAACGAAGGAGAAAATATCGAACGATCGAGGAGAGAGTAAAAAAAAAAAAAAAATAATTTGACGAACGGAAAGTTAGACGGATGATGGGAAATCAAACGGAAAATAGAGGAACAAAAAAAAATCTTAGTTTATAACATAGAGGACTGCAGAGAGTATTTTTTCTAGGAATGTTAGTGGACCAGCCAAATAAACAAAAAAGAAATACAAAAATAAATAAATAAATAAATAAATAAAAAAAAAAAAAGGAAAGAAGAATGAAGAAAACGATCGCAAGAGTACATATACGTACAAGGATATTTATCGAAGCGGATAGATTGAAAGCATAAATGTGTTTCATAAGGTATGATATATCTGAGAATTAAAATGTTTGATATCTACCCAAAGGATATAAAATACAAGCATAACTTGTATAAACGCATAACGGATATTCGATGTGACTGGACATTATGGTTTAAAGTTTGTAAAATATTAATATCGGATAAATATCGGATATTTTTTAAGAACGATACAACAATTAAACGATGGAAGAAAAAGAAAAAGAGGGGAGGAGAGGGAAGGGGAGAAACTGAACTGAATTGTATGTTCTCTGCCGAGTTATTCGAACGGAAAAAAATAAAAATAGGAATTTAAAAATGAAAAACAATGATTGGAACAAGCAAGTATTCAACTATTAGAATTAGAGATATTTCTCGTTTCGTTTTCCCGTATCTACATCTACCTTTTATTTGCCGCATATGCCATACCTTGTAGGACACTCTGTACTCGATTACTATGCCGGTGTAGTGTCCTGGAAGGATGTCATACGTAGCAAACAATTTTCTTCTAAACTTTCTTTGATCACTTTTTCTATTGCACGATTATATCCTGCGATAAATTGTATGCGATTCATTTTATCCTTTTTTTCATCTATTTTGTGGATCTATCTCTCTTGTTTTTTTGGGGAGAGGGGGAGGACTATACTTATGAGTAATAGACAAATTTGGCATGTGCATTAATATAACATTATAAATAAAATGCAATAGAAAGAAATGATCATGGATTAGAAGAATATTGTGAGTTATATGATAGTCTTCCAAAGTACCACACTTGCATAGCGCTCAACTCTCGCGCACTCGAGCACGTCTATAACTGTAATAATATAAGTACTTGCTATTATATGCGTGCGTATGAGGGAGCGAGTGCGAATGAACGAACGAACGAACGAACGAACGAACGAACGAAAGAATGAACGAACGAAAGAAGAACGAAAAGAAATCAATGGCTAAAACTAGTGAAGCACGAAAGGAATTTCAATCATCGTGATTGGATGAGGGGAGGGGAGATGAATCTAGCGGTCGATCAATCGATTGAAAAGCGATCATACACAACGCGAAACAATGTTTAACGTTTCAAATTCTCGATATATCTGTAAGTAGTTGGTAATGTGTCTTAAGTTTTCCTTCCGAAGCTAGTAAGAAAGCCAAAAAAAATAAAAAAATAAATTAAAAAAAAAAAAATAAAAAAAAAAATAAAAAGACATAAACACTTTTTTAAGAAATGTAAATAAGTATATGTATAAGTATACTCCTTCGTGGATGTCGTGACGATATAACAAGAAAGGATAGAGCGAAAGAAAAACGTTAGGGGAAATACATATGTTTGTGGAAGGAAAAAGCGATAATTTAAAGAAAGAAAAAACGATAATATTATAAGCAACAAAAAGTGCTTTTATGAAATACAATATTATTTATACCATCCTGATGATATATAAATATATATATATATATCTATATCTATATATATATCTATATACACTATATCTATTCGAATTAAGTTTATAAGATATAAGAGATAAAATAAATTCACGTACTGCGTAATAATACAAAGGTATAATAAATATCATATATGTATACATATATACACATATATACGTGTACATGTAATGCACTACGTTTAGGATATTATAAATAAATAAATAAATAAATATATATATATATATATACACATATACATACATACACAGATATGTATTTATTTATTTATTTGTATACGAACTATCACAAGTGCGCGCGCGTACATGCATGCACGCAACGGAACGCACGCACCCACGCCGCAAAAAACACCATTAAAAACTCGGATTACAACCAATATAATAATATTAATATTGTAATAATGCGTAGTATTATGTTATAATTAGTATTGTATTGAATAATAAAGGTTGTCCTACATGTGAACATACCAAATACTTTTTCTCGAATCCTCTCTCCAAATGATCGATTTCGTAAATACTAATCTATTTTACATCATCGTAACATTTTACATTTTGATCATTTTGCAACATTATATCAAATAAATAATCAAATATGCATCCGATTTCATATATTGATGTTCCATTACATAGATTGACTATTTGCATAATAATATTTCTTTTTATAATATTTTTTTATTTTCCATTTCAATTATCACTATTCGACATTTATTTATGATTTATGTCCCAATAATGTTCGCCGTAGTTACCATCCATATCGCCCCATTTAACCTATATACAAATTTAATTTTTTTTTTTTTATTATCATAATGAATATGAATAATAACAATTAACAGTCATTAGAATCAAATTGTTTATCAACTTAAATGTATTTATTTTAAAAAATCTTATATATATCGAATTCATAAATATCTGTTCTTCTAATTGTTCAAATTTAATATTTTTTATCATCTCACCTTTCCACGATGACGATTATTCGAAAGATCTTTTTCTTCGAATCTCTGTTCCCATTGAATTGGATTTTCGCAAACGTAGCCAAATTGTAATTTATCATCTTTTTGATCTTCCATAAAAATATCTCTAAAACAAATTTAACAATTCGAACTTGTCGCGCAAAATTGTATAATTGAGGATTATTTTCATTTAATTTACATTTAATTTAATTAAAAATCGATCCTATTTTTTTCTTTTTCTTTTATATTATCAGATATAAAAATACGAAGAAAATCTATAAAAGATCTATAAATGATTTCGATTTAAAAAGAAATTATCTCGATTTTTTCTATACGTTTTTATGATTTTAATCTTTAATTTTATTTCTTTGAAAAAACCAAGTTTTTCAAAAATATCTAATTTTCACGCGTGAAATTGAACAATCTTTTTAAAAAAAATTTTTTTTTTCGTAATAAATAACATTAATTTATTAATCGCCTTTTTTTTCTTCTTATTACAATGAATTATTGTCGAGACATTGAATGTTTTAATAGTATAATACTAACTGGAATAGTTGCTTCTTTACTGCAATTCCTCCGTAATTTTCATCGGTTGACTTTCTCCATAATTTTTCGAGTACATCTGTAAATTTGCACTACAATTTTCATATCTTGGTTAGTGATTATAATAATTATCTAGTTCGTAAATCATAAAAAATTAATTGAAACTTGCGTTTCAATTTATTTTTGTCGCTTTTAATATCATAATTAATAAGCTCATTCGTTGATTGAAAAATTTATTTTTTTCTTGTTTAAAATCATTCTATCATTATAATACTAATTGGAATAATTGTTTTTTTTAAATTGGAAATCACGAAGAAAAATAATATTAAAAAGTTATATTCATAAAAAAGTAAAAGAATTATTTATTCTTTTTTCATATAACAATAAAAATATATTGTTATAACAGTAAAAATACATTGTTTCAGAAATCAAAATTTTCCGTTAGAATTATAATTATAAATCATAGCTATTATATCTAGAAGGATAAAATTTTTTTTAATTGTTTTTTTTGCTTTTTTATTCCCCTTATTATGATCAAATATATTATATTATATTATATATTATATTATATTATACATATTAAAATAAAAAAAAAAGAATAAAACAGATTACCTGAAGGAAGTTTATACTCTTTTTTCGAAACACTTGTAATAACGAGAATAATTATATGAAAATATAAATGAAATAATTTAAACATATTAAAATTTATCAAAAATGATTATAAAGAGTAAAAGGTAATGTATCATCGATCAAGTTTCAATTCAAACTAATCCATTCGAAAACCGTTCCTATTTCACGCTCTCATTGTTTCGACATTATCGAACAATGTGAAAGTTAACAAATAGAATACAAAGTTATCCTATAATTATTATCCTATAGTAGATAAATTACAAAATGAGAAGATATCGAAATATGTAAGTAAATATATGTAAGCATATATATATTCATATACATATTTTTATGTTTTGATATATTTTATAAATATTTTTTTATTTTATTTTCACATTACAAATTTATATTTACAAAGAAATTATTTATACAAAGAAATTAATCAAAAGAATATCAGATCTTTAATCTAATAAATTTCCAGACCAAGTATAGACAAGAAGGAAAAATGATAGGATAAAAAGGACAGAGATAAATTAAAAACATTGAAATCAAATATGGAAAGAATAGTAAATAGATTAGAAAAGGATAGAATAGGAAGAGATAAGGTAAGAATGGATTGTCAACCCATCTTTTCATATTTATTTATAAAAACATTTCATCAAAAAAGATAAAATGGAATAAAATAGAATAAATTAAAATTGAGAATTAATACCAAAAATATCTCTTCAAAAGTATTCGACGATCAATTTCTATTTTATTTCTATTTTTTTCTCATTATGTCTCATTGTTTGTTTTTTTATATATGTTTCATTTGAGACATTCTGAAGATGGCGCTAATTCCTGAATTTTTAATCTGTCTCTAAATCTTTTCCCATCATTTTTTCTCCTAATCTATATATATTCTTCTATAGCTTGATCGCAGACAAAATATGAGATTTTAATTAATATTTTTATCGCAATTTATTTTCATTTTCAAAACTATACTGTGTTTTAATCTTTATTTATAAAATATGTACATTACATTCTCGGTTTAATAATATATTCCATATAGTGAATAGAATGCAAAATTTTTAAGAATAAAAATTTTTTAGAATGTATATTCAGAATATAGATTTTTTATTTCCTTAATATACGTTGGATTTATCACGTGTATTTAATAATAATATATATAATATAGTACATTTTAATAGTGATAGTTTTTAATAATATTTTAGTAGTATTTTAATACAATTAAAAATTTCTATTTTTAATTTTCTTTTTCTATTTATCACATGGTAATTGAAGAAATTAATTTTTTTTTTAATATAATATTATATAATGTAATATTTGTAAATTAAATAGATGTAATATTAAATAGAAATACATTTCTTTTATCACAAAATTATTAAAAATATTTGAAATTTTTTTTTACAATTTATATCTAATTTTTATATTAATTTTTCATAATATATCTATAGAAAATTAACAGATTTTTTATTACAATATTTATTTTTTATTTTTTATTGGTATTATTATTATTATTTAGGAAGAATAGAAAGTTTTAATTACATCTGTAACAGCATTGACACAAGTTACAACTGCATATGCACCAGCATCGACGTTTTGTAAATATTTAGCTTGTTTTACATAACTAGCACGGCCTACCCTATAACACAAATTAAATAAAATGATTAATCTAAAAATAACATACAAAATATTAGAAACTGTATTCTTAAACATACATATGTTTAAGAATACATAATATTTCTTTTAATATTTAATAATATTTTTTGATTCAATATATGTTGTTTAATATATGAATCAATATATATCGTTTTTTATATAATTTAAAAACCTTTTTCATATATATGACAATTTTTCTTTATTTTAAAATTAAAATAATTTTTTCTTTTTTTTTCTACCGTTAGATTGAATAATAGAACAAACAGAACAAATTTATCAAAGGAAAAATGTAGAAAAATTACGTATTTTTATGTACAAATATGAAATGATATAGAAAAAAAAAAAAAATTAAAAAAATATACTACACTTACATAGGTTTCATATGTTTTGTGGCTTCACACGCTTGCGAAGTTGATGTACGTAACGCGTCACAAATTTCTCCTAATGGTTTGTGCACCATTCTGTCAAAGGTGTTGCAAAGAGCATTAAGTGGATCAATCTATAAGAAAAAAGAATATTAATATCAATAATAAAATGATTTTTAATAATTATCATTTTATAAATTTCAAGATCGTAGTTACTGTATTAAAGTTAAATTACAATTATATAATTAATACAATTAGGAATTTTAATTAATAATTGGATATACAATTCTAATTAAACAATAATAATAAATAAACTCTGTATTTCGATCAACATTTGTAATTATTTTCTTATCTATTAATACTATTAATATAAATTATAATTTAATTTATATATGAATATTGCCAGTATTATATATAGAATTCAATTCTTTGAATTTTATAAATTACAAATTAATTGATCGTTCAATGAAAAATAATAAAATTATAAAAATTTACCGCACAACAAAAATTTATAAACTATGATTTATTATAAGTCATATTAAATATTTAAAATAAAAAAATATTTAAAATTATAAATATTTAACATAAATGATTATTCTAGATTAAAATAATATAATATAATAATAACCAAAGATCTATCTCCTGGCATCGCTTTTCCATATTGCGTTAAACTATTTAAAGCTGTACGAAACGCACGAGCCCAAATTTCTGTCCAACTTTTGTCTGTAGGTGAAATTAATTGCGTACTAATACTAGTAAAAAATAGACAATACAATGCTCCAGATGCACCACCCATTTCTTCTTCGGCTATATGCGCTAATTCAAGAAATGCCGACGCTGGATGTGAAAATTGTATTGTATCTAAATTTAACAAAGTTCCTGAAAAATAAATAAATAAATACAAATATGCAAACGAAATATATCAAACCGAATTGCATCGGATTAAATGAAAAAAATTATATATTCGATATTATCAATAAATGAAACAAATCAATGAATGAAACAAAAATAATTTTTTTTTTTTAATCTATTTTTACAATACAGAAAATACGTACTCATGGCAAGTCTCTTAAGCGTTGATCCTGCATCACTGTCTCCGCATCCTCTATCTAAATCGTTCAGATGTTCTTCTTCTTTAATCGCATTGTCGCAAGCATTTTTTAAACAATTTTTTAATAAATTTTGTAAATCTGAAGAAAGTTCTATACCAGTTTTATCTACTTTTCGTATTACTTCATGTTGAATGATCGGTTCTGGCGGTTCTAAAGGAATGCTAAACTTGCTACCTAGCCACTTTGGTGCATCAGTTGGTGCATCGAGACATTTAAGAAAAAAACTTTTATGCTTGTCAGGTAATTTTAAAAGCGTAACGTGTACTCCAGCGCTATTTAACGATGTCATTATCATTCCCCAATATATTCGAACAGGATTTATATTCATATTGCCTGATTCGAACAAAGAATAAAAGTATCGAGTTATATCGATCGATCAAATAAATCATATTTATATTAATATTAATATTAGATATATAATTAGATCAAAAAGAAAATTAACAAGAAAAAGAAAATTTTGTATAATCTTGATATCAAAATATACGTATGGATCTCAATTTTTTCAAATTTTCATATACCATGATTACCATGTAATAATATAGTTATCAGAAAAATTAATGAAATGATCAAATATAAATCGAATATTGACAATAATAATAAAGAATGCGTTAATATAAAGATGAAAATTTTGAAAACTTTATATTGTATATATACTGATTTGCGAGTAACGACTTTCAAACAATTATATATTTTCTTGTATAATTTGAATAATCGATTATAGATAATTGTATTGTATATCCATTATCGCAGTAATGATATATATTATTTATCTTGTCTATCTATCTGTCACAATTATTTTTTCATTTTTTTTCTAAATAGTACTATAAGAAAACAATATATACGAAGATTTAATCTTTTTCTTACGGAGTACTTTGACCACATCGTGAGCAACTATCCCTTGTTCCAATTGACTTAATGCTCCAAAATTATTAATCATAACTGCAACTGAATCTCCACTTTTTAAAGATAATACGGTGGTTATGCGGTCCAACATCAATGAAGCTATCTCATACGATGGTTTTAATTTCGTTTTTTCATATCCAGCCTCTCCGTGAATTCCCATCCCAACTTCGATCTCATCGTCTGCAAGTTCGAACATTCGACGTTGACCTGTAATATGTAATATATAGTTTGCATTAATTTTACAATTTATTTATTTTTTTAATTCCATTCGAAACATAAAAACGTAAAAAACGTAAAAAACGTGAACATCAATTTGATGTTTCATTTCCTTTCGATCTCACTTTGATTTTTAACATGATTGCGATCGTATCATCCTTGCCATTGTACTATTTATATTTTTTATCGCAATTCAATAAATTGTTAACTGCAATTTAGTTGAAAAGAGATCTTGATACATGATAAATGAAAGTGATATTTTTTTTTCTTCAATAAATTTTTTTCTCATATAAACCGAGTTTGATTCGAATTATATCATTTTTTTCAACTCAAAATAAATTGTTTTAACATATATATATATATATACGTATCATATTTCAATAGAATATTCCTTAATATTAAACTATACTGACCTGGTATTGCACATGCAGTCAATCCAACCGAAGTAGTAGCTAAATTATCCAAAACATCGTGTGCAGTTTTATAGACTGTTTCAAGTGATGATCCTTCTTCCGCTACTGCACCAGCTATTTTAATCACAAATACAATTCCAGTTAAACCACGTTTACCAGCTCGACTTTGATCTTTTTCCGGTATACTACAGTCTTCGTTTACATTTATATTTGCAACCTAAAATAAAAAAAGAACGGAACAAGTTCCATATATAAATGGAGAAATTTAAATTTTTATAAAAGAAAAAATATGTGTGAATGATAAGAATTGCATTGTAAAGTATATATATATATATGCACACACATTTATATTATAGACAAAATTTTTTTTACAATTTGAAATATGTAATATGTAAGTAAATAAATATTAAAAAAACATTTTTGGCAATAAAATCTAACTCGCGAAAAAAATTACCGAAAAAATAATATATTGCCATGCGGGACTACAAATGATATAAAACGAGATAAATTTTTTTTTTCTTTACCTTTATACCTTTTTGTTTAGCTTTCTCGATTGCTATTCCAAAATTAAGACAATCGCCAGTATAATTCGGAGCGATTACTAAGACACCAGCTAAAAAATATATTATTTATTCATATATGTATTCACATATATATTATTTTGAAATTTTATTATCAAGAAATCAAATAATTAGTAATTTTAATATTTTTAATTCAATAAATATATTTGTAATATTTTTTCGTACCAACTACATGAGATTTTTATCGAATTGAAGCGTCGCATTAAACTATTAAATTTCACGAAATTTCCTTCTTCTTCGTTTATATTATTATATGAACTAATTAGCCTTAATAATTCGTAATAATTATCTTAAATTGTAATTTAATTATTAATTTAAATAAGTAAAGGATATTTGTATTTATAAAGATATTTTATCTAGTTGGTCTTTAACACGATATATCATAATTATAAGTTATAATATATTGGATTTTAAATAATATTTCACGATTGATTATACAAAAAATGGAATATACATCTTATATATTGTATATCATAAAAAAAATAAATTTTAATTTACTTTGCTAAATTATATAATATATGCCGTATATAATTTCTTGATAGAGGAAGATATATCTATTATCATTAAATAAATCGTTAACTCGCGTAATTTTATTACATATAAGATTTTCTTATTAAAGTAAATAAATAAATAAGTAAATATTCACAGCAAGTATTAGCATTGCTATTATCGATATGTGATTTGTCTACAGTCGAATAGGTCCATAGGTCCTTAATATCAAAGATGAATGTGAAAAATAAAATGTTAACGAAGAACAGAAAGGAATTATCGCGAATTGAGATAAAAATTTGATGAAAACGAAAAAAAAAAATTAAAAACTTATGCGTATCGAAAATTTTATCAATTTATTGAATTTATAATTATATTATTGAAATTTTTACTAATTAAAGTAAGAATATATATATATATATTGATTTATATATAATAAATATTTACTTATTTCATAAATATTGATAACAAGTTTTTAATTTATAAAACAATAATTTATTCTGAATTTAAAAATCTATGAAATTGTTCAACTTACTATTATTGTATTCAGAAACGCGATTGATAGCATAAGAAACGTGTTCTGATGGTGGTGCAGAATATATTGAACCTGCTACAGCTGCAGCTAACATACCATTACCAACGTAACCTTGAAAAGTATTTAAAACAACTTCATCACTTACTTATAGTTTGCTATTATATAATTATATAATAATACATTTAATTATGATTTTCATAAAATATTAATGTTCTAAAAAGTAAAAAAAAAAATTCATGTTTGAATTTGAGTTTCAGAGAATTTGAATTAAAAATTTTCGGCTTTTTATATTATTATTATATTTTTTGCAGATATTTATTAGTAAATATTTAGAAAGTGTCGATCTTATATTTAATTCGGAATTCATTGATTCAATATGAAATTTTTCATTTGCATAATATATTACGTAATATTCAAGTTCTTGGTTTTTTATAGAATTATCGACTTAATGATACAAATGCTTAATGCAGTAAGTACCTAATTCAAATTACCTTTTTTTTATGAATATATATTATAAATTTTACAAAATATATATATATAAATCCAATCCAAGAGAGATATTTTTATATTTTTATATTTACTTAGTAAAAAAAAAAAAAGGAAATAAATTTATATATATAAAATATTTAATAATTATACAGATAAATATTTTCGATATTTTCTTACCTGACGCAAAAGGTTCATGTCCACTTCCGCCACCACATATTAAAGATACTTTTCTTCGATCTCGAAGCTGCGATGTACATATAATATATTATTAAGTTATAATATATTATTAAGTTTATTTAGTGTAAAATATCTTACAATAAATTATTTTTTGTGTTACACTATTTAACAATGTTAAATTTGTATAAGGTTATATACACACCTTTGGCATAAGAACAACTTTGTGAGCTACTTGATATTCCAATTGCGGAAATGCATATGTTACACCGTAAAGAGATTCCTTGACGGTATCGTTGACATTATTATGTAAGGTTTTCATCATTCTTAATAAAATCTTTGTAGAATTTGACTGACCGAAATATTCGTAATGAGTCATACGAACCTCGTTCGGTACACTATAAATGAAAAGTTTATCAAGATTAATCTTCGCTCAGAGGTCATAAGTTATCATAAATTATTCTTTCGAATTAATAATAATAATATCAATAATATGTATTCCTCATGAATATCGATTATTTTAGGAAAAATGCAACTGAGTAATACAAAGAGATTATTTACATTCTGTACACAGGAAAATTGCAATGACATGTCTTAATGGCCTTTGATAATAATTGTATAGCACGCATAGATTTGTAATTTATTACGTAATCTATATTTTAATAATAATAATTTATATTTAATCACGTATAAGGATTGCCACACGATAAAAATACATTCAAAATATTTCAGATTTTGTTTTTATTTATTTTCAACAACTTCACAGCTTTAAATCGAATTTCATTTGATAAAAATAAAATATTAATAGTTAAACTGATAAAAAAACTCATATTTTTAATATATAAAAAGTAAAGCAATAATAATACTTGATTAAATTTGAGCATTTATCCAGTTTTTATACGATAATAATAAAATTTTATATATCTTATATAAGATACATATAATCAAGTTTTCATTGTTTAAATCCCATAACACTATTTTTAAATGATTTCTTATATAAAAAAATATTTACATCATATATCATATATATATTATATTTTGCAAAATTCTTATCCTAGAGATCTCTATTCGATAGATACATAGATTATAATTGATAAAATATTTATATCCTTTATATCAAAGATTAAAACACATTGTAACTTTGAAAGAGAAAGGATGTATATCGAATTGATCGAATTCATTCTCATATTTTATATAGCCACGCGTCAAAAATGAAGACAAGGAAAGGAAACGAAATGATGGGACAAATATAGGATAAAAATTCGAGAATCAATGCCATTTACAGACTGCAACAATTGAAATACATATAGAAAGAGATAGCAAATAATGATAGAAAAATATAAGATAGCATAAAAATTGAAAATCAGCATGAGAGATCAATTTTGAAAATATATTTTTAACTTTCAAGAGATGGCATTCATCTTTAATCTTTAATTTTATACTACATTTGAAGATATATCTTTAATATTTGATAGATGACATGATTGACCAATTCTTATTCTATCTCTATTTTTCTTCCTTATTTTCATGTCTATTTCATTTACAACAACATTCTTTGCAATCTTAATTTCAATATTTTACTATCTATCTCTTTTTCCTATCATTTCCTCTTATCTATATTTGTTCTTGATTCGTGATTTGTGATCATAAACGAGGTATGACATATCGATTGAATACATTATTCATCGTTTTTTTTTTAAAATTCTTATTGTGATTGATATTTAGAATATAGAACATATAGATTTATTAAATTAATTAAGTCTGTTTTATCTTATTTTCGTTTGTGATTTTATTTTTTTAAAAGTAGATATAGATGAATTGATATGCTTTTTTCAAATCGAAAAAATGAGTCAAAACACAATACAAATCAAATAAATTTAATATTTATTTTTTTATTCATTATACATTTGATAATAATATTCTTTTAATAAGATAAATCATTTTAAATAGATTAATAAACGCTATAAAATATATTTAAGCTGTAATAATTTAAATCTAACTATCAAGATGCATATTATAACTGATTTTTAAGCACTTCACTATTGATTCAATCAATTTTACAAAACCAATATCTTTTGGCTTCTCCAGTCCACGTAGTACTCTATTTTTCATTACAGCGACAAATTCTTTGTTGCTCAATTGGCCATCCACTGGAAATTAACAAAAAGGAATGTCATTATTTCGACCAAATATTACAATATAGAGTATATATCAGAAATCATATTACACCAAATTAAATATAAAATATATTAAAACAAATATAAATATTCAACACTATATTTATAACAGTTTATAAGATACATTTTAATAGATTAAAATTTCCACATTATATATTACATTTTTAATATTCATTCTATATCGAATCGATCTATATCGATTCTGTATCGAATATATCGAATATTAATTATTTCATGCTGCAATAAGAAACATTAAATGAAGAATAATATTTATATAAAGAATTACAATATTATAAATTTATTAATCATATAAATATTAAATATAGTATAATAATATGAAATACGAAATAATCAAATCTTTTATATATTCAATTAAAATTTAAAATTTAAGAATAACTTACTATTTTCATCAAATATTGTGTAAACCACTTGTATTACATGATCACTCAAATCAACATGAGCTACTGTTTTTGCCACATGTTTTAGAGTTGCTATAAAATAAAAAGAAACTATATATTATATACTATATATACTATAACTGTTTATGTATATAGCAATATAGCAATTAAAATTTATTCATTAAAGAACAATTATTGAAATAATTTTAAAATTTTAAATGTTTAATAATAATAATTCATATTTAAAAATTCTATTTATCACAAAAAAATTTCGTAGCAAATCATCATATTATATGTTTATAAATAAAACATATAAAATATAAAAATATATAAAATATTTAATTTTATGCAAATAATTTGAAAATCATTTTAATAACGATAGATAAATATCGTTAGGTTACATTTCTAAAAATAAATTTAAAATAACAAAACCTAAATTATCATTTCTAAATAAAAAATACTAATGAAATTGATGTTTTGATGAATGTTTTAAATAATTAAAACAATAGAGAGCACAATGATCCTCAAAGATCCTCTATAGTATATAAACTTTTTATCTAAGCACTATAATATATTTATATAAATTGTTATTCATATCATTGAGTTTGATAGTCATTAAATTATTCGTTTGTATATAAATTCAGGTGCTCGTGTTTAAGAATATTTTTATCGATCTTTAATTATTAATAATCGAATATCCCGTATAATAAAAGATAATGCACTTTAAAAAAAAATAAAAGAATAAAAAAATTAATAATATATAATTAAAATAAACTTGTTTTAAATTGATCTATGATTTTTATGTAAATGATATAAATGTTATTTTCAATAATAATGAAAAACCTTGATCGATAGATGCTCCAGCAATATGATAAAATGTTAAAGCCGTATCCACGTCGTTAATATTATTTAAAAAGTGAAAGAATTTTAGATATTCATCTTTATCTATTCCCTTTGGATTATCCTTAAAACTGAAAGAAATAAAAATATTTATTGAATATATTTGAATATTGAAATATTTGAAAAATTAAAATACTGAATTTGAATATTTAATTTTTTGTTTAAAAATATTATTCATATTAATTACAATAATTATTAATTATTTTTTACTTTTTAATTACCGTTTTTTAACCGTTTTTCTAATTTTCGCTTTCTTTTTGTCAGGATAGCCAGCATATGCGAGTAATAGTTCAGTAAAATCTATTTCAGTAATTCGACCATTTTCGTCAGGATTTCTTCGTTCAAACTATAACAATAATAACAATATAATTATTAAAATGCAGGAAAATTCCAACAAAATACCAACAAAAATGAGATAAATTTAAATAATATTAATCGTCGATTTTAAAGAAAATTTTAAAAAACATAAATTTCAATATAATGTAATAAAGAAAAATTTACCTCTAAACTAAGTATTTCTTTTTGCAATTGCTGTTGAAATTCCAAAAATTTTTCAATTGTCAACTTTTTTTTCATATTTGATCCAAAAAAATATGTAGTTAATGCTGAATTGACACCCTAAAAATTAAAGATAATTAATAGAAATATCATAGATATAAAGACACACGCGCGTGCGTCTACAAATGCAATAACAAATTATCCTCATGGATGTTTTTATTAAATTGACATGTCATTTTTATATAAAACTTTCTTCGCTATTTTTTGGAACCACATTGATTGGTTATTGTCAATAATAATAATTAACAATGAAATTTCATCAATTTATTCCAAATATCATGATTATCACAAAATATTACGAAATATCTTATTATGTCTCTTTGGCATGTCTTCTCCTGGCGAAAGTCTAAATTCAAACAATCTTCAAATTTTTTTGGAAAAGTTGCGGTTTTTTCTCCGGATTCAAAATATGATATTCTATAATATTATAAATTATTATTCGCAACTTGATATATGCATTGAAATATTTGAAATGCCAAATTTATAAATAATCATATCTTGTTTGTACAAAAATTAATTTTAATTAGTATTTCAAAAAAAAAACATTTCAATAGCATTAACAATTGTATATACAATAAAAAATATCGGTTTTAATTTAAAAATCCAAAAGTGATTTTTGTAAACATTTTTAAAATTTGCAAAATTAATTATTAAATAATATCTTGATTTCCTTGAAACCATACAATTATTTAAAACATTTTTTCATATTTAGCATCTTATATATTTAAATAGATAGATTATATATTTTAGATAGATATATATTCGAGAAAATATATATAAAATATTATAAAATTGCAAATAATTTTTTTACTTACTTTAAACATATTACCAGTAGCAACATGATCACGATGTCGATTACCAATACTAGTTTGTTGACGAATTAATGTAGCAACTTTTCCAAATTCTTCAGAATCCACATCACCATCTCCATTAAAATCAAACATTCTGAAGGCAATTTCGAAATGTCTTCTGGAAGCTATAGAAAAATTTCTTAAAATATGAAAAATTATTGTTTTAGAGATATTAATTTATAATAATATAGTTTAAAAAAAATCTATTTGAAAAAAGAAATAAAATTTATAATAAAATATTTATAATAATATTTATGTAATATATATGTGTGTATATATAACTTACTAGATAATACAGTAAGCAGAAATATATAATCGGAAAAAGTAATTAAACCAGCGCTTCCAAGTTTATAAAAAATACTATCTTCATCTAAGGTCAATTCTAATCTTGTATTAACATTCTATAAAAAATAGATAAACATAATATTAATATATATGCATAAAAATATACACACAGATTATTATATATTATTATATATTATACATTAAAAATTGTTTATTTTTAAATGATTAAAAATAAATAAACAATGTAAAATTTTATGAACGTGTAATTTTTAATAATAAAATAATAATAGAATAAATAATGGAATAAATATATAATTGTAAGAATTCTATATACATATATAATTTAGAATGTATTTAAATGTAAAATTATTTCATTTTTATATAATTTATGTAATAAATTATTTAATTTAGTAATCTGAATTGAATTTAAAACTTGACTTACTTTAGGATCATAGCGTTTATATTTATCCAGCCCAAGACCTGAAAATAATTACATCATTCAAAAACATTGTAAATAAATACATAAAAATTATAATTAATTATAATAATATTTCAAAAGATATGCATTTAACATGCAAATATATCATCCATATAACGTATAAAATCAAAACTATAATTATGAAATAAAAAATTCAAATGATATATGTGAATATATATATATGATATAAATGAAACATTTATTTTAACTTATTTACATTAATTGAAAAAGAAAAAAATAATCAAAAAATAATGAAACGTTTAATAATTTATGTAAACTCATTTCTCGATTCATATTTTATTTTTTCATATTTTTCTTTTATTTTTATATTTAAAAATCAAATAAAAAAAATGCATTTTTAAATTTATTTTTTAATTTTTAACAATTAAATATTAATGAAAATATCTTTGGATGCGTATATATCTCTTTAAATTAATGAATATAGGACATCTCAAGAATTAGAAAATAATGATCTCCAAATTCAATAATATATAAATAATAATTTACTACATAAGTATATATTTATGCATATATATATTTATACATATTTGTATATAAATAATAAGTATTATAAATACTTGTTTTGTATTTGAATTTATAAATAGTAAAAATATTTTTTTCAAAAAATAACGAAATTAAATTTTTTTTAAGAATTAATTTTTAACAATCTCAAAAATATGTCCATCTACAGAGATTAAATTTATATCTATAATTTCTTTTTCGAAACAGCATAAATAAATTAAAATAAACACCATTTAAATCAAGAATTGAGTATACTACAAATATACTACAAAAATCTATACAACAATTCGATTTTCATTAAAAATTACCATCCGGTTGTTTGACACCAGGAGTTATCGATCTTAAAAAGTCATCAGGTGTCATGAAAATTTCATGGATGTCGTTGTTAATCATTTGCAGTGTAGCAAAGTAGCGAAATACCTTATCAGGAGTAGAATAGTGTCTTATACGATTTTCATACTCTATTATCTGTATAGGAAATAATGTTTATTTTTAAGATGACTTATTTATAATTTCTAAAATAAATTTTTATAATATTAACATTCGATTTAAATACATTTCTATTTAAATATAAAAAAAGAGCACATAATAATATGCTCAATTTAATATCAGTATAATTTAATCACAAAATTTTGGATAATTATGGTAGAAAAAAAATGTTATACAATTTCTCAAAATCTATCATCCGATTCAAATATTAAATTTACAATTTCCTTCTGTCTTGATACATGCAATTTATAATTTCACTGTTTCTTTTTTCCCCTCTTTTTTTTTTAATAAAATTATATGAAATTCTTATAAACAAAACAAATTTTCATAAATAATACGAACCATATATTAATATTAAAAAAAATATATGACAACTTGCACTTTTTCAAACAATATTTTAATTAAATTTAACTTGTTATTAATAGAGTAAGGTATAAAATTGAAGTTTATGTTAGTTTCATTCGTAACGTAAGAAACACGATATTAATTAGATCGAAGAAAAATAAATCTATATTTCTATAAGATAAATAAATAAATAATAGGATATTTTTAGTAATAAAGTAATAAAGAGGAATAAAAAAAAAGTTATTATAAATGGGAACAAAATAATACCGTCTGGTTGTCTCATGTCAGGAGTGATTGATCTTAAAAAGTCATCAGGTGTCATATAAATTTCAGTACCCTCTAAACTCGATACTTTTACGGTCGCAAAGTAACGAAAAATTTTATCAGGAGTCGAATATGCTCTCAGACGATTTTCATATTCTATAATCTGTAATACATGTATATTATTTAAACTTAAAAAGATATATCTATACAATATTTGTAATAAATATCTATTAATAATTACGTAGTTCGATTTTAAAATATCTTCTCTTAAATATCTTTAAATTTTTTTTAAAGCAAAAATTGCTTCTAATAATAAAATTAATTTAATTTAGAAATTTATTATTGAAAATAAATGATACAGGGGTTCCTATTTTTTCTTCTAAATAATTATGTCGAGTAAGTAAATTAAATCGAATAAATAATATTCTTACGGAAGAATAAGATTCCCGAGTCAAATATATAATTTAAAAATAACGAATTAATTTTAATTTTCTTTACATATGGATATATATAATTATATTTAAATTATTAACTAATTGTTAAGAACTTTCTTCTTCATAAAGTGTTCATAAAGTTTTCATAAAGTTCTACATATTCTACATATTATATAGTTCTATATATAAAATAATATTTAATATAATAATTAATATATTTTTCAACAACTTTATGTGCCCTTTTTATTTTCATTTTATTCATAAATTTAGGTAAAAGAATTAATTAGTACAAATTTTTAATATAATTCTTGCTATTTTTTATTTTTATTTTTCTTTTTTTAATATCTTCTTTTTCATAGTTAATATGGCAATAAATATTTTTCTCCTTCTTTATTATTTATCTTTCTTCAGCTTATAAAATATTTAATTAATAGAAAATCATTAAATTATAATAATAATATATCATCTATTCTATGCCATGCAATATTTGAATACAAATGTGCGAGTATTTCATACAAACATAACTGTACATATGTAAGCTAGTGAATTTTCGAAATTGAATTTTCTATTGAAAAGAAACAGATTTCTTTTTAAGGAAATATTTTTAGAAATATAATACATAAAACAAATTTACAAATTTCAAGAATTATATAATATATTATAATGTATTAAGTCAAATTCCTTATTTCATTGAATTCTTTATTTGAAGTATGATTCAAATATCAATTGCGATTCGAATAATTAAATTTTTTATTGAATATTAATATAAACATTTTTCATTATACAATTTACAGTATATAATGCAATAATAATATTGATAACTCAATACAATATAATAGAAATCATTGATATAATTTACAATTTTAAGATAATTTTAAATGTATATAAATGTATATAAATTAATCACATACATCTTTAAATAATTTCAATTCAATCATGATTTCATTATTATCTTTCATTAAATGAGATTTATTACTAACCTTTCTATCACGAAAACCAATCCTTTCCTTTTTCTTTTTTTTCTTTTTATCCTCTTGCATTTCATCCAATTGTTCATTTTTACTTTCATCATTTGATTCTTCATTGATAATCATTTCAGCAGCAATTACCGTAGAATAATATTTTTTCTTTATTCTGAAATAAAATTTGAAAAAAAAAGTTTATGAAATTATTAAATAATTGAAATAATGATAATTTTTTTTGAAAACGCATTATAAATTATATATATATTATTAAATTTTTGATTAATTTTAGATTAATAATTTATTTAATTTATGAAAATATTAATAGCTGTAAATTTATTAAACTATATTGACAAAGAATCATAAATTCTATGACTTTTATTATCTAATTTGAAAATATAAAAAAAATTAATGAAAAACTAACATGAAAAATAATGAATGATAGTAAACAACATAGAAAAAATAATATTGTAAAGAAATGTTAATATATAATTGATGTTAATTGTAATTAAAACAACATTATTTATATCATATATTAAAATTTATGATTAAAAATTAAAAATTAAATATGTTAAAGAAATATATATATATATTGAAAAATGATGTAAAAATGTATAGAATTATTGATATGTTAATAAATTTTTTTAAATATATTAGACAATAATTAATTTACATTTGTATTTAACTACCATTAATCTTTCAACTTATTTTTTTCTTTACAAATTGATATAATAGTAAAAAGGTAATATAATAAAAAAGTATATGGTTAAATATGTAAAATGAAATTTTTACAAGAAAATTTTTTACAAGAAAATTTTTTTAAAATTAATGAAATACATTCAAACATAAAATTAATTGTTCAAATAATAAAATAATACATATAATACATAATAATGTTTTTCTATATTTATTGAAATTTGTTAAATCATTTAACATTAAAAATATGAGAGATGGATAACAGTTAAGAAAATATTGTTATATATTATTAAAAGAAAAACTTACCCATTCCAAACAATAAGATTGGTTATAAAACAAGAAACGATGAGTAGGAGAGAATAATTTTTTTTATTTTTCTGCTTTTTTTGTGATAAATATGTTAGATTGTTTGCAACTGAATGTCGTAGATAATTATTATTATTACCAATTAACAAAAATTTATATGATTGATTAATATTTTTTCCTAAAATGTTTTGTCGTAAAATAAACCTAACCTTGGAAAACATATTATCTGAAAAATATTTTTTTTAATTTAGATATATATAAAAATACATTGACACTCGAATTCTAATTTCATAATAGATTTTAATTTTATAACATTAATTTTTACTCATACTTTTTTATGAATATATTTTTCTAATAATAATTTATATTAATATGTTCACATTTTTTTACTGTAAGAACTTTATAATAAAAAAAATGCATAATACACTAATAAGAAATATAATAACGTTCTTCTTTAAGTGTGTTTATCAAAACTTTAAAAAAAAATTATCTTATTTAATCAAAATAACAGTTGTATACAAAATAAGATATAGATCTTACGCTATAGCTATATATATGTATATATACGCTATATATACGCTATAGTCGATAGTCAATATTATTATCGCGACTCAATTAAATTATATGCTTCATAAACAGCCAATGTTTTCTTGTTAACAATTTATTAACAAAGCTTAATAAAAGTTTTTGCAAAGGAAAATATTGTTTGAAATTATCTTAAGAATTTCTAGTTTATAAATGTTACGAAATTTTTGTGACACGTTATATATATATATGTTTATATATATATAAATAATAATAAAATGAAAGCTTAAAAAAATTTTGTTATAATTTAACAAAAAATTTTTATAAATTAATTTTATAAAAGAAAAATATTGTTTATGAATTTTATCTCTTGATTTTTTGAAAGAAACATTTCTTTTAAAAACTGATATAATTTAATATATATAATTTACATCCCCAAAAAAGAATATAGAAACATTTATTAATATTATTATATTTTCAAATTTAATATTTCTGCATTTTTTTCATTTTGAAAATTTATAAAACAAAACAAAAATTATCATAAAATAAAATTATTAAAACATTTTTTATCAATTTTAATATAAAATATAATATAAAATATTATTTCCGTATTCTATCACTAGAGGGCAAATTAACTTGCATGCCTCTCGCAAGTAAAATTCTTCAAAAAGAATATAAAAATATAATGAAAGGTGGTTGACAATATCGCTTCTCGGCCTTTTGGCTAAGATCAAAGTGTAGTATCTGTTCTTATCAGCTTAATATCTGATATACTCTCTAGTGAGAGTTAAAAATATTATACTGATTTTTGAAACGTGGTGGAAGTTTTAGAGCTTGCTCTACTTCTGCCGTGAGTCGGCATGACATTGCAGATTTGTCGTGTTTCGGCTCAATCTTATTTAAAAGTCCAAAATTAGTCATTTTTTTTGTTACAGTATATGTACGTACACATTACAGTTTGATTTTTAAATAAAGAAACCCAAATGGGTGTACATAGAGGTTAAAAAAATGATAATTAAATTGGATAAAAGCAATAAAAAAACATGTATCTATATCACACATATTTTTTTGCGATAAGAATCTTAAAAATCTCTTTATCCTTAACTATTTAACGAAATTAAAATTATCTCATTTGACGAAATTCTTTCTAATCTAAAATTAGGCTATAGAAAAAGATATAAATGTTTAAGAAAACCCATTGTTTTTTTATTTTTATGTATCTCCTGCATAAAATATATTTTAATTGTGTTAAAATTTATTTCATTCGTGTCAGTCATAAAACATTTTATTTATTTAATTCATAGGGTAAATACATAAATAAATAAATAGAATAAGTGGAACTAATTGAACGAAATGATATAACAAGATAATTTAATGCTTCTCTTTTTAAATTTACTATAAATTAATTCATAATTTTTGACAGAATCTAAATATAAATGCCAAGGATTTAATATCAGTTGGATGTCTTAATAGTTCCCAAATTACGAATAAATATATATGAATTACATATGCATACATAACAGATTATATTCGCAGAAAATTTATTCTACAATTTTTTCAACAATAAATTATATGTATATATGTATGCATGCATATACTTATGCACAGAGTGTAATATATATATATATATATATTATTACGAATAATAAAGTAATAAATGATATATAATAAAGTAGTTTAGGAAAAGATATATAATGAAAAGAAATATATTTCAGAATTTTTTAATTCTGAAATAAGTAATCCACTCTGTAACATATATATATGTATGTATATGCGCATACGTACAACATATTACAGATGATGTATTATACTACACATACATAATACATACAGGTGCAGACATTTAAAACAAGTCATCTTTCTTTGAAGATAAATATTATAATATTTATAAAAATAAAACAATGTTTCAAATAAAGATTGCTTGATATGGAATAATATACGGAAGAAACATTTTATTTATATATATTAAAAATTATTAGACATTTCAATATTATGATTAATTTTTACAGCAATATGTAAAAATATATCTTTATTTTTATTTATTTTTAATATTTAAAGCTGAATTATATAAATATAAATTTTGAAAATTGAAGAAAATAAATATATTCGTAATAAAATATCAATCACCAAAATACAATATATTAATTTTTTTCATTAATATTTCATAATCATTATATTTTTTATTTAAATACTTTAATTAAATAAACTAAAGCATTATATATATAAAATTCATTTTACAATTATATGATATGAAATGATATGATAATCTACAGTTACATGTGGTATAAATATGGAAATATGAACGTTTTATTATAGTAGAATATAGTAGGCTCGAATTACTTCTTAAAAAATTATGAACAAAACATATTATTAAGTAATACTGGTCTCCATATCAAACAATTTTCATGATTAAAAATATGTTTTTATTTTTTCAAAATTTAAATATTTTAGTGATCTGTTTTAATTGCCTTATCTGCATGATATAAATTTTATTATTTGCTATTTCATAATACATTGCATAAATATTTACAGATATAATATTCTGATTCTGAGAAGACAAAGCAAAAGGGATAATTGATATTTATAATATTTTTAATTTTAATTATAAATGAAGCAAGATTTAACATTTTCTGAGATTTATTATTAGATTAAATATATCAGGGTGTTGTAAAATTAATGCAATTTATATACTTTTAAATGAATAATACGTATATATAAATCTATATGTAAACTAAAAGATAACTTTTTACTTAATACTAACAACTTTTTTTTAAAAATATTTCAGTAACTTTTCCATAAAGGTAAGTACATTATACGATTAATAGTAAATATTATTCTTACATAGAAAAATTGTTAAAAATTACAACTAACATACGATTTCTATTTTATATTTGTAAAACAAATTAGAAGAATAAATATATTAAATGCAAAAATGAATTATTCTGTAAAAGCTAAAATAAATTTTTATATAATAATGTTGTAATTTTTTACGTATGTATATATTGCGCGCGCGCGCGCGCATGTAAAAGAGAAAATGCGCATATGAAGCAATTTATGTAATACAACAAGATAGTAAAAACTACTAAAATATTTGTTTATATTTTATGTAAATATATATTATAACAACACAATAACAACACATAAAATGCGTACATTTCTTAATATATATTAAATATATATTAATATTAAAGTATTATTAAAAGTAATTTATCTCCATATTTAATTTTTATTTTATATTATCTTTAAATAAAAGAATTTAATTAAAAAAAACAAATAATAAATTAAAATTCATATGTTTTTAAAGTCATGATAAAATTAAATTCGTTGTGTAGTTTTATTTATTCCAATAATTTATCAATTTATTTTAATATTATGTGTTATAAATTATTCTAATCAATTATATTATCTTAATAAAAATACATACAGTATAGCACTTAAATTAACTTTCAAACATGATGATTATTGATATCGAATCTGTAAGTTCTTTTACTATAATAAATATCAATCAAAATAAATATTATGATATTGTGCATTAATTTCACATCATCCTAACAAATATTGGAAGTTTCATTTTGTGGCAAATCCATTTTCGATATATACATGTTTCATAAAATATAATAATTATTATTAGAAATAAATATATGTATATCTATTAAAATAAGAAGCAGTTAGATAAACTTATAACTGTACAAATTATTAATAGTTCTTTCTTTCTTCATATCATTATCATATTAATTACAATATACATATGATAATTAATATGATTAATTAACAGAGAAAAATCTAATAACTTTAAGCCATTTTTATTTACGCACACGTGTATAATTTTTTATGTATTCCATGCATTAACAAAATGTGATTTTTATCATTAAATATTTATTTTAATTTTGAGAATAATTGAAAATCTGTGAATGAGATATTTATATATCGAGACCCTTATTCTTTCTTTTTCTTTATTACTTATCTATTCGCAAAATCGGGGTGGATTTGTATACATATACTAATATCATTTTTTCTTGTAATTTTTAATAAATTTTTATAAAAAAATTTATTTTAAATTTTTATTTTTTCAAAAATAATATGTTTATATAAAAATTTAAAATATTTTTTATTAACATTTGCTTCTAATATTCATTTTATTTAACTTTTTTTTCAATTGTTTTTTTTTTCTTTAATTTCTAATCCGACATGTATCCATTAAATTTTTTCAAAATTTAAAGAACTATAGAAATTTGTATTATCATTTTATGTTATGTTTTATATATACATACATATATATTAAAAATAAATTACTGAAACATTTAAATTCAAATATTTCATTATTTCATATTAAAAAAATTATCAAGATAATTAAAAATTGATTTGAAACTTAATTCATTATTCATCAATTAACAATAATTAATAAGAAAATGAATGAAAAATACGTTTGCAAAAAACTTTTTCAATAAAAATCTTTTTGATATCTAGCATACTATTCATATGTGAAAATCCACCCCGTAAAAAGTTACATAACAAATTGTCTAACATAATGTAGCATATCTTTATCGTTCGGTGACTACCATTTTGTTGCACTCGAGCTAGTAGTACCAACATTTGCTCCAATGAAAGGATTTGTAGAGGCGGCTGTATCGAACAAATAAATTGTATATAGTAATTATATAATATATCTAATTAATATATTAGTATTTAAATATATAATTAAAGATATAAAAAAAATTAATCGTGCATTAACATACTTGAAATGTAGATAATATATTTCAAAAATATACACAATTAAAATACGATCTATTCTATAGATTGTTTTTTTTTTTGAGTTATTTGATCGAAGATATTTCACAAAAATTGTTCTTATTGATAAATAAAATTTTACAACTTTAATAAATATATTTTACTATTATCTAATTAAAAATAAAGATTAAATATGTAATGGTAAAATTGTTAAAAAATATTGTTTGAATCTTATAAAAATAGAAAATATTTGCCTAATTTTAAATATTAAAATAACATCTTATGATAAAATTTTTAAATTTTGTGTAATTTGAATATGTATATTCTTAAAAACGAAATAATATATATATATATATATATATATACCGTACCATATATATATGGTACGGTAAAAAATAAAATAAATAAAATATTAACTTTTCTTATTATACAAATGTTATCGAAGCAAAAAGTGCACATAATTTTATAATCAAGTATATGGATAGGTATATAGATATAGTAAATTGATTTATTTTTAAATAAATTATACAAATTGTGTTCGATCTTCATATCAATAAAATTTAAGAAAAAAAACTTTTATGCCAAATCTTCTTCATTTCTAGAGAGAAATTGAAATACAATGATACAAATGAAATTGCACTATAAAATCTCACAAGTGAGATATAAATACGATATTGAAATCGATATTGAAATTAAAATATCATTGGCACGATTATTATTTTATCTTAAAATATTTTAGAAAAGGCAAAAATAAGGAAAAATGATTATAAATTAAAATTTTTATTACATGATTCTTTTAAGAAAACTAAAATAACGGAGCTAAAAATAAAAATCATCATTTAAAGATTAATTAAAAAATTATGATGAATTTATAAAAAGACTGTTAAATATATTAGAATTGTTAAATATTGTTTTGTAACGATTTCTTTTCTTTATTGAAAATTATTTTCCACTCCAATTATTTCTTAAAATTTATCGAAATCAATAGATTAAGTATTTGTTCTATGTTTAAAAATAATTATCGAAAATAAATCAAGTGAATCAATAAATCATCGAAATAAGAAAAAAGTAACAATAATACAAATTTTTCTATCGATCACTTTATAGAATTTGAGATCATCTTATCTATAATACAATTATATATAATTACAAGAAAATACTTATAATTTAATTTTCATACAATTTCACTTAGTTTGCCATTAATAGAACAAGTAAAATTTTACAATTATTTTTAAAGTGAAAATATATTTTTACATTAAAATGATTTATCAAATCGAATCTAAACACAAAAATTTACTTATAAAATTTTTTGCAAACAATTTTTGTATTATTTTATACGTTAAATCTTTAAACCACATATATGATATAAACTAAATATACTATATATATATATAGCGTTTAACAAGGAAGAAATAAAAATGCGATACAACAGATAAAAAATAATAATATAAATTTATGTGCATATATATACGTATATATATGTATATATATGTATATATATACATATATATACATATACATATACATTAAACGGCGACAGCAAAAGGCAAAAGATTAGGAAATCTGATATTTTTTCTTTTTCTATTTTAAATGACTAATTGCTCCATTTTTTTGAAGGATAAAATCTTTCGTTTGAATATCAATGTTGACATATGAAAAGAAACATTTAAAACATTTTGGAACTGAATAACTATTTATAATAAATTTTACCATAATTATTTAGTAAAGAAAAAGTAATGCAGCAACTATTTACATAAAATTATCCTTAAATTTTTACAATTATTATTCAATGCACGTAAGCGCACACAATAATTATAATATACATTTTTACATGGCTTTATATTACTAATACTTTAAATAAGCATATTTGTATTATTGGTAATATTAAGTATAGACAAGAATTCTATGCGGCTAGTTTTATCTATTTTTTTCAAGAAAATTAAAGCAAATATACAAACTAAATAAATATGAATGAAAAGAAAATATATTTCGCGTGAAACGGAAAGTTCGATTAAAATATTTAAAAGACAGAAAAAATTCATCTTACATCTCAGTTGTTCAAGATTTTATGAACTTGTCATATAAAGAAAAAAAAAAAAATATTTTTCTCGCAAAAGCACAAAATTCTTAATTCCTATACTTAAATGCAATAATATGTATATGTAAAATGAAATATTTAAAAACTAAAAAAAATAATTACTGGAATAATTATTAGAATGTATAACACAATTGTATTATTTATCGCCAAATAAAAATGCATGATATGTTTACGAAAGCACATAATACTTTAATTTTTATAATTCTATTATTGTTTTAAAATAATGTTCTCCGAAACTGATATTAATAATACTGAATAAAGTAACAAATATTTAATAAAAGAAAATGTATAATGAAAATTAAATGTGTAATAAGTTAAATGTCTTATATATGTAAAAATTTAAATTTGCATTATAAAATATCTACCTGAGAAAAGAAAGTAAGATAATTTTGATTGAAAAAAAAAAAAAAAATAATAATTTTTGGTTTTATAATTGATTGAAAATCGATATAATATAACGTATCAAATTAGATACTATGAAGAAAAAACAAAAAATAGAAAATGTTCAAGTATAATAACTTATTTGAAAATTTAAATTTTTCATAGAGCTGTCAAAAAATTTTTTATCCTTCTATTCTATTTGTATCATATTTTATATGGCAAATAGAGAAAAAAATCTTTAGCTTTTTTATAAGATAATGGAAATATTTAGATAATTTAATTTTAATAAAATTTATAATTTATCATATAAAAAAGATAAAAAAATATGCAAAGCGTTCCTCTTCCGATCATATCTTTTCCCTTATTTTTCCCTTTCATATTATGTAATTTTTGTCAAAAAATTCGAAATGTAATTTCTTATATAAAACTCTCATTTTTTTCTTCATTACCCTTTCATATTAATTAACGAGTATAATTGTTACATTTAGAACATCTATTTTTTATATATAATTATATTTATTATATATATTATAAAAAAGAAAAAAGATTTTGTATTTTTTTAAAACAAAAATTACAATCGCTCTTCATTAAACTAATATTATAATTTCCTTTCTCTCTTAAAGTTTTTTCTACTAATAACTAATAACTATTTTCAGATCATATTATTAGATTGTATCATCAGACCAAAAGTCAAATATTGATAAAATTTAGAAAAATCATTGGTCTATCGTATCGTATATTAAAATGGCGAATTAATATTCCGATAAAACAATTCAAGGATGGAAATTTATTTTATCGTAGATGAAAAAAATTTATATTTATTCGAATAAGCGACTGTTGAAAATTAAAATTCCAATATAAATCCAATATCAGTTTCGGATTTTAATTAATATAAAAAGTTTTTATGGTATTTCGGTAATTATATTCACCAATTTATAAAATTTTATAAATTTTGAAATTTTATTAACAATTATCACGAAATACAATCCTACGTTTACTTTCTATATAAATTCTATATAAATTGTTTTGGTTAAAAATTTTGCTTTATTATTAAAGTGTTTCAAGCTTAATTTCAAATGATGTAAATAACCTATAATTTAAAAGTCTGATATTAAAAAATTCAAAATATAAATTTACGTTAGCGTCGAAAGATTCATAATATAATATAAAAATTTGTGCAAATCTCATAACTACATTAATTAAATTATGAATTGAAGCAATATTTTATACAATTAATACATCGTTTATATTGCATATTACATATATCATAATATGCTTCACTATTATAAGCATGAAAATAATAAAAGAAAAGGCAAAAAGAGAAAAAGTACTTAAATAGAGCTACAACTGAATAAAAAAACAATTACGACCTGATAAATAACGTGCATTAATATTTAAGTACTCGTAATACCAGTTGTGTAAATAACTCTTTCAGCACCGCTATTCAGATTTGTATTCTCATCGACGGTAGCGGGTGGTGGAGGCATGGCAAAAATGGGTTGTTGATTCGTTGAATTGTTTTGCGGGCCACCCTGTGGTTGTGCCGTAATCGCCTCATCGTCACTTTCCTCTTCCTGTTAAACAACAATCGGTCTAATCAATATTTAATTTTTTTTACCAATAATAATGGACCAATATATTGTTCAATAATTATATATTAAAAGTGAATACATTATATCAATAATTACATTTTTATTATCTCCATTATGGAGTTAACAATATAATATTTCTTTCTTTCTATTCTTTTTTTATATACAGAGTATATCAGTTAAATCAACATCTAAATTATTTCTGCTATTATCAATGTTAAGAAAGAAAATGACAAGAGTCGAAAGAGATAGGTAGATAAATATTTAGAGACAAATATTAGATAAATAGATAAAAGGAAGGTACGAAGGGAGAAAGAGAGGGGGAGGGGGAGGGGGCAGAAAGGGGAGGGGGAGGAGGAGGAGAAAGAGAGAGAGAGAGAGAGAAATTTTTCATCTTGATATTAAATCTTTTTCAATATCAGATATAATGTAAACCATGAAATTGATGTTTATACATATCTATGCACGTTTGAGCTATCATTTTTCCAAGTTCGAGTTTAGCATAACGATATTGTAATAAATATTGTAATGAAATCGAATTTGAATTTAAATTGTAGGAAAGTTCATATAGTATATTTGAAAAAAAAAAATTAACAATCGAAATTGAAATACGTTCAAAAAAATGTGTATAACTATTTCCTACAATTTATAAATTCAGATCAGGTCATCGAGTCTCAAAAATATATTTATTACAAACCTCCAACATATTCGAATGTTCTTCGTATTTTAAAATATTCGATCGAAAAATTTAATAATTTATCATAATCATTAAATATGTTTAAAATTCATATAATTTTATTGTATTTGTATATGTATTGCTCGAATAATTTCTCTATATATTATAAAATATTAAGATATAAAGATATAAATATCTTTTAATCGTGATCATTTATTAAGTGACCACATATACCGAAATGTCGTGTAATCCTAATTTAAATTTAATTTAAGTTTTTCAATATTTGAAAAACTTAAACGACAGTTGTACGCATAAGAAAAAATTTTTTGGAATATGATCCTGATAACGTATTTTAATATCATTAAAATTGATCAGATGTTCTTTATTTTATATAATTACCAATTAAAATTCATATTTATTTCTTTTCGTATACTGTTTTTGAATTGAAAGATAATATACATATATATATAAACAGCGAAAAATGAACAAATTTATGATTTAAAATTCTACTAAGATATTATTCAATTTTATACGAAATGTATGAAAATTATGACAATTATTTCGATCAGATAGTTGTGAAAAATCGGTTGTGATTGTTGAGAAATTATGAAGTTGTGTAATGATAATGAATTGAATAACAAGCTCGAAATGATCGATAACGATTTGAAATAAAAACAATAAAATTAAAATATCATTTTATAAAATTAGACTTACTTATCGACTGACCTATTCGTACGTATATATATAATCAGAGATCTTGTATCGAAATTGTTTTACATTTCTTTTTACTAAAAATATTTAAATACCATTGCTTTTTTAAAAAAAGATCATTTTACGTGCACAATCTTATCGATGTAAATTCACCATTAGAATCTGCAAATTCGATATTTTTTATTTACATTTTCAATTTTTTCTACGATCACTTCTCTATCGTTGAAATATACATAAAAAAAGAAAAAAGAATTAAACCAAAATAAAATATCAAAATCGAAAAAAATAAAATCAAGATTGATTAGAAATAAACTAATAAAGATAATTATAGCGCGAAAAATTAAAATTTAAATTCTGATATAATTAAAAAATACATTATTCCGAAATAAGCAATACTATATCTCTTCTTTCATTCTCATTTCTTTGTTTGAAAAGACTATAAATCTTTATCCATTGAGAATAGTGATAAAATTAGATATATTATGTTTTTTTTTTTTTTTTAAGAATAATATTGTTCGATCGATGATGATTTGCAGCTATCTCGAGCAATTATCTCTTTCGTTTTATTTGAGAACAAAGCTAAATAATACACTTAATCCTTAAAAATAATCGAGTGAATAATATGCTTATCTCGGAATAATACTTTATAGGATAAATCCGGAAAAGATAGATCATTTTTTTTTCAACAATTTATGAAATATTTTATATTATAATATTTTTAATATATTTTATTTTCGTATGTTGCATTCATAAATTTATCATAAGTTATTTATCATCTTTTATGATTGATGTTGTGACTTGAATATATATTTTTTTACTTAGTTCAAGTTTATCATTATTAATTATTAACAAAATTTAAAAATCGATATATTTTATAGAGCATTCAGTTTTTCTTCATATCAATTTAAAACATTTCTTATGATTTCTTATAATTGTTCAATTATAAATTGAATATAAAATATCTAATATAACTAAGATATCAAATCAATTTCTTCTTCTTAAATCTTTGAAATGGAATAGTTGGGGATCAATCAAATAAGGATGCATCTTTATTTCTAATCATTCGAGATTTATAAAGAATATAACAATAACGAATCTTTTGAATTGAGAAAGAAGGGAAGAGAGAGAAGTTGTGTAAAATACGAAAGTCATTGGAATAATTGGAGGGCAAAAAAGCTAAAATAAAAATATTGTTATAATAAACATAAAACTATATTTCAATTAAAAAAAGTATATACGATACGATATCATTTTTCCATAAAGATCTATCTATGTCGATATTGTAAAATGGCTTAATGTATAAATTAACTCAATCTATAATTATAATATATTAATTATAATATAATATATTCTTTAGATTAATCGGATTATAATTCGGATTTAAAAAAAATTCATCTTCCGTAATTATCCTATATACGAATGAAAATTAAATATAACTAACTAAATAAATATACAAGTTTTTTTTATATAAAAAAAGAAAAAAGAATAAATGATTAAATTTATAATAATTAATAATTTAATCAATTTACATTTAAGATAAAAAATTATGATCCTAAAATATATATATTAAAAATTAACTTTCGATAAAAAAATCAACGATTAATATTATGGAATAATTTTTTATTCGTATTAATTTTCACAATCATATCCGTCATTTGACGAATTTGATTCATTAGATAAAGCATAATTTTTCTTCTGAAGCAATATATCGCATATACAAACCTGTAATTCTTGTTCTATATACATATTCTTGTACGAGGAGAAGAAGAAAAAAAAATAAAAATGCTGGAAGAAAAAGGAGAAAAAGAGGAAGAAGAAAAAAAGAATGTTCAAGAAGCTGGTATGAATATGATCGAAAAGAAACGAACAATATGTATTCAATGTTTGTTTCAATGGTTCTCATTTCCTCCTCTTCATAATATATCTCATTTTTATAGTAGTTTATTTCGATTTTCCAATTTTTAAAATATTTTTCTCTCCCATAAATCATCAATTAAAATTGATGTGATTTATACGATTATAAAATCATATTAATCATATTTATTAAAAGATATAATAATTATGGATATTGTGTTTTTATTTAATTACATTTGAATAATATTTGAAATTTTTAAATTTTGTAAAATAATATGTAAATAATATAACAAAAAGTAAAAAAAACATACAATTAAATAACTACAATTTACATAAATTGAAAATAACGAAAAATAAAATTTACGAAGCAAATACAAATAACAATTATTAAAGAGCAAAAATTGTTATGTATAATATAAATTATTATATTTTATTTTGTTAAAAAAAATAATTTTTTAATCTTTTTTTAAAAAGTTATCAATGATTATTATTAAAAAATTCTACTGTTTGATAAGTCACAAAAAATTGTTAAATATTTATTTTAACAAAGTAAAACAAAATCTAATCTTTCGTAAAATTTCGTAAATTTAGAGGATTAAGAACCACTGATACCAAAGAATGACTTACCTTAACCAGGCCTCTGGGCTGATTCGTCACGACATTTGCCTCTGGGTTCTGGTCCCGCTACAATACAACAACAACGTAAACAAAACCGCTAATCTATTGTATTCTAAAAAAAAAAAAAAAAAAGAAAAGAAAAAAAAAGAGGAGGGGGGAAAAAAGAGGAGGGGGAGAAAAAAAAGAAAAAAATAGGGGGGGAGGGGGAGAAGGCAGAAAAAAGTGCATGCTAAACTGAATTGGAAAGATTATATAAATTATAGATCGATGATATATTAGCGAATATGAAATGACTTAGAAACGAAGAAAAAGAAATATTAGTTCTTGTTCTCGTAAATCTGTAAAAAATCAATATCAACGAAAGTTTATAATATAAATAATTTCTTAAAATTACAATAATACGATATTTGCGAAACAAAATATACATACATACATACATATATATATATATATATATATATATATATATATATATGTGTGTATGTATGTATGTATGTATATAACATAATGTTTTAATAGAGAAGAAAGTATAAAACGATATTCTTTAATTTAAAATATAGTATAATTTCTCATATTTTTAACATTATAGATGTTCTATTTCTTTTTGTTTTCCTTTAAATAAAAAAAAAATAACTGCAATCATTTTTTTTATATTTTAAAAGTTTACAAAAAAATTATATATTTCATTCGTAAAAATATTTCAGAAGAAAAGAAAATTTATTATTATTCTCTTTCATCACTTGCGAAAATAGATGACTAATTTGACATGGCATTCTTTCTTTTTTTTCTTTTGAATATGATCAATAATATGATCAATAAATAATGTTATAATTATTTAAATTGCATGAAATTAAATATAAAAAAATAATCAATTTATTATTTTTATTTTTATATAAATTCTTATATAAAAATAATTATATATTTATAAATATTTATAAATATATTTATATATATATTTTATCGAAAAATAATTTGAAATTAACATAATCGAAGAAAACAATAATAATTCAGTAATTTTATCATTGAAATTTATAATATTATGAAATCTTACAATTACTATTTATAAAAAATACAATAATTTTTGAATTAATAAATTATAAATTTTTGTTAAAATTTAACATTTAAAATTCTGTTAAAATTTAAAATGCCATATTTTCGTCTCTTTTACATAAGTTTTCTATCTAAAAATAATTCTTAATTCGAAATCCTACTTTGTAAAAATACAAAATATTTTTATTAACTCCTGATTATTTGTCTTAAATATACAATTAAATAATTTCTTTTTTTTAATTTTTATAACATATATAAGAAAAATTGAAAATTTAACATAACGATAATAATATTCTTATCATTAATAAATGTTAATCATATTATAATTGAAGTATTTTCAATAAAATTTATATGATGCTGATCTGCAATAACAAAATTACATTGTTGTAAAAAATATACATAAAAAAGAACACACAAATAACAATCCTTTAATCTTTTAAATTTTTTTACAAGTGATGTCGTTTTCTCTGATTTAAAAAAATGAAAATACTAACATTGTTTAGATTTAAAATATAATAAAATTATTATACAGAAATGCAAAAAAAACATGATTGATAATTTTTATTATTTAAAAAATTTTAAAATTGTTAATTTTTAATACAAAGTATATGAAAGTATATGAAATTCAAACTATATGAAAGAAATTCTGAAGAGAGAGACATTCTGAAATTATATAATGAAATTAAATAATTTGAAAATATTCCGTCGATCCATTAAAAAATTAGAAAGAAATATAGCATGAAAGATTATTAAGAATTTTATTAATATATTGTTGATATAAAGAAATATAATTATAATTAATAAACAATTTTATGTATAATTAAAAACTCATCAAACATACAAATTTCTTATAAATAACAAAAGTTAACAAAAGATTAAATATCATATATATTACTTTGATAAAAATATTATAATGGCATTTATAATGTGATTAATCTCTATTACTAATAATTAGAAAGATTATATGCAATTTTATTGGAATCATTGATGAAAATGATAAAAAAGTTGTTTTCATAGGAATACAGCGAATTCTTCGGACTTGCCATCAATAATATATTACTATTTGTTTTTCGTAACATAAAATAAATAACATAAAAATTTATTCTTGATCAATTAAAAATTAAAATATAAAATTCAGTGGGAAACATCACAAAGAAATCATACAAGAATAATACCATACATCAAGAAAAATACCACCATAATGTCATGTATCTTAGAAAACGACATTACTTATTCAATAATTTAAAATAATGGTAAATAAATTTGTTTTCCTAGATCTAGATATTAAAAAAAATCTTCACATATCATGTTTTGGAAGTTACATATAATGAAAGATAAAATAAATTTTCTCTTCTCATTTATTTCGCATTTTTAATAAATATTATTTATTAAAAAAAAAATTTTTTGAATACAAATTTTTTATTAAAATCAAAATTTTCAAAATAGATAAATTTCCTTATAAGATAAGTATACAAAAAGTATACATAATTGTCTCCAAAAGCAATGATATTATGTGATATATATTTGTATATTATTTTCGTGAAATTTTGTTAAATAATTGTCATTATATATATTTTATGACTTTTTATTAAAAAATTAATGAAATATAAAAAATTTAAGAAAAGAAAATTACTTTCATAATATTATAGGAATTAATAATAAAAATAATATTCAAGATGTATATCACAAACATTAAAACATTAAATTATGCTAAAATTTCTAAATATCAGAATAACTATTGCGATATAATTTTAAAATATTCCTATTATATTTATCTAAATAAATTAAAATTAATAGAATTCTCCAGAACACAGAATTAAGAAATTCTATTAACATTAATAATTAATTAATATAAGATAAGTTACGCGTAATGCCTTTTTATAAAATTATATTCATAAATTATTTGTTGTACGAAAAAATATTTCGTATGAAAAATTGCATAATACGTAACTTGATTTATTGTTATTAATTTTTTGCAGATGTCAATATACAATATATATATATATATATACACACACATATACAATATATACAAAGTAAGATAAAGATTGTTTTTTTAAAAATGTGTAAAGTATAGAATAATATATAAATGAAATATATGATATTATTGCTTGCTGAAAATGCAGGGAGCGAGATAATCTGAGCAATAATAAACGATAGATGCGTGATCGAGAATCGAATAAATCTTCAGATGAATTATATAACAAATGAAAAATGATTAGAAATGCACGTGAATGATGTCTCTTGGAAATTTCCTTTCATGATTGATAAAAGGATTTATAATTCTTATGAATTCTTATGAAATTATATATTTTTTTTAACACGATTAATCGATATAAGTGGTCATTTCCTATAAAAAAAAAATGTTAAAAATCACATAGTTAAATTGTATATTATCTTTTTCATTAGACTTTTTCGTTTGTACGCGTGAATTATTTTTAAAAAAAATTTATCTTATTATCAAAAATTTGCGATTATCAAGAGTATATTTTTACCTAAATATTTCAATATATATTATTGCATTTCGATTCATTGATTTTCTATGCATTATGCACACCGTGTTTAAATATATTTTATATCAAATTTACGATTTAACTGATTGAAAAACTATTGCTCATTTAAATACTAACTACTATAATGGATAAATATTTAGTTATCATATCAACTAAAATATAAAATATAAATATATTATTATGGAACCTGATATTTTATATCGATCGATATTCTTTATAATTTTAATTTTTTATCACATATTATCGTTTTAAACATAATTTTTTTGAGAATTTGAAAATTTTATTTTTTTCTCACATGACATGTTTATATTTATTATTCATGTCAAAATTTTCGGCACAATATTGGATCAAAATAACAAAATTTCATTCCATTTTCAATTATTATTTTTATATATATATATACATACATCACATATGTATATATCATATTACATTTTTATATATTATTAAAATTTTATTTATATTCATTAATATTTTATTTATAATAATTCGTTATTTGATATTTAGTTTCACAGATTCCACATAAAATAAATTACTTGTGAAAATTGGAAAATTTAAATTTAACTTTTAATATTATTAATAATTGAAGAAAATATTTTTAAAAAATTGGAAATATTTTTATATAAAAATAATTTATTTTTGCAATTGTTTCAATTAAGTTTAAAAATCTATGTTTAATGAAATGTTTAATATTTTTTTTTATGCATATAAAAAAATTAAAATTTTCACACAATTTTCCTATTATTATATTTCCTAAATTAAATTAATCGATATTCATTTTATTATAAATTATTCTAATTAATTGTAAATTTATAATTATTTATTACACATACAAAATAGTTTGAAAATAAAGAAAGAAGTATGAAAATATTACCTGTAAATTGTGATATGCTCCACTGTCTTCCGGTGGTGTTGGCTTGAATTTACCACAGCAGAAATTGCAGCAAAAGCAACAGCAACAACAGCAATAACATGCAGTTATCAAACTACAAAATATGAAGAGGGCCTGAAAACAATAATTACAATTAATATAATGAATTTATTATATTTAATAATTAATTGTATAATATATATTAATAACAAAGATTTTATAAATTGTAAATTATAAAAAAAATAAATTCATCGAAGCAAATGAATAGAGATATTATATATAAATTTGAAAAAATACAAATTTCGTATATATAATATTTAATTTATATATAATTTATTTATATTAAAACTATTGATAAATTTTTTATTACAAAATTAATAATAATAATAATATTTATTTTATAGAAAAAAACTTAAAAATTACTAAAAATTTACCTTGCACCAACCAGAAGTGACAACAAAGTACGCATTGACATTTTCTTCGCCAAATTGCTCGGCAACATATAGTCCAAGTGATCCATAATTATCATATATATTTCTTTTAGTTAAATCTGTTAATATAGCATGTGCCCTATTTATTTCTTTAAACTGAAACATAATCATATTTAAAGAGATAAACTTTATAAAATATATATATGAAATTTTATATTAATTTGAAAAAAAATAAGACTATAATATTTTTGATCAAATATATAAGATTTTAACTGTATCTTTTTAAAAATAAAATTATTTAGAAATAAATATTGTAATTATGAATTATAATTGATATTAAATTATTAGTTTTTAATAGAGAAATAAAACAGTTATTTTAATAAAGAAATAATAATATTAAATTATATAGATGATTAAACAATATAAATATTCTATGTCTATTTTTAATATTTCGGAAAAAAAAGGATTTAAAGATTTACTAACACTTCATAATTAAATAATAACTATAATTTTTATAATTGTAAAATTTATTATATTATTTCTTGTTATTATTATATTATTAATTTATATATATATATATACAATATAATTGTAATTTAAAATATTTAGTTAATAATGTAGATTAGAATCTATAAAAAAAAAATTTGCAAAAAATTTAGAAATTCATATTTCATATTCATATAATTTCATAATAATTATTCTGAATAGTATTCAATAAATATTATAATATATTCTTGATATATACTAATACAATTATTCGTTTTTAAAAGTATACATATAAAAATATATATTCACCTGATTGTACCTAGAAATTAAAGAATTGAGAATTTCATCTTTTGTTTATAGTGTATATAGGAGATTCAAGTCAGATCAAATATTCAATATGATAAAAATACATATATTCATACATAGATAAAATTCAATTCTAATATAATATCAAATATAAAAAGTTTTTTATAAATATCTTAAAAATTAAATCGTGACGATTATATAAATGTATAGAAAAAAATTGTTTATGATATTATCCTTGAAAATAATATATTCATATAATATAATTTGAAAACATCATAAAATCTATCTAAAATTATCTGTTTTATAAATAATTATTGAAAACATGTGTAAAACTATGTATTTAAATTAATAACAAGATATTATTTAAAATAATCAATTTAAATATTAATATAATAAAATAAATACTATCTTCTTTAACTTAATCATGATATGGATAGAAAAATATAAATTCTCTTTCTATTAAAATTATATTAATATATCAAAATTGAAATTGTTATATATTAATATATATATACAAATTATTCTTTTTCCAAATAAAATTTAAATTAATTTAATTATTTATAAAGATATTTATAACGATTAATAATTATCATTTCTAAAAACATAACATTTTTCGAGTTTCTTTCAAAAAAATTTTATACATTAAAAGATTTACAAATAGAAAATAGTTATAACATAATATTGCATCAATGTTTTTCATAAATTTTTAAATATATATGGTAAATATGAAAATCATATTTATTATAATTATATTAATATTTAGTATAATGTAATTTATAACAAATTTTTTCTTTCTTATGTAATATACTTAATAATAATTATATTAATATTATAAAATTTAATACAAATGATATTAATCTATATTAAATTCAAATTTTATATATATCCACTAAATAAAATTTATGAAAATAAAAAAAAAATTATTTATATATATCAATAAATACTTATCAAATGAAAAAAAATATAATTAATATTAATTATATTAAAATTCACCTTTTCTGCTGCTTCTGGATTATTTGGATTTTTATCAGGATGATATTTTAACGCCAACTTTCTGTAAGTCCTCTTAATTTCTTCAGGAGTGGCAGTTTTTGGAATCTCTAAAATTTGGTACAGGGAATCCCCTGCTGTCCTGAAACAAAGAAAATGTTAATGAATCAATTAATTTCTATAACAAATATAAAATTTATACAAACAACTTAACAAATATATTAATTTGCATTATTTTAAAAATTATATTAAAACATGTTTAACATTAAATAAATTTTGTTTGAATTTATATATAAAACATTAAATAATAAGTATAAAAATATAAATTTTGAAACAGAATTAAAACTTACTTTCAAAGTATTTAAAATAATATTTCAAAGTATTTAAGATAGAAAAAGAAAAATAAGTTGAAATTTTATTAAAAAAATATTATATAAAATATTTTATTTCTTTAAATCAAATTTATTAATAATGCCATTATATAAAATATATATTTTTTTAACACAAATAATATTTATATATAAATATATAAATATATATAAATATATAATATATATAAATGTATATATGTATATATATATATATGTATATAATAATATTATAATATATATCGTATTTAAGAATTATTTTAAAAAATTTACAAAATTTAAGCAGTCATATAAGCAATTATAATTTATTATTTTATTTTACAATTTTACTTTCTTCATAATTAAAATTTTTTACCGTATTTTACAATTTTGATAATTAATAGTCAATTTTTATATTTAAATCCAAATAATTAAATAATTCATCAAATATAAATTATTTACGAAGAAACATAATAAACCTAATCTTAATGACAATAATCTTCAAAATGTATTACATATTCATAAATCAACAAATAAATATAAATCTTTACTTAAAAAAAAAAAAAAAGAAAGAAATTATCAGTTAATAGAACTATTGTCTTTATTTTCGTTAGAAATTATGACATAAATTGAATAAGAAATAAAGATTAAAACATTAAAAAGTGAATAGAAGAATAACCTAGAACTTGTCTGATTTTCTAAAATTTTCAAATTTTTAATATATATTTATTAAATTCAATGAAAATATATATATTAATTACTGTTAAATTAAAAGAATATAATTTTTAAAAGAAGGAAATAGTATAAAATTCAAATAAATTCATATAAGAGTGATAAAATACTCACGACATTTTTCTTTTATCCATGTTTGATGAAAATAACGTTATTAGAGATACAAGAAATAGAATTAATTCGCTACTAAAATATTTCGAACTTTATCGTCTCGTACTACAGGTACATGATTTTCGTCATTAAATGAACAAACGTATTTTTGAATAGATGTTGTATCGGATGATAGCAGGGGAAAGGATTCAATATTTTAGTACCAAAAGTGGACACAGTTGCACCAAACTGGCGCCACTGTGAAAATATAAGAAATATAAATGAACTATAAAACTATTGGTGCATATTATTTCAACCAAAAATGCTAAATGAATTGCATATTTTATTAAAATTTCTATTTTTTTTTGTAAATCATATTATTATTATAAACTTTATTTTCACGTAAAATATTACGTGATATTACGTAATTCTAAATCTTTAAAATATTATTATTCAATAATATTAAAAATATAAAAATAATATTAAAATAATAATAAAAAAATATGATTAAAATAAACAAATTTAAAACTTTTAATAAAAGTAAAGAAATTTAAATTAAAAAATTTTAAAACTCAATATTTAATATATAATGATTCTTTCATTAAGAAAGAACTTAAAATTAGGACCGTTACTAAAATATCGTGCCGATAATCCTGTCTTTTGATAATTTGTCGATAAAAAAGTCAATATTGTTATTATCAGGTAATCGATGATTATAACGATTGTATTTATTATGTATAGAAATTATGTAAAGAATTGCAAATTATGTATAGAAATATATCATTATCACGAAGTATAGACGATAATATTGTTTCTTTTAGTAAGAAAATTTATTGAGAAAATCTAGTGAGAAAATCATCTGTAATAAATTAGACTGTTAATTATATATTATTTATGTATGTAATATATATATTTATATATGCATACATATATCTAAACAACAGGATAAATAAATATTGATGATCGATAATAGATTAAAAAATCGATAAATCATTTTTCTATTAATCTTCTCTTTGCTATAAGTAATGTTTTCTTATATAAAATCTGTATTACTAAATACTGTACAAGTTTAAAATGAAATTGATTAAAATGTAATAATTTATATGTAGTTTTATATATATATAATTTGAAACATTTTTTTATTAATTTGAAACAAAAAATATAAGATTTTGAAATATTAAAGAATTGAATTAAAGATATATAAAAAGTAATAAAAATATATAGAAGTAGAATAGTATAAGATCGGAACGTAAACAAAAATCGAATGCAATAATTAAATTTAAAAATTCTTAAAAATATCAAATATTATATATAAGAAAATTTTATTATAAACTATGAAATAAATGATAAATAAATGATAAATAATTATATATGAACGTTTAATACAATTATATAAAAAAAAATAAAAAATTGTAGATATAAAATAGACATAAAATATTTGTAATCATATATATATATTTGTAACCGTATATATATATTTAAAAAGTTTAATTAGTTATCACGTCAAAATGCATACAAATTATCATTTATAGATATAATAATATAGAGATAGTTTTCTATCTATTCAAATAATATATATATAATTCAATAAAATTCTATAATAATTTATAGAATACAATACAATAAAATTCTATAATAATTTAATAATCTATAATAATCTATAATAATCTATAATAATCTAATAATAATAATAATAATGTATACTAATATTCGCGAATAAAACGCGCGAAAATATTTATTAATAAATGTATTTAAAATAATAAATATACACAGACGTAACAATTCGAAATAAAAACTCGCGAATATATATTTTAAACGCAAAAAATTTGTACATAACTTTAAATTATATATTGAAATCGAACGTCCGTAAATTTAACGCGTGCAAAGCGATACAGCGGTCAAAGCGAGACTGGTTCGTAACTTCTCCCCGCCAAATAATTCAACAGGCAAAATCGAGCATTGAGCATATCGACAATAATAAAATGCCTCCAAACAAATATTTTAACATATGAAATATCTAAATATTATAATTTTTAATATATAATATTTTTTTAATTTTTATTTTTAATTTCTACATAATATTTTTTTAATTTTATAATTTATATGATATATTAATTAATTTATAATATTATAATTTATTCAATTTATTCATTGATAACTTTTTATTAAAATTTTATTAAAATAAAATTTATTATATATTATTAGCTATAATAACTTATTAATTTTATATTAATTTCATAACAATAATTTATTATTTTTAATTTATTAAAATTTATTATTTTATTTATTATAAGAATATTTTTTGTTGTGAAAGAGAATATTATAATTGTTAATCAAATTCACAAATTTTTATCAAATTAATTTCTTGATTATGTATTATTTATATTTATTAAAATCAGCAACTGGTATGAAGTTCAGAAATAGAAAAATTTATATGATTGTATATAATCTCTGCCTATATATAAAAAATAATTTAACAATTTTTATATTATATTGTTCATTTTAGAATGTAATTTTATATTATTCTTATTCTTATTATCAAAATGATTTTTAATTTATGTTTCATAAATATTTTTACATGTAGCATTATAAAATGTTAATGATATAGGATTATAAGATTATAAAATATTTTATCACATATACTATTTTATTTATAATTTTATTCTTCATTAAATCATTGTCAATATTATAATCTTATTCTATATTGAATGTGAATAATAATTAAATGAACTAAAATTATTATTAGATTTTAAAACTCTCTGTGATATTTATTTTTTATTTAAATATATTTAAATTAGCCTCTATACATTTTTTTGAACGAATGAGCATTCGAATTTCATTTTTTTATATTCATATTACTACATTCCACATTCAATCATCTTTACTTATCCTTTTTTGATTTTAATTTTATCTTTCTTTATTTTTTTAATTTTTTAGTTATTTTCATTATATTTCTTTGATATAATATCTTGTCTTTTTTAATAAAATAATTTCATAAATTTTTTTATTAAAAAATTCTTTATTAAATTGATATATATATACTTGTAAAAAATAGATTTTCATTGTATTCATCGATATAAACATATTTTTATTACAATATAATATTTAGGAAAGTTTGGAATAAGACAATTAGGTTTATTAAATAAGTTTATAAAATTAAAGAAATAATGTTCATACATTTAAGCAATTGAATTATAATATAGATAAAAATACTATATTATATATTATATTTTAAAATAAAAACAGCAAGATATGAAAATTTATTATTTGTCTCAAGTTGTATATATATGTAATATATATATATATTAAGTATTGTAATTATACGTTTCATAATATTAGATATCATAACCTTAAATTATCAAATTTCTTATACATTTGTACAAAGAACATTTCTAATAGATATAACATTATGATAGATACAAAAGAAACAATTATACATAAATTTAATACAGAATTAGGAAATGATTTAAGAGGACTTAATAAAATATATGAATTTCATCAATATCTTAATACTCAAAAAAATGAAATTCAAAAATCAGTATGTATTTAAAAACATATTATTATTGTTAAAATTTTATTAAAAATAGTTTATATTTTCACATATTTTATTTTCACATAAAATTTGATAAAAAAAATTTGTTGTTATTGATCTTTTAAATTTAGCTGTCAATGGCATCAAGTGAAGCTCCATCAAAAGTAAAGGCAGTTATAGAAAATGTTGAAAAAATAGATATTGAATTTCAACAATTACAAAAAGCTTTTATCGAATTTAAAGAAAACATACAAGAAACAATGCAAGAAAATGACAAAAGTTTAGAAATGCAAAAAATTATCAATGTTATAACTTATTTAAATAAATCCTTATTATATTTGAATTTTATAAAATATATTGAAAACATTAGGTAAATTATTATTATCACTTATTTATTTATATTTTATAATTATTTCTAATAATGAAGGACTATGATTTTAGCGATGAAATACAAGTATCTTTAACAAATGGTGATGATGAATTAACTATTTCATTATATGTAGATCTTACAAATATTAGTTGTCAATTAAGATCATCAACTTGCCATTATCTCCAAAATTATGTAAAAGAAACTCTATATTTTTGGCATAATCTTATAAAGGATAAATTATCAAAGTATTACATTTTTGTTTAATATATTTTTATATATTTAATATGCATATATTGACAAATATACATATTAATAATTTTCAGAGAATATAATGATATATTAAAAGGATTAAAATGGCCTTTCTGTGGTAATAATGCAAGTTCTTTACATATTTCTGTACCAGAAATATTAATGAAGTTTAAAATACTTACAGAATATTTATTTCATTTACAATTACCGTATCCTTGTCTGAAGTGTAAATTTTATTTTTGTATTTTATTAAGATTTTTTATATTATTATTATAGAAAAATTATATTTTATTATTAACTTAATATATATACATATATACATATATATATAAATATATGTAGAGAAGAAACTGCAAAACCTGTAGTAACATCAGTATTATTAACAGATTTTACTCCTGTGAGTTTACCAATTTCATTGTTGGTACGGCCACTTAGACAAAGATTTATATATCATTTCACAGGTTCTAAATTAACAAATCGACAAGATAAACCTGAATGGTTTTTTACTCAAATATTAACTTGGATTAAAGATCATGTACAATGGATACAAAAAAATGTACAACCCGCTGCAAATTCAATAGGTCTTAATCATATAGATATGAAGGTAACATATTAGATTTATTTATATTGATACTTTTATTCTATAACAATATAATAAAATTTTATAAAAGAGCAAGAAATTTGATTTTAATTAAGTTTTATATTTTATATCATTCTGAATATTTCATTAATATGATAATGATATGATAATGATATTAATAATATTAGAATGAAAGTATTCATATGTTGTTTGTTACTATTATTTACACATTGAAATACATTAATACAATTTTATATAAATTATTTTATCGTAATAGGTAGAATTTATGCGAGCTTTGATACAATTAGCAGTTGAAAAGCTTCATTCTGAATTATCAATAGTACAATATGATGATGCTTTATTTGCTCATTTAGTTGATGAAGCTTTAGGTTTTGAACGAGAATTGAGAGAAACATTATTTTATCCTTCAACTCAACCAGCTACTGTTTTTGTACTTACACAAGCTCATATTTTTGTAAAGTGGATTAATATGGAAAAAAAATGTAATATATTTTTTATTAATTCTTTATTTAACTTATAATTTAATATTTTATATTAAATTATATAAATGTATATAAATAATTAAATTATATTTATATAGAATATTAAATTAATTTTAATAAAAGATTTCCAATCATTAATGTATTAAATTATTAGATGCAACTGAAAAAATGGATGCCATTTTGAGTTCAAATACAGCTTGGGAAAAATTATTGACTTCTGATGTTGATGATATGAAAGTAACTGAATGTGCAGATGCCTTTTTAACACTTCTTTCTACAATTTCTGATAGATATAAACATTTACCTCAACCAGGACACAGGTATAATTAATAATACATATAATTAATAAATAATATAAATAATTATTTATAAATGAATTTAACATATAATAAATATTAATAAAATAATTTAATAGAAAAATTTTTAATATCATATATGAAATTAATTGTTACTACAATTAAATAAAATTTTCTCATATTTTATCTTATATTATGATGACAAAGATCATAGAATAGATGATATTAAATCATTTATAGAGAAATGATATTATATTGTATCATTTTCTATAGCAAAAACAATCTTTAATATTTATATGATTTTATGTAATGTAATTATTATAATTTTCAATTCAATTTAATTCAATTCAATTCTTTTACATGAATCAAATAATAGATTACAGTTTCTTGAATTACAATTAGAATTAATTGATGATTGGAGAGTTCGATTACTTCAATTATTACATGAAAATTATGAAGATCCTTTAACATCTCTTATGCCATGTATTCTTAATACATTATATTATGTTGCAACTGTTCTAGAAGAATGGGGTGTAACAGTAGTAAGTATTTTAAATATTTCTTTCAAAAAAAAGTTTATACGTTACATATTTCTGATATTTAATTTTTTTTTAGCATTTTTTGCAATTATACTTTTTTAAGAAACAATTTGAAGCAGTTGAAACTGCTACATTAAAAGGAAATGACATAACTAAAAATGTAGGAGAAATCGAAGGTTCTGTATTTGATGAAGCTGTTGCACTTTTAAGAAGATTAGAAAAGACATTAATAAATGAAATTAGCGATTCTGTAGGTTTAGATGTAAAGGCAAAGAGTAGATCATATAGAACAGATAAGTAAGGATGTTTAGCACTAAATTTAGATTTATATAAAAAAGATTATTTAATATTTATATATAAAATCAAAGCTATTTATTCTAGATCAGATTATATTTTTTAATATTTATCAAGTTTCTTGTTTAAAAAATTGTATAAATTTTTACAAGTTTTAAATATTTAATAATTAATAATTTTCTATTTATAAAATAAATTTATTTACAGATGGTTTGCAATGCAATCTAGTAAAGAAGTGGTGTCCTTATCTGTCACACCAACTGGTTATTCCATGTTTCAAGAATTAGCTACGCAACTTAATTTATTGCATAATACACTTGCTTTACCTTTATTTGAACAGGCTTGGAAAAATTTAGCTTCACAATTTGATCAAGTCAGATATAAATTGAAAAATTATTTTAGATTTAAATATATTAAATATTTATATAAATATAAATTTTTTATTATAGTTTCTTCTAGAAGAAGTCGTTCTAGTAAATCATTTTAATATGGGTGGAGCTGAACAATTGCAATATGATATTTTTAGAAATCTATTTCCATTATTTGGTTTATACATCAATAAACCTGAATCATATTTTCCATTGTAAGTAGCAAATAATTATTATGTTAAAAATACATGAAACATTGGAATATGCAAATTTCTTATGTAATACTTATGTAAACTTTTAATGTAAAAATTTTTAATAACTTGAAGACAGAATTTAATGAATTATCAATTTATTTATTTTTATAAATCGCAATTTTAATTTTACAAAAATGAACAAAAGTATCATAAATATTATATAGAAATATAATTTTTATATTTCTGTGAAATTTTTTCTAATGTCGTTATATAAAACTGTATGATAAAATTTTTTCAAAATTATTAAATTAAATTATATAAACATATAATAATCTTAATTAATAATCTTTGTCTATAATCAATTTTATTCATGATATATGTAATATATAATATATCTAATATATGTGAATATATTTACATTATTATACTTAAAGATTATCAAAGAAATCTCTAATCTATATCTTTTTTTAATATAAAGAATTAAAGAATTTTTTAATATTTATTACTATAAGAAATTTGTTTTTTTTTATCAATATAATATTAATAATTATTAATGCTTCTATAATCTCATATTCTATAAAATATTCATTCTTCATTTATTCTGTCTAATAAAATTTAATAAAATTTAAATAATATTTTTAGGATTAAAGAAGCATGTATTTTATTAAATATCATGTTAGGTTCTGCAATATTACTCGTTGAGGCTCTTAATGATGATGATGAAATTATCGCAAATGAAATATTAGCAGATATCGGTGTTTATAAAATGTCTCCTGAACTTGCTTTAAAAGTAATTGGAACAAGAACGGATATAACTTATGTGTAAAGTGCTTTCTTTATATTAATCCAGAAATTAAAAATTTATTTAATTTTGTATATATTATGTATTATATCTTTTTTTTAAATAACAAATAGATATTAATATAGATTAATGTAAAGTAAAATTGTAAAATTATATATTTAAATTATTAAATTTATATATATATATATATATATATATATATATATATATATATATATATATATATATATATATATGTATGTATGTATAATTAGAAATCATATATATATATATTATATATTATCATATAATATTTAACAAATTAATGTTATTCCGCCATTATCAGCACCTAATAATAATAATCTATTAAGAGGAAGAACTGCCATTGTAGTCAGAAGACCTTTAAAAGTATCGGATTTTAATTTTGATGATGAAAATGAAGCTGTTGTTTCTATAGATGTGTAAACTCCTACCCGATTTGCCGTTGTTCCTATTATTAATTCTTGTTCGTACGTAGTCATGCAATGAACTGGTTCTGTAGAACCCCTAAAAATTTAAAATATGAAATGTAATTTTTAAGTACACTCGATAATTTTAAAAAATATGCTAAAAAATATAATTATAAAAGTAATGAATAATAAAAATATAGCGAAAATTTGAAACGAATAATATTTAATAAAAATATAATTTTTGTAAAATATAAAAATTATTTAATTAATGAATTAATTATTATATATACAAATTATATATAAGTTTTATGTATATATAAATGTATATTTATGATAAATATCATAAATAAATATAATATTTAAAAAAATATATCAATAATTCTTTTATTATATATACTATAAAATATTATATTCTTTCGTATATATTATAAAAAAAATAAATATTATAAAAATCTAGTAATTCTTAGTAATCATTATTATACATCATAATTATTCATATTTTCAATGAATTAAAAAATTTTAAATTATTAAAAGCAAATAATAAAAATTATAAATACATGATATATTAATATAATAAAAAATAATATTTTAACTTACTTCATATGAAATTTTAATTTCCCATCTAATGCACTCCATACAGCAATAGTTTCATCTAGTGAAGAACTAATTAATGTTGTTTCATTAACTGCTTCTAATTGTAATATCTAAAAGAATGATGATTAAACATTTCATTAAATATTGTTGAATATTGTTTTTAAGATCTCTTTCTTTGAGCATAACATACTTCACATTCATGACCTTTCCAAGATGCAATAATAAGACCAGTACGAATATCTAAAATTGTTAGAAAACCTGATGCTTGACCTAATGCTACCCAATAACCACTAGGTGCTACTGCAATGCATCGAATTAAACCTGTTGGATTTATAGATACCTAAAAAAAGAAACTCATTGTTATTTTATTTAGAAGATAATAGAATAGATAATAAAATTTATTCATTCTGTTAACATAAATCAATTTCTTAAAAGATTTAATAAAAGTTAACGAAAATTATGAATCTAGATTTATAAGAATTGCCAAAAAAAAAATTTTATTTTATGAAATATTTTACAATATGATAATACTTACTTTCATTTCATTTACATATTGAAATGTTCTACAATCAATAACTCTCAATGTAATATCAGTTGTACCCACAAGTAAAGTTGTACATGGAGAAGGACTTGCAGCCAGTGTATTTACAGGAACTGGACGTGAACTTTCTGGACATCCAAGGAGGGAACCCATGAAAGGATCCCAGCAATGAATTGTACCATCGCAAGTGATTACGTATCTTAAGGATTCTAAGAATGTAAGTGCAAGAATCGATTTTTTATGTCCAGTATAAGTATACTGACAAGATGATACAGTATTTCCATCTCCCTATTATAAAAAATATAAATTTTAAATATAAATTTTTTATATAATATATTTCTAAATCTCATAATTTAAATTTCTGTAAAAAAAAATTAAAATATCTTTTATATATTAGAAATTTTGTATTTTATATTTTTATATAAATTAATATAATTTTATTATTTTTACTTCTTTAGAAGAATTTTTTTTATATATAACATATATAATTTATTATTATTATATAGATTATTATTATAGATTATTATTCATTGATCTTTCGAAGATCAATTTTAAAAATTAAAACGAATATAAAAATTAATAAAAATATCAGTTAAAATTTATTTATCATATTATAATCGCTTTAAGTTTATAAGATAATGAAGATAGAACAATCTATTTTATTTCTATTTTGCTTCATTTTGTAATTATATAAGTATAATTTTTGTATTTGTTTTAATTTCTAGAATTGAAAAAGATATATATATTTGAAACATATATAATTTTATATAATTTTACCTGACTTCTTAAACTCCATAATTTTACAGTCTTATCTCTTCCTCCACTCATGAAACTATTTTCATTATCTAGTACATATAGGCACCTAACACTATTAGTGTGACCACTAAAAGTTTGAAGTTTTATTTGTTTTATATTAAATGTTACATCTTTCTCTGATCTTCCAATTTCATGTTCCCAATATGCCAACCAATTTCCACGTAATTGTCTACCAGTTGACAAAGAACAATTTGTTTCACGATTAGATATAACATTTTCAGAAGTAACATAATCTCCAATATCATTTTTTTGTACTGCAAATCTATTCCCCACAACTGATATATTTTCAAAATTAGTTGTATCTTTATTTGTTAATTCTATATTTTCTGCTATATTATAATTATTATATGATGTATCCAATATTGTGTCATCTTTAAAATAATCAAAAAGTATATTAAATTTACAAATTCACAAATAAAATTAGAAACAAAAAAATTATATATAAAAAATTATTCTGAGAAAAAAATGTGATTAAAAATAAATAAAATATAATATGGAACATACCAGTATTGGAAATTTTTATTTCTTTTTCATATTTACGACACAAATTATGTATATGTTCATGATTTTTTAATATATGTTTCATTATTTCATTGTCAATACATTTATAAAAAAGCATATATGTTTTATGAGCAAATTCTGTTGTAAATACAGCTTTTAATTCTTCAAGTGCCTAAAATTAAAATATAAAAAATATATATATATATATACATATACATATTTAAAATTTATTATAATGCAACACACGCACACATATTTATATTTAATATTTAGTATTTATAATAATATCATTTGGTTGTCTCATCTCATAATTATATAAAATTTATTAATATCTTTATTACCTTATTTTTCTGAGAATCAGATGTATCTATATTTTCTACGACTGGTGGAGAATAAGAATCAGCAACATCTGTATTAAAATTTGTTTGAAGTCCAAGCATATCTCTATTATCTTCATTTGAAACTTTTATCCTATACATAAATACACACACACACATATATATATATATATATATATATATATATATATATATATATATATATATAATATTATTATTATTATATCAATATTAATATTATGTACATTAATTCAAATTAATATACATATTAATATGTATAATATACATATATATAATAATATACAAACAATATACAATATTACGTATAAATTAATTTAAAATAACATTAACATGTAATAATATATAATAATAATATAGGTAATTAATATACCTTGTAAAATGTTCACTTATTGTTTTTTGGCTAATTTCATCTTTAATATTTTCTATAACATCTTGATTAAATGATTTATCAAATGCTAAGAAAAATCGTTGAATAGGTACAGCTAAATGATTTTTTGTAATAACACCACCTAATCGTAAGCTAAACATAAATAGAGTTTCTAAACATTTTTCCGCCATTATAGAACGTGCAAGTATTCCATTAGGAAAAGTAAATCTTGTTGACGATAATATACGAACTGTAGGATATAATATTGCTTTGACAATTGGTTCCTACGAATTAATTTTTTTGTCAATTTTTATATGATGTTCAATATGAGATTTAGAAAGATTTATATTATATGATCATACATGAAGTACATCCATCAGTATGGCATCACTGAGATATGGTGTAATATAGTTTAAAAGAGTTAAACATGAAATAAGTCCCCCTTCCAAGTTTTGCGTTAATTTTCTTTTACAAAGCGCTAAAAGTTCAACCATATGTGCAAAATATTGTAATACTATAATCTGTTCTCCATACAGACCTAGATAGGTAATTAAATTAGTTTCGTTTTGAAAAATTTAAATTAGAAATATAATTCTTTTTTATATAAATAAATTAACCTGCAATAGCTGCAAGACACTCTAAAACTTTGTTAGCATTGCGATCACCAAGTAAAACTTTCTTATTCCAGGAAGTACTTTCAATAGTCAAAAGAGTATCATTAGTTATTGTTAAATTCTCTTTTCCAGTATAACATAATGTAAGCATTCTCAATAAATTCCGAGATAAATATTTAGCAGTAAGTACAGGACCAAGTCGATGAGACAACCAAATGATAGATTCTGCACTCATTTCTGAAGTTGTACATTCGTTTGATGTAGATTTTTGATAAACATGATCTAATTGAATATCTTCATGCACTATAGAACTAGATTTATTATTATCTGTTAATAATATTATAGAACTTTGGTCTTCAATTCCTATAGTACATATTTCTTCAGATGTATTAGTAGATTGGCTAAATCCTCCATAAGTGAAATCATCATTAGAATTTTTACTTCCAACAAAACAACCAATATTGCTAAATTCTGTTAAGGATTTATTAAAAGAATTGGATGTCTTAGGTATAGGAATTATTGGTGATTTAACTGATTTTAATGGTGAAATTTTACTTCCCTCTTCATTTAAATCATCATTAAGATTTAAACATAGATCAATGTTTAAATCAATATCACATGCTACACCAGAATTTAAAGATATCCAAGAATTTTCTTCCGTTTCCATTGTAAATACTTCTGTAAAAAAAATAAGAAAAATACTTCAAAATTTTCAAATTTAAAATAGAATATATTAAGTTTTATTTTTTTAAATATTTTTTAAACATGTTTTGAACAAATTTCGATATATTTGGAAATGGTTAAAAGATAATTAAAATTTAATATGTTATATTTGATTATCTACCATCAATATCATTATCAGTTGAATTCATATCACGCATGTAATCATTAGGTACAGGTCCAGGTGATAAAGAAATATTATGTTCAGAGCCTGCAGAAAAATCTTCATCCAAGGGAGATAAAATTCCTTCTCCTTCGTTATACATTCCACTTAAATCACAACTTCTATAAAAAAAAAAATTAAATTTGACAAAATTGACAATTAAATTTGTAAGTCTTTAAAACAATTTTATTTAAATAATAACTACAAACGCATATTTTGCATCTATATACGTGTATTTTTTAATTTATGAAATAGTATAATTTTACTAGGAAATTTTTATTACAAATATTTTATAATTTAACATATATATTAAAATCTGAAAATGTCAAATTGAATCGAATCGAATTTCTAAAAATATTCTTTGATTCAATATTATCGAATTTCTCAAGAATTTCAGAATTTTTAATTCTTTCTTTTTAATTTTATAAATAAGTACCAAAATGTTATTTAACTTTTCAAAATTTTAAAGAATTCTCCTATGGATATTTACCAATTATAAAATGAAACTATCGCGATCCAATTCCTATTCCCGATCTGTTTCAACCAAGACAATGGTTTCCGACATTTTCAGATTCTTATACATCTTTAATAAATATTTAAAATCATGAATTATTTTTAGAAATATTTTGTAATTTAATATTATTTAATATTTAAATATTTTATATAATTTTTCTTACTTAAGATTGCCACTTTTATGAGTATATGATAAAGATCCTTGTATATAATCTCTATATCCTCCAACTGCTTCTACGAGAGGTGCAATAAAATTTTCCAAAAAACGTCGCAGACCCAATCTTACCATAAGTTTTAATAGGAAATTTCTATGATATAAACGCGTGGTTTTAAATTTTGCTATTAATCCTGAAGAAAGTACATCAGCATGTATGAAATTATCCATAAAAGAACCATTTTCATATAGTTTCATAATAGACAAAAGGAATGTTTCTGCAGTATCTCTAGGACCCAATGCCCTAAAAAAAATACCAATTATGCGATATTTAGAAAAGTTAATAAAATTTTAAATTAAAAAAAATTGTATAAATATTTATAATACTTATAATATAATTTTTCAAGAATCTTTAATATAAAGTATATAAGATATATTTTCTATTAAATATTTGAACGTTCTTAAATATTATTTATAGATAATTATATTAGATATTATAACTTACTTGGCAACAGGATCAAATAAATGCCATGCAGCCAAAACTGCACTATATGGTTCTTCCATTATTTGTTGTATATGAGGTACAATCAATTCCAAACATGCTTCCCTTGCAATTCCAGTATGAATTAATAAATGTTCTAATTCCCTTGCAATTGCTTTTACTTTGCATTCACTAATTTTACAAAGGAATTTTGTTTTTGTTTTAAAAATAAAATCTATATCATCTTCAGATTTTATAATAAAATTTAATTCACGAATTAAACTATTATATTCTTGTAACATTTCTACTATATTAAATAGATATTTGTAATACTTGGAAAATGGAAATAAACTTCCAGAAAATATTGGTTGCAGAAATTGATGTGCAGATGGCGGAGGTAAACCCATATGAGTAATTGTTGGATAACGAAAAGGCATATCAGCTACCTGAAAACTTATATTAATGTATAATTTTATCATATATATCATAATATCTTCAATCTATATTATATATCATATCATAATATAACTCATTTAATCTGGTCAAAATATTAATAATTTATTATATTATTTAAAATAATACGAATAAATAATATAATAAATAATTATTTATTATTCAAAATATAAAAAATCAAATTTGAATAAAAATTTATTTATTTATTTTTTTAATTTATATTATTATATATATATATATATATATATATAATAGTAAAATTAAATGCATACGATATACATTTCAGAAATACATGTTTAGAATGTAAAATTAATAATAAAATTAATAATAAATTTTCGTTCATTAATAATCTTTAATACAAATTGTAATTGAATATAATTTAAACTATTAAAAATTTGTTTTATAAAAAACATTATTAATTATATAATTAATAATTCAATTTGATTTTATTAAATATTTTATTTATAATGATTAATACATATTAATTTATGTATAATAATTAATACTTACTTCTATGTTGTCAATATTATAACTATTTGGTATAATATCAACTTGAAGTAATAAAGCAACAGCATTTCTTACACATTTAGGTAAGCTATCAGCTGATATCTTCAAAATATTTAAACACGTTGCAAGTCTTTTTGCAAATGAAACCTTCTCAATATTCCATGTTGCTCGAAATTTATTAGATAAAAATATTTCCACAATTAAACAACCGAGAATTTGTTGTTCTTTAATACGTCCACTAGCCACGATTTGTTTATAATTTGTGAATGACTCATGTAATTCAATTTGAGGTTTATAAACTTGAGAACTCATTTTATTTATGAATGTATGCATTGTTTCAACATGCATGATAGCTGTAACAGGATTATAATCTTTTGGAAGAGTTATCATCTGATTTATAGATTTATCTTGTTTAGTGTCTTCGGTAGTAAGTAAAGAACCTCGAGAACGACTTAATAATCGACTTAAAACCAAAGGAGATGATTTCGATGTATTTATAATTGATAATTCTTCTTCTTCAAATCCAGAACTATGACCTTCATCATCACTAGTTCTATTTCCAGATTGATCACTTCCTATAATAAATTATTTGATTAATATCGAATAAAAATAAAATTATTTCACAAAATATTAAAAATTTTATATTAAACATACTATATTTATTAATTAAAAAAGATGAGCGTAATCGTGGTGGAATCTTACACCAATAAGGTGAAGGAATAATTTTTTGTGGATGTGGTTGCGTAAAAAGTTGAACAATACCAGAATTGGTTAAACTTGTATGATTATCAACAAGTTGTAAACAAACATTTTTTGATTTTACCGCAGCTGAACCAGATAATCTATAATATAAAAAAATTAAATAATAATAATAATAATATATATTATTGTATATTAAAATAAACATCTTATACTTGTAACCAAAAGTTAAATCTATCCAATGATGTAGTCTTTCAGAAACATAAAAACTTTCTAAAGCTTCTCTATGTCTTTCAATAAAATCTTCCGGTGATGTAGCCCATCCTGGAATTTCTAAATCTGGTAAATCTTCATGAATAGACTGTAATTTATTGATCGTTATATATATTTTACAATTAATTATATATATTATGAAAGATTAAATTAATTATTTTTATCTTACCTTAAAAACTCTAGGATCAGTAAAAAATTGTGGTATACATTCATCTGGACTCCAATCATGTAATCTCTGTATCGAAGCAGGATATTCTCCTGGTACCCATTGCGGTCGTACATATTTACAAAGGACGGATTTATTATAACGACGAGAAAGATAAACATAATATGTAATTTCTGATAATACATCCGATACATGATGTCCTACCTATAAATATTGTCAAAATAATAATTCATTAAATAATTATTATACTTTAAAATTTAATTGTTAAATACTTACTTCAGTCGATTGTGAATCAAATGTTAAATCCAATTGCCTATCACCTTTGTTTAATCGAAATTTTGATTTTGTCAAATCTCTCCAATTACCACCACATCTTGATGTAAAATCTGTGACCCAAGGCATCACATGATGACAACTTGGATCACCATATCTTCTGCCAGCCAAATTATTTAACGCAGTTAAATAATCATAATTGCTAATACAATTATACACCCACATTTCACATAATTTTTCAATATTTTCATTCATTCCAAAATTAGAATTCCCTTGTAATGTTAAATTTGATGAAATTGTATCAAAATTTCTTTTATATCCATTAAAATTTTTGGTTCTTATTTCTTGACTATTAATGGAAACTTTAGAATATTCATTTTCAGACTTTATATATATGTTGTCATTTACTTTTGGTAATACCTAATAATATAAAATCTAAGAAAGTAGTTATAATTTCAAAAGAAAATTAAATAAATAAAAAATATCTAAATATCTAATAAAAAATGATGACATATAATATTAACCTGAATAGTAAAATTATCCATAATTAATATATCACTAAGGGTAATTTCACCTAATACTAAACCTTTATCATGCAAGTCTCTAGATAATTGCAATAATTGATATATTAAAAACAATGGTTTTCCATGACTCATACTTAAAGCAGCAGGACTGTACATTACACATCTTTAACAGCAATAAATAATAGAATTATTTAATATATAAGAAATTATAATTGAAATACATGTATAATATATATGTATAATATATACTTACTCACGTAAAGAATATTGTGCTGTTTGTTCATGCAATGTTAAAAAAGCAGATGTAGTTTCGATAGCAAATAATATTGGAAGGAGATTGCAATGTACTTCAGTTGATATACCAGGCAATATAGATATCACTAATCCATTTTGTATTTGTATCAGAGTACAACCATACATTTTCTGTAATACTTCTTGCATAATCCAAATATCACTTACATTAGCAATTATATTGTATTGTTCTTTATGTTCTACACAATTCCATGGACCTATAATATAAAATATAAAAAAAAATCAATCTATTTTTTTTATTAAATAATTAATATTAAATAATATATAACTAAGTATATATAAGTAATAAATTATATTATAAGTATATATAAGTATTAAATTATATATATAACTAAAGAATTATATATATCGTATAAATATTAAATTTATTTAAACATACATACTGTAATATTTTTTATAACATTCTTTCCATAAATTTCGATAATTAGTTTCCGCAACATAATGCATCAATTGTGAATATGTCAAATCTGTATGAGTATTTCCATTTATATTCCTTCCTCTTGGAAGTGGAATAGCATACTTGTGTTGTTTTTCGTAAATCTGGGAATTATTATTAAGAATTATTTATAAAGAGAATAAAAGCATTAAAAATATTATTCTGTGATAATATGATATGATATGATATGATATGATATATCTATGATAATGATTCTGTGATATAACTATGGTAATTAATTAATAATTAATAATATAATATTATAATAATAAATAATTTATGTCCTATTATGTCCTATTATATTATGTCCTAATTTACATACGATTTGACATATATAACAAACAAAATTATATGAATGTAATTTATTTTTGAAGTTATAATGTTTTCAAAAAAAATTTATAATTCAATCAATAATTAAAAAGAATATTTGAAACAAATTAAAAAAATGAGCATGTTTTTAATTTATTTTTTTACAGTTTATTCAATAAATTAATAAATAAATATATTATTTTTGTAATTAATCAATAAATATATCACAAGAGAATTAATTTAATGAATAAATAATAAAAGGATTTTTTTGTTATTATATTATTATTGTATATTATAATTTCAGAATGCAATAAATACAGTAATTACTTAAATTTTTACATATATATATATATAATTTTTTTGTAGAAAAATTAATATTTTCATTATATGGTAACCTAAAATTATTTAATTTTCAAAATATTTTAAAAAATATATAAAATAACATAATTTGTATACATATATATATATATATATATTTTATACATATATATATATAAAATTATAAAAAATTTTTTGAAATAATAAAAATTAACATACTTTAACATATACTCTTATCCAATCTGGACCTAAATCTTCAAGCACAGGATAAGCTGCAATTTCATCTGCACTTAATCGTTCATGATAAATGAATGAAATTGGACCTGTATTAAGTAAATTATTCAACCAATTTTTGTGAATAGTTAAACAAATTCTACCATCTATTACTTTTATATATTTTGGCGGCACAAGCAACTCTTTCGTTATTATATCCATTTTATATCTTTATACTTTATATCTATAAAAATTAAATTTATAATTATATTTTTTGTATATATTTAAATAAAAAACAGTATATTATATCCTTAATTTATATTCTTAACCATTAATGATATAATTTTATATCATATTTATAATATAATAAAAAAGATAGCGTAACAAGCATTTATTACGTATGTTTACTTAGTCATTTAATGTCATACACAGCTGATAATATACCTGTATATAGTAAATGAACAGCTGATTTTAGACGCCATATTTAAATATAATTGTATAATATATAACAAATAAAATATATTTGAAAACAAATTTTTTATATAATAATTATATCATAAATTTTAAAAATATATTTCATGTATTTTATTTATTTATTACTTATTTATTGTTTTTCTTTAATATTTAAATTGTCTAAAATTTCTATGTACAGTTATATATAATATATATATATATATATATATATACAGGATTTATATGGGTAATTAGTTTGTTTTCTGTCATTACTATTTTATTTATCATACGAATAAAAACATTTCTGTTATTTTATTTTTATAAATTCTTTTCTTTTAATAATTTTTTTAAGTTATATAACAAAATATTGGATATATTTCATAAAATGATATTTCAATCTATTGAAAAAAAAAAAAAAAAATAGACAATGGGAAACAAAAAAAATAAAATGCAGGTAAAATACTGTATTGAAAATATTCGTTTCATTATCATTTTTTAATGTTCAACTTTTTTCATTTTATATATATATATATATATATCGCAATTTGTAATATCTGTAAATATCTATATATTTCCTCTTTTCGATTCGAACATTAAATTTTCTATAATCATTTTTTTATGTAAACCTATATAAACAATGAAAAAAATATTATATGATAATCATAAGATAATATATCAATGATTTTGAATCTTGAATCAAATATTATCGATTAATTTCAATTGATGTTCACAATGTTTATTACGAAGTTAGGTTAGGTTATTCGTTTTACTATTTTTATTGCATACAGTGAAAGAGATAAAAATTATTTTGAAATATAAACAATTTCACAAAAAATTATTTTATTATGAATCACTTAATAACATTTGTTATATATTTTTGCTTTTACAAATTTTATATCTTCTGTCATGAATCTTTTGTAAAAAAAAACTTATTTATAGAAGAGTCATGTATTGATTATCGATTAAACTGTACAGTATTAATACGGGTCGTTGTTTTTCTTTTCTTACTTCTTGCATTTCTTCACATATCTCCTTTATATACTTCTTATGTCTTGGATGTCTAAGACAAAATAAAAAAATTTTTATCAGCAAGAAGTTAATAATTAATTTTAAACAAGAATTAAAAATTATTTTATTATATTATAAAGTCATTTATATTATAAAGTCAATTCAAGAAATCTATTTTTTTACACATATATGATATTTTTTTTTCTATATAGAAAAACATTTATTTTCTTTATAATCATAAAAATAAATTTTAAACATCACTCATTCAATAGTGAAAAAAAATTTAATTAACATCGATATATTCAGATATTTGTTACTTGATACAACACTTGCCATTGGATAAAGAAGTTATTATCTTGAACAACAAATTGTTAAAACTGACGCAAATTATGTTGATATTATGCATTAAATGAACCCACTTCTATTATAAAATACACATAATTGATATGAATATATCGATGCGGTTCATAATTCATATTGGTATTGTATTATTAAATTAAAAAAAGATAACTATAATCTTTTTTTACTATACATATTATTTAATCATTCAAACCATAAATTAAATATAGTGAAATTATATATATCATTCAAATACAGTAAAAAAATTGTACATTATTTTTTTGTTTCTTTTTAAATTTTAAATATAATTTCACAAAAATAAAAATAAAAATAAATATAAATAAATATAAAAGTAAAAATAAAAACTTACTTGTCTATAATAACTTGTATACTTTTTAAAAAATTTTGATCTTCTTCATCAATCTCTAAGAAACTTATTATTATTCTTACAACACTCATTTCTAAAAATACTGCAAATATTTCAATAGGAATTTTATGTGAAATTCTCTGAAAATATGTAGACATCTGTGCAATCATAGAATTTTTTAAACTTCTTCTTGAACTACCAGAAAGTTTATCTCTTTCTGATAAAATAAAATTAATATTAACATTAACTGGATTATTATTACTTAAAAAATTATCACTTGTCACAGTTTTGCTTTCAGATCTATTTAAGATGGGTATAGAATTATCTAATCTTTGAAAAAACTCTCCAATTTCTTGATTGCTCATTTTTTTTTCTTGAAATCTATCACGTTCCCAACTTTGGATTCTCACACTTCCTTTTTCTCCATTTTTTAAAAAAATGACATGATTGATAGAATTTTCTCGACAATATTCAAGAATTTCTTCAAGGGAAATTAAATCTAAAATTGTAACTTTAAGTCCAAGATTCCATAATTCTTTTAAAAGATTAATCATCTCTTTTCCGCGATGATGATTATCCATACAAGATATAGCAACGTTGATTCCATATTTACATTCTACAGATTCCGAAGTTTCTGAAACTGCAGAAACTAATTTTTCTAACGAGATACTAATTCCGGCGCCATATTGTTTAATTTCTTTACTAGCCATTCCAGTACGTTCAAGAATTTTTTTAAAAGAAGAGAGCATTTTATCGTAACGACCTCCTGCTGCTATTACTTCCTCTCCATTTTTTTTTTTACGCCATTTAACTTCGCATGTAATTTGATAAATTATACCGCTATGTTGATTTACATTATGTACTAGAAGAGGTACTACCACTATAGGCCACTATAAAATTCAAATTTTATTATATTTTTATAAACTAATTTTATATAATAATTTTCCTAATTATTCAATTGAAATTTTTCAATTCTTTTGAAATAAAGATAATATCTTACCTTTATACCCAATGTTTCAATATTCTCCATAACTATCTCAATTTCTTTCAATCCTTCTCTAGCAAAAACAGCAGCATCTCCTTTCCTTCGTGTAATCGTTTTTAAAACACTATGAATTTTAGCAACAGAACTTTCAGTTTCAAATAAATTGAATAACGTTTCCATAGCCTGATCAGTCAAACATAAACTTATTAAATGGGTCTGTATTTGAAATCTTGTAAATTTTCCATCACGTGCATCTCGAAGAATCGAATAAATATCTTGATATTTTTCTTTATCAACTCCACAATACATTAACACAGCTTGTAATAAAGAGGTATGATTCAAGCGAATAGTAAAATTCCGTTCTTGTAACGAAGGTAATTCATTAATGATTTCCCAGACAATGTATATTAATTCAGCTTCCATTAAAAGATTATCAGGAATGGGATTTATTATATCAAATGCACACTCATAAAGTTCTCTTGGATGAAAGCCTAAAACCTAAAAAAATAAAATTATATAAGAAAAAAATATATAAAAAAAATATATAAGATATTAAAAAATTTTATTCATATCATATACGTAATATATTTAAATATTTTTGTACATTGATTTTTAAAATATTAAGTAATATTATAAAATAATTATACCTTTTTATCTCTAAAGACTCTTTCTATAGCATATCTTCTAATATGCGGTACATTGTTCCATACAATATATCTTGCAAATACGGCACGTAAATCATGAGGGATACAAACGATGTTTCCATTGCGAGTCATTAATTTGACACTAGAAGGTGAAAAACTACAGAACTGGTGAGATTTTGGTATTAATAGAGGAGTCCCTAAATAAACACCGCCATGTCTTTGAAAAACTTCGATTACTTTGGACTTTACTCCTTCCTGATACTTTCTCCAAGCAATAAAGTTGATATGACTTCTACTAGGTAAATTCATATCGTAAGTGATATCATCTGCTGGACTAACTTCCTGCATAAAACAGCATGAAATCAAATATTTATATGCTTTGCTTTGATTATTGGAAAGAGTGCGACGAATCATCTCTTGCAGTTCCGTTTCTTCGAGTCGTGCAGGAGGTAAATATTCTGAAGAAAGAAGTTCTTGAGCCGTGGGTCGTTGACTAGGATCGTGATTCAATAACCAGCTATAACGATAAAATTAATGTATATTAACTAATTTAAATGTTAAGTATAATATTTAATCTATATTTTATTTATATTTATATTAATTTATATTAATTAAATTTATATAATTTATATTAATTATAAATTATAATTTTAATTTTTAACATAAAATTAATAACGAATTTTTATTATGTATATAATTTTTACTATACCGTAAAATATGAATTTGTCGTGACATATCAGCTTGTTGCATTTCCGAGGGAAATATAATTTCTTTCGATCGTAAATTAAGTAAAATCTTAATTCGTTCCATTCCCGTAGTTAAAGATTTGTAGCACATTTCAAATAATATTACTCCAAGACTATAAATGTCCACTTTTTGATTGTAAATAGCTTTCGCTGCTTTCGTTGTAAGTTCTGGAGCTACGTAAAGTGCCGTGCCAACTTGTCCTGTCAAAGATCCAACTTCTTCTGTACCAAAACTAATACCTAAAATATATAATATATTATATGTGAAAATCTGAAAAGATAACAACAGATATAATTTTTATTCATAATATTTTATTCACGATGATGATATTTCATTTTTGCGTTTATTTTAATTTTTTTAATCAACTTTTAAGTTTTCTATTTATTTTGTTCGAATATCTATATATAATAAAAAAATTTTTTTATAAAAGTTATTCAAATTCGGTGAAGTTTCAAAAACTTATTCAAATTCTTTAAACAGAAATTAGAATTTCGAAATTAATTAATCTAAATTCCCGATTATATCTATTAAGATCATATCATCTATTTAAGATCATAATATTAATTTCAATGTTAATAAATAAATTTTAGAATTTTAAATTTTTCTGAGCATTTACCTTTCTCTAAACCTTGAAATTCTTTGTCAGTTTCCATCGTGTGTACAAAAGATGAAAGTATATTTGTTGTAGCTAGACCAAAATCTCCAATCTTTACATGATCGTTACTATCCAAAAATATATTTACTGGTTTCAGATCTCGATGTATCATCCCTTGTTGATGAATATGTGCCAGACCTTCAACAATTTCTCGAAATAATCTCCATACTCTTTCTCGATCTTCATGAAGCCCCCCATCAATTGCTGTTCGTAAAGTACTCTTTTCACAAAATTCCATTTGAATGTACATAAATTGAATTTCTCTGACCATTTCTTTTGATTCATCTATATTTCCGTTTTCGTTGTTATTTATATTTGACGCAGATGTTTGGTAATTCGTATCTTTTTCGAATTCTATGCTATCAGAAGAATCCATTCTTAAAAGATTTTGCATTCTGAAAAATTTATAATAAATCATTCATTGAATATTACATCTAAAAAATTTTAGTTTTAAAAATTATAAATTAAAAATTTTGCAATATTACTTTAAACTGCATTATTATAACTTTTTATTTTTATGTTATAATAGATTTATTGCTATTCATAAAATTATTCAAATATCTATCAATGAAACGAATAAAATTAAATTAAAAATATTTTTTTAAATTAAAAACATTTTTCTTAAAAGATTAAATACAATTTTAATATTCATATAATTTCGACAATAGCTATTTTTTTTATTGCAAAAGTATTATATAATCTATAAATCACCATTTTAAAAATTAATCTCTTACAAAAACGCACAATCTTCATCACTGTCAGTGTCACTCGAAGCGTCACTATTATCTTCATCGCTATCAGCTGGAAGTGTTGTATTTGTTCGAGATTTATATGAAACATTCCATTCAACTTCGTGTAGTGGTGGTGCCAATTTTTCGATATCATCCATTCCTAAATGCTAAAAATTGAATGAAAAGAATTAAAAAGAAAAGAAAAAAAAAAAAAAAAAAAAAATTAAAACAGAAGTTATATATGAACTTTTAATATATTCGATATATTTAAAATTAATTTTTTATTCAAATAATAATATTTTTATAATATTTAATATATTAATTTTTTTTATTTCTTATAATACTTATAAAAACAATGAAATTCTTGTGAATTCTTGTCAAATTTTTTAACAATTATAATAAAAAAGAAATTTTAAATTATTAATTAAATTGATTAAAAAATTCTTCATGAAATTAAATAAAATTTAAATGTTGTGATAATATATTATCACTTATCAATGAAACGAATATTTAAATTCAAAATAGAATATTTATATTCATAAATAAAATTTATATTTAAACAATCAAAAAATTAATTCATTAATTAATAAATTAATATGAATATCTATAATAATTACATTAAGCGGATCTGGACTCTTTCTTTCGGAAAATGTTATGGATAATCGTTCTTCTACCGCATCAGTTATTATAGCACTTTCTATCCATGAATTATAATATCGTACTACATTCTCATGATTCATTCGTGACAACAATTTCACTTCTCTAGTAATTTTTTTATTAAGTTGTTTATTTTTTGGATTTAATTCTATCCTTTTAATAGCGTAAATTCCACCATCTAATTTATTCTTCACTTTAAGAACATCGCCGAAAGCACCCCTACCAAGCCATTCAAGAATTTCAAACTCATTTGTAATTCTTGAATGACTACCTAACGGAGGTACATATTGTCGAATATCTGTATCAGGTTCTTCCGGTTCATGAATCTCCTGTTCATCTTTTCGTGATATTTTTGGAGGTGATAATGCATGGGCTAAAGGTGTTTTTATAAATGAATGTTGTAATAGTTGTTCGGCGGACCAACGTTTTCTTTCATCATTGATAAGGCACTTTAATAAAAAATCTTGTAGATCAGGCTGAAACATTTGAAGAATTATAATTTTTTATGATACAAATTTTCTTAAAAAAGAAAATACAATTTAATTACAATGCAATTTATTATACAAAATGCATTTCGAATAATATTTTTTATTTCAAAATAATGCAACATTCTTATTTTCACCGTATTAATAAGCAATTACGATTTATCAATGAAAACAGAAATTGGAGGAAACAGTTAGAATATAATTTATATATCTATTATTTTTATTTAAAATCATATGATCATTGATTTTTTAATCATTTGATCATTTTAACATCATGATTCAATGTAATGATATTAAAAAAAAAAGTTCAATTTTTGTCTAATCTTACGTGTTTTAATTAATAATAAAATTGAAAAATCGGAAATATTACATTACAATTGATTTATAATTAATTATACAAATAAATATTTATTTATTATTATACTATTTATTTTTATACATTATTATTACTATATTTTATGAAAATTGAAATAAAGAAATAAAGAAATAAAAAAATAAAGAATTTTTTAGTAATAAATAATTTGTTATTTAAAATTTTATTAAAAAATTATTAAAAAATTATAAAAATATTATTCTTAGATTTTTTTATTAAAATTCATATATTTTATTAAAATTATTAATAAATATTATATTATTAATAAATATTATTAATAAATATTGATTATACGAAATATTTTTTCATTACGCATAATTTTTTTATTTTTTACTTTTGGAATCTTTAATTCATTTATCTTTTTTATTTATATCTAATATTAATATCGTTCAAAATACTCGTATATGTTAAAAATATATTTTAATTATAAAAATATATTTAATTTAAAAAATATATATATTATAAAAATATATTATTAAATATATATATATTAAAATATTAAAATAGTATATTAAAATAATACCTGTATAATTGTCTTTGGATCAATTTTATCTCCAGAAACTATGATTCCATTTAATAAAGAAAACATAAGAATACCAAAACGATAAATATCTGCTTTTTTCCCACCTCTGCCTTGTATACTTGGAAAATCTGGTTCAGATTTAACTAATGCACATGTCTGATAAATATCAGATAATCTTTTATTCAAAGAATAATCTGACAATCTAACCGTTCCTGTACTATCAATGTAGATACTAGTATCACGTAGATCTTTATGGACAACATTATTTTCGTGAAGATATTTTAACGCAGAAAGAATTCCAGTTGCTAGATATCGTAGAAAATCGATGTTTACCGGGATGTTTTCCAATAAGAAAAAAGAGCAACTGCTACCTATCTGAAATTCGGTAAACAATTAATTTATTTAATTCTTATTATTGATATTTAAAATTGCATAATTTTATGTATATTTCAATATTAATATTAAAATATCAATAAATATTCATATAAAACGTCAATGTTCAAATTGCAATTTTAAATGTAATTTTAAAAGATAAATTATAGATACATTAAATGCATAATTTTATGTAAAATAATAAACTGAATTAATTAATTTATAAAACTTATATCATAGAAAAAAATATATTTTTTTATATACATATAATTAGTAATTTTATATCCTATATTTATACAATATATTTATACTTGCTATTATGTTTATTGTGGTTACTTTTAAAGAAATTGCATAAATACGAATCTTTGGTCTAAATCACATTTATACATATATTTATCATTGCTTTTTACCACGAACTCTTGAAGAACATAGATAAGTACATCATCTTCTTCTTGTAAATACTTCATATTTAAATAATGTACAAGATTTGGATGATGTAATTTATGTAGATGGTTTACTTCTTGCTCTAAACTTCCTACTTGTTTCATAATATGTTGAATATTATTTTCATCAATTTTGTTATTCACTTTCAATATCCATTCACTAATCGCAAATAATTCTCCAGTTGTCATATCAACACCTGCATAAACAACCGATCCTTTAGTACTATGACCCATACATTTTGCTCTGTACACCTGTCGTTCACCTATAGAAATGATTACAAAAAAATGAATAAAAATTGCAATTATTTCTTTTTTTTTATATTTACAATTATAACGATTAATTTATAATTTATAAAATAAAAATAATATTGAATATATTAAAATTTATAATTCCTTGGACACTTAAAACTTTAATGCATTTTTCTATCATATAAGTTTTTATTCTAATTATATAAATTATAAAATCTTCGAATTATACGTATATTTATATAAAATGTTTTCGAGTAAGTCAAGTTTGAAAATTTTTCAAACGTAAGTGAAATCGATTGTTATAATTTTCTGATTTGAAAATAAATAAATTATCTTAAGAGGATATTTTACATGAATGAAAATAAGTAAAAAGATAATAATTTTAAACACATTTCTAATTCTAAATACAAAAATACAGAGAAAATATCGAAAATAGAGAAAAATCATATCACTTTTATCTAAAAAAGACAAATGATTATGCACACATTGCGAAATTTTAATATTTATTTAATATTTATTATTTTCTTTTACTTTTTATTTCATATTAATAAAAATAAAAATTTAAGTAAAAATAAATTTTAATAAATATAATCAATCATATACCTTTATTATGATCGAAATGCAGTAATTTCGTTCCTCTATGTTCGCAAAGGAAACCATCGGAACTTTCAGAACTACTAGCACATCTTCTTCGAGAATAAATCCGTGATCTTTCTTGAGGAGATGACGGTATCGATTGAGAGAGATTATTCGATCGTTCATTACACAAACGAATAGATTCTTTTCGATTACGAAGCTCAGCTTTTAAAGCTTCTTGCCTTTTTTGAATTTCATCTTGTAATACCTGAAATTTATTTATACGATGAGATATTCATAATTAAACGGATATTACATATATGTATATATATGTATATATATATATATATATATATATATATATATATATTTAAAATACCTAACATGATTTAATCAGCACAAAAAAAATACAGCACACATAATACAAATTTTTACTGTAATTATAATCGACAATAATTATCATAAAAAAATCTGAGTGTCAATGATCAAATATAATTATAAATATAAATAATCTACAATATTTTAAGGATGTTTAACCTGCCAGTTTTATTGTTTTTAATTTGAATTATCGAATTTTTTAGTTTCTTTTTATTATAAAAGTACAGTAATCAATGAAATTACTGTACGAACAAAAATATTTTATTATAAAATTAAATTAAAAAATTAAGATATATACATTACATACATAAGAATTGCAGTGACTGTGAAATTACACATAATATTTAAAAAAAAATTTGAAAGAAGAAATGAAGAAAAAAAAAATTTGTTTTAATTTTAAGAAAAAAATAATTTGCATAAGAAATTAAATCAAGGATATAATTATAATAAAAAATTATATTAATTAATATGACTTTACTTTTGATAAAAATAATTATCATTTATTTAATATATATAGATCGTACTTTCTAATTTTAGTTGCATTATTATGGCACTATTATTACGGTATTAGATATAATTTTTCAGCAGATTGATGTATATCATATTATTATCAATTTAAAGATATCAATAAGGTAATAATAATTCGAAATATTATTGAAAATAGTATAATGAATAATTTATTTATTAAAAAAATTATATATTTTATGTCGAGCAAATGTATTATGTCTTTTAACATCTATTCCTTTATTTCTTTCTATTATAAACGATTAAAATTAATTATATTTATGATCGTACTATATAAAAATAGATTAAATTTTATTTAAAAAAAAAAATTGCGAAAGATAAAAACAATTAAAAAATTGATATTTAATTAATATTATTATCTTTCGTCAATTATTATATACATTTTTTATTCTTTATTTTCGATCGAAAAATCATCTCATAAATTTTTGAATAAGTATATGTATCTATTCATATTGATTTATTCTTTGATATATATTGTATATATAAGCACAAAATATGAATCTTCTATTAAATTTTTCAAAATTATCATTGTACAGATGAATTATACACTCGTTACAATATTATAATATAGAATCTCTTTTCCAATAAGAGGATTTTTCATGAAATTTAACGTAATCTCAAATAATGTTTTTAATTAAATAAGTTTTTAATTAAGGAAATTAAGAAATATAAGAAAAATAAATTGCAATATCGGAAATGATTATTTTCTAGCAATAATGTATTTAAATATAACGAAATAATTAATCGTTTAAAAAAGTACTACTTACCATTTCTTTTCTTTATATAATTACTACTAGAATCCTCATCCTTTATCAATCAGGATAATCTTGAATTTCTTTAAATACACTTACTCGTAATAAATTTTTAACGTATATTGATTTAATTCGTAATTTTATGCATGGTGATTCGTTTTCGAACTATAAAACTCCTCTTCATCGATTCAGCAACGATTTCGATTCAATTATGTTATCGTTATCTTTCATTATTTTATTCTCAATTTTTTCAAAGATCAAGCATTTCTAAATTTCATTTTTCATTTTCAAACACAATCTATCGCATATTTCTTTCAATTGTTTTTTCGGTTCTTCGCATAAAATGTAATATACACATATAATATCGAATATATCAGAAACGTAACACACAGGTTTTGAATTTCTTCTTTCATATTTTTTTTCTTTCACAATTTTATATCCAAGAAATCGTTTCCGCGAAAAATAAGTATAATATATATAGTTTCTAAGTTTCCTTCAACAAATTAAATTAATACAATCATTCGTAAATATGTTCATAATATATTCGTAAACGGTATAAAATTTTATCATTTTGAAAATTGAAAAAAATAAAAGATTTTCTTTATTAGTATATAATAACGAGAAGATATTTTCTTCAATTTCTTTATTATTTTTTAGTTTTTCGATTGCAAAATAATTGTGATATTTTTAGGAAGAAATATAAAATGTTGATATCATCGTTATTCCATTTATTTAATATCAGAAAATGAGAATTGTGCGTTTTTATTATATAGAAGCATTTATCCATAAGCATTATATCATTTTCTAGTTGATATATTTAAATTAAATTTTTTTATCAGTTTTTATTAATTTGAAATAATTTTTCAAATATATTTTGAACTATATATTTTGAAAGTTTCTTTGCTTCGTGCTTTGTATAGATATAACAGACAATTTGTTATATTTTATGTATTTTAACGTTCTTGATTTCCTTCATCAATTCTATGAAAAAAAAGGAACGATAGTTTGTGAATTTTATTGACAAAATTCAACAATTATTCGATCTTTTTTCATTTTCTTTTCATATATATTTTTTTTATCATGCAAATTAACGTTCGATTCGAAAAAATATCTCAAGTTTATTTTATTTATCGTGTAAATGTCCAAATCTATATTTTTCAAGCGTTGTGAGAAGTTCTCGAAATTTTTCGTACGAATTTAGAATTGTTATATCGACGGATAAAACTTAATTATAATCGGATGTTATAACGTTTCTTGAATCTTCCATCTTGAATATTTATCTTGAATATTATTCACCCATTATTAGCTAAAAACATTGAAGATTTTCCTTTTTTTTTCCTTCGATATTATATCAATGATATGAGATTATCGATACCTTTTACATTTTATTCTAGAAATCACGTGTACATAAAATATCAAAATATTTAAAAAAAAGTAAAAAAAATTGTGCACTTAATCCAGAAAATTTGAGGAAAATTAAAATTAATAAAATATATATTATTATTATTATTTATATAGCACTGAAATTTAGAACATATTTAATTTATTATTTACAAACATTTATATAATAATTTATTATATAATAATATAATAATTTTATATAAATTTTAATAGAAAGACGATCATTCAAAATATTCTTGTTTCTATTATAATGGATAGAAATGACGAGAATATGTTTTACGTTTTAAATGTTTCGTGAAAAAAAAAAAAATATCGTGAATGAAAAAATTGTTAGAATTTTATTTTCTAAGATTATATTTATTTTTTATAAAATTGGCAGGCCAAACATCCTTGATACGAATATAATAATTTATTTATTTATATTGGATAACGTCGATAAATTATGTTCAAAATATATTCAATAGGATATTTTGAGCAACTTTTTCTTGTTCAAAGATAGTACAAGTAATACATAAATAAGTACATATGTATATTACAATGATCGGATTAGTTTTCGTGTTATATGCAAAAGTATCATTAAGATCGGTAAATATTATTATTATTATATGTTTTAATATTTTTTTATGTAACTCATTTAAACTCTAGTTCATCTTTCGTATCAAATGATCGAAAGATAACATTCTATGTTCTAGATCATCTTTTATCAAACTCGTTATTGATTTTTTCCTATAAATATTCTAATTACATTCTACATTTAATATTTTGAATATGCAATTAATACGTAATATATCATTACTTAATTGCAACAAACTATTTACACGTAGCTAAAACATTTGATAAAAAAAACATTGCGATAAAAAATTGATCATTGTATCAAAATTTAATACAAATCCAATCATTCGAGCATATGAATAAGAATGTAGTGTGAAAAAATATTTTTGCATATAACTCGATATACATATAAATTCTTCTTTATAATTATTAGCTGGTATATATATACACGTATAAAATTTATATATATATATTTTCTACTTTTTTCATTAAAAAGAAAATGTAATCTTATTTAACGTAGACACTGATATACATGTATCTAACCTGTCTTTCTTTATCCTCTTTTAATTGTCTTTCCAACATTTCATATTCAATTTTTTCTTGACGTCGTGAAACCATCTCTTCGTAAAAGCTACTATACCTTGGTTTATTGTTCTCGTGCAAATATTTTTGAACATGTTGCGCTAATTCAAAGATCATTACTTCTCCCTGTAATCGTTTTGTTAATTCCACTAATTCAGTATATAATACTGCAACTTGTTGATGAGATAAACCTCTGCTATTTTTTAACTCTATGTTTGGTGTTCTGCAAATCATTTAATAAAAATGTTTTTGCAAAGATCATATACGTATAACTTTAAAAAATTTTTTTATTAAACTGTGTAGATTGTACATCTATATTTATGATTAAATTGTATTAAAATCTTATTAGAAATTATTTATGTTTATATTATCATTTTTTATGCGATCGTACTTTCTAGATTTTCGTATCATATAATTATCAAATATGATGTATCAAATATATATCGAATTTTAATTAGTTTTCGATTATTTAAATATTCGAAGTAATTGTTCGGAATAGGAGATTTCTTATCGATTTCGATGATTTTTGAATATGTAAAACCGTTGTAAAAATCAACATTTTGAATATTTTTCTTTTGCGAAAGGAATCCATAGAATACGCAAGAATTCGACACTGAATTTTAAACCTGTCATAATCCATGAGAAAGTAAATTTTTGATTAGTTTATTCGTTATATGATTAATAGTCCTACTTTCGCCATATACTTACATTAAACAAAAAATGATAAATGATCATATACTTATGCACACGCAGTTACGAACGTATAAAAGAAGTTCTATTTAAATAATAACGATCTTTTTTTTTTTCAAATATCAAATTTTTTTCAAATTTATTGGTCCATTGATCGAATCTTTTCTTCCGATGTTTTATAAAAATTGATCCACGATTATCAATCATCTTCTTCATCGCGCTTCGATATCATCTTTAATTCTTCACTTATAAATATCATGCGATTCGAATCATCAAATTTTTTTCACACACGTATAAAAAGTTGTTCAAAATATCGATCTCTATATCAATCTTTCAAAAATCGACAAGGAATTCCTTATTCCGATTAATATCTTAAAATAATATATCAAAGAAATCGATGCTTTATAAATATTAACTATCGATTATTATCGATTTATTGTTTAATATCGAGCAACTATGCATAATATTCAAGAAAACATGACAAATAATTACGTATGAATATCGAAAAATGAAACGATTGATCGCAATATTGTCAATCTGGTAATTAGGAAAATATTCGAAGACGAACAATCGAGATAATTTTTATTCGCTGTTGTGCGAACAATTATACAACTGTAACACGATTCATTGATACATCTATTTACGAATTTTAGTCAGAAAGAATAGTGAAGAAAAAATATCGTACTACGATAAATACTCAACTATAACACTATAGCAATAATAATTATAAATACGTTGAAAACAGCCAAACATTCGATGATATTTTATCCTAATATGACATATTTGATTTGCTTAATCCAATCTGGTATCAGTTTTTAAGTAGATATTTAAAAGTACATATTTTATCATTTTCGATATAAAACTTTGCTTTTTTTCATTAAATTTCAATGCACAAGATAAACATAATTACAAATTAAAAATGAGATCAAGTTCGTGAAAAAATAAAATTGGAAAATGACCGTTTAATGTACACGTTGATAAGAATTTATGTTGTATTTTTTATAAATTTTATATATATTATATATTATACAATACAATAAAGCGATATATATAATTGATAATTTGTACAATACACGTACAAATATATCGATTAAACAAAATTATATAACTATTTTAATTTTTATAAAAATATTATGTTTATTCTATGTGTATATTGCATATTCGCAATATATTTACATAAATTTTCATAATCTATTTAGTAAATTTAAAAAATATTTTTTATTATTTTAAAAATAACTTTATTATTAATTATATTAATTTACTATTAATAATAACTTTACTATTATAAAAAAATGATCATTTCTCTACATATACACAAGTTCATCCGCAAAAAAATTGATAATGTCAAGTTATCCAAGTATTCCTATCTATGTCATACAACTTTTATATGAAATCTACATATGCATATACATATACATATATACACATATATACAAATTATATTATTTTCATGAAAATTTAAAATACGAATAAACAAAAGTAGATATTTATTTGAAAATTACATTGTCATTAATCACGGTCTCGAAAGTCTTGTGTAAGTGGATATGTTGCGTTTGAGAGTCACTGTCCGAGAGTCACTGTCCGAGAGCCTGTCGATCAATTCTCTGAGAGCTGTTTCATACGAACCAGTTGCGCACTATTCTGAAAGTAGCTATCGCGAGAGAAAGAGAAAAATGTTATCGCCGCGGAAAGAATGGAATAAAAATGATACATTTAAATTAATTGCATTATATGAACATCAGCCAATATTGTGGGATAAAAAACATATGGATTATAGAAATCGTGAAAAGAAAAATAAAATATTAAGTGAAATTGGATTACATTTTGAATGTTCCATAGAAGAAATTCAGAGGAAGATACATAATTTGAGAAATCAAGTAAGATATAATGTAAAGTAAACGAAGAAAATTTGAGTATTATTTAATTACTCAAATTACAGATGTCACAAGAATTGAAAAAAAAGAAAAAAAGAAAAAAAGGAACCGATGAAATAGAGGAGTCAAATTGGATTTATTTTAATGCCCTGAAATTTTTAATTCCACCACTTACGATAAATGTGACACAATCATTACATACACAAACATCAATGTCTATTGTAAGTAAAAATAGTTTCTTATAATTATGTTTCGTTTATTATGCATTTTTATTTATTTAAAAATATTAATAAAATCTACAAGATTTCGACTGTTCGCATTTCTATAATTTTAAATACATTTATATAATTATAAATAATTTTTATAAGAATTAATAATTATATTTGATTTTGTCTATAAATAAATAAATTATAAAAAACAAAATATTATTAAATAGTAAATATATTATTTAGTAGTATTTAAGTAAATATATTATTTATTATATTTATTTAATAACGATATTTATCCATTTTTAATACTTTCTTATATTTTTTTAAAAGAACAAACTAACCTATTAGATTTTATCCATAAGTTATATAAATTAAATTATATATATTTATCGCATATATTATTATCAATATTAAATATTTATCATCATATTTATTTTTGTTATATGTATTATAATTCATATATATATTAATATAAATTATCCAAAATATTCGATTATTATACGAAAATTTCAAAACGTACAATTTGGCAACGAATTTTCATTTCATCAAAACACAAAAAGATCGCGCTAAATTATATCCAAATTTTTTTTTAAAAATGCATTTGTCTCTCTCTTTCGATTAGGCAATTTCGTATAATTCACTTCATTCGTTTCATTATTAAATATATTAATAATAAAAATATTGGTGCCAATCATGATAAATGTCTATATAACAAAATTTTGAAATAAAAAATAATTATTCTATTCGACGAATTTTCTAATCATTTGTCTATATTATAAGTTGAAATTTCAAAAATTTTATCGAAATTAAGGTTATTATTATTATTTCTTAAATTTAAAAATTATATTATATCATAGTATTAAAATATATTATTATAAAATAAATTATTGTGATAAAATAATAAAATAAAATATGAATTATTATGATAAATAATTATTTTTTATCTATATAATTTATCTATATAAAAGAAGAAAGAAAATGTATTTTACGAAGAAAATGTGGAGATGGAAGAAACGACCAGCACAAGCACAACATCATCGAAAAAAATAAAACGAGAAATTGATGATAACCAACTCTTTAAAACGACATTAAGTAGCTCATATCAAGAAGTGGATGAATATGATAAATTTGGCCAATATGTAGCCTTAGAATTAAAAACTTTAAAATCTGATTTTAATAAAGCAAGATTAAAAAGTGAAATAAGAAAAATAATAGTTCAGATCGCGGATGAAGATTTGTACGATAGTATAAATCCATTGTCATCTTCTATATCAATGCCATCTCCTTAATTAGCACGCAATTTTATAAAAAAATTTACATATACATCAATATATAATTTAATAATGAAAAGTATATTTTTTCTTAGACAATAATACAATTTAGATTAACTATTTTGTTTTTTTTTTTTTGTTTTTTTTTTCTAAATATATCTCGTTATTATCTCAGATCTTGTATTCGTAATAAATACGTTATTATTTTTGTATAAAATTGTATAAAATATAATATACAATGAAACTTACAATGTTTAATAATCTGATTCAATTAATAATCATTTGCACGTCCATATTGCACAAGATAATGGAAACAATTGATCGTTTTTCAGTATTTAATCGATACCCTATATACCAGTATACGACGTATCGGTAATGACAGAACGTCTTTTTCGTTTTGCTCACGAGACCCGTTGACCTTGAATTTTCCATTAATGTCAATGTCCGTAACAATTTTATAACTAATAACTAATAAAAACTAAGAATAAGAATTAAGTTTTTACATATACACAATCAATATTTCATTTTTTTTTTTATCTTGGAATTTTATTTAAATTTCAAAAGAAAAATCGTGAATATCAAAAATTGAGCACAGATGATTTTTACAGATTTGAAAAATTCTGTTTAATAATAAATTTTTGACAAGTTTTTAATACGTGTATCCGAGAATAAAAATTTTTGCAATTGTTCTTAATTAGATACACATACTTGCACGAATATATCAAATGAACATATATTTTAAGATTTAACCTTTTTTTTTAATGTTAGCATCAAATGTTCATGCAATATAATGGAATTTTATGGATAAAACGGTAAGTATTTATTTAACGGTAAGTATTTATTTAACGATTACATTTTTTAAAATATATAAACGAAATTATATATTTTATATATTTATGTATTACGAATGATAAAGAACATTAAAAAAGAAAAATTTAGTATCATTTATTTAAAAAAAAGAAATATTTTTAGTTATAATAGTCAATGTCAAATCTATAATATGTACTTATTAATCATTAGATTTAATTATTAGATAATTTTTTTACATCTTATACTTAACTCAATATTTTTCTTTTCTAATTCAAAATATAAAAATTATATAATCTTTGAATAAATTTTGTTCAATAAAAATTATAATAAAATTTAATTTTTAATTTTTTCTTCAAAATTGAAAAAATATATTGTAATTATATTTATTAAAGAATTTTTTAGACATAATAAACAAAATTTAAAATATTTGTATTCAATTTTAAATTATTTACAATTTCACAATGCTAATTATAGAAAAATATTGTATATCTCCAGAATATAAAGATAAAATTCATAAGAATCAAAAGACAAAGATAGATTTGATTCTTACATTTCTAATCTTATACTTGCATCTTAAAAAATGCTTATTATTTATTCAAATTCTTATTCAATATTTCAAATATTATATTAATAATAAAAAACATTATTTAAAAAATTTTTACAACTAAAAATATACTTACTCATCAGGATACTTAGTGCTGCACATTACATGTAAATCAATCTGTGCATATACTTTAGCTGGTCCTGACATGCCTTTCTGAGGCATCAAACTAATCAATATGTCTAACGGTTGCCATTTTCTTTTATTCTTTTCACAACGTAAATCACACAATTCATCTCCAAAGATGCTCTGTAAAAAAAAAAAATATATACATACATATATATATATATATATATATATATATTAATTTATTAAATATTTAGAAATACATCTATATTATTAAAAAGATTATTATGATTTCATAAAAGTATAATATAATTAATAATATAATATCATATAAATTATTAAATCTATATAACAATATCTAATCTAACATTTTTAAAAACATTTTTAAAATTCATATACAATAAATATTTTTATATTTTATTATAGAGTTTTATTCAAATTTATGATACAAATAATTTTAAATATATATACATATACATATACAAAAACTAAAATAAGATAGAATAAATATTCACATTAATGTATTTATATCAATATTAAATTTCAAAATTTCTTGTTAGAAAATTACAAAAATTATTATATTTAGACATAAAATGATCTATTTTTAATTCTATTATCTGATTTTTAATTAATAATAAGATAATTAAATTTTTTCACATAAATTCTTATAACATTTTATAACATTTTATATTTCAGTTATACAAATGAATAATATTAAGATCTTATTTTTATTATTAGTTATATTTATATCTAAACATTACACATAAACATATTTAATGTTTATCATATATTTTTCATTTAAGGAAACAAGTTATCAATAAATATATAAAATAAAATAAAAATCATAAAAAATTTAGCTTGTTAGAAATAAATAATATTTATATTTCATCGTGATATTAAAAACATGCAATATTAATATAAATAGCAAAAAAAAAAAAAGAAAAAAAAAATTAAATGGAAATAAACAATAAAAAAATAAGATAATCAGTGATAATATAATTTCATTACCTTTAAAACCTCAATTTCGTTCTCTTGTCGATCTTTAGAAGACTCACAGGACATATTTCTTTTAATACATTATATTTTCATTATTTAACTTTAAATATCGTACTTCAACAGTCACGAATAATTAAATTTAACTCATTGTTTAGGTCTCTAACCTCTATTATAATACTAACTGCTCGTTCTCCGCGTAAAATGTATTTTTCTATTATTCGTTCACTGAAAAAAATGTATAAATTTATATATTATTTCGTAACTTATAAAAGTAATATTCTATAACTAATGTATAAATTCAATAGTTTTGTTTTTCAATTGTATCGATGTTAAGCAAGTACAATAGATAGTTTACATGACAAGGTGGATCTACATATCGAACAAAAATACATAATACAACTGTATATGTGTATGATTCATATAATTTATAATATTATATATGTATATGTATATGTATATACAGATAAATATTATATATATCATATTTTACATACAAAATACGTAGATTCATCAATTATCGTTGGTAACGAAAAATTCAAAATTTAATTTTGTTTTTATATTCTGATTAAAAATCTATTATTAATTTTATTATTAATTATTAATACTTGCGAATTGAATTTTCATTATTCATAATTTAACGTATATTATAAATTTAATAATATTTAATAATTTTTAAAATTATATAATAAATGACATGTTTATTTAATTTACGAATTTTAAATTAATCGGAAGACAAATATTCGTTAACAAGAAACCAACGCAAAAAAAATTTCATTGTATTAATATTGTTTCATCAACTAGCGTCAAATTTCAATGTCGGACCTTACCCTCTATTTCACTCACATTCAATGTTTCTCACTCTCATATGCGATGCATTTAAAAAACGAACGAGTCGAAGAGAAATAGCAACCTATAATTCTTAGGATGGTACCTCCCTCGATAATAGGCGCGTAGCAAACCCAAACGTGTGACTAATAAACAAGAAATACAGTAGTGATAACAAAATGGTTCTCGCAGATTTAGGACGTAAAATAACATCTGCACTTCGATCCCTTAGCAATGCAACTGTCATTAATGAAGAAGTAAGTACAATTCTATACAACAACATAACCTAAAATTCATTTGACACAAGTGATTAAAATTCTAACATATGTTGATTTATTTTATTCGACATATATTATATTTTGAATATTTTCTAAACGTTTTCACTTCTTCAATATAATAATTCAATAATTTAATAAACTTTAAAAAGTATGATATTCATTTTATCGAGAAGTCAATATAACAATTATAAAGAAATAAATTATTGTCAATAGAAATATCGTAACATCACAACATTATATCATTATTTTATTTTATATTTATTTAGGAAATATTCCCAAAAAAATATTTATATGATACGTCATTATGTATATATGTATGAAATTTAATTCAAAATTTATATCGGTCATAATTTTGTTTATATTTGTATTTATTCAAAAGGCAAATCGGATAAAGATTTACGAATGTAATCCGATTCAATGATACAAATGAATTGAATTTACTTTCTAAATTTTTTAAATTTTTTAAATTTTGCGATCGTCTTTGAAATTAATATCATTTAAACGAAATTGTGATTATAAAAAAAAAAAAAAAACATATTGAGAAATATAATACACATATTTTTCTCGAATAAGTATGTATATGTATATATATATATATCGCTTTTAAATATAATAAAATAGATTCTTAAATATATGATTATTCAAAAATTTTAGATTATTTAAAAATTGAATTATATATATAAAATAAAGAATTTCTAATGATTCATAATTTAAATTTTTATATAACTTTCTTTAATATATCGAAAATATTATTTAAAGAGATAAGAACTATTAAAAAATTTTCATTATTTATATTCTTGAGAAATTTTTTATTTTTCTTATATATATAAATTTCTATTAAAATATATTCATAAAAATAGAGATGGTGTTTATGTATAAATTTAAAACAATGAAATATTAATCATTTCAAATTTTTTATTTTTATAATTATACATATTCAGAATGACGAATAGATAAAATTAAAAATTAGTTATTCTATTTAATATTTATATACATGGAATAAATGTTTGAAATAAATTTTAATAATATGAAATAACGTAATAATATTATTATATTAATATCTATTCTTTTTATATGAATTTTTTTATAGGTTTTAAATTCTATGCTAAAGGAAATATGCGCGGCGTTACTTGAAGCAGATGTTAATATCAGGCTTGTCAAAAAATTAAGAGAGAATGTACGTCTTGTAATTGATTTTGATGATATGGCTGGTGGTCTTAACAAAAGGAGAATGATACAGAGCGCTGTATTTAAAGAACTTGTAAAGGTAAAACAAATAATTTACTTATTTTTTGAAGATAAATATTGAAAATAAATATTTTTCCAATTAAGAAATATTAAAAGAAAATATATCTAATATTAATTATATATGTATAAATTTAATTAAATCAAAATAATCATCATAGGATTTCAAAAATAGATTTTGTTAGATTTAATTTTATTTGCATATATGTAAAATTAAAATAATTATTATATTTAGAATTAAAATTTATTAAATATTTTATTCCAATCGATTCATAAAATTCAATAATTTATTTCATTATTTTTCAATTTTTTTTAAAAACAATATCTAAATCAATCTGAAATATCTTATGATACAATTTGTTGCAGCTTATCGATCCTGGAGTAAAAGCTTATCAGCCAATCAAAGGAAGACCAAATATAATCATGTTCGTCGGTTTACAAGGTTCAGGAAAAACAACTACTTGTACGAAGCTTGCTTATCATTATTTAAAGAAAAATTGGAAGGCTTGTTTAGTTTGTGCAGATACTTTTCGTGCTGGTGCATACGATCAAATAAAACAAAATGCAACAAAAGCAAGAATTCCATTTTACGGAAGGTAAGTAATTAATTAAAATATTACTTATTATATCTCTTCATCAAAGCAAATATAAACGAATAAAAATATTTAAAAGATATAATTCGTAATTTCGAAATAATTATAATTTTACAATGTAGCATATAATAATATAAAAGAGTACAAATTTATCTTTTAGTTATACCGAAGTAGATCCAGTTACAATAGCACAAGACGGCGTTGAAATGTTTAAAAAAGAAGGTTACGAGATCATTATCGTTGATACAAGTGGTAGGCACAAACAGGAAGAATCTTTGTTCGAAGAAATGCTTCAAGTCGCGAATGCAATTGTAAGTATAATATTAAAATCGATACTAATTAATTCATATTATTATTAAATTTATAAAACATTCTAAAAATGAATAAATTTTGAATATTTTAAAATTAAAGAATTTTTAAATCAATATATATGATTTATCATTATTATTAACAACAAATTGAATATATCTGAAATATTATATCGATCGAAGATATAATTTGACAATAACTATGATCTTACATGATTAACAACAAGCATTATTATACATTATTATAAATAATAATATATAATAATATACAATTTATAATAATTATAAATAATATATTATATTATATAAAGCAATATTTTAAATTTAAATGAAAATGATTTAATAATTGAGAAAAAAATACAAAAAAAATTTCTCATATTTCTAAAATATCAAAGAAATAGCTTAGGATATTTATCGAAATTTGAGATGATTTTGATAAGATATTTTCAATCTCTTACAATAAATTTTCAAACGAAAATCTAATTATTTTTGATACAATAATTTTTGAAGTTAATTTACTGTCGATATTAATCATCATTTTATACAGACTGTAAGAAAATTGTTCGATCAAATTCTCAAATGTGTTATAGCAGTTCTAAAATGTCAACGAATATCTCCGAAAATTCATATCTTAAAGACAACTTATGAAAAATATATATCGATAGTATTTTGAAAATATTCTGAATAATGATTTATTAACTTTAGCTTTACTATACATATATTACAAAAAATACGCTAGAATACGCTGTAAAATACGCTAGAATATACTACAAAAAATAAAGAATTAAAAATTCCCATACGATATGTTCTTAATCGTTAAGCTTTTTAAAATTTTCCTAATCTCAATTATATTAAGAATCGAGTAAATGTCAGTACGATACGTTTTTTCTATAATTTTTGTTCGAAATATTTTTCAAATATATCTTTCATATTTTTTGATATATTTAATCGTTTTTAGATTTTATTTTAAGATAAATCATACATTCAATTTACACGCGTGTAATTTTTAATATTGTAAATTTGTGTAAAAATTTGTATATTTGTTTTAATTAATAAATATAATTTATTATTATTATTTCTAGCAACCAGACAATATAATTTTTGTAATGGATGCAACAATAGGTCAAGCTTGCGAAGCTCAAGCAAAAGCTTTTAAGGAACGTGTTAACGTCGGTTCTATTATTATTACAAAACTTGACGGACACGCAAAAGGTGGAGGTGCTCTTTCAGCGTAAGTGTTTATAAAAATTTTCTAAAAATAATTTTTTCAAATTTTTTTATAAATTAATTTTAAAAAAGTTCTTTTCGAATACTTTTATGATATCGTTACGCGTTTATAATTAATCATCGTCAATCGATGAACGTTCAATTAAATCGTACAATCTCAAATGTTAATATAAAAAACAAGATTATTATTCAAGATAACAATATCGAAAGATATTATTATTATTATTATTATTATTATTATTATTATTTTTAAAATATTTCTTCTTTCCTTTCTTTTAATCGAACTATTTTAATCAAGCATTATAATTAAATTTGGAGATTAAAAAAAAAAAACGTCGTTTGTAATAGACAGAAGTTCTTGATATTATGTAAGTATATTTCTATAGGGTTGCTGCAACACAAAGTCCAGTAATCTTTGTAGGTACAGGAGAGCATATAGATGATCTAGAACCTTTCAAAACAAAACCTTTTATCAGTAAATTATTGGGTATGGGCGATATCGAAGGACTTATAGACAAAGTCAATGAATTAAATCTCGATGATAACGAAGAATTACTCGAGAAAATCAAACATGGTCAATTTACTTTAAGGGATATGTACGAACAATTTCAAAACGTTATGAAAATGGGACCATTTTCTCAACTAATGGCAAGTCTTATTTTTCTCGCTTCTTTTTTTTATTCGTTATAAAAATCGTTTTCATATCTATAAAGAAGTTTTATATATATATATAATAAATTTATAAAATACAAATATCGCAAATAATTGCACTTATTTTCTATTTAATTCATATTGGATTAAAATATTTATTAATATATTTAAACATTATTTAATTAGAATGAACGTAATTTTTTTCATTAGGGAATGATTCCTGGCTTCAGTCAAGATTTTATGTCGAAAGGTACAGAACAGGAGTCTATGGCAAGACTAAAACGTATAATGACCATCATGGATAGTATGAACGATTCAGGTTAATTGTTCTTTTTAATCAATACAAATACTCGTTACTTTTATACATTCATACATTCATACATTTTCTAAATAAAATTTAGATAGAAGTAGAGAATTATCTATTAATAATAATTCGTGTTTAATCGGATATCGGCTAATTTTATTTATATTTTCAATTTTCAAATAAACAAATTTTCAATTTACTCGAAAATAAACTTTTTCTTATTTCTTCTCTCTCTCTCTCTCTCTCTCTCTCTCTCTCTCTCTCTCTCTCTCTCTATCTATCTATCTATCTATCCATTTCTGTATTTCTTTCGACTTATTTTTACACATAGAATTATTTTTTATTCGATTATATCATCAATTTACGAGAAAATAATTTGTTTTTAATGAACTTGATTGAAATTAAAAAAAAAAATTGAAAAATTCGTATTATACATCGACATAAATATTTATATAAACATTCGTACGTATGTTTATATTTTTATAAAATCTACAAAAATTTATGAAAATCTTAAAAATTAAAATACAATATTATATTAAATACAAAAAACATTTACAGAATTGGACAACAGAGATGGTGCAAAATTATTTAGTAAACAACCAGGTAGAATTACAAGAGTGGCACAAGGTTCTGGAGTGACTGAAAAAGAAGTGAAAGATGTAATTACTCAATATACAAAATTTGCAGCAGTTGTAAAGAAAATGGGTGGTATCAAAGGATTATTTAAAGCAGGAGATATGTCTAAAAATGTAAATTCAATACAAATGGCAAAATTAAATCATCAAATGGCAAAAATGATGGATCCTAGAGTTCTACATCAAATGGGTAAGAAATGTAACTCTCATCAAAGTAACTTTCGTTCTCGAGAAAATTCTCGATTCGATTCAATCTGACATTTTCCGGCTTCTCGTATATCTCTAGAATTCAATAATATCGTAATATTTGTATAATTTAAATGAAAATGAATATTTGAAAATTAAAAAAACTATTCTTTGTTCTTCTTTATTTTGATATTAAAATTTATAATAATATTTTCAGGAGGTATGCCAGGATTACAAAATATTATGAAACAACTTCAACAGGGTGCAGCGGGAGGACCCTTAATGATGTGAATGTAGGATTACCAGTACCTGCTTTACGTTTAAGTTTATGTACATCAAGTGTCATTGAATCATTCCGTATCGGTGCAAACACAGGACAGCGAAAGTTTCATATGAAAAGCTGTGCAAAGCGCTCAACATATACGCGTGAAATCATTTTATATATCTTGCATATTGCAAAATACTTGATGCACGACTTTCGCCGTCATGTATTTGGTTAGTGGAAAATGATACAACAACACTTGATATATAGAAAATGTTTATTGTAGAGATATTAAGTTGCAGGCAGGTGATTTTACTCAAATGAATGTTTAAGTAAAATTATATTTGATAATAAAGTAATGATATAATAATCAAATGATATTCATCTCTCTTTCTCTTTATGTATCTATTTTTCTCTCCTACCCTCCTTTCCCTTTCTCTTTTTAATTCACCCTTTTCTTTAACTCAATCTTAATTCGAAGATTTTAATACTTTCTTAATCAATTCTTTTTTACGATCTCTTTAATCCTACTTCTCTTCTTTTTTATTTATTTTAGTATTTTATATATTTTTTATACATTTTTCAACCGGAACAAAAGCTCTAAAAGATATTCAGGCATGTTATTTTAAAATCTTTAGTATTCTTTTTTCCATAAAATTTTCAAAATATTTCATAAACAAAAATTTCAAATATTTTATTTTCAAGTATTTTTCGATCACATTTTTAAAATTTATCGGATATGATCACGAATTTATCGAATATAGTCACAATTTCAAATAATTACAAGATAGTTGAAATAAATTATTACATTCACCTTGGGAAAAGGAAAAATGCTATTTTTCAGTACAACAATATTTTTTTTATCATTCATCGAATTAAACAAACGGATTTTCGTTTTATATTTGTCATTTTTCAGGGAAAACGCGCTCAAAAAAGAGGGAGGATCGAAAGAACTACCAAAATTCAAACAGAGAAGTTGAAAGTTTATAATTGAAATTAATCGTCAGTCTATTGTTCTTGATTACTTATTTAAAATTTCATACATATATATATATATTAATTTTGTAGATAACAAAAAAGAAATTTATATACATATATACATAATTTAATCTCTATTTGAAATATCTAAATATATTTACATATTTATGTTCAATGAAACTTTAATCCGTGTAAATTTTAGTACACGGTCATCTATGTTCGTAATTTCATTATATGGCGTATCAAAAATATGAATTTTTAATTTCAAAACATGTAACATGCATATAAATAAAATTTTATATTACATTTTGTATTTCTTAAAGCGAAAAAAATTGCTTAATTGAAAAAATAATAAAAAAAAATACGTATATATACATGTTAGTTTATACTATACAAATAACAAAAGCGAAACGAAAGATTGTGGAAAATGGGTTTCGTAAAATTAAAATAGTCAATATATATATAATAGTATATACAATAGTACGAAAAATGTCAATATAACGTGATGAATCAAAATTGAAACTTTTCGATAGATAACAATAATAGAAAATGATATGAATATTAAAATGATCGCATAACGTAAGAATAATCATATTATAACACGACGAATAGTACTCTGCATTCATTGCATTAAAAAATTTAAATTAATTATAACTATATATATATATATATATATATATATATATTTATATTTATATAAATTATTATAAATATAATATAATTTAAAGTTCTTTAAAAATTGATATACTTTTTATAAGTTTTAAAAAATTATGTAAATATTATGTAAATATTAAATAATATAATATAAAAATGAATTATTTTTAAAATCATAAAAATATATACATTTTCATACACACAGACGCATGTTCGTTAAATTATTTAACATATCTATAATTATATTAATACTTTATATTAATCACTTTTTATTTCTTAATTTGTTTCGCTTAAAAGATTCAAAATAATTGAGAATAATCCAGAAGAATGAAAAGTTACATTACAATTGTTTCGTTATATTATGTAAAACAAAGTTATTTTTTATGTATAAAATATATGTAAAGTAATAATGTACAATAAAGAATATAATAATATAAACAACATTAAAACTTTTTATTCATAAATATTCGTATCCATTATAGATAAATAAGGGCGAGGAAAAATGGAAAGGAACTCAACGGAAGAAGAAGAAAAAAGGGAGAGAGAGAGAGAGAGAAAGAAAGAATAAATTAGGAAAACTATTTTGCCGATTGTTAAGAAATTTTTGAAGATGATACGTCCAAAATAAGTAGGTACAAGGTTGCAATTGGCATTCGGATGGTAGGGAGATATCGAAGATCAGCGAATCGATATAAAAGAAGAACGAATACTAAAGCGGCACCAGTTTTATTAACTTTCTTTTAGGTATCACATGGAAAAGTAAATTTCATTTAGCGATATTCGGATCACACACGGATCTATCGGATATAGGTAAGTACCATTATTTTTAGATATTCCATTCGTAAAATTATAATACTTTATATATCTTTCTCCGTTAAGTTTCATAAATAACGTAAATTCCAAATCTTGGAATACTAAATAACATAATTCGAAGTAGAATTTATTTTTTATTTTTATTATCAACATTTTCATATCCAACCGTTTTCATTCTATTCTAATTTTATTTTTTTCACATTATTTATTCACATTTTGTAAAATTATGATATATTATTGATTTTCTCGCTTTTTTAACGAATATAAACGAAAATATATCTACACTCAATTTCGTTTCACTTATTAATATTCGTAATAATTTTTCTATTTCCATTTTTCCATGATATTATAATTAAAAAATTTCTTAATTTCTTTCTTTTCGAATAATATTTCTCGAAATAAAAATATATTTATTATATCTATTTCTTGTAATTTATTCGAATAATCGAATTTAAAACATGTATACTTATTATCAATAAATTATTTAGAATCAATATCAATCGTTATTCATTAAAATTTTTTTCTTATTATTATAGAAAACTAATGTATAATTAATATGATTTTTTTAATCAAAATTATTTTATAAATTTATTATTTACCGCGGATAAATATATGCGCGAAAATTTCAAGATATACGAACATACGTATCATATAACTTACAATACTTATAATACAATGTATCACTTGCAATTATAACAAGAAATGAAAATGAAAATTAAAAATTTGAAAATTTCAACTTCATAATAATTTATCACAAGTTATTTAATTTTTCGAAAGTTATTCTTATTTACATAGCGAATGAAAATAAATAATATAGCGAGATATCGTAACATTAAGAAACAAAGAGATCTCTCTCATTGAATTAGGAATAAAAATATGAAATATGATATATTATTTTTTTAATTAAATTTTTTATTTAAATTCTTATAATAAATATAATAAATATAAATAAAATAGTCACAGCGTTCGATTAAATAGATGGTAAAATTTTAAAAATTACATCTATAAATAATAATTACTAATAAAAATGGATGAATAAATGAGAGTAGTAAAGAGAGTAGGAGAGAGAGGTAGAGAGGCAAAGTGAAACACTCTCGAGGTCGACGAAAGAATGACGCGAGCTCCAAAATATCATTCTTGGAATGTAGGACATTAGAAAAGTAAAAATCGTGAATCTCTATATACGTGTATTCCTTTCTCTTTCGATCGAGGCGATGCGGCCTGGATCAGCTATTTCCGGGTGATGGCTCTTCCTTTTTCCATAAATTAAAATTTCATATTTTTGTCCTATACTTTTGCCCCAATTTCTCGAGCATTTTTATAATATCTACATATATACGTATATAGCAATATTTTCTTCGTACGTATTTAGTCACGAATGCGTACGAATACAAGCGTATACATATTCAGTATTTTCAATCTTTTTTATCTTTTTTTTTCGGCACTCGAAATTAAAATATGATTTTTATCATACAACGTATATAAATTTTTGCCTCTTTTTTTCGTATACGTTTAATTTGGCATATTTAATCGTCATCATTGAAAAATTATTAAACAATAAGAAATTTGAAATATATGCAAAAATATAATTTTATTATCGATACAATCGATATCGAATACACGATAATGAATAACGATTAATAAATCAAAAATATGATTAAGAAAATGAAATCCTTTTACCGAAATGTATATTAAATTATAAATTATTTGTTTATTATAATTTTACAATGTTATTAATATATCGATAACCGAATTTTCTATCGTATACAAGTATCCCTTGTTTTTCAGATTTTTGCAGATTTATATAATAAAAAACAAAAGAAATGCTCATCGGATCATTAATATTAATTACCATTATTTTTTCAACAAACGGACTTCCTTATTCACTTCAAACCGAAACTTCTCAAACAGGTCTGTATCATATCGTAATCGATTTCTTAAAAATCTGATATTTCAATATAGGATATATATACGTATATGGTAGAATATCAAGATTATTTTATTCTAAATAAAAGTAAAATTTAATAACAAAGAAACGAAATATCAATATCAAAAATTAATCAAAACGTTTAAAAAATTTGATTTTCATCTTTTCATTATTATTATTATTATTATTATCATTATCGTCTCTCTATTCGAATAGCACATCGAAATTTTGAACAACAGAGATCAATCATATTTCAAAATTACGAACAACAAGTTACATTTAAACCATCCGAACAACAAAAAGTAATATTTCAACCAGAAGAACAAGATGAAATATTTCAAAGTTCCGAACAGGAAAAAACATTATTATTCGAAAATATTCAACAAAATTACGAACGAGAAGAAACGGACGAAAATTATTTTCTATCCGATGACGTAAAATTAGCAAAAGAACAAAATGATTTTACAATTAGTTGTATCGGACCAAACAGAATGTGCACCAACAAAAATAATTGCGTAAATGGCTATATCTTTTACGCCAAAAATATCTCTTATTCCTCATCCACTAAGGTAAATATCATTCGCTCTTTTTCGAAATATTACAATTTACTTATATATATCGTTATAATTAGTACATTTTATGCGTTTAAAAAAATAAATAAATTATATTCTAATTCTTTCCATAATTTTTTACATTTAAGAAGATTTATTTATATTTATTTATAATTTATAACATATGCATTAATACGTATTAATACGTATGCCTATTCCGCGACATATCTAAGTTTCGAATTTTACCAGAAAATTTTGTTACAACGATAACACAGATTCAACAATGCAGAGTTTACGATCAAGTTTGTTGTACGATAAAAAAGGAATTGGAAAGAGGATTCGAAACATCTGGAAGAAACGTGAAAAATAAATCTAACAATAGTATAAGTCTTCAAACGGGGCAACCGTCCACAAACGTTCAAGCTGCGCTCGAAAAGATAGAAAAAACTGAACCAAATCCCATCGGATCTTCCATACAAAGTATATTTATTTAAAATATTTTTATTCGTCATATTTTTATTTTAATATAATACGTAAAAGAATTAACAAGATATCACGTATCAATAAAAAATATTATACGCAATATCTTACACATAATTATAAATTCACGATAGAATATAGAATATAGAATATAGAATAAACATTACAAAATAATTTTATAAACCGAATTTTAATTCATCGTATAAAAAAATGTTCAGACCATTTTCTTTTTCTCTTTATTCGAACGTTATCATTTTATATTTATCCAGGAGAAGGAAAGAAAATAAATCGATAATGAACAGAAATTAATAATTTATACCACGTGAATGCGAAAAGAATGCTTTAATAATACGTAATAAGAAAATATTTAAATCATTAATTCTTGAAACGAGCGAACAAATAATTTGATTCGATCGAAAGAAAAATCTCCATAATTCATAATCCATTTTTGCATCAAAACTTTTGCTTTATTTATTCGATAAATATCATCTCGAAAGAAAAGAAAAAAATTTACCTTATACGTTTTATAAAAATATCAATCTTAACGTATTTAATTTCTATTTTCAAAATTCGACAACGTAGAAAATATCGTTAGGTAGAAATCACGTTAAAAAAAATCCGGAGACCGAATCGGATAACTTTGAGTAACACATTACGGCTTATTCGATATTCATAGTTTTCTAGATACATTACGTAATACGAGAATATATCGTAATAATTGGCAAATCGTATAAATTATTCAATATTATTTCTTAATTTGTCGATTGCAAAATAAAATAATTAGTACAGATATATCATCAAAGAACGAAGGAATAACAAACACGATACACGATAGAAATATTTTATCACTAAATTTCGATTCGATTAAATCTTAATAACACATTTCTCGTTTAAATTTTCAGATATTTTTGCAATTCCAACTCATACGCAGATCGGCTGCGCAGCTGCTCTTTTATGCGTCGAAGAACAATTTTGCACCATAGACGGTACGATCAGTTCAGAGCCCGTTACGTTATCGGAAAAAGAAATTCTACGACGCGTTCCAACGAGCGTAAGTAAGGATAAGAATAAATCTTAAAATACATCATACAGGTGTATACGTATATAATATCAATTTCAAACGATCAAATACATCGTACATATATACGTATATAATAGTTTTATCCATTCCAGGATATCTTATTCTTAATATTTTAATATATAATAATATTCAAAGTATCAATCGTTCAAATTATTCCATCGATTATCTTAGAATCATTTTCATATTTAAAGATATTTTTATTCAATTCTCGCGAAATTTAAGTTATAAGAAATACGTTTCGTTCTTTCACAGAGTTGTCAAAATCCCGACAACGGAATAATCGGCAAATGTTGTCGAGATCCCAATTACACGGATCCTTGGCCAACGGGGAATCTTCCAGCAAATTATTCCGGTGGATTCGACGAACAAGGATTTCCAACGTTTTTGAATATCGCAAAAGCGAAACCATCCAACTCACCACAATCTAAAACGAGCAAAACAATCGTAAAATATCATCCCATGGAACAACGATCCAAAAAAATGGAACAAAAATTTGAACCCACTTTGGTACCAGAAAATTCAGATATTTTCACCAAAACTTTAATACCACCTATCGTAAGTCAAAACGAGAAAAATGCGGTGCAACGAAAAATAAAATGCGGCATTAGAAATAAGGTAAGTATCTTTATAATTTGGAAATAGTACGAATAGATACAATAATAGATATATTTATTCGTTATACGCTCTAGCCGGTATATCGCGCTCGTTTTTCGATTTCCGATAAAACGAGCGATAATCCAGAAAGAGACTTTGGATCATCGTACATGTTTTTTTTTTTCAAAAAAACTCGCACTTTCAATCTCTTCTCGTTTTTTGTACCGAATTCGATCGCGCGAATTTTCTACGATCTCCTACGGTCTTTCTACGAAGTTACCATAAGTTGGACAATTTTTTTCATCGTTGAAAAAAATCTTTCTCACGGAAAGAATGCGGATCCGATCGGTTAACACAGGAGAAAACGCCTATTTTCATACGCATTTTTTTTCGTTTCTATTCGTCACGTTGTGTTCGTCACGTATACCAATTCGATCGCGACAGAGAGGGGAATAAAACGGCGATCCATATTCAAATCTCGATGCATCGACATAAAATTCAAAGTATCGGAATGTATTAATATATAAACATTTTTTTTTTTATTTCTCGTAAGCGTAAGCTAATTACGATTTGTAATTAACGACAATGATGTAACGATAATTTAATTTATAAACATAATTTCGTATTCAACTTAAGATAATAATTGTATACGAATAAGCTAGATATATCTATATTATATCAAAATAATTAATAGTTTCAAAAATATTTTAGCTTCCAGTGTCAGACGATTATCCTAACATAACGCTCATAAATGACAAATAATTTTTACAATTTCGAATATTTAAATTATAGTTCTTCCATTGTTACATAGCGCGTGGTATCAGGATCATCAACGAAACGTTTAACGCTAAACCTATCGACAGTTCTTATATATTTATTCCTTCCGCGGTCGATCAAAATGATCGGTAATCAAAAAAATTATCATTTTTACGATTCAACGATAATAGATAATAGTTAATTCATTACCAATATCATTCAAACATATATAAAACAAAGAACTTTCATAAAATTTCGTCCAAATTTATTTTCATATATAATTTCAATTATAAACTCAAAAAACCAAAATTTCATTTTTCCCATATAATATATTTCCGAAAGATTAATTTTCAATATATCCGATCAATAAATCAGACTCTACATTACGCATATCTAAAATTATTTATAGAAAAAAATAAAATTAAACTTTTATTCAGTAAGAGAAATATCTTATTCAACTTCGCTGCATAAATAATTTTTTACAAATTATTTTATTTTCAAATATACATTCGTCACACGCATATTTTTATTTTTATAATATTTCGAACAGATTTTCGTAGTTTCGTAATCTTTATAATATTTTACAAGTTTTACGTACGAATTCAAACTTGTCCATAGTTTCAGTACGTGGTTTTCTTGCGATTCTTGATACGCAGCGTCGAGCTCTGTAGTCAATGGAAATAAAAATTTCTAAATTCCTCGAAATATTTTCACTCGTTGTTTCTTTATACAAAATCCAGATATTTATTCCAGTTAGGTCCAAAATATCGAAAAATATCTGGAGTGATATTTACACTTATAAGATCTCGATTTCACACCGTATTTTTTTGTCATCCCGTCCATCTACATCGAATTTTGTATTATTATAAAAATTAATAGTTTTCAATACACGTTCGTTACTTTTTTCGATTTCTATCGACTTATGCATGGAACTTGGCACATAGCTTCGCGATCAGTGATATATTACGTAAAAAAATTATCCATCGTTACATTCCTTCTATATTCCGCAAATGATTCCATCAGCTTCAGAACAACGAACTCTCCAAACGGAATCGAATATTCTCTTCTTTCATTTTTTCGCAAATAAGAAAATCCATTTATTATACATCATTTATCATATAACCAGAATTTTATGCCAAATTTGTCCGGTTTGTTCGACCGCATATATATCGAATAAATCTCACTTAGTCTTCGACAGAAACAACCGCTCAACAATCGACCGCGATGCTTTCTTCTCGAGTTTATACTCTCTACGTGTATTCCCTTGTTTTTACTATTTTCAATTATCATCCGACTTCGAGATAGCCTTTTCTTCGCGTCGATTGTACATATTTAAAAGGCTAAATAAAATATTTTTATCGATCGATCGCGGTAGGCAGAACAAATTACAAATATCTTTTAGAAAAAAGAAAAAGAAATTAGAAGTAAATACCGAAGAATATATCGTACGTATATTTTAGGAAAATTTATAAAGTTCGATAGCGATACGATAATGTTTAAATACGTTTAATAGGCGTAAACGATCAATTCGATCGGTAGAGGTAGATTTAGCGTTAAAATCGAGATAGACGATCCTAGCGAAGGACCCCTCTTGCCTCTATTCCATCACGCGAGACTCGTTTTTAGCAGAATACTATACTTACTTACACACATATACTCGCGACCGTAATCGCGTCTACGAGTTTACATCATTATATAAATATCACCATAGATATTTACGTATCCCATTTCGCGATAAAAATCTTAGAAAACGAAAACTAAAAATTGACAAACAAGCATATATAAAGATATAGAAATAGATTCGAAAATTGATATTTTCGATACACGCATTTTTTTCCTTTTTTTTCTTTATTTCTCATATTTTCAAATAGTCCATTTCCATAATTTTTTACGTATCCTATTTTTCGATAATCCGAAAAAGTAATATTTTATATACAAATTTATCGATTTTTATTCGGTTAAATTTGTATCGTTACGTTAAAAATATTCAAAAAATAATTTTTTTTTTTCCTCGAACGATTTTACCTCGATTTTTTTTTTACGACAATATATATTTTTGAATCCATAAAGTTTATAGATAGATTCGTAAATTCAACGATTTCATACACAATATTCGAAAACTTTCAAACGATCTCGAATTCAAAAATGATTAATCAACGAGCAAAAGGTTTCGAGAAAAAAACTATTTTATTCGATACATTTTCAATTTTCGTATACAGCGCAATTCGAAACTTTTCTCAATCTTTAATAAGTTTTCGTTATATCGTGTTATTTTCGTGTTCGAAAAATCTTTCTTCTTTTTTCTCTCTTTTTTTGCAATTTTATTATATAATTAAAAAAATTGCAAATCATCTATATATATATATATATATATATATATATATATATATATATATACGTAACATATCGAGTATAAAATATTTTTTATCGAAATCGAATTCTTTCTTGGAATCATTTTTTTTTCTCGGTGAATCGATCGACTCTTCTCGTCTCTTCTTTCAACGACAATAGTTAAAGATTTAAAAAATTTTCGACAATTTCTCGCAAAGGTCGAGTCAACAAGTTCGACGAAACAAGAATCAACGTCTTGACGTCATTCGATTCAACTCGTAGAAATAAAATGCATCGAGAGCGAATAATAATTTTTTATCATCTCTCTCTTCTCCTTCAAAAAAAATTTTTCTAGTAAAGTTAATCAAATAATTATATTCGAAGATACGCAGATTATTTAAATAATAAATAAACGAACTTTAACGCAAAAATGAAAAAAATTGAAAAAAATTATATTTTCGTACTTTAAATATATATACGTAATCATATTACGTACATATAGGATATTATTTATTAAAGAATATTAAAGGATAAAGAATATTTTACGTATTATGCTACATTAAATTACTTATTTATCAAGAAACGTACGCACATATACGTACGTGTTAAAAATCGAAACTTTATTCAAAAAGAGAAAGAAACATTTTTTTTTAATCATCAGATACGACAAGAATCCGAAATGGAAGATTCGAAAACAATTTTTGCCGAAATTCCATGGCAAGCAATGGTCTTACATTCTAAGGAAAGAAAAATTCTCTGTTCCGGTGCTTTAATCGGTATTCAAGAGGTATTAACAGCGGCTAACTGCGTCGACAGGTAAAAAAAAACTACGCCAACGATGCATCTTTTTTTCATTTTCATCGCGTAAACGTTTAAATTTAATCTTTATATAAAAATTTTTTCGAAAGATTCTTTTCGAGAGATAGAGAATAAAATAACAAAATTCAAAAGACAAAAAGAACGGAGGAAATTATTTTAGGCAACTCGTTTCAAGCGAATATTTCAAGAGCGTTTAAACGTATTCGAGAAGAACGTACAAGTTACGACCTTGAAACAGAAGAAAGAAAGCGATAGATCGTCGAGATAGTTGGAATAATACGACGAATAATAGTTGAAATTTTACGATTCACGATTCACGTAAAAAAAAAAAAAAAAAAATCAGAGAAATTTCGAGACAATCAAAATATTCAATCGATCGACGGACAAAGTTAGATCTCTTTTCACGTTTTACAATTTTTATCTTTTATTTTTAGTATAATTTCGATCAACTTAGACCCATTCCCCACGATAACGTTTCATTAATCGAAATATTTTATCGATCGATCAAGCCTCTCGCCAGAAGACGTTTCGATAAAGTTAGGAGAATGGAAATTGGGATACGAATCGAAACGCGACGAACCATTGCCTTTCCAAATCATCAACGTGTCGTCCATCAGTATACATCCCGATTACAACCAAGGACACGGAGGATACGACCTAGCGACGTTACATCTCAACAGTCCCATCATTTTCGATCTTCATATAAATCCTTTGTGTTTACCCGATTCAAAGTATCTATCACGAAACGACGACAGATCGTGCATCTCAACCGGTTGGGGAAAATTCATCCTTCAAGGTAGTACCATTCGTATTTATACACGTATAAATATAAATATAAAGCACCTCGTAAACTCGTTCTCTCGGGAACCAAAAAATCCCAAAGGAAAATATCATCGAGTTCATTTTCCTTTACTTAGTTAATAATAAATACGTTACTTATCGCCGTTCGCACGTCGGATATCATTATTCGAACGCTAATAAAATTCATCGTATCTCGTAAACGATACGATTAAACGAGACGCACGTTCACGTTAATTCTCTTTTCGCACGTTCGATTCGTAACACAAAGATAATCAGACAAAATACCCAGGAATCGTACGAATAATCGAGTAGAATCGAAACGATCGATCGATCAATCGCAAGTTTGGTTTCAGCACATTACGCCGGTGCGATCATGCGCGCAGTCGACATGGACATATTGTCGAGGGAACGTTGCGAGGAACAATCGCTAAGGACAAATTTGGAAGTCAACGACGTGGAAGGAATTATTTGCGGTACACCTAAGAAAGAAATTAACAACGTTTGCGAAACGGATATCGGAAGTCCTCTCGCTTGTCAAAACGAAAACGGTTTTTACGAATTGGCTGGAATTTATAGTCGAGATACGGGATGTCTTCCAACGAATCAAGTAAGACGTTTCTCAATTATTCTTCTCGGAATCGTTCATTACTCGATACTTTAACGTAAAAAATCGATTTCAGATCGCCGTATTCGCCCCGTTAGACGTATCATGGTTAAAACGAGTAACGTTCGAATCTCCATCCGAGGAAAGAAAAACAAACTCGACGCACGACGAAAAATCTTCTTCAAAGGATTACAGGAAGAGCACTTTGTCGACGGATAACCAATATCTACCTCCAAATCGAAAATGAATCAATCGATACATTTTATTCGCAATTATTATTACAATATATTATTTAATATTTCGTTACTTCGTTTTATACAATAATTATTAATAAAGTCGTCAATCTTTTATCACTACGCTTCACCGAATCGAACGAACGGCTAAATTAATTAATTCCGAACGTCGCATATCAGAAGAGAGAAAGAAAAATACGATGAAATGGATATACGTACGTACGTATAATTAAATTTAAAGCAATATATCTTTACGACGATTTCTTTTTTTTTTTTTTTTCAATGGAATAATCGAATCGCGCAAGAAAATTTAAAGAAACGTCGCAACAATCTCAACGTTCGAGAAGATAGAATTTTTAAATCTCTATATAATCGTCGTTTATTATCGTTAAAACGTTACATCGCTGTTCTTTATACTCGTCGTATTTTTTTCTCTCGATTATATTTTTCGTATTCAAATTTTTAAATTCGATTTACGTTTCATACGATTAAACGGTATTTCATTTCGATAATTTCAACGATGTTTTCGATGCATTCGAAACGTAAGAGAAAAAGAAAAAGAAAGAATCGTAACATAAATCGAAAACGAAACGAAAAAAGAGAACGATTCGATCTCTTTCGATCATTATATTCTTTTTTCTTTCAAATTCTAATTTACCGGTCAGAGGATTATTTTTATCCTTAGATTCGACTCGTTCCGTTCTTCGTTTCATCGTAGCCTCCTCTATTCTTTCATCCTCCCTTTTATCGACACGCGTATTCATAATTATATTTTTATACTTTTATATTTTATTTATTCAATAATCATTTACATTTTAATATTTTATTGAATATATCGTACATCGATAAAATCTTTATTCGGAGAGCAGAAAGGAATAGGTCCGTCCCGTTCCGCGTTCGAAAACCGACTACGTCTAATCGGTATACAAACACAATGAAAGGAACACGCTGTTTCGTATTTGGAAAATGATTACATTTAACCGATACATATACAATACCAATCGACACGACATCGCGCCACTATTTACCGTTCGCTATATTATTCGCTATAATATTCGTAACCTATTATTAATTTTCACTTTTTTTTACATTTTACGAATCTAAGGATAAAAATATATCATTCCGTTAGGTTCGTTTCGTTATTTTTCGTTTCTTTAAATTTTAACGATTTAATTTTTTTTATCGATAATATTTTCGATAATTAGTTTTTTTTAATTTTTTTTCATTATTATTAATTTATAAGACGTAAAAAAAGGTTTAAAGATTTCTTTCGTTCATCTTCTTAATTTTGCGGTTATTCTCGTTCCAATTATCAGTATCGTTTAAATCTATCCAATCGTTTACATTTAATTAAGCTCTTTGTTATTTTTTTTTCCGCATTATAAAAAACAACGTTTCTCGCTCGTAACCTCAAAAAATCGTATCGCTGTATCGCTACTATCTTTGGAGATACAGCAGTCGAAAATTTACACAATTTCAAAGATTCTCTTCATATTTATACGACGATAGCGTTCAAAGTCCGCGACACAGAATAACGAATGAAAATTAAATCGAAGAAGCAATGTTTTCCGATCGTAACCATATCAGAAAATCGTAGGTATCGCTATAATCTTCGGAGATACAGCGGTTCAAAGTTTACACAATTTTAAAGATTAAAAAATTTCCTCTCTTCGGAACGATTTATTATATAACTTATAAAATTCATTAATAATCCTTACACTACTAATATTCTTATATTTTTAAATAAATTTTTACATTATAATATTTTATTCACGGTGATTCTCTTTACTCGGAGAGCAGAGAGAAACACGTCGTTTCGTTCCGTGTTCCGAAACCGACTACGAATATATACAATAATGATACGTACAATAACCGATGCGTTATTATTTCTCGCGATTCACGTTCGCTATAATATTCGTAATAATATTTGTAATTTTATTAATTATTAATTTTACTATTTTATCAATCGGTGTTATATCATTACGTTCATTTTATTATTTTTCGTTTCTTTAAAATTTAACGTTTAATTTTTTTAATATCAATAATATTTTCGATAATTAGTATCTTTTAATTTTCTTTTTATTATAATTAATTTATAAGACGCATTAATAAAAACATAAAAAACATTTAATGATTTTTTTTGTTTAATTTATTAATTTTTTAATCATTTCTCGTTGGTATTATTACAATATAATATAAATATAATAGAAATAGTTAAAGTATAGATACGCTTTTTATTTTTTTTTGCAAAAGTATCTTTTAATACATTTTTGGCAAATTTATCGTTGCTTTTCCTTTCTAATTTTTTTCTACGCTTTAGTAGTTCTAACGATAATTAATAAATTTAATTACCATATCTTTTCTCTCGATCTTTTCGTTCGTATTTATGATTTTTGTTTTAATTTTCGGTAATTTTGAACGATTGTTTTTTCTTTTGGAATAGAGGAATTTTTAGTGGAAATTTTTACATGGACGAAGTAAAAAGAAAAAAAAATGCGATGGAAGTTAAATTTCTTAGAAGAGATACCGTAAAATAAATAGAATTCAAAATTCGAAGGATGGATAGATCGTCAGGACGAACGTCGACAAACGACGCATCAATGATCATCGGTTCGATTCTTATAGTATACGGAGTTTAATTTTTGTTTTAATAAAAACGTTTTTTCTAGCGACGAAACGACGGAATACGATTCGGAAAGACAAAAGAAAATAAAAATTAAAAAAAAAATTCGCGAAAAGCGTTCTCGAGTACCTTAAATAGCCAAAAATTAAAATTTTTCGCCAGAGGGGCTGTGGCTAAGTCGGAACGCTGCTTCTTCCGCACGCGGAAAGACTCGGTTCGAGACTCGCTTCTCGACTCGAGTTTTTTTCGCGAGCGACGGACAACTTCTCAACTTGTCACGAGGGAATGACCCTCGGTGTCTTTCTCCCGCTACGGACTTGGGAAGTCACTCTCCGGTCTAGGGGGTTTTTCACCCAGGAGACCACTCTCTCCGGTCCGGGGGGTGTCCCCCGGGCCGGACTCGAATTTTGCAGGAGGCACTGGCGGAGGTTAGACGGGGAGGACTACATCATCGGGGTCACTCGCACCGGCTTTTGCTCCCGGGAAGCGGGAGCTGACTTCGCGGCTACTCGAAGCGAGATTATCAGCTTAATGGCGCGGAAAAGTATCGGATGTCTAGCGGTAATACGAGAAAACTATCGGCAGAAAGCAAAAATTAAAGAAGCGGAAAGTAGAAAGAAGAAAAGAGAAAAGGATTATAGGAAACAAAATTAATAAAAAGAAATATCTTTTTTTTTTTCTTACATGAAGGGAAATATAAGAAAAATAATTTGGAAACGAATTATTTATGGTTTAGAGTAGATTAACAAAAATTAAAAATTTAATATCGAAGGAAAAAAAGATTAGATTTAAGAAAGCAAAGAATCGGAATTATAACGAATAAGAATGAAAGGATCGGGGAGGATAAAACTAAAAGGATAATATATTTGAAAAAATT